>NW_017728912.1:16172032-16201041 GCF_001723895.1 Crocodylus porosus
TAAATCTGCTATTGATAATGCATTTTTAATAATATTTCTAACACTGTCAAGGGAATAAGCTCTACAACATGTCAGTCCTGGAAATGATAGAGGATGTCCTGGAGGCACCTCTTGCACAAGTTTTCTGGAATGGTTAGGAATGACGGCTTGAGAAACTACCAGGACACCCTCACTACTTCATTTCTGGGGTTGACATGGGTAAAGCAAGAGTGGTTGAGCAGGGCTTACTTCCCTCCCACTGTGTGCATCTACAGATCTCCATACAGTGACATTGCTACAGCGCCATGCTTTAGTACTTCCTTTTGGAAGCATAATGCAGTATGGGCAGTTGCTGTGCCATGAGTGCAGGACGTGGTTAGATTTTGCTACTACATTGCCACAGGGGCATGCTATACTGAGGCTGGCAGTCATGTGTAGACCCGCATGATTGCTACGTCACCATAGCACACCCTACAGCAACATATAGATGCGCTTATTCTAAGTTCGCTGCAAATGTAGGTATAACCACAGAGGACCTGTCCCTCTGTTTGCAGCATATTTTATACCTTTGGAATACTTGTCCAGCTGTTCAGAGCATAACTTTAAAAAAAGCACTTTATTAAAACCTCTTCTGCTTCATTTACTAGAATCAGTACAGGCAGAACTAATTGTCAGTGATGAGTGAGGCTTCCCAAGGCATCTCTGCAAGAGGGTCGCTGGTATTTTATGTTCAGCTTCAAGATATAGTGGCAGTTCTAGGGAAGCCCCCTTGAGCCTGTATTAGTTCTGTCACATTGGATGTGCCACCCCTTTGACAATATGGGGGGCTGTCTATTTGTAAGTCCTGCATTATATGGAAGATTTCAACTAGACTTGACAGAATTAAACCTCCCTAAACTGCAACAAGAGGGACTGTTTTCAAGAGAACGATGTTAGAAGTACACATAGCCCAGAATGAGATCCAGCTTCTTACAGTTCTCAGTACTAAATTATAAGTACTATTCATGGCACAAACAAGTCAAGGTTTCTAAACTTGGTGAAATTAACTCTTGGTAGTAACCCTGATTAATGCATTTCCCACACTTTATATTTATTATTAATACATATTTTTCCTTGCTAAATACCCGGGTCTGTTTGTGAATACCAGATGACTTGTTCCCTGCTACTTAATCCTCCTGAGCCATCAAGGAGGTGATTGCTATATAATTCTATTATGGTGATTTATTTTTCTCAGAGCTTATGCATTTTATTGAATCTTGTGTATAGCTTCACAGCGGGAAACTGCTTCCCATTTGTTGTTGCCTGTCAGCTCCAGTGGACTGGATCTATTCTTCCCCTCTGCCTTCAATCATCTCTCATAGGCCTTGATAATTTAACACAGCTGTGCACTTAAAGTCTCTTGCTCTTTCTCAGGTTTCCTCCAGTAAATATTCTTTTAGTTCTTACCATCCTGTTTCAGGGATTGGTTCTGTTCAAATCCACCGCACTTCCTGCACTAGTTCCAGCATAACTCTTGCTCTACAGATTGACATATGCATGTTGTTTCAGAACAGCAGTCCTTTATGCTATCTTTTTGCTTTCAACAGGAGGGTTGTAAGTATGTTGTACCCTCTGGGTTTTCAGTCTTTCACACAAATTCAGCTTTCCAGGTTTTTACTTCACTATTCTCAGTCACTTAAGAAATGTGCTTTTTTGCTAGATGAGACATACTTGCCTCTGACCTGCTGCTCCATTTCTTAAGGTCTCCATGGTATTTACACCAGAGTCAGTTGCCAAACAGGGGCCTCAACAATCATGCAAGCATTCTGGGACCCAAATTATGTTACTTTTTGTTTTTTGTCTTTGATTTCATAAGAGTCTCGCCATGGTTCTTTCTGCAATTGCATTTTTAATAGCTTTTCTGGTTCCTTTGTAGGTAGGGTGCTATGAAGGAAGCCACCATGTTCACTTAAAAATCACAACATTTAATTTTACTTCATAAAAAGGCCTTTTATTATCTAGTTGCTAGGTAGGCTTACACTGTTGTTTCCTGGATGCTATGTAATTTTAAAGCCACCACAGTTATGTGCTTCTTGCTCTTAAGTATTGCATTAGGTACATTAGTCACTATTACTGTTAGCATCATTAAAACTGAAAGGTCCAAATGGAATCTGCAAAAGTTAGGTAGATTCATAGATATTAAGGCCAGAAGAAATGACTTTGATATTCTAATCTTGACCTCCTTCTGAACACAGACCATAAAATTTTCCTAGTAATTCCTGAAGTGGAGGAAATAATTTTTCCCTGCTGTGCAAGCAAGCAAGTTGGCAATCATCAATGATTTTAAGTGTTAGAATTATCCTGGCACACACTTTCTATTTTCTGTCTTTCCACCTTCATTTTCTGATGCAGAAAATGCTGTGCTTCTCTAGCATAATGAAGTTGTACAATTAGAAAAGCAATCAAATATGAATTCACATATTTAACATAAAACCATATAGCACCAGGAGACAGTGCTGCAAGACAAGTGAGCTCTGCATCAAATAGAGACAGAGACCCATGGGCCCTCGTTCATGGAAAATTATACTAATGAGGATTTTTAATTCTCCAATAAAATAAGACTTTAAAAAAATACTTGGCAGTTAATTGAGAGAGGATTTATCTTTCCTCCTGCCTGGAAGATAAATCTATTGGAATGAAATAATATACAACTACCATACCAACTTTGTCCATTTGTATGACCAGACTTATGTCAAAATATTGTAGATCTGAGTATTAGAGCTAAGTGACAATGAAAACCAAAAAGGGCTGCCACTGAAAAGCCATTTTATCAGCAATATAAAATCCATTTGCAAAGGTAAGACTAGAAGCAGACAGACCACAGGGAGGTGAGATATAAGCTGACAGTATTTCCCTAGTTTCAAAATGGGGCACTCTGCTCTCTGTAGCTGTATGTCTTGAGAAGGCTTGGGGGTGGAGGAAGGGAAGGGGAGTGAATCAGTCCTGTTTTTACTGAGACAGTCCCCAGGTATTCCAGTGAAAACAGGACAAAAGTATTCATTTGACCAAACTGGTGGGAGGCCTGGGAGAGGTATTTAAAACAGGAGTGCAGCAAAGCCAGGACATATATAGTCAACCTATTGAGGTTTAGAGGAATGTGCTCTGAATATTGCTATGCCTTTCCATAAATTGTGATATGGTCTAATTGTAATAACACTGTAATATGGCACTCTAATATTCTGCTCCTTGATTTTTATAATACCCCTACTATTCAGGAAATTCTTATTTAATATAATCATATACTAAAACCACAGTTCTGGCTTAATTAACTTCAATTAAATCCCCTTGAAGCAAAATACAAAATGATATAAACATAAAAAAATTACTGAAATTATTGAAAATTGCTTAGGGAAGCAAGTGAGGAGGACCTTGCTGTTTCCTCGCTCACAGGACTCATCTCAAAGAGCAAAATGCTTTAACGAGTGCTAATGTCATTTAATAACTAGAACCCATTTTTAAACTACAATTTTGTGACACATTGACATGGATTATGTCACCTGCACTTGCTGAGGTGCACTTACATGCTTAGCTGTGGAGTTCAGTCCAGAACCCCTCTATGCCATCTACTGCTTGCCCACTGAAAACAGACTGAGATGAGCCAAATCCCTGGCCCCAGGGTGCCTCAGCTCCACCTGTCTCCCCTAAGTCCTGCCAGCTTTTAGCATAGGAGATTTTGTCAGCTTAAAGAATCACACTTTTTCTCCTGCTCATGCTTACAAGTTACAAATTCTCTTCCTTCACGGGGAAAGTCTACCTGAATTTGCCAAATGTTCTGAAATTACACTTACCACAGACCACAAGTAAATTATAAGATTAACAAAATGATTTATGACAGAAAAATGCGAACCTAAGAATCAATAACCGCATGTTAAGATACTGACAGAGATGGGAAACAAAACAGAAAAACTCATAAAATCTTACCTCTGCATCTTTACCCTTAAAACTCAGCTTCTACTTCTGACTCCCGTGTTAGAGTTTCTTGCCGACTACTTGTCATTTTGCAGTTCCCAGTTTTTCCAGCTCAGGAACTAAGCAAGTCAAAGCTTCATGGATTCTTAGGGGCGTGTGTAGACAAAATGGGGGCCATAAATTGAAGTGGTGGGTTTTTTAATCCACCACTTCAATTTAGGGTGAAGTAAACCCCCGTGTCATGCACATACCCTGCACTTATCTGCTTCTTCAGTAGCAGGGAGAGGAAGGGAAGAAAAGTTGCTGGTGGGCTGAGTGGTCCCTGAGCTGTGGGGGTGGGGGAGCTGGTGCCTCCCTCCATGGCAGCAGTGGCCCCCCAGGCAGCGTCCACCTGCAGGCACCTGCCTCGGGCAGTCCCGGGTGGAACCACAGCCAGGCCCCCATGCAACTCAGGCAGGCTCTGGTGGGGGGAACCAGATTCACCACTTTTCTTGGGCAGAGCCTGTCTTCCCAGACTGCCTGCAGGGCTTCCTGCAGAGCCCCTGAGTTGCATGGAGCCTGGTGCTTTGCTCATAGTTTCTAGGGTCAGAAGGGACCTGAGCAGATCATCAAGTCCAACCCCCTGCCATGGCAGGAAAGAGTACTGGGGTCAAATGACCCCAGCAAGGTGTATATCTAGCCTTGTCTTAAAGACCCCCAGGGTAGGAGCCAGAACCACTTCGCTTGGAAGTTGGTTCCAGATCCTAGCCGCCCTGACAGTGAAGTAGTGCCTCCTGATGTCTAATCAAATTTACCCTCTGCCAGCTTGTGACCATTATTTCTAGTCACTCCTGGTAGTGCTTGGGGAAACAGGGAAACAAGGAGTTTTAGTTTGCTGCACCCCAAGTCATTTAAGGGGCATTACACTGCTGAATTTCCTACAGCAGCTAGAATTAATGTGTGATATGCCACTGAGGCATGCAAATGCCGACACTATTAAAGCAGTGCCTTTTTAGCCTGTTTTAAAATGTCATGCACACATACCCCTCATTTCATCTACACACCATTCACCTCTCCACCTGTGCCTTAAGCATGTTTTCTTATCTGGTCATTTGCATACTTCTGCTGAATCCTTGGATAACATATACTGTGCATATATATACCTTCCTGCCCCAGCTGTATACTTGTTTGACAAGTTAGGCATCTTTCCTAATCCAATTATGTTTATGAAATATTTAGATCTTTTAGACTAATCCAATATCCTTATTTATCAATTATCCCAGTAATCTCTATTCTTCCCACTGGGAGTGACACTGGTCTTTCATTACCAATCAAGAACTTGTTAATTGAAATATGCTGTCATAGCTATTCTAAGGGCCTGATTCCAGAAGCATTCAAATCAAAGGGGATCTTTCCATGTGAAGTGTTCTAAAATCAAGTCTAGCTGTAACAACATAAGAAGCATCGCACTAGGTCAAACCTAACTCAATATTGTGTCTCTGGCAGGGGCAAGTAATAGATACTTTAGAGAGAGATTATATAAACATATATGTGTCTAATGTAATCTATCTCTTATCATAACCTTCCTGGCATCAACTATCATTTCTTTAGGGATATCAGAGGATACATCTCTGACTGCTCTTTAAAGAATTAAGTGGCTGTGGGGGTTACATCTTTTATTTAACCCAGTATATAGTTGGGAAAGGTATTAGAAAAGCTTTTGGGTGCAAAATACCCTTTTCCAAGTCTGAGAACAACAACACTCCAAACCTGTTCAATATAGGTTGTCTATTTCTGGTATTGTACCTTGTGAGGCTTTTCTTGAGTAAATCTGGGCTTTCTTGAGTAAATGATTGTCTGCAAAAGCAGGGGACTGAACGCAATGATCCTCAGGGCTCATTCTAGTCCTATATTCCTATTTGGCCATAGATTTTTTTTGTTCAATATACTGCTTCCTAGTGAATGACAAAGAACAGCAGCAAGTTCTGCAGAATACTAGTCATAAAATTCTACATAATGCAGGAACAGATAAATCAGACCGAGATCCAGGTTCTTGCAGAAAGGATACTTATGAGGACCTTATCTTTAGTCTTATAAATTGCATTAAATTTGTTGTTGATGTCTGTCCTCTTCATTAAGAGATGATCCAACAAAAGCGCCAAAAGCCAATCAATCTACCTATCTACCCTTCTCAGCCTGAGAAGGTATGAAGCTAAGGATTCCTAGTCATGCTGTCATTGAACTTTTGGCTCTCAGCTCTGTCATTTGCAAGAAAAACACTTCAAGCACATTTGCTGCAATCCTATGGTAGACATATATGGCCTGTGATTTCTGTCACTGTCACTTATTAAGCCAAATCTGCCTTTCTTGCAGATCAGCATTGCATCCCTGCTTTAAGATCAGCAGCCTCTTTGGTCCTCACATCCTTTGATCCTGCAGCTAACAATTCCCAGCAGTCAGTCTGAACAAGGTAGCATTTTGGTAGCTCTGCAAAATCTTTCTTCTTTTGTCCAGTCTTTCTGTTGCTGACCCCATTTCAGTTTTCTATACAACAGCTGCTGAGGCATGTGCTCATTGCTATAGAAACTGTCTTGTTGCAGTACCCCAATATTGGATACTCAGTCAAACCATCTGAACCTCAGGAGGGAGCATTGGAACGATTGTTTTCCTAGTTGCCACAAGTGTTGCCTCTACAATGTTCAGTTTTCATGTAATGCAAAATAGGAGAACCGCAGTCTTATAAACCTTAATCTTCATGAAAATCTTGATTCTCCTTTGCCTCAAGACCTATTCAGTCAATTTGGCAAATGCTGCATTTGCTTTCAGGATGTGGGAAACAACTTCCTCAGGCTTCCAGTGCACTGCCGAGAGAACATAACTGATAAAATGTAGGAAGCTGCTCTCAATCATTGTACTGTGGCCCTCACATAATCCTTGCCAAGCACTGGCTGAGACATTAACTCATTCTTTGTTAAATTAACTGTAAGCCCAAAGCTGTCTGCAGCCGCCACAGGCTGGTCAATCAAATGCCTTAAAGTCCTACTCACAAGATACGGAAAATTTCAGTGGTGGCTTCAGATCTGCATTTAACCTTATGTAATTGAAAAGTGAAGAATCTTAGCCCCACTGATTTTTAGCACCACCGATTTCTTCTCAAAACACAGTTGCATAATGCTCTCTGAATATGACACAGTAAACAACAACAGTCTAAGTACACAAGTTTGTATTATTATTTAGAGATGGGGAAAGGCTCATATTGATGCTGGTCCTCCTTCTGTCACAAAGTCTTCATGGAACAGTTACAGGACCATGTAGAACTTTGTCAGGACACCCAAGACTGTCTAGCAGAGGCCATGCATGTAAGGGACTTGCTTGTCATGGGCAACATCAATTACCCGGACATAGATTGGGAGAAATTCTAGCTAGGTTGGATCGGTCACGTAGCTTCTTAACTGTAATTGAGGAGTTCTTTCTGACTCAGGAAGGCGAGGGCCAAGCAGAGGTACCACTCTCTTAGACTTGGTCTTGGCCAAAGGAGATGATATGGTGTGTGGCTTGAACACTGAGGGTAGCCTGGGTGACAGCAACCAGGAATTCATCAGATTCACTGTCTACCACAAGGTTGACAAATCAGCTTAGCAGGATTGAAGTCCTGGACTTCAAAAATGCTGACTTCAACAGGCTCAGGGCATTAGTAGGGGAGGTGATGTAGGACTAGGGATGAAAGACAGATGGGGTGCCAAAAAAGTGGTCATTCCTCAAGGACACAATCCTCGAACCACAAAATAAAACCAGTCCCATGAAGAGGAAAGGTAGGAGAAAGACTGGCAAGCCCTCCTGGCTCAATAGGGACAATTGCCATCCTCTAGGAAAAGACAAAAGCAGTCATTCCCTTGAATGACTAACAGGACATCATTAAGGTCTTTCTGCTAAACAGTGACATAGTTCAGTAGATGTCATTTCCAGGGTCATGGTTACATTTATAATGCCTTTGTCTTGTCTGCTTATGGGAAAAAAATGACCTGCCTGAGAGGCAAATGTAGAATCATGTGTCTGCTGGCTTTGGCAGCTCTAGTGTGGTACCTGCCTAACACATGAACATCACAGAAAAATCTTTTTTGATGTTTTGAAGGCAGAATAACCTATTTGTCTTATTGCAAGAAATAATCTGATTCAACTCCTGATAGCTTTTTTGATGCAGCAGAGGAATACACTTGTACATCAGTCTTTCCAAAAGGCTGTGATGCCTTTTGGAAGACATCACAGCTTCCTGACAAATCAGATCATATAGCAAAACCAGCTCTACAAAGGCAGCATATTGTCCTCACTATAATGAGGCATAGGCTGCCAAATCTTACCCACCAGCAGGGTCTCACTCAGAGCAGTACTACTATCAGTATTCATAGTGTCCCGTTCCTCTGGCAATCCTGCAAGCAAGATGGCTTTTTTGGTTTCCATGGACTGATCTAGACTTTTGAGTGGGGGGGGGGGGGGGGGGGGAGGAAGAAGCCTTTGTAAATCCAGATTAGAACTGGTCTGATGCATTATCACACATAGACCAACACATTTTTTCTCCAGTTAAAAATAAGCAAGAAGCTTTACTCATATGCTAGGAACATAGGACTATATTATTCAGTTTAAGATTGAAGCAAAAAAATATAAGCTCACTGGACTGAGTTAAAGACAATCTGTAGGGCTGTGAAATAGGAGCCTCATTACCAGGAGCAGCTAACAGACAGCAGACATTCAGAACAAAGGATGGCTTGATTAGTGGAACATCAAAACCATTAAAAAGGAGAGGTCATTAACACCTGTGGTATCAATTGTTTAGAAAGGTTTGCCATGAAGTCAATGGACTCCCTCAGCACTGGCTGACTAGAAATGCTGCTGCCACTGCTAGGCAGTTGCTTTTAAACTTTGGGTGGAGCAGGAATCAAACAGAGGTAGAAGTGCACCAGTGTACGACCCCCTGAATCTACCCATCAATATGCAGCCATTTCAAAGGCTACACAGAAAGCAGAAATTCTTCTTTGGTGTTGACAAAAGGTGTAACCCTCCATTTCTACAGAGATCCATGAGATCTCCATGATCTTGGACCACATACAGGGAAGAGAAAATCCCATGGCTTCTAGTCCCTGTGTCTCATGTTTGCACTGTGATCTGTGAAAGGAAAAGAAAAGCTATCTTGAATAGGTCTGCATTAACTTCCATAGGAATATTGTACTTTAGCCTTACTTTACACTGATTTTTTTTTCCTGCCCCCTGGCTCCACCCTAGAAGTATGGGGTTTTTTGCATATCCTGACTAGAGGTGGCAGTAGTGCCAGCTGAGCTCTTTGCTGCTTCTTTATATGACTGCTGGACTGTGTTAGTTGGTCTTCTCATGGATCCTATCCCCTACATATCTAGAAGCAGAGGAGATGATTTGGCCCTCAGCCTTCACTCTTTCTGATCTTTGCATATAGCAATGTGTGTCTTTGGCTCATAACTCCGTTTCTCCTCAGACCAAGCCTCAGCCAGCTGGAAGCACATGTAGAAACTATAATGTAACTCAACTAGCAGGATATTTGTGTTGTTATGAAACAGCTGTCTAAATAACATATATATGTTTTCTTTAGAGTTATTTAGAGGAATTATTTTTATCAGGTTATAGTGAAGAGCTGCAAATAGTTTTATAGACTATTTTGGCTATAAAAATGCATTTCTTGTAAGATAACGCAGTAGATTTCTGGAGTTCTTGAAAAGGCATTCGTCCAAATTCTGCTACGTTTTGCCCATGCAAACACACTTACTTTGACAGAGTTATGTGGGTGTAAATGAGAACTGAGTTTGGGCCCTAGTGTGGCTTGCAGAGTCTGATTTATGTGGGCATTGGCACTGACATAAGAAGTTCTGTGAAGGGAGAACTTGAAAGCAACACATAATGTTATCCCTTCTTTAAAATGATGCAAGTTAATCATTCTCTGTCAGGAGAGCTAACTATTTGCAAAATAGGTGGATTGCTCTTATTTTTTTCCTCTTATTCTGTCCCTGCATTTTGATTTCCTGGATTCCATCCCATTACTGCTACCTAAGCTATCATACCTCAATCTAAACAAGAAGCATGAGGAAGGAAACGGACCATTTAGAAAGTATTAAGTGTGAAATGCCTTACTGAGCAATTGGTGATTTTTAGGATTATCACTCTTGTCCTTCCTAGTTTCCTCTTTATGACCTGCACTACTTGTTGTGTCAGTTAAAGGCTATACCCTGCTCAAGGCAGGAATCATGGCCAAAATAGTTTGGCTTCCATCAGTAAATGTAGACGACCAGAATTTCTGAGAAACAGGCCACTTTTAGTTAGGTGCCTTTATTCTGGGTTTAGCTTAACCATAGACAGTGAAAGCTAAATAAAGGTCTGGTTCTGAATCCCACTTATAAACATTTTGGCATGTATCTTCACCCATTCCTGACATTTACTAAAAATAATACAATAATCCAGTGACAGACAGATATTTTCAGGAAGGTCAACAACAAATATCAGTGAGGCCACTTGTCAAACAGTACTCATTGCAATGGAGTGCATCTTGCTCACGTAGACACCTTTTCCATTTAAGACGTATGTTCCACTAATACTTTTTTTAATCGCCCTTGATCCATGGATGGGTGTTCAATATACCGCCTTGATTCATTAGTAATATGCTATGTTAGACTATATTGTATTGTACCAAATTACTTAAGGAAGGAGCATGAAAGAAACTATGTACTCGAAAGCATGCAGAGCTGAGGTGCTTCCATCAAAGCTATTACCCTAACCTGTGTTTTCTAAAGCATTTTCTTTTGTATATATTAGTGTTTCTCAGACTGGTTCAAAGACCAGTGGTATAAAGTCAATGGTAAGTGGCCTGTAGATCATAATAAGTAACAAGGAAACTTTGTGGTCCATGTGAAGTTTTAAGAATTGACCAAAAAGTTTTAGAAATCAGTGGCATATATCATCAAAACATTATCTTTCTTGGGGGGGGTAAGGGGAAAGCAAATGTATTGGCTGAATTTCAATGGACCTGAATATGAATACCCTGAGAAACAGGAAAAATTCATGCTGCTCTGTCTTTACTTTTCACTAACTATTTTCTGTCTCTGTAATGGTACACAACTGAGATATATAATGTGTAAAATAATAACAATAATAGGCCCAAATGTCCAGTACTCTAAGGGAAGTACAGAGTATAACTGAATTCCACTGCAAAAGGACAAGAGTTTTGGTTCTTAGGAACAACATATAAAAATTAAAGCTTGACATACTATCCTCAGTATGTAATCCTTTATCTGTTGTTATATTGAAATCTCAAAACGAGAGGTTATGCCAAAAACACTAGAGATGAAAATTTATACTAGGATACACTTATTGTCTAGATAACATCCATCTTCAGTGGTGACTAGTGGCCTATAATTCAGAGAAAGGGTTACAGTTTCTAGCACAGGCTGCTATGGTAACTAGATACTAGATGGATAGTTTGCCCTGACTTTTTAAAAAGAAACAACATAGGATCACATGCATGCCAAAAGATCTACACTTTTAAAGGAGTCAAAATAAACCAATGCTTCATATACTAGACGTGCCTCACTTTTTTTTTCACAAAAGGAAATAAATGTATTCCTGGAAAATATAAATGCTGAATTCATTATTTTTAATAAAAATATAAAACAGGTCTGAATTCTAACTGGATTTGTCTGGTATGTATGCCACGCATATTGAACCTGGAATAGATCTTGGAATTGCTAACAAGAGAAATGAGTTAGAAGTCTCTGAAAAGATAAACTTACCCAAAAGATGGGGTTGAATTTTGTCTTGTTTTGTTTTGTTCCTGCTTGCTCTAATCAGTATTCCTCTGGCACAGAAGTTGGCTTCAGATGTTTTATACTTCTGTGAAATTCTTTGTCCTGTGATGCCAAAGAAAATGGTAACCTTTCTCTTAACACTGAACTGTCTTTTGCTTTGTCCCTCTTTTGTTTGTTAACTTAGCACAGAAGACATTTAGAAAGTTGTTACACCTCTTGTGAAATGCCTAGAAATGTGTTAGAATAAAGCAGCATTTTGTACAATGTAATATTTTTTTTCAAAAGATGATTACCCCCCCATGCACATACTTTTGCAGTGCCTGGGCAAAACTTTTATACATTTTAAGGCTGTGAAACTATCCTTATTTCAGTGCTTCCTCTAAAGTATCTGGCCCAGACTATTTTTGGATTAGCTTGTCTGACTTTTTTTTCTAATTTTCAGCTTTTGAATCACTACTTTAGGGAACCTGCATATAGCTTTCTCTTGTGTTAAATTGGTTTTAAATGGCAGTGTTTTTGAAAGAAGGAGATTTGTAAAAAAAAAATAAAAAAAAGGGAATGTCAGTGACTTTAGAGAGATACATGTGACATGACAAAAGGGTGAAATAGGTCAGGTGGGTTTATGGTGATGGTGTCTCTGCATGGATTTAGTATCTGTGCCTTGAAAATCCATATTAAGCATTCAGAAGGGCATTCTTCCATAAGCTTCTCATTCCTTAGATTGTCCTCTAAATCTAGTATATATGCATGTATTACTTGTATACCACACACACACTTCCTTCCAAAATTTGGCCTTCTAAAATTGAGGTGCCTGTCTTAAGCAGGAAAGCTAAATTTCAGTTAAGAATAGAAACAACCCACTTAGATACCTTCTCTAACCAAACTTTAAAACCAACTGCTAGGTAAAAGAAGTGGCATTTCTATTCAAGCAGCTAAGGGAGTCAGTTAACTTAATAGCACATTGGTTTTCAATCCACAGGTGACCACCTCTGCTTTTAAGTGGTCTTAATGTTCCACTAATCAAGATAACATTTCTTCTGGTAATTTTTCTGTCTGCTAATTCTCCTGGTCTCTCTTCTATTTATTTCACAGCCCTGCAGACTGTTTTTAGCTCTTTTCAAATGTGTAGATCTACCCATGGAGGACTGTCTTCAGTAGCAGCTACAGTTTGAGTTTCTGGCTGAGCATGAAAGGGAGGGTAAGTGATCTGAAGATTAGGCTCTGTCCTTACTGTGAAGCCAAAACTATGGGAAAAGCATTTTTTCTTCATTTTGTCTTCCCAAAAACAATGTGTCTTATTTAGAGGTGAGGGGTGACATGAGAGGATACAGTATTTTTAAAATGGCTTGTTCATTAAACACCACTGAATGTTGCACAGTAATATTTTTCTGGAGAGAAACTAAATACCAAAGGGAACATATTCCAACTATTTGTGGTTGGTGTGGACTGAAGCACCTAAAGGTGATAGGTGGTTCCTCACAGCTGTTTTTTATTTATTTATTTATTTATTTATTTATTTTTACTTACTCCTAAGGCTACTAGAATATATTATAAAAGTGGATACATTAACAGTTTTCCTGGAGCTTAGGCTCCTAATTGATGGAATAAGATCTGAGTGTTTAAAATACCAAAAATCCTCTATGAAGATAGACTGGGACAATGTCAAATGCTGCTATATCAAGAGAGCCCTTGAAATTAGTGGAGTTATTAGGCCTGTGGGAAAATGTACCCATAAAAAAAATCTTCTATATATTTTTAAATTGTTTCCTATCTGCCACAACCTAAGAGAGGCACCTTCCTGCAAGACCTGCCATCCCCCACTTTGCCATATGTGCAATTTCCTTTTTTAACAGCTTGCCAGTTATAAGCAGATTTGACAGATCTTCTGCTGGCACAAATGGCTTCACTCCATTTATGTACATATATTTTTGCCATTTTTTTAACAGCAAATGATTTGGCCTATTTTGACCATAAGAAAAATGGCTATCCTCTCAGAGCATGACTTTGGAGGTCCTTTGACATGACTTGACACCCTTGAGAAGGATTTTAACTGAAACTCATCCAAGTAATGCAGAGTTCTACACTGTAGATACAAAGGAACATGTATATTAAAATGACTAGGTTTTATAAAAATGTCCTGTTCATCCACTGGCTGCCCTTCCCCTTCTCAGCTGCAGGTTCCCACTTCCAAACTTTCTTCTGAGACAAAGCTTGGAGTAATAAATTAACTGAATGTGACAATCCACTCTGCCTGACCTATTCCAGCTGCAAAGGTTCCCCTCCCTGATTCCCACCCTCTCTTCTTTTTGAGCTATGATTTAATTATGTTTAAAAATAAAAAATCTTCTCCCTCTTGCTATCCCATTCCAGCTGCAAATTCCTTTGTTCCATGTAGGAGCCATATGTTTAAAATAGAGTTCTCCTTTCCCATTCAGAGAGAGTTCACCAATGCCATCAATAAGAAGGTGGGGCGCTGTGTTAAACGTCTTAAAACAAGGAGTATTCACAATGACTCTCCTGTTCTTGCACAAGAGGTACTCTCTCACTTCAGCTGAGTGAATATAGTAAACTAGTCCCCCAAGGCTGTACTTTTATAGAGCTAGAGTTTACACTAAATTACCTCCACACAGAAACACATAACACAAATAATTAATCTTTTGAATCCAGTAGTACAGCCAATTGCGGCTCTTGGAAGAGGCAAACAAGATGACTGTTTAATGCATAATGCTTTCTAGCTACATTACTACATTGTATTTCCAATTTAGAATTCTTTCCCTTTTCAAAATAAAATTGCACTTTCCGTCTTTGTCCTATTAGATCTCCTAAGTCCCAAGTACTGTAAGAGCAGCACTTTTAGAGGCCTTAAACAACCCCAGCAATAGCTGAAATTAGTAGTTGTGGCTGATGATGCCCGTCTCTAAATAAAACCTTAGACAATTAAACAGAAAGAAATACTTCTGGAGCACTAGCTGTCATAGGCAAAGGAGATCCTCCCACTCTACAAACACTTGTTGCTTTGTAAAATTATGGTAGAGCTGATTCTCATTATTCTTTCATAAAAGAATTATGGCGATCAGCTGCTTTATCTTTCAGCGTGTGATTTTTTTTTTTTTTCCCCCCCCCCCCCCATTGGCAAAGACTATGAACTGCTGCCATCCTTGTATCCACACTGCAGAACTCTGCATTTCTTGGATGAATTCCAGTTAACATTCTTCCCAAGGGCATAGAGTCATGTCAAAGGACTGACCCTTTAACAACTCCAAGAGGATGCTCCGAGGGAATGGCCTTATTGTGTATAGAGTTTCTTAATCTTAGCAGCTGGAAGCCCACCCTCACTGTTCCATATGGCATTCTCATGATACTGGTTTTGGAGATATTGAAATGTAATCTCTGATAATATTAGGACCAAATTATATCCTTGGAAACAAATGCTGAGCTAAAAGAATGGGTGTGCCCAGCACTCCAGCACTGATGAAAGGAAGTATACTGCTTCCAGATCACTGCTTGACATGAGATGAAGCATAGAGTTTGTTGCATCATTCTAAAAGCACAGCCTATACATCTTCTGGCACTTTATTGCTGGTGCCATTTGATGTGAAGGGTTGGGGGCAAACATCTTGTGCCATCCAAGTGTGCCCCTTCTGGCCTAGCACTGCTGTTAAATGCTGCTGGAACTGCTGGTGAGTGCTGCTAGCAGTGGTAAATCCCTTCCCATCTCTTGTACTTCTGACTGAGCCATCCAAACAGTTGCTGCACTTGGGGTAAAGGAATGGGATCCTGTTCTCTTGCCCCCAGTTTCTGGATTCCAGCATAGGTAGTGTTGCCCTATGATTAGTGATGCATAATACAAGCCACTGCCATGATTGCACTTATTGGAGATGCCTGTTGTAAAGTTCCATTGTTGCAAAGAGAAAAAGCTGCCAGAAGGGTGTTCTCTAGTAGGACTCTGCAGGTTTGAAATTCCTTCCTCCCCCTGATGTCATAAGCATCCTTTTATAAATCAGAGCACAGTGTAACGCATATCTTTTCTCTATTGTCTAAGGTTAAGAAATTCTGGAGGCAGTTTTATAGGCTGGATAGTACTATCTGCCACTTATTGCCAGAGTCTGAATGAATTGTATTGAAGGAGGCAAGGACTGAATTGTATTGGTGAATTCTCAGAGATACCCCTGAGTTGAGAACAAATGCTCTTTGCAGTGAGTTTCCTTATTTCTTTGTACCTTCCCCTTTGCATCTCTCTTATGGCAAGATATAATTTTGAAAGTTAATCTGTGGTAGAGAAACATCTGCAATGGTTTTGTTATGCTCCAGTTTATTAAAAAAAAAAAAAAAAGTTATATATGTACTGAAATAGATTTGAGGAGTGAGAGATTAAAATTAATCTTAAAGACTCAGAAGAAACAAATCAACCCTGTTATAAGCAAGCACAGCTCCACTAGAGCAGCTGACTCTTTAGCAGTGCTTTACTTGGGCCATAAACTATAAGCTAATGTATCATAAAGTGTTAAGCTATAACAAATGTTAATGAAAGATGTTGTTCACTGTAGCTATAGATTACATTGTGCTTCTGTAAATGCACTGCCTTTGCAGTCGCAAAACAGAATGTGCTAAATTCAACCTTGCTCTGACTTCAGTGGACTTGCATCAGAGGGGAACTTGGATTAGGATATGATGCCAGGGAAGCATAAGATGGTTCATACTGTAGTCTATGAACTTATCCCATCTTGGCTAATAGATATTGGTATGTAGGTCCACATGCCCTCATACGAATATATTCACTGTTTTTGAATATGGAAATCATGTACTAGCAAATCTTGTCTAAATACTGACTACTATTCCAAAATTCTAATTTAACACTTCTTAGAAAAGAAACAAATCCCACTTACAGCTTGTCCTTCTTCCTGTCCAGTTTGTTGAAACGGATAGGGAGAAATTCATGTGACTCTTTAAACTTGAGGCTCTCAGGAAAGTAAGTAGCTTTATAGCTCAGGATAACCAAAAAGACACTAACAGAATAGGACTCATGCTGTATATTTTAAAGGCTTGTAGCTCCTGTTACTGGTAGCATTGGAATCTCTGAAATCCCATTGAGTTCAGTGGAGTTGAAAGGATGTAAAAGAGGATTTGCTTCTGTGGTGTGTAATTTTAAGAAGCAGATAGATTTTTATCTTAATCTATCAAATAGGAGATATTATTTTAGTCCATTGAAGTCAATGATGCTATGTCATTCTGTCCAAGGGTCTGCAGGTGGGGTACCTTGAATTGATAGTATTGGTTTTATAGTATTGATATGTTGTAAAAAAAAAAAAATGTCACTTGCATCATTTATATAGGTTAGTTATTCTTCTTGCTCTGTCACTTTTGGAAGGCTCTTTAGAAAGGAGATGAAAATATCCCACCATCTGACATTATTCTAGTGTTCTGATGTCAGTGTTGTGTATAAGGGCAATGCTTACAATAGAGCTATAGCAGCAGGATGCTATAAAGAGTAAACTACTTCAAACACCCACAGTTTCTAAGGATGTTAACTATACAAAAACATATGAGGAAGTCATTGACTGCTGAAGGTTTCCTGAAGCTTGACACCTAACTGATATGCCTTGTAATGAAATGCAGAAATTGTGAAAGCCCAGATATTGTGTAGGTTACAGAATTCCCAGCAGTAGTAGAGCAGCCTTCATTATTAGGCATACAATTGTGAAGAGTGACAAAAAATGAATTGCTGGTTGACAGGAACAAGACTTGCCTTCTCTCCCTTGAAGTTGTAAAAAGCAGACACTGTGGACTCGATCTAGTTTCTACTGAAATCAGTGGTACAGCCCCCATAGATTTCAATGGGGATAAGATTAAGTTGCTTATTCATGTTGTTTTAAGTAAACTTGGTTCCTTTCATCCCATAATGTAGACACATTTTCTTCATTTAGAACTATTTTGGCCTCCATACTTCATGAGTAGTCCCACTGAAATAAATGATCTACTCACAGAGTAAAATACTACTCAGCATGCATGAGGGTAGCATGATTGTGCCATTCATCTTCCCCAGGGAAACTGTCATCAGATGTCAGAGTATCCTTCATTATTAGCCTATTGGTGCAGCAGTCTTATGCATGCTCGGTAAAGCACTAGCTAGGCCTTTACTTAAAGGCTGTCTTTGGGAACTCTGCAAGCTTGTATATTATAGAACAAGTATTTTATAATACAATTAAATGAAAATAGAAAATGAATTACACCAGGAAAAAGAGAGTGCATAGTAAATTATAAGTCGCCAGATGGTAATTATTGAAAGTTTGACTAAATGTATCAGCCAATTGTAGTAATGCATTTACAAACTCAGAATTTTAACTACACCAAGGTTTCAGTCACCGTTATTTACTTACTAACTTTAAATAAAGGATTTTTTCTTCATTCCTAACTAGAAGCAATAATATAGTCTCTTCATTCCTTTTCAAATGGCCATTCAAAAAGATGGGATTTGCTCAAAGTCTAAAGTTCTGGATTATTTCAAGATGAGACAAATGAATGTAAAGAGCAAGACAGCTTCACCAAGAAAGGAATGAAGAATAACCCCTTTAGGACAGTCTTTCTTTCCCATTCCTGCCAGAGACAGTGGGTATTTATTTATGTTAAAGGCATCTTATCAGTTTAAGAAATTTACTTGCTCAATAAATAGGCACCTTTTAGGAAAATTTAAGAAACTTTAACCACTAACAAATGTGCATATTTTCTATTAGTGCATTAAATGTAGCAACATAAAATTAGAGAAATATGTGGAATAGCTTAGGAAGGGACAAAGTTTATAATATAGTAAAGTGCCTTGCCTAATTCATATAAAATTCACATGTGCAAATTGTGAGAAGCATTACATTGGAGTGACTGTTGGCCAAATACTGTACCTTTGCATGCTTGTGCTATGGGGACAGTAAAAACGGTGTAGCCCAGACAAGCAACATAGCTTGGGGCAATCCTGAGATAGAAATTACAGATGCTGCCTACCTCCTACCCAGGACCAAAGTCCCTGACTTTACCATAGCTGTGTGAGAGCAGATAACACAGGAGATGAGCAAGAGCTGTGGTTTCCATGGAAGCAATTTCTTCACTGCATCCAGGTCTCAATCAATCAGGGAGGCTGAATGGGAGATTCTGCTCAGGAGAGTATCTTCAGAAATCAGTATTTAAATAAGTGTTTGCAGAGATGTAGCCAACTTCCATGAGATTTGAAGCAACCTCTGCATTTGTAGACTTTAGTGAAAGAAAAAGAATACTTCCTTATGACACCCCTTAAAGCAGCCAATAAGTTAGGAAACCTAGGTTTTCCTAAACCTTCTGAAACTCGAACAAAAGTTCTAATTGCCAAGCTAAGCCACTGGAAATCAAATTGATGAAAACAAAATCTGAAGTTGCATTAAAAAAAAAAAAATCTTCATCCTTCCTCATAGGGACAGTACTGTAACAGGGTCCATTATCCCAGGGTCCCTTCAACCTTTTCATGATGGTGCAAATGGACAATCATTAGGGTCATTTCTTTCCAAACATGTTGCTCCTTTTTCACTGTTTTTGAGATTATCCTGTTTCAGAAATGAGTAGTCTAAGGCTAGATCCACAAAGGCATTTCAGAAATGGTTAGTTGTCATCTTGGGTTGTTAGTCCAAAATTTCAGTCCTTATTACCCCTGGCCGCAGTCCATAGGCACTTTACATTTTGACACAAAACTCCCCCATCCGTCAAAAATTCTGCTGTTGGGCATGCCCAGAAACAACTTAGTCCTGGCAGTACTCTGCAGTTCACCACCTGGCTCATCCCGAAGGCTGACTAAGATCTACAAACTTAGCTTTTTTTCTGTTTGTCACCTGAAGGGCTCAATTCAGGAGGGGTCTAACAGATCTGACTTTCTACAAACTAAGCGTGTCTAACAGATTTGACTTTCTATAAACTAAGTATTTATATCATAAACATTCACTGGAGCATGGACAGGAAACCAGCTTTCCATTATCCCAGGCAACTGCTTAAATCACTAAGCAGAAGTGTCATGTTCCTTATTATACATCCTGTCCCTTTCTTTTATTTGATTTAAATGGAAGAGGTTCAACAAGACTGTGATTGCCCCTCACTCCTCTACCCACCAAATAACCTATCTTCAACTAAACTGGCTTTGACACTCTACCCATCTACCTGTTGGATACAGAGGTGCAGAAGCACTTTCTTCTCCTACTCTGTTGGAGAGAAATGACTAATTTTATAATTTTTTTTTAAATGGCTAAGGCCCCTAACTCCAAAAGAGGGTTTAGGCTTTGACTTGTGAATGGAGGGTGGTTCTCTGGACAAAGAGAGAGACTTAGGACATACTCCTATCCTCACTGTTTTTCATTTGGTGTTTCAGGAGGCTTATCAATGATTAAGCTGGTTATTTTGAACCATGTTCTTAGGCACTTATCATTCCCCATGCCTTGTATAAAAAACTTAGGTGCATCTCTCTTGAAATTCTGGATTTGATTTGGGGGTGAAGGGCTAAAAGTTAGGTGTCATGAAAATCAGTACTTAAATTCCTTGTGTCCCTCTAGCATCTTGAAAGTACTCCTGCTAATGAGACGTCTTGAATGGGACCACCAATTGGACTTCAGTTTTCAAGGTTTAACACATGTGAGTGGGGTATGTTTGGGAATGTGCTTACTAGGATGTGCTGGAGGCATATTCTGTTTTGTCCTGTTAAGGTTTTCAGAAGTGCATCCAAAATCACAAGTCGCTTTTCAAAACATTGTTCTTTGAGTTTTTTGGGACAATATGAGTCAGATTGTGTGTTGAATATGGCCATTTAAAG
Source organism: Crocodylus porosus (assembly GCF_001723895.1). Lineage (NCBI taxonomy): Eukaryota > Metazoa > Chordata > Crocodylia > Crocodylidae > Crocodylus > Crocodylus porosus. The sequence continues at coordinate 16,192,574 of NW_017728912.1, forward strand.
AAAGGCAGAAAAATCTGGGCTGACCATAGGTGGAGGGGAATTATTTAGAAAGTGGCTCAAGATAAATGACTCTGGATTTAAAAGAGAGAGATTGTGGAGGAGGGAGTTTGCTGCTAGGAGTATAGAAAGTGTAGCTCAATATGGGAGGGATTGGTCACAAGAAATTCACTAGGGACAACATATGTCACAGCATCATGAAAAGGTATGGACCCTTACATAAAAGCTGGTAAATCTAAAAGGAAGCATTTAAAACCATAATTGAGCTAGGGCTTGTTTGATAATAGCCAAGATAGCAGTGCTTGGGGGCAGGAGACTACAATGGTTTCAAAGTGCTGCTGTAGACTTGCTGGGTTAACCCTGTCATTTTGCTCCTCTCCACCTATTTCCCTTTTCTCCCACCTGTAAATTGGGAAAAGATAGGCCTTAATAGCTAAGCATTATGCGTCTTTGTATAGAAATAGTGGCAAAGCACTTTCTATGTATTAAACCAAGGCTGTTAAATGTATTTATAGTCATACTTAAATATTTCTTACAGTTAAGGAAAGCTGCTATAAGAACAGAGACTCACCATAGTTAAGTTATCATGGGCATAGCAACACTGCTGTTTGTGCACAGATGCTTCTCAGTACATTCCTGAAGTGATCTAGTTTACAAGATGCAGTGGTGGCTGACTATTGACAGTGGTGTTTCAGTTTGGCCTGGGATATAAATGCCAAGTAGAATAGTGAGAGAGAGAGAGAAGATGGCTTTTTAGGGACTGATGCCAGCAACAGACACAGAAGTAAATGCCACAGCTGCTTAATCCAACGGGTCTCAACCTTCTGGCCCTGCAAGCCAGAGGTATAGCCCAGCACTGGTTTGTGGGTCAGATCCCATAGGTAGAGTTAATCCATGACCTGGTCCATCGTGGAAGTCAGCATGTGGTCTGTGAGTGTGATCTGGCACACTGGGCTGGCTCTGTACTGACTCTGGCTATGGAGCAACCCTGCATGCCATATTTGGCCATGGAGCAATCCCATGCACTGGTACAATTGCTGCACAGAGCTATTCCATCTGGGCCATGGGGCTCCCCATGAGTCCAGAAATTTGGTAGTTGGGGAGCAGTGACTGTATTAATTGCTATGTCTCTGGAAACCATAGCAGTTAATGCTGCCAAATTTCAAAACCTGTTTGAAACTCTATGTACCAGGTGGCATGGCCCCATGGGCCAGAGATTAAGCAACACTGGTTGAGCGAATGCAGGGATATGGAGGTGATGGTAGTGACCACACACATTGGAGCGAGATAGACCATGGTGCATGTAAATCAGCAGTGGTTCCTGAGAAAGGGAATGTGACATCACCCATGTTAAATATATAGCTGCTGTAAAGGGCCGTGGGTTCTCAGGTTTTATATACACACCACATTGAAACATAACTTTGGTTACCACTGATGGATAGAGTGAAACTTAATCTGAGCTCTGTGACTTTACCTGTTTGGCAAAGGAACCACTCTAAGTATAGAGAAAGTGTCACTAGGAAATTATGAAGTATTTATTTGAAACTTTAATAAAAGACTTTCCTGAACTACAGCTGCAGGTGGAATATAAGGACAATCTCAGAGTCTACAGTGGGGGGGAAGGGATAGATGGAGTTCTTCTGTTGAAAATAAATTAATTTAATGTATATGAAACGGGAGAATTCCCCTGTTGTATGCATCCCATTCCATCTCTCCTCTAACTGCCATGTTTTATTAAAAAGGTATTTTACATAGTGAAAAGATTAAATATATAAAAATTCAAGAATAAAAGTACAATGTTATAATATTTATTTTATATATGAGTGAGTGGTTTGTGGCATGTAATAAAAGTAAATGGTATAATTCCTAAGAGAACCGATACAAACTGTTAGAGTAAAACCTTGTAGGTCTTTGCTCTACAAGAATTTATATTGCCTCTTTTTTCAATAATAAAGTATTGCCTTTATTTTGATTTGAAAATGGTGGGTCCAATTCTCTTCCTGCTTGCATCCCTTTTTAAATGATTTGCCACAGGTTATATAACAGGAAATTGGACCCTGTATATGTGTAGCAAAACCCCCAGTTTTTTTATTGCATTCCCTCCCCTTCCCCAACCATTTCTGACTTTTTCTCTCCCTCTTTATTCCCTTTAGATAAGTATAAGTGAGCTCAAACTTAGGATAAGCTTTAAATATTTTTATTTTGGTAGCAAGTTTTTGGTTTTGGATATTCAGTTTTATATTGTATAATTATTAGGTTTGTATAAATTTTTACTATTGTATAGTGTATTATCATCATTTTTGTATTTTTTTTATTGTTTCATATGGATATTGTATGGTTTAAGCCTGTGTTTGTAAGTGAACCAAAGTCATGTCAAGTTTCCATTTTATATGTCAAGCCTCCATCTTCTGTCTTCTGCCTGCATCCCATGTTGCAACAATATGATTCATTGTACCTCTCTCATGTAAATTGGTTCCCCATGAATGAAAATGATTGGGCATGACTGAAATACAATGGTAGCAGGCCTCTACTGAATGGCCTGTAACAACTGGGCCACCACCTCACATTGATTCATCCAGGAACCACAGACCTCAGCCAGGAACAGAGATAAGACCAGCATTTGAAAGACAAAAGACCCTGCAGAATCAGCAACTCTCACCATCAGAGACACCCAAAACTGCACATCCCTGAATGGAGCACACATACATGCTCAGTACGCCAAGGCCTGACCCTTGCCTGGGCATGCCTCCTGTCACTAGGGTCACACAAGGTCTGCCCCTATAGAAAGGGGCAGTGAAGACAGACCCAGTGGGATGCCCTCTCCATCTGGACCAGCACCATGCCACACCACCTATCCACCCAGAGGCCCTACTGGCGACCCCCCTCTGGACAACACCTACTGGGCAAGGACTCCTTTCCAGTCTGGATAGGTAGATATTACCTGCATACCTCCTCCTACAGTTTGGATTCTCTCTCTCTCTCCTCCTGGACTTCAGTGGACTTCAGCCCCTGCACCAAGCCTCTTTAACCCCTTCTGCCATTGTGTGTGGGTGGGTGCAAAGAAACCAATTTGGCATGGTGTCACCATCTCCCCTGTTCAATAAAACCACTGTCATTTGCAACCCCAAGTCTGGTCATGTTTTACTGAATCCCAGTCCCTTCCCTATCTTAAATTCCAGCCTTATGTTCTCTCTCTCTCTCCCCCCCCCCCCCCAATTCCATCTCCCCTTTTCTGCTACCTCTCAGCCTCTCCTTGCTTTTCTGCTGTCCCTGCTGCTTTTCCTGGGATTTTCTGCTACCCAGCTCCCTGTTTTCAGGCTTCCCCATTCCCACCTTCTGTAATCTCCCCCCCATCCCACACAGCTTCCCAGCTCCTCATGGCTGTCCTGCAGTTTTCTCCAGCTCCCAGCACCTACTGCTGCTCCTTGCAAATTCTCTAGCTGCCCCAGAGCCATTTTCTGGTTCCCCACACCCAGAGCCCCTCTTTAACACCCACACTTTCCCTTAGTCCCATTTTGCCCCTTCCCCATCTACCTTTTCAGCTCCCCGATAGCTCTGGCTCCAGTCCCAGACTCTGTGCCAGCATGCTTCCCTGTTCTGCAGGTTTTGGGCATTGTCTTTTAATCAATTAAGATCAATTAACCAAAAGTTACCCCCAGCCTTAGTTGTTCAGCCCAGGCGGTTCTAATCCTGGTCCCGGTAACTTTCACTCCCTACACTTCTACTTTCTTACCTTAACTTTTCCCCAGGTATCTCAAGTACACCAAGCACATGCATGCATACATATCACAATACCCAACTTAGGAACTCACTTGTGTGTGTATGTATAGGTGGGTGGTATGTGTGTAAATTAGTGAATACACACACATATAGATATAGATATAGATATTGTGTGCATGTGTGTGTTTGTGGTATATGAATTAGTAATCCACAAAGGTGTACTGGATGTGCAGGTGTTGGTAACTGGTAACTGATTCTGTCTGAATTTGGTGTGTGTAGTGTGCATGAACCTAGATTAATTATTTTGAACATGCATGTATCTGAGGGTCGTGTATGTGTGTATGTATATGTATATATGGCATTATGTGTATGATATACGAATTAGTGATCTGTGTCTAACTTTTGGGGTGTATAGTATATGTGCCTGAGCTGGTAGTGTGAGTGGGTATGCCTAATAGGGATGTATGCACCTACTGAGTGTGCTTAATTGATTTTTATGTGTGCATGTGCAGTTGTATACCATGCCCTTCTGTCTAACAGTGCAATATTGAGATCCTGAGCATTGGCCTGACCCCTCAGGGCAACATATGTAATCTGTAAAATGTTGGGGGAACTTGGATCTGTGAAGCATTTTAAAGGATAAGAAAAGTAGTACTGGATATAAGAGGGGGAAAAAAATAGTAAAGGTGATAGTGACTTTAAAGATCTACTAAATGAGAAAATATAATCTTTTGTATAAACAGATGCTCCCCTATAAAATATTAGAGGAGACAGTAAAACTCATAACTAAAGCCTCATTAGCCATGCTATTATTAGCTCAGGTCTGGATAAAAGAAGTTTATTTTGGCTCTGGGTTACATCATCAACTTTTATGGAGTTATACCACATAAATGGTATCAACATTGCTCTGTTGAGCCATAACAGCCGCTTCCATACTTTTGCACAATGACCGCCTCCCTCCTCCTCCTTGGCTTAATTATTTTGTGCCTCTTATTCTTCTACTGAAGTCTTTCATTTCTTTCTTTAGTTTCTTTCTTCCTGACAGAGTCCCTATCATATCTTGATTTTTCCTGAGGTACTCACTGCTTTTGTGTAGATATTAGTCTTCCTCTCAGTCCTCCTAAGGTCTCGGAACAGCATATTTATTACTGTGAATGTTATGATAGGACTGATTTTGTGGCATCAGACCTCTCTGACTTAAATTTTGGTGCATGTGTTTGCAGAAAGGAGTATGACATCTCTGCATGAAGTGGGCAGGTATACAAAGCTAACTTATAATAATACCTTTCCATGGGTGCAGTGTTCAGTGAAGTAGAATGTAGAAAAAGAAAACAGAAGGACAATCAAACTCCATTCAGTTATTGTGTGCATGTGGGTGTGCATGTCGATATTCATGCTTGTGAACATTCGGGAGGGAAAAGGGGAGCTGCTTGCCATACTGTGGTATGGGCTTTCTAATAGTATTAAAACTCTTTGGCTAGGAACAGATATTACACATAAGCTGGTTTAAGTGATCAGAAACTGGTTTCAACCTGTAACAGAACAGATGTCCAGTGCACATAAACCAGGTTGAAAATGGCTGAAACCAGTTTGAGATAATGTCGTATCAGATTTAACTGATTTGACTCAAACCAGCAAGGGATCTGGAACAGACATTGCATAAACTGGTTTGAGTTAAACCAGAGTCCCCCAGCATCCCAGCATGCTCGCTGGGCTGGGCTGGGCCGGGCCGGGCCAGGCTCTCTGCTCCACAGCAGGGCTGACCCCTTCCCTCTGCACTCTGGCCAGAGCTCCAGCAGAGACTGCAGACACAGCAGAGTCCGCTGGCTTCCCCATGCCATCCTCCCCCTACTCCCTCACCCCTCACTGCTTAAGTAGGGATCCCCTCCTCCTCTCTGCCATAGCATGGACCATAGCCAGCATGTGATTTGCTAGCTAATGCAGTGTAAGACTCCAGCAGAGACTGCAGACACAGCAGGGTCTCTCTGGCCTACCCCTGCCCTACCCTCTCCCCTCCCCTCCCCTCCTCATTGCTCAAGCAGGAAATCTCTCTCTCCCTCCCTCCCCTCTCCCACAGCACAGACCCCAGCCCCATGGCCCCTAGACATGTGGTATGCTAGCTAATGCAGAGAGATGTGTGTGTGTCTGTCTGTCTCCAATTTCACTGGGGCAGGCAGGCAGAACAGTGACTGCATAGGGCTGTGTGGAGCTAAATCAACAGGTCAGCTAGTTTAAGAAGTTTGAAGTAATGGGAAGAGGCCACTGTTTTGCTAATCAGGTGATAAAGACTGTTATCACTGTCAGTTTGCTGCAGACAGCATGATGAAGGGAGGGAGATTGAGAAGCTCCATATCATCAACAAATGCATGCACTGCACCCCCCTCCCCACCCATTGCCTCAGAATGCTAGCCTGGGGCTGGAGGTTGGCAACACTCCCACCCCTTGAGCAGGGAAAAAGCCTGGGACAGTGCAGGCAGACCTCTCTAATGAGAGACTCCTGCCAGGGACTGGTCATGCCCCACTCAGCTCAGCACTATGGAAGTGAAGGGAGGGTTGCCCTACAGCACTCTGGTCTGTAGGCTGAGCCACTGCAGGCATTTGCCTGAATTTCCTCAGTCCAGAGAGAATGTCTGTCTGGTTACAAACCGGTTCAGCCTAGCCAGGTTAGACTAACCTGCACAGATTGCATCAATTCAGGCTCAGGCTTTTTGAATGTCTGTCTCTAGCCTTTTTGTTTATGCATGGATACATTCCCACTATAAGCTACACAGTCTCTTAAATTAAATTGTATTGTACTTTTTCTCCTAAAACCTAGATCCACATCTTCATTTACAGTAATAGATTGCTATTATAATTTGGAAATCAAAAAAGATTTCTTGTTTTTGAAACCAATAGAATTCCATATAAATATGGCCAGGAGAAACTGTTGAAATATCCAAATGGATACAACTCAGCAATTGTGCCAAAGAAATAAGTAAATTTAAAAGCAAGGAAAGATGATAATCTTTCAGAAAACCTTCAGAAATCACTGAAAACCCTGAAATATTTAACATTCTTGCAAATAATCTCCAGAGAAATATGTAAGTTTATATATTTTTGTGTAAATTCCTCAGTTACTGATTTATGTTGTTTTATGTCCCAAAGGCTGATGCTGCCCTTGAATTCAGTTACTCCTGTCAGTACTACTACTAACCCAGAAGATGACTATAGACAATGGCACAAGAATGAAGCACATGTTTCTGTATGACCTGCTTGGGATTTCCACAGACACAGCACCATAAAGCTCCATTCTCTTTTAAGATAGCAATATAGCTAACTCTGTTTCCATTCTAGCCGCTTGCTGTTATCTAAAGTTTTAGACACCTGAAAATTTCCCCCTATCAGGCTGAAATTTTCCATATTTATAACTTGTCTACACAATGCAGTTAGTTACACAGCAAGCCACTGGGTAAATTTACAGTGCTTTAGCTACCGTGTGTTAACTTCCCACACATGCTCTATTAATAGGCTTTAGTACTCCAAGTTATACCACATAGAGCCACTCTGAACACATACTAAGTGTGCCCACATGAAAAGTCAGTGCTCTACAAATTCACATCTAAACTTATTCCTTAACTTCTGTATGTAGAGAAGCCCTTAGACTTTCAACCAAGGGTAACTGGAGATCTACACACTGCTCTTTGTGACTGTTTTTGATCAGAACTACAGGTTGACTGATCAAAGCCTGGAAGTAAAACCTTGTCTTAAAACTAACCCCCATTGTGCAGAAGCACTTTTGAGTAATTTCCTGAACATTGATTTTTTTTTTTTTTTTTTTTTTGGAGGTACAAGCCTCAAAAAACCTTACTTTTGCATGAATTCAGAACATTTCACATGGTTGTTTCTGATTAAGTTAGTACAGCGTAAGAGAGGTAGCACTATACTCACCTACTTGACTTTGTCCATTGCAGAGAAACTTAGTTAGCTGCGTTAGTCTGAAGTTAAGTAGAAGGCAGAGGAAAATCTTCAGTTGAACCCTTTAAGATTATTTCTTGCAGACTTTAGGCAGGACTGTGATTAATATTTCTCTGCTACCCAAAACAAGGCAACTGCTCACCATCTGTCCTAAAAGTTAGAGCTGGGACTTGGAGACTGGTTTTCATACCTAATTGTGCCTCTTGCTGGATGGGTAACCTTGTACAAGTTATTTCCATCCTCGTGCATTAGGTTCCCCATTGGTAGAACAGCAACAACGATGCCAACCTCCTTTGCTAAAGCACTTTGAGGTTGATTGCTGAGAAGCAATATATGGGCTATACTTTACTGTTTATTAATATCACTATTATTTTGATGGGTACTTGAGGTCTGCAGGACATGCAGAAAAGTGACTAATGAACTGAGGGAGCTAAAGAAAGTTAGGGAAAGAGAAATCTGACCTTGGGGGCTTAGACAGTAAAGAAGTTCTAGAGATATGGGAATGGCTGAAATGAAAAAAAAGAAAAAAAATGTCCAATGCCGAAATTTTTCAGCAGCACACAACTTATTACTGATATGAGGAAATGTCTGCATTCAGCATGAGTCTAATAAGTTCCACATGAATCAGTAAGATCTATACATCAATTAAAATCGTATGCATTGTTCTCAGTTCTCAGTCATTAACCAAGCAACCATAACATCATCTTAAACTTGTTCATGAGTTGGTTTAGCCACAGGGTAGATAATGTATATCTGAGTGATATTATTATTATTATTATTATTATTATTATTATTAT
>NW_017728912.1:16201601-16245801 GCF_001723895.1 Crocodylus porosus
CAAGGCCAAGTACAATGGGAGAATGACGTCCTGGGATTTGCTTGAGAAGCATCTATGGATGCAAGCCAGAGTTTTGCTCGCTTTACTAGCCACAGCATCACACTGAAGGCTCATGTTCATCTTGTGGTCAATCATGACCCCCAAGTCTCTTTCATCTGTAGTGCTAACCAACGTAGCACTGCCAGGCCTGTAAGCATGCTGCAGGTTTTTCCTCCCAAGGCAGAGAACCTTGCATTTTTTGGTGTTAAACACCATCATGTTCTCATCCGCCCATTTCATGAGCCTGTCAAGATCTGCCTGGATCACCCTCCTGTCCTCAGGTGTGGATGCTTTGCCCCAGAGTTTGGTGTTATGGGCGACACGCTTCTGACACCAATGTCTACAACATTGATGAAGATGTTAAAAAGGATAGGCCCTAAGACAGAGCTTTGAGGGACCCCACTGGTCACAGCGCACCACAACAATTGACTTCCATCAACTACCACCCTCTGGGTCCACTCAAACAAAGTGTCATGGACAGCCTGAAACAAGGCTACAAAATAAAACATTTAGAGCTTGTCTAACCCAGGAACATTGACTGGAAATCAGCAATTCTGTGGTAGGCATTCTGGTATTAAATCCTCTATTGTGATACTTTATGCTGGAATAAAAGTGACGGTTTTGGAAGAGGAGTAATAGTTCCCAAATGAAGTCATTACTAGATCAGAATAGAGTGGCCACACGGTGTTATAGTTGTTCTGCTATATCTAGGTTAATTCATGTACTATATATACAAGCTCTAAATTAATCTTCTCTTTGTAAGACACTATTGTAGGAATGCTGAAGTAGAATGACTGCTGTTTTTTGGTCTCGAGAGTACTGAATCTCCATATAGTGGTTGAGGCAATCTCTCTCTCTTCAGTAAATAACTCACTACTGTTCTGCCAATCCCAGGTTGGTGAAAGATGAAACTTTTCCATGTTTAATTTGTATAAATCTGTAAATGAACTGTTAAGACACTTCAGTACAACATGGACATTTTAAGATCCTATTGGTTCCTACTCCCCCATACCCTTATTTGTCTATTCTCTCCAACCATACAGAATTGCAGAGGAAGATTGGCAATGTTTATAGATGCACTTTACTTAACTAGTTCAGCCTCAGCATGCTCTTAACAAAAGAAATTCTCCTAAAGAGCAACTTCCTTGATATAACTAATAAACGTGAACACTGGATAAAGTCACTAGGCTTAGGAAAGAATGCAGTTTTGATTTATGCTCAGTCTTTCTTCCTAGAATCCGTATTCTATTAGTCACAGTTAGTTAACATTTCAAGTGGAAGCAATTTGATCAGACAGTTCTGAAATGAAACATTTTTCTAACTTACAGCTTGACTCTAAGCATTCTTTTCCATTGTAAAAGCAATCCAGCTCATCTCTCAGCTAATAATCACTCACCTGATGGAGCCAGTGTTACTCTGTTATTGACTCTACAGTAAAAGATATAAAGGAAATCCAGCTGGGTAATGGAAGTGAAGATTCTTTGTAATGTGCTAAAGCATTTTATGCTTTGAGGGATTTTTATTCGTTACTTAGTTTTGATGTTTTCTGTAGCCTTAATTCTGCATATGTGTTGTCTTACAAAAATGTGAGCAAATACTCTAATAACCAAATACAATGACAAGAGAACTCCAGCACAGCATCTTGTACAATTATAATTGTCTACCTAAAACAATGTGTGGTCCATGGTGCAGACCATGTATCAGGTAGAACAGCATTTTTGTCAATAGTCTGAAAGTAAATATAAAATCACTGCTGATGAAAACTTACAGATGATGATGCCAAGATCGGCAATGTGGGGGATACTGATGAAGTCAGGGGAGCCATATAGAGTGATCTGCATAACTTGGGAAGTGGAGGCCATTCAAACAAAATGTTTAATACAGTTAAGTTTAGATCTTATAAATCTAGGCACAAGAAATGCAGGTTATACCTGCAGAATGAAGAACTGTGTGCTGAAAAGTAGCAAGCATCATAGTGGAAAAGTAATATAGCTTAAAGAAGAGAAGGGGTTATTACAATGCTTGAATCTCTGGCCAGGAATTAGTGAAGAGGACTAGGGAGGGGATTTTCTGTGTACGAGCATGTGGTACTGATAAGGCTGTATCTGAACACTGTATTCTGTTTTGGTGCCCACATTCTTTTTTTTAAAAGGGGGATTGGGGGCAGGGGAGGAGCAGAAGACTAGAGGAACCATCCACATAAATGATTTGAGGACGTGAGATAATTTCTTTCAATGACAGACTTAAAGATCTCAATCTGTTCAGCTCCTCAGAAAGAAGATTGAGGAGTGATTCAGTTACAGTGTAGAAGTTACCTTTCTAGAGAGAAAATGTTTTAAGGTTTTTTAATCTAGTGAAGGGAGGAACAAAAACCTATACACATGCCAGATGCCTGCTCCAGTGTGTGCTAATGAAGGGGGCTATAACTTAACGCTTGTCAAATGAGCTTTAGTTGAAGCAGCCCACCACCATTTTGAAGTGCAAGGTGCTGAATACGTGTGATGCTATAGATGTTTTAATTAGAGCATCTTCCAAGACCAACTCTAATTAAAGTACAACTCCCAACCCACCCCAGAGCACATGTAAAGATGCCCAATGTCTAGAAGATGAAGCAGGCACATCCCAGTTGAAAATTTTAACCATTGGAACAATGTAACAGGGTTAATATGAATTCACTATCACTTGTTGTCATCAAATGAAGAACTGGATGCTTTTTTGCAGGAAATTTGTTACAAAAGCACAAGGTATTGGGCTCCATATAGAGGTAACTAGGTGAATCTTAGCAGTATGTTATGTACAAGAAGTCATATCAGGTGATTTGTTGGTTCCATGTTGCTTTAAACTGTAAATACATGAAAACTCTAATGAGGTTCTCTCTCTAACACTATTAAATAGGATCAATGGAGCATTAAAGCATTGGGTCTGCCTCAGACACTATCACTAGAGTTACGTATACAACTTCAGCCCCACTGAAGTTAACAACAAAATAAACATAGGGCAAATTGTAGCACATTAAGACCTCAAGTTGTATCCTTTCTTCAGTTCAGTAAAATACCTCTAATAATTATATTTCTCTTCATGGAAAACAGTAATCAGTAGGTGGTGTGCACCCTTGGGCTAATTACTGAGCAAATTAAAACAAGCAGGGAATATATGTCTATAGTTAAATCAGTCCTGTCCTGGTTTAAATAGTTAAACCAGTCCTGTCTGGTACTTAGTTGTTATGGGGGTTAGTAATGAAATCTGATGTCTATTTCTTGAAAACTGCCAGCTTGAATCTGGTGAAGTAGTGACTTAAAATATCACTAGTGGCTTTCATAAAGCAAGCAAAGTATCCATGTTATAAAACCTAATGCTAATTGGCATTCATACTAGCAGAAAGTCAAAGTATAATGCAGGATCTGGGAGCTGGCATGTTTTGCTTAAATTGCAAACAGGGGACACAGGACCTGCAGATTCAGTTCACTGCTGGTTTGCTATGTGACCTGTGCCTTCTGTTCTCCCCCTCTGCAAAAATGGAACAATGCTGCCTATCCAAACTGGCAAACATTTTAAGATCCTTTGATAAAAGGCCAGCTAGATAAGAATTATTTGTCCTGTTATGAGTGTTGAGGCATAAATCCCTTCTCACCCATGCATATGGTCATTCTAGCACTGTGCTGAGGCAATATGGTTAAAGCTTGTGTTGTAGCCATCTGGCTGTATGGAAAAAAAATTGATAGCCGAGCAGGGATGATAGCGATAGCTAAGTTCACTTTACTTCCCTTTTCTTACTCAACCTCTAGAGACAGAGCTATATTAATTCTCATCTGCCTCAGAGGCCACATGCCTAGCAGAGCTCAGCCAAGATACAAAGAGTCTTGGAAAATGAATCAAGAAAATCCACAGCATTTAGACCAAGTGTGGGCAGCCACAGTAATTAACTTCCTGCCAATGGTTTGTCAATTTCCTTAAATCTGATGCGAGGAGACCAACTTCCTTGGCAGTAAGAGGCAATTTGAGTCTTTCCAACTGCCAGTCCTTGCCTGAACAGAGTCCAGCATCATTTTGTGGTCTGTTTCCATCTAGCTGTGTGGGAGAATAAGGCACATAAATCAACCAACTTCTGAAATAAGGAGAGAAAGAAGTCTGTGTTAAGATGGCTGGTTTGGGGGTATATACTATTGTCTGTTGCAGACTGGGCTTATTATGCTGTTGTTTAATTGTTTTTTCACAATTCCTATAAAAGAAGTTTTGTGACTATATGTCTGGTCTCTTACATCCCTGCTGTCTTAGCTAAAGTGAACGTGGAGGGAGAATTCATTTCTAAGCACTTGGAGGAGATGAAGGTCACTAGGAACAGTCAGCATGGATCACCAAGGCCAAGTCATGGCCAACCAACCTGATTGCCTTCTGTGATGAGGTGACTGGTTCTGTGGACCCAGGGAGAGCAGTGGGCATGATATACCTTGACTTTAGCAAGGCTTTTGATATGTTCTTCTGCAACATTCTTGCAAACAAGCTAACAAAGTATGGGTTGGATGAGTGAACTGTAACGTGGATAGAAAATTGGCTGGATCATTGGGCTCAGTTAATGGCTCAATGTCTAGCTGGCAGCCAGTATCAAGAAGAGTGCCCCAGTGGTCAGTCCTGGGCAAGTTTTGTTCAATATCTTCATCAGTGATCTGGAAGATGGGAAGGAGTGAACCATCAACATGTTTGCAGATGACACCAAGCTGGAGGTTAGGGCTAGAATTCAGAGAGACTGCAACAAATTGAAGGGCTAGACCAAAAAAAAAATCTCAGGGGATTCAATAAGGACAAATGCAAAGTCCTGCAGTTAGGACAGAACAATCCTATGGAATGGTATAGGCTGGGGACTGACTGGCTAAGGACCTGGGGCTTGCAGTAGACAATAAACTGAATATGAACTAACAGTGGTTGCATCTACATGAGACACTTACTTCATGGTAGCCTAATAACACTATGCAGCAACATGCCAGTCAAAAACCATGCTAATAAGCTATTGCACAGTGTTATTAGGCTACTTCACAATAACCATCACAAAAAAACATGTTCATAACTGTAGTTACTGTACATTTAATTAGTATTTTATTAAGGAAGTAATAAACTAAATGCAAAGTAACTACTATGCATTAACTAATGTGTAGATGCATACAGTGTGTCCTTGTTGCCAAGAAGGAGAATGGCATACTGAGCTGCATTGGTAGGAGCACAGCCAGCAGATCAAGGGAAGTGATTATTCCCCTCTATTCAGCACTGGTGAGGCTGGAGCTGAAGTATTGCATCCAGTCTGGGCCCCCTACTACAGGAAGGAAGCCAGTACAGCCTCAGAAAATATTTCAGCTACAGTGAAAAGCATATTTCAATGAAGAAATGCTTAATTATAAATATTCCTTCTATCTAACTTAGGGTATCTTCATGTATTTTTAAGAACCCTTTCCCCAAGGTGGCCATGGAAATTCACTGAATTATAGTTTATCTTCTGGTTGCTCTAGTTTGTCACCTCCCAGCTGGCCCCATTCTTTTTTTGTTTTTTCCTATAGTGTTCGTATAATAGAAGGGAACTTGAAGCCATTTTAAGACAATGAAAATCTCCCCTTATCTCAGTAGACTTTCTGAAACCATGTAAGAAGGGCCAGGGTCCATCTAGGGGCTTTATGTCTCCTTCTTCATACTCTGCCCCCTTTATATTTAGATGCCAATCGGCTTTAATAGGATACACAGTTTAGAAATGTTTTAGCTATTCAGTATTCCCTTCACTTCCTTTTGTGGAAAACCCATCACATGTCTCTGTCTTGCTATTCCAAGAAATCAAAGTGTCTGCAAGTACTACTGTACAGTAAAAATAAAAACTATGTTCTTGGTAAACTAGCTAGAAATTCTTTGAAAAATTAAAAAAAAAAAATCTGAATCAACCCTTTCATTTTTAAGGTAGAAGCAAGAAATTGCATGTAAGCAGAAATCAGAGGCCAATTTCAATTTTACCCTTGATTGGCTTCACACACATTCTGCCCTGTGAGCCTGACCAAATGTGTCCTACACTCAGGATGCTCATTCATTGCAAGAGAGCAGCCCATTTTTTACTGTATCTGAAAGATCTTCATGATGACTGAAACAGCAAATGATTTTTAAAAATGGTACAAGCTGAACAAATTGCCAGGAAAGAGCACACATTGCAGCCGTGCTACAGCTACTGGCCAGTCTCCATGCAGCAGAATTGCTGCTGCTGCAGCCCTGGGAGGCCCCCAGGACCCCAAGTAAAGCTGCTGGGGCCAGCACAGTGCTAGCCCCAGCTTCCCATGATCAGGGTAACTTGCTGCACACCGAAGAGCGCATGGCACAGGCATTCCTTGGGAACAAGTAGTGGCAGCACAAGGTAGGCCATTGCTACTTGTCCCCAGGGAACCAAACATCCACACTCATCTGGACTTGCCCCGTGAGTGTTTGCACACATTCTTATTCACTTGCTTGCTTATAAGCTACTGTTGTGCATACAATGGCAAATCACAGATCCAAACAGAAACCCATCACCTACTTGATTTGGGAAGTATTTGCAGCTCTACTGTAAAGATCTAATGACTATAAATTTTGGAAATATATTGCATCTTATGGCTAATACATTTCAAAGCTATTTTACATAAGCTCTAGCCAAAGAGTCAAATAAAATTGGATGAACATCTTGCTGGGGTTGGATGAACATCTTGCTGGGGTCATTTGACCACAGTATTCTTTCCTGCCATGGCAGGGGATCGGACTAGATGATCTGCTCAGGTCCCTTCCGACCCTACAAACTATGAAACTATGAAAAAGACCTTTTTAATTCCATTGATTTTTAGTGAGGAATGAGCACCTAAATGCCTTAAGGAATGTGGTCTTAAGAAGTATAAGATGATGTATTAAGCTATTTATTGTTAAAAAATCATGTTGCCAGAAGTCTGGCCTGTGCTGTTTATTTTAGACCAGCTAATCTAGTCCCCAAGCTACTGTAAGATACCTGCACTATGTCAAAGCAATCAGAAACTTCTCAAATGTTCTGTAATAAATATTTTTGCTTTTCTTTTATTGATGTATGTTTGTCATGGATTTGAAAAATCAAATAAAAATGCTCTGCAGCCTTTTGAACAGAAAGAGGCCTAAGAGGAAATAACAGGACTTGGGAGAAGGAAAGAATCGTTTGGAAATGCCTGCAGTTTCTGGGACAGTGTGAAAAACATGAAGAAAATAGATTATAGCAAGAAACCAGGCAAGACTAGAACATGCAAGGCCTTGGGAGCCTGAAGTAAGAGGCATGTCTACATCATCTAGGTTGTATCCAAGATGCTGCTATAAAGCTCACCTATGTACTCCTACTCCACGTACTAAAAATCCTAGAAATGAGGCAGCTGCCTGAGACTAGCACTGACCTGAAGTAGAGATCCCAAGAGCAGTGCTGGGAATTTACTCATCACTAGTTTAAGGCTTTTTTAGGAACTGCTTCACATGAGGCAGGAACAAATGAGCAAGTCATGCCTTGCAGTGTTGCCCCCAGGTATAACATGGAGCCTGAGTAAACATGACCTAGAAGGGGCAGACTCTGCTTATTAAGTGTTGTATACCTATGCATAAATAACCTGGCTACAGGTGGGGCTCAAGAACATATAGTATGGTTCGTGGGTTTTAAAATTCATTCTTGTGTACTGCAAATACTTCCTTGATATAGCTATTTTAATGGAGTTTTAACAGTGTTTATCCATATGGCATTTGTGGAGCAATTTAGGTGACTGCCTCCATGTGTAAATATTGATAAATGTGTTGACTTCAACTTGCATTTGCAGTAAGATTTGATAAGGAAAAGAACTGGGCTCACTGAAGCCTGAACTTTTGGAGCCTCCTGGCCACAGAAACTGCTTTTAACTTATGCAGTGAGTTTTGGAAAGATTCACACAGATCTGTTCCATAATTTCCCATTGCTGGCATTCCTCAGTGCAATATGACCTAATATTTTCAAAGTTGTAGAATTTGCTAAATAAAATATTTCTTGCTGAAGCTACTGTTGTGAAATTATTTTTGTCTGCTGTGTGCTATGACCTTATTGAGGTTGCCCAAAACAATGATTACCTCTTTGGCAGTTGAATGGAGATATGTCTTTATCCACAAAAAAAAAAAAAAAAATCAACCTGGGCAGCTACCAGCACAATCCACCCTGTTCCTTGAGGACTGCTATTATGCTTTTATCTTAGCTTACAGGGACTATCTGGGGAAGCTGGTGGTAGAGAGACTGAAAGAACAGCCCCTGAATGCACTCCATGTATGGTACCATTCTGCCATATAAGTCTTCAAGGAACTGCATTTAGACCTACCGAATCATCAGGGAAGCATCAAGTGGCAATTTTTAAGTCATATTAGTCTGAACTGAATATGAACCAGTATAGCGGAGTGAGAAAACCACTGGGAAATATTTACGGTTGATAGAAATGTCACATCACCAGCAAATGTTATGCTATTAATGTCACTTTCAAAAATATTTATGGAAAATATTTTAAAACTGGTTTTGTTTGTGTCCAGTACAATGTATTTTATTATATTTTTTCTTAAAAAAAAAAATTAGCAAGAAATCTGTTTTGAACAGATGTGTGTATATATAAACTACAATGTATATATACAGTATGTGCCTCATAATAAATCTCTCTCTAAATATATACAATTCTAGGCATACTCAGTTACTTTACACATAGTAAAATTGCTTTACAGATAGTTCTCTTACTATAGAAGCTGCAATCCATCAAAAATAATCCTTTTAAGTAGTGGTATGCAGCTGAAGAGTGTTTATTTTCATGCTTCAGAAATGACTTAATGTCAATTTTTTTACTGAAGTCTATGAATTTAAAAAGCTAATATTAGAAAGATGTTCCATACTACTAAGGTAAATAATTCTCAGGGAATTTCTTGAGAATCTTTTTGGGAAGAATTGTTTCCTAATCGTTAAAGATGAGGCAGGATCAACTGGTTCAGTGGTCTCATTATCCTCTCCCCCCCGCCCCCTTTTTTTTTTTGTTTGGCCTGGATGCATGGGGAATTTCTGCCTGGTTGCTAAGTCAGCCAGGAGCCATAACAGTACAGAAGATTGAGTCAAGTTGAATCAAAAAAAAAAAAAAAAGGACAGTCCTAAAAACTAATAAAAGCATTGATAGTAATGAGAGGTCCTCAGGAGAGTTAGGTTCTCTCAACCTCAGAAAATGCCTGGTCCTGTGAACTGCTTGTAGATGCAGGGTAGATTTTCATAGCCAGATTGCCACAGTCAAAGCACAAGGTAAGAGCACTAGTATATTATCCTTAACTGAGCTCACCTTCCTACCAGGGCACTTGCCAACAGCTATAGAGATCAACTGTTTTTGCAGTCATCACATGACAGTAAGTCAATTAAAATCTAAATGAAATGAGTCAGTATTCAAAATGCACCTGGATTTTTCTTAGCTTGAAGGTGACCGTTTTGGCTCTTCAACAAAGGTGGGGGAAGGGGAAGGTTGCTCCAGGCTCAGATACTACCTTGTAACAGAAGAATCTCAAAAGGTTTGGTGTTTCACTTTGATTAGATAAGCAGCCAAAAGTTCACATGCATCCAACTATCT
This sequence comes from Crocodylus porosus, assembly GCF_001723895.1. NCBI lineage: Eukaryota > Metazoa > Chordata > Crocodylia > Crocodylidae > Crocodylus > Crocodylus porosus. The sequence continues at coordinate 16,211,252 of NW_017728912.1, forward strand.
GAACCTCTTCTGTCTGCCAAATTGTGCTGGAAACCTTGTGATAACAGGTTTCTTGGCAAACTAAGCATTTAAACTTCCAGATGTGGTTAAAATCAGGAAGTGAAGAGGCATGGGAAAATAAGTAAATGAAGAAAAAGAAAGCAATATGTTTTAATCTGCAAAAAATGTTTTGCTTGCATCTTGAGTGAAGATTCAGGTTGCTTTAGATTTTATCAGAACCACTTGACCTATCCTTCATTCCAGCTAGAATAAGCCCTGAGAATCTGATCTTGGCTGCTATGATCATTCAGATATTCAGTGCCAGGAATGGCAGGTGCTCAGTGACTTACATAAGGACCTCATTACATGTTGCACTTTGAGCAATTCAAATGTTGATTAGTGTTAGTGCTGGCTCCAGTTTGGAGCAATCTCATCTTAAGGCTAAAAGCCTTCTCTGACTATCCCCTGCTCAAGCAGCTGTGAGTGGCCATGACTGGTGAGCCAAGACAGGCTTCTCTCCCTGCTGTAGGTGGGGTGTGTGAGAAATGGGTTGCAAGGGGCAGGAACACAAAGCTGGAAGGTGGAGTGTTAATGGTATGGGTCATGAAATGGGGGTGGGAGAAAGGTGGTGTAAGGAAAGCCACTGAAGCATACAATAAAAAAGTAAAAAAAAAAATAAAATGTAAAAAGAAACAAAGAGAAAGTAATTAAAGGTGTCATATTTTAAGAAACTAGGATTAGGGTGTGGGGGCATGCTGATCTTGCTTCCCAGGGAAGGTGCTTTTGGGGGAGCTACTAACCCTCCCTGGAAAGGAAGCCCTAGGTCATTGGGACCTGATCTGGCCCCCTACCTTGTTCTCACTCCCCCAAGCCCTTGCTCCTGGACCTGTTCATGTCCTGTGAACTGGCTAGCTGGCATGTACTCTGCAGGCTGCTTGCACAGACTTGTACCCCTAGAAGTGGGAAAGTCACACCCCTGGGTGTGGGTGAGGGTGTCAGCCTGGTACCAGAATCACCCCCTAGGTAGGAAGTAGAGATCAAGGGGTGGAACGTTTGCCCACACAACAAAAGGATGGGGAGGGGACACTGCATCTTGGGATGCTGGAGGGCTGCAACTTGGGGGACTTGCCTGTGGGGAATGGCCACACATTAATGCAACACAAGCTGGGTAACACAGATCAGAGAAGAACCTGCCCTGGAGTGGTATAACTTCAAGCTGCCTAAAGTGTTCAGATGTTAACGTGTGGACAATCCTGGGGTGAAGAGCTCCAGGGTCACTTAAAATGAATGTGTAACAGGTCCCTAAGAACTAGAATGAAAGCATCAGTAAGCCTAAAATTCAGGATGAAGGAGTTAATTCAGAAGGAAAACAACACCTGAATATAGCCTTATGGTTAGGCAATTAACCTCAAGTATGGGAGACTTCAGTTAAATTCCCTAATTTACTGATTCAGAGCATGGACTTGAACATGTTACTCCTGGATCCATACATGCATTACATTTAGAGAAACCAGACGCATACAGGTGTTCTCACAGTCGAAATCCGTGAACTAACTTAGACTGAGAAAGGCATTTGCTAGATCAGGTTAACCCTACACATTTGCAGCACAGACTCAGGGCTAGGTCCCACAGATGTCTTGTTCCTACTCCTGAATAAGCTATTTTTAGCTCCCTAACTCCCCCCAGCAGACCTGCCAGAACCGCCCCCCAATCCCACCAAACTCCCCACAACCTTTCCCCAAATCCACCAGCCTCTCCCCCAAACTAAAGTTACATACCTCAGGCTGCCCACCTAAACCTAGGTTGGGTGTGGCAAATATTTGTATGTATCCCTATTTCCAATGAGTTATTCTACTTTGCTTAAGTGTGTGTGAGTGTGTGTGTGTGTGTGTGTTTATAGCAGGGCAGGGATTTAAGCCTCTTTCTCTCTCACTTCCCAGGCAAATGAATTAACCATTAATATAACAGTGTGGCAAACTGTATACAAGCCCCCACTTGCAAATATAACAGGTGATCTCAAACATATGATCTTTTACAGGCTATGGTTTTAAAGGACCTGTTTCTGCATCACTGTACTTCTAAAGTATCAATATTATGTCACATTTATAATAGACAGAAGAATAGTTTTCCACATTTCTTACCTTTTGTTTTATTTCAGAGCATTTTTCAATCTTTGTTTCTTGATTTTATGTACAATATTTATTTTACTATTGAACATAAGTTATAAATAAACATGCTGTGGTCCTGACACATGTACTCTAGGTCAAGTAAAGGGGGTTATTTTGAAAACCAAAAATGTAAAGTGCGTGACTCTGAAATTATATTTTCCCTTTTTGGTTTTTAATAGTTTTACATCTCCATTTTAAATTCAGATATTTTGCTTTCATACATCACTTTTATACACTGAGTTATTTCAGCCATCTATTGGTTATTTCAGAGGGCTTAGGAACATATTTTACTATTATGGTTGGGCATTTTTGTTTTAGATTTTTAACTTTTTTATCTGTTTTTTTTTCTTATTTTAAATCTATTGATTTCATTTTTAAAAAATCAACTCTACTTCTCTCTCAAATTTTGATAAGCGATTCTGTTGTAGACCAGAAAAACCTTTCTAATGGTTGGTGGGAGGGCATGAAGAAACCAGAATTTTTTATTTGGACAATTCAGCATTTTCTAGCACTTTGTTAGAAAATTTCTGATCAGCTCTATTGTTGAAATGCTATTCCTGGATTCCATGGTTGGCCATACCCTGTGGGATTTGGATCCCATTTGAGGGACTGCTGTTAGCCAGTAATTTTAATTGAATTCAGAGAGAAAAAACAAATAGATAGGATTTAGAAGTCATTTATCTGAAAGAGATCAAATACATGTAGAGTAGCTGTCCTACTTTGTAACATAATAAATGTGTGTTTAACAGCTTTAAAAAAATTCACCACATAGTCATGCAAAAGACTGGATGGTTCAAAAGCATCATTTCTAGTCTGTGGGGTAAATGCATCTAAGCAATACTCTATAATAAAAAAAATACATATTGTTTAACTGATAAATTAGCTGCCTCCAATAGGATGTGTAATGTGTATATTAAAGTGTGTTACAAAATACCACAAGAACTACTTAGCAGTTTATGTTGTGACTGTTTTCAAATTTTCATTATCGTAGGCAAGAAATAATCCAAATACTTTAGTCTGAGGTAAGTTTGGGGAAGTACATTTCTTTTCTTTTCTCTTTTTTTTTTTTTTTTTAACAAAATTATTTTTTCACAAAACGGGAGGGGGGGGGAAGAGACCATGACACACCAGTATTGCTGCTTCGCTTCAATTATCAACGTGTTCCTACAGTTTTATAACACTGCAACTCCCTTTTGCCAATGCAAATGCAATGGTTAATTAGACTGCAACACTTTTCTCCTTATTTCATTTTTGTCCTTATTTATCTGAAGGCTTTAGCTCCCATTTAGTCTCCTACTGGTCTTTGGGGCATAGTGTGCATTTATAATTTGAGTTTTTAAATCTGTCCCTCTTTCTAATTATGTATAAATTTACATATACTTGTTTGGATTTCCTTCTGGCTGACAATTGTTTGATATTAGTCACAAATTTAGGCCTTCATTCTTAGTACTTAGTACTAGAGCTGACACATTAAAACCTGACTTTAAGAGCGCATCTACACATGCATATTTACTGTGCAGTAAATATGGTGAATTATGCAGACTTGAACATAAATTTTATACCTGCATCATACAATATCAAATTTACGCCTGATTAGTTGCTGCGCAGTAATGCACAGGTAGACACCATAATGCTCAGTAACCCTGTGTGTGTGCACTGACTTGGGACTAAAGTCCACACACAGCGCTAATGTGCTTTAACATCTGCATGTGTAGATGCCTGCCCATTCCTGTTTATTGTGTAGTCAATTTAAGCTGGCATAAATGCACATGTAGAAACACCTTAATAGTACTTAATACTAGACCTGACTTTAAAACCAGGACGACTGCTCATATGCTTACTGTGGCAAAAGTGGGAGCTCCCCAACCAGCCACAGTGCTGGTCGCCCACTATTTCTGGGCATGCTACCTGCCTCTCCCATCTGCCATGCCTTGCTTTTAAGTAATTGCAATGTTAATTAGATGGGAGGTTGCCCATTGAATGCTCTGTTCTGGGCCTATATATGCAGCTCCAAGCATCCCTGTACTGCATCCCAAGCCTCACAGATGTTGTTCACAGCTGTGCTAAGTTTCAGTCTGAGGCCAGGCCCAACTCGTCACAGCATTGAGTCTCATTCACTCTGCCTCACTAGGACCACACTCTTACTGCCTCCCTCTCACAAAGACCTCTCTCTCTCCTCCAGCTTTCACCTTGTTTCTTTCATCCCACCCTTCCTGGGCCTCACTCGTACTGCCCCTTCTCTCCCGAGGACCACATTCACCCTTTTCTCACCTGGAGGGTCCTCAGCCTTGCTACTCTTCACTGTCCGGCCAGCAAGCACACAGCCTTTTGGGCATCTCCTACTATCCTCACCTGAGCGAGCACTGGACAGCTCACAAAATGCTGCACTGACTCTGTCCCTGGTCTCATAGCTAGGTAACTCCCCCAGCTGCTCTCTCATCAAGGGGATGATGGCTCACCCCCTGATCTCCTCCTGGTTCCTCTTCTGCCTCCCTCCAATCAGCCTCTGGCCCACCTGCAGCCTCAGGTGCCCAAAGACTTATCTGGACCTAACTCAGGCCCCCCATGCTAGCAGGGCCTCCACTCAAGCCCCTGCCTTCAGGACCCCAATTCATGGCCCTCATTCACTAGGCTTCACCACTCTCTACTCCACCCTGTACTCTGGGGTCAGACACCCCACAGACTCAGCTGTTGCTCAGTGTGCCTGGCCTGCAACTTGCCTGGTCTCATCAGTGCCTCAACTGCTACTGCCCTCTCTCAGGGCCCTAACTACTTCTCTTATGGGATCTTCCACCCCTTCAGGCTCAGGCGCTTCTCGAAGCTAACCTGGCCTCAACTCCAGGGTCTTCCACCTTTTCAGGCTCAGGCACATCTCAAAACCTACCTAGCCTTCACTAATCCCCTTCAGGGTCTTGCACCTCAGTGGGCTCAGGTGTCTTCTGTGGATGTCCCTGGCTCCACTACTCTCTCTCTAATGTTATCATGTAACCCATCGGGTGGTGCGGGCAGGGTTTACAAAGGCACCCTGACCTGCCTTTCACTGGGATGATCCTTGACCCTGGCACTTAAGTGGCCCTGCCCTGCCACAAGCAGAACCACCAGGCCTCTCTATCCCAGCAGGGTGCAGTTTTGGGTCATGCCCAGGACCAGGAGCTTCCAAGCCACCCCACAGCTCCTGCCCTTACCTTTGTGTTGTCTACAGAGCAGCAGCTCTGCCAGTAGATGTTCATTCCTCAGCACCTGCTGCATCCAGTCCTGCTGGCCTGAGTCTTAAAATGGCCACTCGTCAAGACTGGGCTGCGCCTGCCTGCTGCCTGGCCCAGTTCTTAAAGTGGCAGAGTACCATGAGTGCTCTGTCACACGCCTTCCCCCTTAAAATGTTTCTGAGGGGAGGAGCATTTTCCCTGCTGCCCCGCCAACAAGTTCCCCCAGAACTTGCAACTTCCCTAAGTGGCAAGCACCCCACTGTTGCTCTGCTACACTGACAATAACACTTGCTGCAGTACTTTGCTGAACTGAGTTTTTTTGTGAGTAGTTTGATTTTAAGCCAAAATATTTAATCAGCTGCAGATGAGAAATTGCAGCTTTAAGGATGTTCTTACCTAGTTGTAATCACTTTTTAAAAGAAAGTTGCATAAAACAAGCATCAAAATTAAACAGTGGAGAGAACACTTTATCCTCTGAACAGATTAAATTTTGGAAAACTCTTGTAGATAAAAGTGGCTGACTAAAGTAAGGCACCTAAATTTGTATTTCAGTATATTTAGGTTCATTAAGGGGATAGTTGATTTTAAAATAGCACACATGACTTCAGATGCTCAAAACACTTGAGATCCAGATTACTGCTTTATAAGATACATAACTATGAATCAGTATAATGTGCACTAAGTTTTGACATCTTTTAATCTACTTTTGTACTTGGATATGACCATGTAGAATTTCCCAGAGCAGATATCATAGAATCATAAAAAGTTGGGTTAGAAGGGACTTCAAAAGTTCATTTAATCTGGCTATTTACTCAAGACAGAATCATCCATATCTAAGCCATCCTATACAAATGCTTGTTTAACCTGTTCTATAACTATACAAACAACTTCATTGCGCAGCTCTAAGACATATTGCCCAAAATACCAAGAATACCCCAACCTACTTTAGGAAAAGCAGGGAAAATGATAATCAGCTGTAACCTACTAAAAGATGCATCAAAATATGTTTGGTATCTCCTTCATTTTGCTTCAGCGTCATCTTATCTGCTCTTTTCTTTGGAATATTCTTTCATCTGGTTGGACTTCCTCCTTTGGAAATCTATGCCATGTGCATTGGAAATACTCTTCCAAAAGTGTCCTATAAGTATCCAAAAGTATACTTCTCTTTTAGATCATCCTATCATTCTGGTGGGCTTTGTATTTGCCACTTAATAATCTGCTTTATAGTCTGTTCATAGTCCCCTGCTTGGAGTTTTACTGAATGATGCAGAGCCAGAGCTACTCATCCAGTGGTTGCTCTTCGTTCACCATATATTATGTTTTCTTCGAAGTACTCAGAATTTCCTATGAAAGTAGGGGGAAATATAGTGGCACAATTCCCACCCCTATAATTAAGTCTGTGTCAGCCTTTCCCTTGTATAAGCCCCTGTTCTGAAAGGTCTCAAACTCATTTGGAAAAGTGCACTCTAGGCTGGAGGTTGGCAAATAAAGTCTTAGAATGGAGTATATTTCTTTTAATAAAAAATTAGAAATGCATGTAGTCACTTTTGGAATTTTGAAAAGTTCATAAGAGATGGGTCAACTTCGAACTTCCTGTTGTCTGTATGTTTGGAAAGGACAATTTTCAGGGAATGCCTTCTTTGTTCCTAATGGTCTTTTAAAAATGCTACTTATTCATTCTCAGTCATACTACAGCTCTAGATTTTCATAGTTAACTGCTGTTAACTTGGAATAATTTAATAAATTCATCGGTTTAAGGCCAAAGACAACCCAGTATGATCATTTAGTCTGACCTGAATGAAATAGCAAGCCACAGAATTACACCAAATGAGTCTAGTATCATACTCAGTGAGATGTGTATTAGTGGCATGAAGTTACTGAGTAACAGCTGCTCAATTAGATTAATAAGTAGCATGCCCAGATCTTTTAGGGAATCCTGTCATCCACAAACATGGCATTTTGACTGTTGTTCAGGGGCTTGAATGGGGAGATGATTCTGGGAAATTCTTCCAGTGTGGAAGGGTGGGGTAATAAAGCAGTGGCATTTAAATGCTTAAGCAGGTTCTTAAGTGATCTTTGTTTCATGATATGCTACTAAATCATTCTGTTTTCAGTTAGATTTGTGGTGCATGGGTCAGATCTCTTTGGGCTTCATTTTTTTTTATTCGAAATGTTTTATTTTTACTGGTCTCCTTTTTTGTGCCAAATTTAGACAACTCCATATTGGGAGGAAATATTTTACCACAGATAAACAAGAAAGTAATACATTCCATGTAGCCCAAGTTTTCCCAAAACAGTAGAAAAATACTGAAGGAGTATAAGCCCTGGTTCAATCAGTATTTAAGCATAACCTGAAGCACCTCTTCAGGAAAATACTTATACATAGACTTAATGTAAGAACATGTTTAAATTCAATTGAGGTCACACGATTAAGTGCCTTGCTGAACAGTAATTTTAATGGAACTCCTGATGAATAAAGTTACATACTTAATGGAGAATGTGGGCTCTATTAATGTAAGGCACATGTTTGTGGGCCATATAGAGTTCTCATCTTGCATATCTTGCTGCAGGAACTGTTCACATAAGACCCAAATCTAGTATTCCACGTGCACCCAGTTTACATCCACTGTGTAATGATCAAGGCTGCTGCATCTGTGTTTCTACTCTGTTGGGAGAGGAATAATTCTCAAATAAAGTGGCTGCACTGACTTAAATCATTGGAGTTAGGTACTGACATTACACTTTCCATATGTTAAGCATGTAGAAAGTGTTTTACAAGTGTATCAGAACAGATGTTCACTGTACATAAAGCATTTTATAAATGGTGGGTCCTGCTGTAAGTTAACCCTGAATGGATGGCATCAGACTAAATCACTTTAGGTTAGAGCACTTTATCGAACATCTGTACCACATCCCATCCTGAGTCAAGGTAGGACACATTTCCCCAGCATCTCAGGGGTCCTTCACTGGGCTGCTTGTTAGCCTCAGCTGATGCTCATCTCCAGGTGGACACCAGCCCAGTCCCACCCCCTGGCTGTTACAGGGGACAGAAAAGGCTCTGTCTCCTCTGAGCAGCCAGGTGGGAGAATACAGGTCCTATGCCACACAGCTCCCCCCTCAGAATGTTGGGTTGCATCTTGCAGGGGGGCAAGCCAAGTCCACATAGCTGGGGGACTCCCTTTCTCTACCTCCCCAGTGCCCAGCATGGTCAAAAGCTGGGTTGGGCAGTCTCATGCTGCAGCTGCTGGGTGCAGCTGTGAAGACGCTGGGGCAGGTGGAAAGAGGAAGCGCCCTGCCGCAGGGGCCCTTGTGGCATGGGGCCTCCCTTCCCTCTCCCCTCCTAGCCACTGCTGACAGTTACTAGCTGGCAGGGCAGGGCTTGGGAGAGGGGCTGCTCTAGCAGCCTCCTGGGAGGCATGTGGGAGCACTCCCTGCCTTGGCCAGTACAGGCAAGCCCATGTCATTCCCCACCCCTACACCAAGCAGCAAATATCTGTTCAGTTTGCTTCCACTCTAACTTACAGAGCTTTAAATAAAGCATAATACAGCACTTCTGCTAGGGGTCTTCTGCTATCTGTACATAGCCTGGGAGATTAAAGCATTTTGAAAATCAGGCCTTTTTCACTATGGAGCATACTTACGGACTTTTAGACTCCTACTTTGAGGTACCTATTTTGGCCTGAATTAATCATTTTTAAATGATCACATTTGTATATATATTCCATGGATGATGATAAGCTTTAACCTTACTGTGTATCAATTTATCTATAAGCTCAAGAGAGCCCAATTATTAAATGATAAATTCTGGTTTCTTAATGTTATCTTCATTCCATGCAATGCAGCTGCTATTTTTAGTTTTATAGTATTTTCTGTAATTTGTTAACCCATATTTTCTTCCTTGCTATATCTCTGTACTTCAAAAAATGTGGCAACTATATGCACTTGAGGCAGATTTAGTCGTATTTGTGTTAGATGCCAAATAGATATTTGTAAGAAGGTTTTTCTGAATGTTATTTTAAAATAACTGGACATGGCTCACTGGGATGCATTTATTTGAAGCTATTCAGTGAAACAGTAAATTACATTGAATCTTTTTCCTATATATAATCATTCCTTACAACAGTCTCTTCATTTGAAAATATTGTAAATGTTCTCATTCTAATCACTAAAATAAGATAAACTCTCAACAATTGTTCTTATTTGGATGCACTTCTGCCTCGATTCAGTTCTGCACAAAATCTTGGCAGATCAACTCTGGTTAAATAAGAGATGGACATGTTAGAGCAGAGGACTGGAAGCAACTCCCTTGGCTTCTATTACAGCTCTGCTATTTATTTGCAAGTCAATCACCCAACATTTTCAAATTGAATTAAATTAGGTGATCTGACAATAAATAGAATGGCTTACTGTTCAAAGTTGATGGGTTTAAACAGTCTTAGTGAAGGCCAAGGAAGTGATTATTTCATTTGAGAGGAACTCAGATTTCCTTGCATAGATTACTTTTAAGGCCAAATTTTTTTTCAAAAAAGAGGAATCTTAAATTAGGCTCTAAAATATATTCAGTCTCATAAATAAAATAGGCCTGATTCCTAGAAGTGATGAGTACCTAGTATTTCCCAATGAAATTATTTGAATGACTCTGTGGATACTTGGCACTTTCAAGAAAAACAGACTATTTTTATTTAAGAGCCCAAATGTAATCTTGGAGCATAACCGTTGGTGTGTATTTCTGGAAGTACTGACTTGCAGCAATAATTGTAGTTATAATTTCTAGTCATGTCAGTTGTAACAATTGACTTTAGTCTCCATTGCCAGCAATTTATCCATCTTTTAACTTTATTTTTTTTTCTCTCTCTCTCAAGCCCCTGTAAGACTTTCTTTAATGCTCATAAAGCACTTTGATACCCTTTGATGAAATTTTACGGAAGTGAAAGCCAAGAATTTTTTTGGGTGATACCTTTTATTGGACCAAACTTCATAGGCGGAGGGAAAAAAATGACTTGGGGGGCTGAGCACACACATGCTCATGTACACCCCCAGCCCCACCCCCCAGCCCCAGATTCATAGATTGTAAGGCCAGAAGAGACCTCAGAGCAAATGGGGCATGAGACGGAGCCACTAGCAGCTCATCCAGGGGACACCTGGCACAGGGAGGGGAGGGGAGGAAATGGCAGCTTCTGCCACTGTGCACAACCTGGGAGGGCATGGGGGGCATGTGCCCCTGGATCTGCACAGGAGAGGGTGGGCTGCCACTGCAGGCTGGGGCCGGGGCTACACCAGGCTCTTCCCAGTGGTGGGGGGGAGGGGACTAGGCCACACTGCACTCAGGACGAGTGGTGGCAGTGCTGGGAGGGTGGGTCAGGAGGCTACAGTGAATTTTGGGGTGGCAGAAGCTGCCCCAGCCCTCTTCTCAAAGCCCTGCTGCCCCTGCCCCTGCTGGGAAGAGCCTGGTGCAGCCTGGCCCCAGCCCATAGCGGCAGCCCACCTCCTCCTGCAGAGATCTGGGAACACACAGCCCCCATGCCCTCCCAAGGTGCATGTAGCAGCAGAAGCCCCCCCGAGTGAACTGCTCACAGCTCTGTCCTATGCCTCACCCCACCCTGGCTGTGCAGCGCCCACCCCAGCCCCATTCACACTCCCTCTCCAGCGCTGCTGCAGTCACCGGAAGCCCACAGCCGGGATGCCTTGTGGCCCTACCACTACCCTGCATTTGTGGGGGCTAAGCACCGTTAGCCCACCCTTCTGTTACCTATGACCAACTGCATGACTAAGAGTAAATTAAACAAGCTTTCAAATGCAAGCCATTCTTCATCAAGTCTCATCAGGGATCTAATGAAGAGTGCTTTGCATTCAAAAGCTTGTCTAACTTTATCCCAGTCATGCAGTTAGTCCAATACAAGATATCACCCAAAGAAATCCTTCCTTCTCACATAATTCCTGGATCATCACAGCTGCAACATCACTCTAACACAAACACAAAAGTGAAACCCATTATTAAGCTGTATTTCATACCATTTTTGTAGCTGTTAGAAAACATGGAATAATGGAAAATTAGGGTTGGAAGGGACCTCAGGAAGTCATCTAGTCCAACTCCCTGCTCAAAGCAGGACCATCCCCAACTAGACCATCCCAGGCAGGGCTTTGTTGACCCAGGCCTTAAAAACCTCCATGGACAGAGATTCTACCACCTGTCTAGATAACCTGTTTCAGTGCTTCACAACCCTGGTAGTGAAAGGGTTTTTCCTAATATCCAACCTAAACTTCCCTTGCTGCAACTTGAAACAATTGCTCCTTATTTTGTCATCTGCCACCACTGAGATCAGTCTAGCTGCATCCTCTTTGTAACCACCTTTCAGTTAGTTAAAGGCTGCTATCAAATTCCTCCTTCCGCCTTCTCTTCTCTGGACTAAATAAGCCCTGTTCCCCAAACCTCTCCTCAAAAGTCATGTGCCCCAGCCCCCTAACCATTTTCACTGTTCTCCACTGGACTCTTTCCAACTTGTCCACATCTTTTCTGTAGTGGGGGCCCAAAACTGAACACAGTACTCCAGATGTGACCTCACCAGTGCCGATTTCCTCAATCTGCTGGCAACACTTATACTAACACAGCCCAGTACGCTGTTAGCTTTCTTTGCAACAAGGGCACATTGTTGGTTCATATTCAGCTTCTTGTCCACTGTAACCCCCAGGTCCTCTTCTGCAGAGCTGCTGCTTATCCAGTCAGCCCCCAGTCTGTACTGGTGCATTGTATTCTTCAGTCCGTTGCATTTCTCCTTATTGAACTTCATGAGATTTCTTTTGATCCAATCCTCCAATTTGTTGAGCTTTCTCTGAATCCTAGCTTTACCCTCCAACATATCTACTACTTCCCCCAGCTTGGTATCACCTGCAAACTTACTGAGGGTGCACTCCATCTCATATTCCAGGTCATTGATGAAGATATTGAACAAAAGCCCCAGGACCGAACCCTGGAGCACTCCACTTGATACCAACTGCCAACTAGACATTGAGCCATTGATCTACCCACTGAGCCCAAGGATCCAACCAGCATGCTATCCAGCTTATAGTCCATTCCTCCAACCCATACTTCATTCTTGCAAGCAAACTAAGGTGGCAGGAGACCATATAAAAACCTTACTTAAAGTCAAGGTATATTATATCCACTGCTTTCCTGGCATCCACAGAGACAGTCATCTCATCATAGAAGGCAATTGTGCTGGTCAGGCATGACTTGCCCTTGGTGAATCCATGCTGACTGTTCCTGATTATTTTCTTCTCCTCCAAATGCTTAGAAATGGATTCCTTAAGGATCTGCTCCATGATATTTCCAGGTACTGAGGTAAGGCTGACTGGTCTTTAGTTCTCTGGGATCCTCCTTTTTTCTCTTTCTTAAGGATGGGCGCTATATTTGCCCTTTTCCAGTTGTCTGTTCTTTTACTCTGGATAGTTTAAATTCACTGAATGAAGAATACTGGTTTGAGCTAGTGCAAAACATGATTTCTATCAGAATTGGCTTTTTGATTGGTTTTGTTCTTTTGCAGCTATTTCTGTTCAAGTGAGAGCTTTCTTCTCTATGATCCTTTGCCTGCATACCCTGCAGTGGAGCCATACTGTTACATTTATGATTTCACAGTCTGTTTCTATGGAAATAATACTTTCAGTAGCACCTTTCAACTGACAGTTTCAAGGCACTTTACACATATTGATTGATTAAGTCTGCTTGCACCTTTCTAGGGCAGGTGTTTTGTACAAAGTTATGAGGCACAGAGAATTAAGCAGATTATCTGAAGTCATGGGCCTTATTGATAGAACTAGGAATCCAACTTTCCCATTTCCATCCTTTGCCTTAACCATTAGAATATCTTTCCTACCTGTGACTATGAAATAATCCGGATAAGTTCATTGCATGACAAAATAGAAGAAAGCAGGCCAAAATGGACAATAAAATGTTTTTGGAGTGGGTGGGGCAGGAGTTGTTTTGTTTTGTTTTATGTTTTTTAAGTTAGTTATCAGAGATTTTGGTAAAAATCAGTGGTTTGGGGAAAAAAATCCCAAACAAACTGCATACAATAAAATATATATTGATATAAGTTAAATGCAAATACCATATTTACTCGAATCTAAGCTGACCTTTAATTTAAGATCCCTCCTCCCCAACCCCCCTCCCACGCACTCAGTAATTGGATTCTATGTATGGAAAATTTACAAATTTGTTATAATTATTCCGGTATAGAATCTAATTATTAAGGGGTTGTCTTAAATTCATCCCCATCCCCCATTGGATGCTGCCTGGGCTCTGTTTCCTCCTGGAGCACAGCAGTTGGAAGCACAGCTCATGCCAGACATGCAGCAGATTGGACAGGCAGGGGATGGAGTTTCCAGGAACTCTGTGCCCAGGAAAGAATCCAGCTTGATCGTGAGCCAAGTTACTGCACCATGCAATAAGGGGGAGGGCAGAAGTGGGTGGGGGTAGAAGCTGCAAAGAGCAGGGTGTAGGAAGCTGCTATGGCAGGGGCAGGCAAGTATTTTGGGTGGAGGGTCATTTACCAAGTTTTGGCAAGCTGTCAAGGCCTGCATAAGTAGCCTCGCCCCCTGGTCACCATCTTGGGGCCAAAAGTCCCATCTCCTAACCCCTGACCTTTGCCACCAGAAGTCCCTCCCCTTGCCCACCGAAGTACTCCTTTCAGCAAGGGGTTTTGCAATCTTGGAATCAGAAAAATACCAAATTACATTCTAAAATGCAAATTTCTAAAACATTCATTAATTTGATTTCAAAAAATATTTTTGCTCTGGTTTACATATGTTTGTGTAGTGTACATAGAGGTGATTGCACAACAGCATAAAATGAAGTCTTACTCTTGTATGTTGTGGAGGGGTAGGTATAAGTTTGTGGGGGGCTGTGGGTGTGTGGGTGGGTAGGTATGGGTTTTGTGGGGGAGGCTCTGTGTAGAGGGAGCGTGGCTGGGTTTGTATGACAGGGTGTGGTGTGGGGGTTTGCATGTATGGCAGTACCAGGGAGATGAGTACATCTGTATGGTGGGGTGTGTGTGGGACTTGCCCAACAAACACACACACACACACACTACCCCTGCCTACACATACACACACACACTGCCCCTGCCTACACACACATGCACATACACAATGCCCCTGCCTGCACATGCGCACATACACACTGCCCCTGCCTGCACATGTACACACACACACACTGTCCCTGTCTACATACACACGTGCACACGCACATGCACACTGCCCCGGCCTATGCACACACGCACACACACTGCCCCTGCCTACATGAGCATGTATGCACACGCATATTGCCAACATACGAACACACACACGCATGAACAATGCCTCTGCCTATGCACATACGCACACTGCCCCTGCCTGCACATGCACACATACCCCCATACTGGTGGGCAGCTGGGAGCCATGTGGTGCTGGAGTGGGGCAGGGGCAGGGAGCAGGGAAATGGCAGGGCTGGGCGGGCTGGGCTCCCGCCTCTTCCTGCCAGCTCCCCCTGGGCCCTACTACCCCTGGCTCCTGTCCTCTGACAGGCAGCCAGGAACAGATCAATATTTTCTAATTTTTTTAGGGGTCCCACAAGCCGGATAGAATGGCCTGGCAAACCAGATCCAGCCCACAAGCCGTATTTTGCCTGCCCCTGTACTATGGGCCTGACTGGCCTTGACCTGGGCTCAGGGCCAGAGTCAGAGCTGCAGCAGCTTCCTGTCTCTCTTTCCTACCCCCCTTCCAATTTGTATGCATAACTATGATGAGGGGCCTTTTTCCCCATGCTGACTGGAGGGGGGAAATCTTTGTCTTAGATTTGAGTAAATACAAATACAGATTTGAGTATTTCTATTAATGAGATTAAAGGAACATAATAAATACGAATAGCTGATCTGTATAATAATTACTTTTCTATTATTTTGATCAAAACCATCTCCTCTTTCCATATAGCACGTTGGTAGACTTTCCTTTTACAAGAAACACATTTATTTTCGGTATTGTTTTGCCCCCTATTCTTTTGGAGATACCAATAAAACCTTCAAATAAGCACCAGTATGTCACGGTAGCCATGGGAAAAAGATCATTTCACTAATGGTCTTCCTCCTGTGCTGCCATATATCATTGAACATGGAATGATGTCACTCTGAAACTAGATATGGGACCTCAGTTCTGTTCTATATAGGCTTTTGTATCTTCATGATCACTGTGGTATCAGAGTGCATATGTACCTGGTCTTGTCTAGCTTTCAGTCGATAAATTAGTCTGATGTATCTAATAAAAAGTTCTATTTAAGAGCAGATTTCTCCCTATCTCTTTCTCTCTCGATGATGCCAGTCTCCACTAGAAAATTCTCTGGAAGGAAAATTACAGAGGCCCAGGGTAGATCTGGCTTGGGAAGGGAAAGAGCTAGGTCAAATATGTGCTGATGCAGAAAGGATCTCTGCTGTTGCTTGTCAGCAGTGCTCTTAATGACAACTCGGTAGAGTTCAAAGCTATCTTTCCCTAACCACAGAGCATAGGATTTAACTTTCCTATGAGTAAATCCCTCTCCAGAGAGGCTCGTCTGGGTATAGAAAGGTGCAGTTTTTATCTCCCTGTCCCAGGCAGAGTGACTCTGTCACTTTAAAATATATGTAAGTAATATAGAAGTTATATAAGTTAATGTAACACATATATATATTATATTATATTATATTATATTATATTATATTATATTATATATATCCGGAGCTGCCTTGGAGCCTGCCTGGATAGCCATAGGGTATAATGGGGAATCAATGAAATATCTATAACTTTGTTGTTTTTTCTCCAATTTGGATGAAACATGCAGAGATGGTAGTCTGTGTTAAGAGTATGAAACCTACCAAGTTTCAGGAAGATCAGTGGAGGCGTTTGGGGAGAACTGTACCCCACATTCTTGAAAGCCAAACTCATGTCACAGCTGTGAGTTACACCACAGGGGGGTCAAAACTGCAGGGCTGGTAGCTCTTACTGAGGCCACAAAGCCTGCCAAGTTTCAAGAATATCAGTGCAGGGGTTTGGGGGGAACTGCACCTCAAGCTGCAGATAAGCAAAACTGGTGAAGCCGAACAAGGCCAGTGCTTCGACCCAAGTGTGCTGCTTCAGACCCCAAAGCATCCGAAGCTTCTCCGGATCCAAAGCTCTGTCTGAAGCCTCGCAGAGCCCTAATTAGCAATAAATATCCTTCTATGATTTTGAGGGGGTTGGGGGTTTGTTTTTGTATATTTTTCTTTTTGTTTTTCTTCTATTGGCTGATAGTCATTACAATTTATATCCATCTTTTGTTTCCTTGTGGCAGTACAAAAACAACGTGGTAATTTCAATTACAAAATCATTAAAAATTGAACAGCGTACCACAAAGCAGGGACCTCAGATTTCATTAATGGTTTGCATATGGGTCCCATATGGTTGTTGATCTTTCGCATTGGTAGTATGGTTAAGATATTTTGCCCACACCTTACACAGGATATTGGTATAGCAATTTAAAAATAAAGGAAAAAAACAAGAAAATTTTGCTCTGCAGATTGTGATCTCTTAGTTTAATAGAACAATTCACAGAATATTAGTGGTGAAATAAATGCCAGCTTCTACTCACTCCAATTCGATTAAACTTAAGTTTCTGAGAGAGTAGTAGTGTGGGATTTTACAGTAGGGTCATAAATAAATAATTGGAATGAAAATACTGTATTTATCTGAATGAAATTTTAAATGACTCCCTCCCAATTGTTAATTTTGTTATAATTTTCCACATATGGAATATAATTTTGGGGGTGGTCATCTTAAATTCTCCCGCCCAAAGCAGCAGCAGGGAGGCAGAATACTAGACCCCCCCACTCCTGCTCTCCTACCTGTTGCCCCTTCTGCCAGCCCCCTCAGACCTGTGCCTGCCCCACACCACTGCCCGGTTCCCCCTCTACCCCATGGTTATGCCTTAGCCTTTGCCACCTGCCCCTTGCACTCCCTGCTCCTCCACCATCTATCCTCCCTCAGCCAATTTCCCCACCCTTACCACTTACTTTCTACAGTGGCTATAGATCTAACTATGGCAGTCAGCAGCAGCATCTATGGCCCAGGCCCATCTATGGCCCTGGCCCAGCCTGGTCAAACAGAAACAACACTGCCAGCTTGGGGCAAGAGCTGAAGGTAAGTGAGCAGGGGATGGTGTGGAGCAATTGGTTGGGTAGGGTTGCCATATTCCCAGCTCCAAAAAAGAGGACACCTGTCACATGGAGCGGGGGGGACAGGGATAGGGAGAATATGATGGTGGGGCTGTTGTCCCTCACTGACAAGCCACGCCCCCCCAGCCCTGCTGCTGCCCCTCACTCTGGACCCCCTGACCCTAGCACTACCATTGCCCCTCACTCCCAAACAACAGTACCCTGCCCCACACCCCTTGCTGGTGCCCTTCACTCCCAAGTCACATCCCCCTGGCCCTGCCAGGACTCTGCACACCCAACCCACAGTCATCTATCCTGTGCCCCTGACTCCTGATCCACAGCCCCCTGTCCCACACCCAGCCCTGGCGGTGCCCCTCACTCCCAACCTGCAGCCTCTGCCCCCCTACCAGTGCCCTTCACCCCAGACCCACAGTCCCCTGCACCCCTCCCAGCCCTGCCGATGCCCCTCACTTCCAACCCACAGCCCCCTGTCCCCCAGCCCTGCTGGTGCCTCTCACCCCTGACCTGCAGCTCCCCAGCAGCTAAATATTGCATCCCAGTCACTTCCTCCCCATTCTGTTTATTGCAAGCCTGTCAAGGCAGGGACTGTTTTGTTCAATGCTGATCACATTGTTCTTAAATAACTTTAAAAGAAAAGTGTCAGAACTTTTGGTTGCATAGACATTTAACATAGTGGTGATGTGTAGGGGGTGCACAGGGGTGCACATGCACCCCCTGAGAGTGCTGGCGCATCCCCTGTCAGGCACACTCCCCACTTAGGCAACGGGTAGGGGGGCAGGCGGGAGTGCTGGTGCCCCCCTGTGAGTGCCAGCCAGGGAGTGGAAGCACCGGATGAATCCCCATGGTCACTTCCAGGAGTGCCATGGCTGCTTCCCAGTCAATGAGATTGGCCATGGGGGGACACCTCCCCAGTCAGTGAGATTCATTGTGTGGAAGCACATGCCCCTCCCGACTAAGGTGGCACCAGTCGTCCATGATTTAACAATTGCAAAGAGCTGGAGGTGTGAAGCAGACAGGCTGGATATCTCTGGGGAGTGGTAATGGATTTATTCAAGCCTTTAGATTGCTGTGCTCCTAGGGACAAAACCAATGAGGGACTTCAGTGATTCCAAGTTAAGCACCACAGCACCCAGTTTTAGGTTCCTGTTGTTCAGGATGGACTTTCTGGATGGACTCTAACATTAACCTTAGGTAGATTCAAAGAGTCAATGCATCGAGGAGGGAGTATTCTAGAATTAGCCAATAGCACAAGGATAGGCAGAAACTATGAGTGAACTTCTGCTCCTCTCTCAAATGTAGGTGCCTAAAACAGGACATCAACAGAGACACTTTCATCTGTTTGACATCCAGAGCCCATTCCAGAGGACACAGATACCATTTCTTTCAGATTACTGGTGGTAATCTATCCATATGAGGGTTCAGGCAAACTGTAGATAATAATTAATTCTGTACCACTCTTAACTGCACTCTGGCTAAAAAGAACGTATATGAGTCTTTTGCATGTAAATGTAATATTTGTACCAACAGGTTATTTCTAAAAGAGAGACTTCTTAAGATGTGTTATAAGCAGAAATAAATGTACTAAAGAAACAGTCGACTTCTATATATTTCAAATACGTCAGCAGTGCAGGGGGTAAAGTAAATCCACAACATTTAAGAAAAAAAACAGTTACAAAATATTATTTTGGCTAGAATCCAGGAAAAAAATCAGTTAGCTATTCCAAGATGATATGGATGTCTTCCCAGAACTGACTTGAGAGAAGAAAATTGAGAATATACTAAAGGCTGCAAGAGTGATAATTTTATCCAGTATGTCATGACCGAATTCTGAGGACACATGTAAGTGTCTGGGGGGGTGAAGACGGGGGGGAGGCTTCTCTGAGAGAACTCAGTTTAAAATGATCTCATCTAGAAGAAATCCAAGTACCATATGTTCATTTGGCCTGAAATTGATTCACCAAGGGTTTTAAGATACAAATATTTTTGAAGAACAAACTTATGTAAAGTGGTTGCAAGAAAAACTTCTGTGTCTAGTTTAGCTCATGCTAATTTTTAATCTGCTCCAGACACTTGCTGGGATCTAAAACACATGAGACTTAATCTGAAGAGAGAGAGAAATATCATAATATAGCAGCAATTTACTGTTCTCCCTCTGTTAACTCTGTGCTATATAATATGAGGCAAGAAGCATGAACTAGGTAAGGGCCAAGACACTTCTATCCTTTTTATAGTTAAAAAAGATAAACCACCACCGCACGCACTCCTGAAATAGAAGGACTTAGAGTTGTTGTGATTGGGAATGTAAATCGGAAAGATCATGATACTTTCATACTTTTCAGCAATATATTGTAAGCATAAAGGCAGCTGTTGACCATACAAGCAATGGTAAACAAAGTGCAATACTGAATCCAGCATTATTTTTGGCATGGGGAAGGCCTCAATTTCTCATCCCCCTCACCACGAAAAAAAGAGAACTCTGTTTAAAAACTAGAGCTCTTGATGAACCTTTCCCCCAAACACACAGATATGAAATAAAGCTGTGTGTCTGCTTGAGATAACCGTTGCATCAGTTTCAGTGGAGCTACAGTGATTTAAGCTGTTTGAGCTGTCCCAAGAGGCAAGGATTTATATACATAATCTTTTATTGGACCAACTCTATAGTTGGGAGAACTGTTGGACAAGCTTCTGGGCATCAAGTACCCTTCTTCAACTCAGTCCTAAAGTATTCTTAATTCAGTATACAATATTCTAATCTCACCATCATGCTCTTTTAAACCTTAGCTGTTATCATCCCTTAACAGACACTAACCTTGTATACTGAAAACACATACTTGTAAATTTTATTTTTAATTATTTTCCTGACTGAAATAGGAAGGAAATATTTCTTTGACTTTTCTCTCTTATCTTCTCAACCCTTGTTGGTAAGGGGTTTTAAAATCTTATCTCTAGACAACATGTTATTTAAACGATCCTGAAGCACATGATTTTGCTCTCTCAACATCAAAAGTCAATAGAAGAGTCTGAAGTTTAGATTCCAAAAAGTAGAGATTAAAAATCTTGAGCCAAATCCTTGAGGTGTAATAATGCTATTCATTTAGTGGCAGACCACCCAACCCTGACAGCTATTGCCTGCGTCCTGGACTAACTCAGATCCTGGTATTGTTTAGATCAGTATCAGAATTACTCTGAAAGCATGTCTACACAACACATTGCAGTACAGAGATAATTGCAGTGTGTTCTAGCTGGAGAAGTAGAGGTAGTGTAGCTATATCAACTCGGGCAGAACACTGCGCTAACATAACTTGTTTCCTATTAGGCTTGATTAGCCTGGGGGAAAAAAAACTAGAGGCACACCGATACATTGGTCCCATATCAGATCATCATTGATATAAGGAAAATTGACACTATCAGCAATCGGCCTTTTTTGGCTGATGTAGCCGATAATGTTGCCGATAAATGCCTTGTGCATGTGTGCAGCTGCAGCGCAGCACGCAGGTGGCCCCAAGTGCAGCCTGGCAGCATGGAGAGCAGCTAGGTCTGACTGGTAAGTCTGTTGTGAGGGAAGAGGCATGGGGGGTGACAGAGACAGATCAAGGCCCCAGCAGTAAGGGAGGGAGTGGGGCTGAGGCTGGGGTAGGTGAAGGTGCTGTCCAGCTGGGGTGGGGTACAGGATGAAGCCACTAGCAGGTCATCCAGAAGGCATGGTGGGGTGGCTTCCACTGCTGCACACAGCCCAGGGGAGACATAGGAGGCATGTGCCCCTGGATCTGCATGCAGGGCAAGGGCAGACTACCACTGTGGGCTGGGGCCAGGGTGGCACCAAGCTTGTCTCGGCAGGGGGCTGGGCCAGACTGCGCTCAGAGCAGGCAGTGGTGGTGCTGGGAGGGGGACTATGGGGGTGGGGGCTGCAGTCACCCCAGAATTCACTGTAACCCCCCTCCCAGTGCTGCTGACACCTACCCAAGAGCAGCCCCGGCCCAGGCCTCCTCCAGGAAGAGCTTGGCACCATCCCGACCCCAGCCCACAGCATCTGCCCACCCTTGCCCCATGTGCAGATCCAGGGGCACATGCCCCCAGGCCTCCCCTGGGGTGCATGCAGCAAATGGGAGCTGCACCCACACCCCCCCCCCGACCTCCAGACAAGCTGCTCATGACTCCATCCCACTCCCTCCCTCACCATGGTGGCCTTGATCTGCTCCCCCCTCGCCCCTTCGTCCACAACAGACTTCCCAGCCAGATGCTGCTATCCAAGCTGCCCAGCTACATATCAGCAATTGGATTAGTATAGGCCGATATGGCCATTGGTCAAAAATCAGCCATTGGTATCAGCCCAAAAAATCTCTATTGGTGCACCCCTAAAAAAAAAAAAGAATCATAGAATTCTAGAAATGAAAGACTGGAAAAGGACCTTCAGAAGTCATTTAGTCCAATCCCCTTGCCAGAGGCAGCTTCATCCCCATGCAAATCATCATATACAAATCTATTGCCTACCCTATTAAAAATAAGTACACCATCAGCCGTGACACAACCACAAGTTATAGCACTCTAACCTGCCACATAACAATGGTGGTCAATGTCTAGTTCCTGCAAGGGTTAAAATACACTTTAGAGATCCAAGGAAAAACCGCCCCTACCCTTCTTTTACAGAGGAAGACACAAAACCCCACAGTCTGTACCATGGGGTAAAATTCCTTCCTGCCTCCCAATATGGAAATCAGTCTGACCCTAGAGAGGCAAGATCCTCTTTCAGGAACCTCTAGGTTTAAATTTCAGCAGGAGTATTGGCGCACAGCCCATTGAAATCCCCAGCTATGGCTGTAGCCAATCCCCAATGCTTCCAAGGGAAGTGAAAAAAAATTCCTAAGACATGTAGCAACAAGAGAGGAAAAAATTCCTTCTTGGTCCTTTGTGGCAACCAGCTAACTAGTAACTGCTAGCCTGCTTGACATGCAAGAAACTTATAACCTTCACTTGTCAGAGTTCCAGGCCTATTTTAAAACTCAAGAGGTAGATGTGTAGGTCTGTCTGGAGGCTGATGTAATCTTGTCTTTTGGATACTGGCTCTCTGTACATTTTCTTTGGGCTCTGATGGATAGATTCATAAAGAGGAAAAAAGTCTTGTATGTGTAACTGGGATGTTGATGGAATGTAAATCCAAAATTGCGATGTAGAAATGCCACAGTAAGGTGTTGTTGAACCTTGAAGGCACCTAAACTTAACAGCATTTCAGTTTTTCTCCTTATGGTTCCCCTAACATTGTACTTCTGGGCATGCCCTGAAGCATCTCAGTATTGACAAGACCTAGCAGCTCAGATCCACTGTCAGTGTAACAAGAAGAGGCGGTCCCCAGAGCAAACCCTGTGGGGGGAAAGCAGTACACACAGGTTCTGAGAGTGGAAGGGGAAAGTGAGTGGAGGGTATAATTGCAAAAGTGGAGGGGTCATGGGTTCTGAGAGCAGGGGGCATGAGGGGAAGAGAGCATGGAGGGGGCATGTGTGTTTCCAAGAGCAGGGGGAGAAAAGGCAGCAGTCTTATATACTATACTGGGAACACTTAAACAGTCTCCAGCTGAGCTGCTGCCACCACCACATGCTCCACCTACCCTGGCTGGTGTTCTTAAAGCAGCAACTGCTGCCACTGGGAACTGTTTTGGAGTTTACCAATTCCAAAACCTTCCTAACTTGGTGCCCCTTTCATCCACCCCTAGTTATACTACTGTCCAGTCTCATACCTAAGCCTGATCTTGACACTAGAGATTTTTCCACCTAAACCCCATGAGAGGCTCAATCTTTTGGCATTCTCAGAGGATGACAAACAAAAAAGACTCCCTACTTGATGTAGTAGCAGCTGTTCTTTACTTTTAAAACCCATAAGAAGAAAGAAGGATATATCACCCCTTTTTTATATAATGTGCTAGCGGATCGAGCATTTGCAAAGAATGTGAGATATTGTAGTTTGGTTCTCTCCTCTGACGGAGAAGATTCAAATCCATATCACTCAAATTCCTGGAGAGTGCCCAAAGCATCAGGTTATGGGGTATTCCACTGAAATTGTTCCAAAGTGCAAGGAAGGATTAAAGGTTAATTGGACCAAGAGGAGAAAGACTGGGCATGATTCTTTAGCCGACAATCACTCGCTCAAAAGTGCTGGTTGCTTTGGGTCTCTAAGGCACCCTAGGCATTGTATAGAGAATTTAGGCATTTAATATACAGTTCTGTTTTTGATCCAGCCACCTAAAAGTTACGTTGTGCAACACTCACTGGATCTGAATGCCCTGTATGTATCCTGAACTATGGTCAAAAACAAAAGAAGTATCATCATAAATTAATCTCTTTGAACTCGCATTTGAAGAAAGTGTTCTGTATTGCAAGTTCCAAATTTTACGCAATGCTGCTCTTTATTGTTAAACACTGGCTGTGTTTCATTCTAAAGGTGGCTTCATATGAAGGGTAGAAAATATAGCTTTTTATAGGCTATGTTGAATAGTTTGAGATAGGGAAGATGTGATATAAATGTAAGTCATTAGTTTTACACAAACTTCCACTTTGTTTCAACACACTTCCCCCCCCAAGACAGCCTTCCTTCCAAATTATTGCAATTACTTCTAACAGTCATGTAAAAGACACACCCAAGACCTTAAATTTTATCAAGGTGAGTTGCATTTAGCTAATTGCACAAAATCCAAATCTGCTTTTTGACTTCTTCTCTTGCATAGACCCTTTTCTCCAGCTTAGTTGAAACCTTGTCTGTTTCCTTAGTAATTGCAGTGTATACTCAAGTGATGTCATAATGTAACCCATGTGTGCATATACTGTCACTCCCCCTCGCCCCACACACACACACATACACACCAGTGATAGCAGGAAGAAAGAAACCCAGGGAAAAACTCATCTAATACTGCTCTGAAAAGTAGATTAAAGGCATTTACCCCTTCAACTTAATAATGTTGTGGAAAATATGTAGCCATCAACTCTTTAATATGTACTATAGAGTATAATGTAATTACTGGTTATTCTTCCTACTAAGTTTTTGTACATTTGTGTGTTTTTCTGTTTTCTTTTTATATTTTGAGAACACTAGTTAAAGACTGAAACCTTCTACTTTCTTTCGACGTGGAGAAATTCAGTACATGGAGTGATGTTTTTAAAGGAGGAAAGATTTTCCAGTCTCAGTACCTGTGGCTTCCTGCTCACCTGATTGAACACCAGATGGCCAAAAGTACATTATTTTGCTCAGGCTGACTAATAGTGAGACATGAATGGGAGCATGAGAAACCCAAGTGAACAAGATGCTATCAGGTGCAAAGTTAAGTTAGTGCATTATCTCTTATGATGAAATTACATGTTGCACATAGACCATACTCTTTACCTAAAACATGAGTTTCTGCACATTAAAGCTTACTAACTTGTGCTAAATGTCCTCTGAACATCTAAAACTTATGCCACTTTAGGCAAAGTTTAACTCTGGGCTATACTACCTCGCTTGTGTTAGTTTAACTTTAGTCTGGTCCACAGAGATAAAATGAGCAACTTGTAGTCCACCAACATCCCAGGAGGCACTGCTTCCAGCCCTCAACCACCTCAGAGCAGAACAAGAGTCCAAAGCTGCTTACAGGTGTAAAAAAAACAAGAAAAAAAATGGCATTTTATTTTACTTGGCACTCCCCCGCACCACGCCCAGCACATACCCAGAAGAAGCATTGCATTAGTTGGTCTCAGCTCACCCAATGTCTGTATAACTTGGGCGCTACACTGGGCCTTTTATGGCACTTTTTTATCTAATAGTTTGATTGAATCAGCGTTAGATAAAAGTGCCCTGCTGAAGCACCTAACCTATACAGACACTGCAGAGCTGGGTCAAACTAACACGCTTCCTCTTCCAGCAAAGCATGTTTTCTTGGGATTCTTTTTTCTTCACAACTGTCAGTGCCCCAAGTGTCCTAGCTCCTAGCCACACCCCCACTCACCACTAGCCCTCTGGTGATGGGTCAAAGCTGAGCAAGCAAGAAATTTGTATTAATCTTTACTATGCAACTGCTCACAATATGCAGTTATAAAACATAAACTTCATATTAGGTTTAGCTCATGCATATTCCACTTAGCCCATGTTTTACTACTTGAATGCACAGTCACTTGCATTTTAAGTGCTCTTAACACATACTAAGTATAATTCACAACATGGCCCTGACTTGGGCTCTTTGGAACCATCACTGGAAGATAATTATTGTGTTAATGTTAAGTGGCATTGAAGTTCTCTGTTTTATAACTTCATATAATGCAGTTCCCAATGTTCAAGTTGCTGGGTGGGAAACAAACCCCCCAACCTCCTCCCCCAGCTCCACACTTACAGAGCTAGGCAGGGAACAAGCCCCCCAGCCTGTCTTCCTGCCCCCCCCCCCGCTGCAGACCCACGGAGCTGAGTGGAAACAAGCTACCCAGCCTCTGCCTGGTGTACAGGGCAGGAGCTGGGAACTGTCCTGGTCAGGGGCAGGTCCTAACCCTGTGTCCCAATCAGGTGATTGAGGCATGGGGCTTGGGAAGAGCTGCAAGGATGGGGTAGGTCCCTGCCCCATGCCTGCAGCTATTTTCAAGTCCCCTGCCCCTGATCAGGGACCCAGGGCCAGGAGCTCCCTGCTCCTGGGGCAGGGGGACATTGCCCCTGACCTGGCAGCAGGCAGCCCCCCAGGGCCAGGAGATGGGTGACTCGTAGCCTGGTGCTCCCTGCCAGCCCCTGACCTAGCACCCAGGGGAAGCCTTGAGTTCCCCGCAATGGTGGCAGGGGCACATTGCAGGGCTGCAAGAAAATTGGTGCTAAGAGCAACAAGTCTGCTACCTAGTCCCTACATGTGTAAATACCTGCTTCTGCACTTCATCCATGGACGTTTACTCCAAAGTAAACTGAAGCCTGGATCAAAAGCATGTGTAGACGTGTCCACAGAGTTCATGCTGCAAAGTCTTATAGTGAGACTGGCATGGTATTTCTGGTCCACAATCCCTGTGTTTGTCTTATGAAAGCCTTTGGAGAACCCAACTTAATTAAAAGGTCCCCAAACTCTTTAGTCCTGCTGCCTACACAATGGCAAATATCTTTATTCTATGACTCATTGATGTGGCCCTCATCCTGTTGTTATACCCAAAACAGTGCCTGACCTTTTTGGATGCATTCTATTCCAGTTTGGTTTGCCTCTTCTGTTGTTTGAAAGTGCAACACACTTTAGTTTATTTCTAGCAGAATCCCAAACAGTACTTTACAAATGTTAATACCAGCCAGTAACACTAACTCTTTTCCAGTGGTCTGAGATGCTTTATAATTCTTTATTCATCTTTCTGATTCATTTGGTGAAGCTAAAATCCTTCTTTTTTTCCCCAGAAATTGAACTATATGACTAAGAACTTCCTTGTTTTATGAACTGATCTGCTTTTTATTTGGAAACAGTCATTTAGCCTATTTTTGGGCAGGGGAGGGTTGTTTGTTTTTCTTATCTTTGCCATATTTACTTTCTTAAGCAGCTCTGCAATGTGTGTGTCTTTATTCTCATTAGCCAGAGAGTTACCACAAACCTTCCATTTGTTCTTCTATAAGTATAAAACCTTATTTGGATAAAGTGGAATCTTGCTTTCCTTATATTAAAACAAAACAAAATCCCTTTTAGCCTGACACAATTTTTCCTCCTATGTCAACTGTTTGGACACCAGGAGCAGTGGTAGCTTTTTTGTGCCTACTTCTGGTATCTGCACTCAGTTCTTGCAAATGACATTCCATTTTTACAAAGTTTCAGGAGATGTTCAAAGATTCCCATCATAGATTTTCATTGTTAGGGGCTCATGCAGAAAGGCACAACATGATGATTATTTATCAGTACTCGCATAATGCTTAGAGCAGGGGTATCAAAGATTCAAAGACATGGCCCCCAGTGCTGCCCGTGGCACTCAGTGTGACCCACAGAGTACGTGGAGTAGCAGCTGTGTGCAGCACAGCCTCTGAGTGCCTACATGCTGCTCCAGGGCCGTGTTGCATGCAGCAGCAGCTCTGGGACCATGCAGTGCAGCCCGGCAGCAGCAGCAGTTTCAGGGCTTTGCAGTGCAGCCCAGTGGTGGTGGCAGTTTTGGGGCCATGAAGTGCAACCCAGCACCAGCAGCTCCAGGACTATCCAGGGTAGCCTAGTGGCAGTGGCTTGAGGACCATGCAACACAGCCCTAGAGTAGCCTAAGCCCACTCTGGCCACTCTAGGATATGCACTGGAATGTGATCCAACCCACAGACTGGCTGGGTCTGGTCCAACCCACAGACTGACTGACACATGAAATCCTATTTCAGTACCTTAGCCACAAAGCCATCTTCCTTTTCATGTTTAAGTTTTGAGGACTGAGAAGACAAAGACGGGAGCATCAGAGAAGCCAGACCCCTCCTTCTCTCATCTTAGGTGACAGTAACAGAGCAGAGATTGGAACTTTGAATTTTATGTTTCATAAATTGCTGCATCCATTTTATATTGTTATAAAAAGATGTATGTATAGAAGTCACAGACTATTATCTTAACAGTTGTCTTAAAATATTTTGCTTCAACTAAAGCCAAGCAGAATTAGACTGATAACCATTTGCTAGAAGTTAAGTTCAAATAGACTAAGAGAGTGGAGTAAATTTTCTGTGCACTAGCCATAGCATAGATTAATAATTTAGCAATTGCATTAGTCACAGCAATAATTTTTAAATAATGAGTTTGCCATACTAATGACTAATGAACTAAGATGTGCTGCAGTTGTGAACCATATAATACATGGTCCTAAACATGATGCACACACAACACTTCTTCTGTCTTACAAATACAGATATTTAAAATCAAGGGGTGTTTATACACATGCTCTGAGGGAGGAGGGAGGGAGGGAGGTGCTTTAATAGAACAGCTCTGAGAGCCACTCTGATTAAAACGCCCAGAAGGTCACGTGTATCAGCATCCCCACACTGAAAAATGGCAGCGGGGGTGTTTTAACTAAAGCTTGTCAAACCAGCTTTAGTTAAAGTGCCCCCACCACCATTTTTCAGCATGGGGACACTGATGCATGTGACGTTGGAGTCTGCTGGAGCACAGTAATTACCATGCTCCAGCAGACACGATTAATTACAGCACGTCAGTGCAGCCTCGGTGAACGTGTATGGGCACCCAAGAGTTTTAAGGCCAAAATTGTCTTTTCTGCCTGTTATCAGCAACAGCTTTTCCCATACATGTGTCAGTAAAAGCTGATGTATACTTAAAAGCTATACTAGTAAAATAGTTCTAAGTGTGTAGCCACAGCTTATTTCAGAAGGGAACAATGTATATACAGCCTATACAGGTTCAGTGAGAAAATAGGCTACATTGGCAGAAGTATTTCTGTTGTTGTAACACCACTTATACTAGAGCAGTTGTAGATTTAGAAATGTGACAGCAAATCACTGACATCTCTGGTATGGCAAGTTTCTAATCTAGGCCTAACTTAAGAGAATTTTTTTTTTTTTTAGCTTGTGATTTCATATTCCATCTTCTCTCCAAGAAAAGCAGTTATTTGTGTTATTTTTTCCCCTTTACAAACAAGAATATTGCTCTTTAAATCACAAATCTGAGGGGTTTTTCCTTCCCCTTTCCTTTTTGGCTAACTATTCCTTTTTGGCATAAAGAACTTCCAGTGGTTGTAGTTCAGCTGGTAAAATGTGCTGAGTACTCGTAGTGTTTCATGAATTCAAAGTACACAATAATTGTATTAAAGGAAAATATAATCCCCTGCATAGATTCTCAAAGCAAGCAGTGTGTATGCATGCTTGGTTCACTTTTGTATCCATAATCTGAGGTTTAATTGTAAATTGCCATGGAAACAATGATATTCTTATTAAAAATAACTGAGTGTGATACTATTTACAGCAATGAATTATAACTAATGTTAAATTGCATCAAATTGTTACAGCAAATGATACTGTAGCCAAGGAATTCACCATGATAAATAGCAGCAAAATCGAGGGAAACAGAGAATTGCATGCAAGATTTGAAAAGCACAATGTTGCATGCAGGTAATATACAAGGGGTTAACCATGTTAACCAAGGAAAATTTTTTGCCAATTTTACCTTAACTAGGTTTCTTTTACTGAGTGCTACTGTCCCTACTGCTCCCTTAATTTTGTATAATTAGAAAGTGGTCTACAATTTGAAATGGATTTATATCCTTCTAGACAACTTGCAGATGTATATCGGGGGAGTGTGGAGGGGGATGACCACTGCAGAATAAGTAGTGTAAACATAGCAACATATGGGAGAAATGTAGCAATGCTTCACTTGCTAGACTCTTGGAAATGATCTCACCACACTCTGCAAAGAACAAACTTTTAAAAGGGTCACTAGAGCAATTTAGTTCTGAGTCTGTGAACACATTATGAATCACTGTGCAAATCAGTAGAACAAATTAATTTTTAGTGAGAGTCTACTGAAGACTATTTTTCCCTGGAATTTGCGATCAATAATCCTATAGCCTCCAACAATTTGATTTGATTTTTTTTTTGATTTCCCATATCCTGAGAAAGGTATGTAAGACGTACAGCAGGGAAACAACTAAAACTTTGAGGGCCACTTGCAAAGAAAACTTTAGTGCAGTGGGGGCAACCTTTTTTTGCTGGTGTGCCACAGGGGTGTCCTTTTCCTTTTCCCTGCTCCCTGCCAGGCCTGTTGCATATCACGTGAAGTGCCTGTGCACACCAGGGGTTGGCCACCCATGCCCTAGTGGAGAACTGCTACTAGTGGGCTCTGCTCTGATCAGATTTAAGCCCTCAACCTGTTTGAAAGTGGGAAATTGGATTGTATATGTAGGCACAAGTGCAAATTAACAAACTGCCATACACTGAGAGCGCAGGAGAGGTTTTGTTTGTTTGTTTTGTTGCTTTGTTTTTTGTTTTCATGTAGAAATGAAATCCTTTTCATGTAATAACATGAGTTAATAAAGAATTATGGAGATCCACTGGAAATGTCCTCATAACAGGTCATGTTGTGCACCTCTGATGTACACTGTAAAAAAGTGTGATGTGGTACCATCTAAGTCATAATGGGTGTGTCTATGTGAGATGGTGACTATGCAGTAGTCTAATAACACTGTGCAGTACAGTGTCACATCACAGGCAGCGCTGATGTGCAATTGTGCAGTTATTATTAGGCTAATGCACAGTTGTGTCACTAAAAAGCCATTCACCAGTGCTACTGCACAGTAACTCTGGTTACTGCACACTTTATTAGTACTTGATTGTACAAGTACCAAATTAAATACACAGTAACCACTGTGAATTAATGAACATGTAGACATGCCCAGTTAAGTGAACTTTCAGAAAATTCCAAGTAAAAAAGAAGCGAAATTCTAGGACAGCCCAAATTACTTGGCCTCTTCACAACCTTTGCCATAGAAAATGTTCTGCATCCACAACGCCTGTCTTACAGACTTCCTTTTAAATTGTGTTAACTGAAGGTTTGGGACAAAGGGGTGAGGAGACAGAAAAGAGATGTGCAAAGAGAGGGAGCTGCTGCTCTGCGACACAAATAACACAGAGACCATTTTTTTCTTGAAAGTTTAGTCACCCCTCTGTTTTAAGTAAGCTGTTAAATTCTTCCTTGCTCAAAACACATCAGTAGAAAAGGTCAGCATAACGTGTTGTAAGCTTGCTATGTATAGGGTGACCATATGTACCATTTTAGCTGGGACAGTCCCATATTTCAGGCTGGTCCTAACCTGCTATTGGGAATTATGTCCTGGAAACACAGGGGCACAGGAAGCAGGACACAGTCTGGCCAGGAGTCAGAGCAGGGTGGAGCACCTGGCAGATGCACCAAGCACTGCTACCTGCCTGACACACAGCCCCACGCCTGCCAACTTTTGAGAGCATGGGGAAAGGAAGGGCAGTGTTCTGGGATTCCCATATAGTTAGTCTAGCAATGTAGGAGGAAAAATAGAGAATAAACTATAACTATTCTGTTGGGGACCTGGTTACAAGTAAGTAATGCCAGTGGCGCTGTGGCAATAAAAAAACCCAAAAACTAGTTAGCTACATTAAAGCCGATCTAATTTTAATTCAGGCTGTCTACTCTGGTTCCTGTCATTTAATACATCTACTTGCAATTCACACCTTCCATTAATTCAAATTGACTTTCCTGAGTGCCCAATACAAGATATGAGAAGCCACCTGCAACGACTGGGTGGAGTGAAGACTGCAATTTGGAAATTACTAAATGAAATTCCTCAATATATATATAAATTCCACCAATTTTGCATCAAAATGGCAGGTATGTTTCTCCTGACTCTGGTCTGCACTTTAGGCCCCAGGCTTCTTGCACTAAAATCACAGGGTTTGTTGCTACTGGTGTCCGTGTTTTTGTGTATTGGCAGCCCAGGATACCCCATTGTTTCTGGCACTGGCACAATCACGGAGGGAATTTTTGGTTTTGTGGACTCTATCCTATTCTGATATCCCATGAGAGCTGCCAGCTATTTGAAAGACACCATAGATTGCGTCCAGAAACTGGCCTCCATTGACAAGCTTCCTGCTAACACCATATTAACTACCATAGATGTCAGGTCTCTGGACACTAACACTGCCCATTAAGATGGGCCCATTACAAGCAATAAAAAATACTATCCCCAATAAGCAAATTGCTTCTGTTTCCATTACACTCTCCCACTTTGTCCTCACACACAACTGTTTCAGGTTTGGGGAATCCCTGTACCTGCAAAAGAATGGCATAAGCATGGGCACATATATAGCGCCCAGTATTTGAGCATTTTTATCACTAATTCTGGAATACTCCACCCAGAAAATTTATTTCTTAGACACTACAGTGAAGGTTTGCAATGGCCATATTGCTACCCCACTGTACTGAAAACCAGTTGATAGCCACAGCTACCTTTACACCATCAGCTTTCATCATAAGTACACTACAAAATCCACCGTCTATAGCCAAGCTCTGATGTGCTCTGATCCCACCACCCATTCCTTAAGGATCTGGAGCAGGAATTCCTCCAATTACAGCACAACCTCAAAACTGTAGCTACTCCAATCAACAAAGTCAGATTCAGATTCCACTCTGCCCTTCTACATGACCACAGTACAAGGACAACACAGTCTCTTGGGTTGTCACCTACAGCCCATAGCTTGAACACTTTATCATTAATGATCTTCAAACCCTCCTGGAAAAGGATTATCTCAAGGTAGGCATGTGGGACAAACCTGTCCTGGCTTACAACCAGATCCCCCCACAAACAAATGCTATCTCTCAAGCAACAGGCTATTTAACTCACAGTCTCACAGAGGCACCAGATCTTGCAAGAGACCCAAATGTCTTCTGTGCCCCCAAATCAATACAGACTGAATTCAGTAGACTGAATAACACGGATTATAATTTTCAAGGTTTATTCACTTGCAACTCCACCAATGTCATATATGCTAGTACCTGCTTACAGTGTCCCTCTGCTGTCTGTATCGGACAGACTAGGCCAGTGGTTGTCACCCAGGAGTATGCATACAACTAGGAGTACTTAAAAGGTTCATAGCCGGTACACAGAACTCCACATGCGTGCATGCAGCGTGCGTGCAGCCACAGCGCAGCATGCGAGTGGTCAGGAGCACAACCCGGCCACATGGAGAGAAGCCAGGTCTGACTGGTAAGTTTGCTGTGGGGGGAAGGTGTGGGGCTGGGGCAGGGGCTGCCCAGCCAGGGCATGGTGTGGGACTGAGCCATGTGGGGGGAGGGTTTCCACCACAACACACACTCCAGTAGAGCATGGGGGCTGTGTGCCCCCAGATCTGTGTGTGGGACAGTGCAGTGTAGGCTGGAACCAGGGCCATGCTGGGCTCTTCTTGGAGGGGCGCTGAGCTGAGCTGTACTCAAAGCAGGCAACGGAGGCACTGGGAGGGAGGTTGGAGGCCTACAGCAAATTCTGGTCTGGCTGCAGTCCCCCTATCCCCTAGCCCCACTCCTGTAGGCCCCTGTGGTGAGGGATTGAGTGGGGCTGGGACTGGAGCAGGGGCAGGTGCTGACAGAGCCATGAGTGGCTCATCCAGGGAGTAGCAGTTCCCACCACTGCACGCACCCCAGGAGGGCATGGGTGGGGCATGTGCCTCCAGATCACAGTAGGCTGGGGCTAGAGTAGTGCTGGGCTGTTCCCAGCAGGGTTGTTTGACCAGGCTGTGCTGGGAGGGCAGAGTTGGGGGGGCTATGGCAAATTCTGGAGTGGCAGCAACCACTCCCATGGCCCCCATCCCAGTGCTGCCACCACCTGCCTGGTCCAGCCCCTGCTGGGAGTAGCCCAGCGCAGCCCCAGCCCCAGCCTGCCCACACCCCCTGTGCACAGATCTGGGGGCACACACCTCCATGTCCTCCCAGGGTGCATGCAGTGGCAGGAGCCATTGTCAGACAAGCTGCTGGTGGCTCTGTCCTGTGTTCTGCCCTGGCTGGGGAGCACCTGCTCCTGCTCCTGCTCCTGCTCTTGCTCCTGCTCCAGCCCAAGCCCCAGCCGCAGTCCCAACCCCACTCCCTCCCTCACTATAGGGACCTACAGGAGCAGGGTTATGGTGGGGGGGGGTGCAGCCACTCCAGAATTTTCCATAGCTTCCCCGGTCCCCCACCCAGCACCACCGCCAACTGGCCTGAGCACAGCCCAGCCCAGCCCTCTACCTGGAAGAGCCCAGTGCTCCAACCCACTGCAGCAGCCCACCCACCCCTCAAATGCAGATCTGGGGACATATGCCCCCCATGCCCTCCCAGGTTGTACGTAGTGGCAGGAGCCACGCTTCCCCCCCCGCACATGGCTCATTCCTGTGACCTGCAGTGACTGGGCAGCCCCTGCCGCAGTCCCACTCCCTCCCTCACCGTTAGGGACTCAATCTGCCCTCCCCACTGCAGTGGCAGCCCACCTTGACCTGCACTCAGATATGTGGGTACACACCCCCATGCTATCCTGGGTTGCACACAGCAGCGGGAG
>NW_017728912.1:16245901-16277855 GCF_001723895.1 Crocodylus porosus
CATGGCTTTGTCCCGCACCCCTCCCCAGCTGAGCAGCACCTACCCTACTCCCTCCCTTGCCTTGATCTGCCTCCTCCCCACCTCAAAAATAATAAAAAGTATAAACGGGTACATGAGCCAAAGCTTTGAGACACAAAGTGTACATTTGTTAATAAAGATTGAAAACCCCTGGACTAGGCAATCCCTACACTCCATTGCTGATCTGAGGGTTGATGTTTTCAGACATCAAATTTTTAAAAACCAGTTTGAACAGGAAAATGCAGAACAAGAAATCAGCCGCAGACTGGATTGATTGTGTTAAGAATGGTTTTAAAAAGGGCTATGGATTTTTTATCCCATTACCTGGGTTAGCTTTGGTGATTCCTTTGTTTCTGTGGGTTTACTACTTGTTTGTTTTTTTCTCCCAGAACACTCCCTCCAACCTTTCTCTCTCTCTCTACTACCCCACCTTGCCTTTTGTCTTTCCTCATTCCTGCTTGTTGCATGTCCTTTCATAGCGTATGATGAACTGAGCTTCAGCTCACAAAACCTTATGCTATATGTAAAATTTGGTTAGTCAATAAGGGGCAAACCTACATGCCTTCTGCTTGATTTCAGACTAGCAAGACTAACTATGTCTCTCTGTATTGTGTCAAATGATGAACCCTTATTCATTCAAAATGCCCTGTTAACCAATATCACAGTAGCACATCATGCTTATTAACTGGAATGCATATTTTCACAAAGCTAGACCATATTCAGGGAAGTATTTATGTAGTAATATTTTGTGTCAGGCAAGCATGTTGCAATATCCCAAAATCCCCTCTAATAGTGAAATTAGAGTTTGCAAAGAGTGAAAATCAGTGCTTGGTTTATTTGGTTTTTTTAAGTTTATTGGTTTGTTTATTTTTCTGATGTTAGAGCAGAAAATTTAACCTTTATTTTTAATCATATACTGGATAGTTGAATCAATAGCTTCAGCCTCACTTTCTGTAAACCAGTAAACTGAAATATGTTATTGAACATTTCCCTTAACATAATTTAAAACTAGATTAAAAGTATCAAATAGATCAGATTTTTTATAAGGAGTATTGCAGCCTTTCACTCTTACAAATCTGTAGCACAAGCAAACAAAAGGTTAAAATGTGACTGAATGCAATGTTGCCAATTGTCTTGATTTTATTATAAGACTTTCATGTTTTACTTAAAGGACAGCTACTGAAGATGTATGAATAGAGAATAATCTCACCTTTTCATTTTAAAAAGTAGCATGTCTGGGGCTTTTACAACTGCAGAAAAAGCTGGAAAATGCAAGTCAAGCATACCCTACAAGACTCAACTCCAAAAGGTAAAAAAGCTCCAAAACAAAAAAACAAGAGGGAGAGGGAGAGAAAGACATAATATTTTTAAACTAAACTTATGATAATTTCTGATTTTAGAACATATAGGTTAGCAATATTGTGAATTGTATTATATATTTCTTGTATCATTTGCCTACACATGCTAGATTGTGTATCAGACAAAGAATTCCTACACTGGCAGACGGATACAGTAGGTTGTTTAATACAGTTCCCCAAATGTGTAAGCTTGTGTATGTGCATGTGTGCGTGTGTCTGTGCATGTAATTTAATACATACAATTACCTTTCTCCACTTTTCTGAAGGTCAGAAAAGAAAACATCCTTGGTCAAATTCTTGGTCTTGATTCTTACATTTCATGCAGTCCTGTTAAGCATAGTAGTATTATATCGAGTGTAAATCAGAGTAAATCTGCCCACTGTGATCTATGCAGGCTATGCAAAGGAGGCAGAGACCACACATACCACAGTGTCTAGAGTTCTAAGATGCTGAAGGTAGCATGCCATGAGTTATTGGCCTTCAATTGCTGGCGCAGTTCCGGCAGTACGCCCCTTAGGGATAAAGAGTATCAAAGATCAATGGAAACAACTTTTTAAAAAATGTGTTGACTTGCTGACAGCTGTGTAAGGTTTTGAACCTATGTTTTATCAAGCATATATATGGTAAACACACTGCCTCCCAGAAAAGTACCATAGCTTGTTGATTAAATAGTTTAGCGTGGAAGGTTTTTATATATATACAGTTCATGCTTGAGTCATTTACACTCAGATATAGAAAGACAAAATCAGAACAGCTGAAAAATTGTGTTTTTCTTCTTTTTTTTTCTTTGTCACAAATGTGAATAGTTTTTGTTTCATAGAACATGTATGGAGGAAATCCAACCAGTCTATCACTGAACACTAGGGAATTGAGAAAATATTGAAGAGTGAGTTAAATAATGTTCTGTTATACCAAAGAGACAGCCCTGGTAAGAAATAAAGTAAAATGAAACCCACAGTATTCCATGGTAATGACCTTAACAACTGAGGTATCATGACCCTAAACTGGAATGTTCTGGGCTATTATTGAATAGTATGGAGTACTTTTAAAAAATGGCTTGCAAGTCATCCCTACTCTTAGGGCATGATCCAAAGCTAACCAAAGTTAAAGGGAGCCTTTCCAATGCTTCAAGAGCCTTTGAATCCTAAATAGTGAATTGGATTATTTAACCTTTCCTTATGTAAAAATGCCTCTTGTTACAGCAGGCATTCTACAAAAGGGCATGCTCAGTCACTGACTGCAAAGTAAATTATCTTCCCAGAGATTGTTTCTTGGCAGCTGCTTTATGCTACCACCACCCCAACGTATGCACACCCTTGAATATTTGCACAATACTTTAACTCATCTTAAAATTAATGGCAAAGACCCAAACCCTTCACTATTAGCTGTAAAAAAATAGTAAAGTAGTAAAAGAGCTTTGTTCTAGCTTGTGGGTCCTAGTAAAAGAAAAAGAAACTATTTCTCCATGCAAACATAAGCAGCCGTCTAACAATATATGCTTTGAATGTTTCAGCACAGGATAGGTACCCACCTCCCTACATAACATGTAGTGTTAGGAGCACTGCAAAACTCATTTAGCAGTATAAACGCATTACTGTTCAGTGTATAAAAAGATTTGTCCCTGGTGGCACTAAGCTTAATGATACTGTCAGTAGCACAAAGTTGGCAATGAAGTATCTACATAGGTAATTCATCCCAAATGGGGAGGCAGGGAGACATGAGGTTTTCATTTCAATTACTGCCTATCTGTAGTGGAGGAAACACTAACCCACCTGGGAGAGCAGCTTGATTTTATTGCACGACCGCGTCTATCTAAACTCCTCTCACAGGAATTGGCTGGTACATAAATGACTATTATGCAATGCTACATGCCTGGAAAAAAAAGCTTTAATGAGCAATTGATAAGAAGTGATCTATGCTGGGGTCAGAGGGCAAGATAACAGACCACTATTGATGAGTCTCAAATTTGTTTGTATAGGAAAGGAAGTCTTTCACAGTGACCTTCCTGCAGTGGGATCAAAATCCCCCTTTCCCCACAGTATTTGATTACTTGTTGAGACACTTTAAAATGCTTGAGTCTAATTGAAAAGACAGCTTGACATGCCTCTAAAAAAAATTCTTGACAGGAGTGTGCTTGCGAAATACTCCAAGGAGAGACAATCATCAGAGCAGGGGACTATGTCAAGTTTACAGTTATATAATCCATCCAGAAGCATGAGTAAAATTACCCCCCAAAAGTACAGTACTTTTCTTTCACAAAGAAAATTAGAAGAGTCTCTTCACTACTTTTTCACCTTTTCAGTATGAAAAAGAAATGTCACGAATTGCTGGCAGTCATCCAGTTTAAATTGAAGTTTTATTTAATATATCAACAGAGAAGTCATGGAAATCTATTACTTGAGGAATTTAAATTTAGTATTTATATTGAGTAGAACCCAATCAAAACTGGGGCCCATTGTGCATATGAACTGTCACTCTTGGTCTCTTTCTCTCTACTACATATAGGACACAGACAGACCAGTCTAAGTGAATGGAGATCAGTCTAAACCCATCACCGTACAGAAATTCAGTGCACATAGACCATTCTAAAAATGGTGTACACAGTCTAAGGCAGACCTGGCGCAACATGCATTCAGTTCAGATCAATTTGAGTTAGACAGATGCATTGACTTCTGTGCTGTTTCCCAATTAATTCAAGTTAGACCTCTGGCCTCTGGCATCCCCACCTGGTTTGCAGCTTCCCTTCCTTGTCACAGGGAGGCATGCTAGCACTCAGCCCACATTCAGCTGCTCCAACCAAGGGCCCAGGAGGCCCTGCTCACAGACTCTCCCAGCACCGATCAAGCACAGCCCCTCTCCTCAGCCTCACCTCCTGCCTCCAGCCACCTGTCACCTGCAGGTAGACAGCAGGGGGAAATGTGTCTGTGTCCCAAACATGAGCCCTGGGACCTGGACATCCAAGCCCCCAAGCCATGCCCTTGCAACCCCAACACCCCATCATGAAGCATGCCACAACCTCCACAGACCACAGCACTGAGCCCAGGAGAACCCTTGCACTCATGCATAGCCCCAGAGACTTTGACCCTAGCACCCACACATCGTAACTCAGGAGCCAGAGCCAGGCGTACTGTAACCTGGACCCCAGCATAGACACCTCCACTCCTGAGCAGGAGCTGGTGTGGGTGGCTTGCCTCTACTGGGTCAGAGAGGTAGGAGCAAGAACATTGGGACTAGGTCTATATGAGGGTGACTCTGTGACCTCCATGACTTGGTCTTGCCAGCGGGTACCTAGGCCATGTGCACCTGGGGTGCTGCAAGGGTTTTCTGGTCCACAGCTGCAGGATCCCCAAGTACTAGAGCTGGGGGAGGAGGGGACACTGAGCATCCACGCCAGGTCAAGGAGGTGGATGCCCCTGAAAACTTCAGGCGCATGTGGGCATGGCCAACTACCTTCATGTTGCAGGTAGAGAACACTGGAAATTTCTGGGTTGGGGAGTGGGGTGTCACCAGCATTATGGGGAGTCTTCTGGAAGCCCCTGGAAGTTTCAGGTCATGGGATTGGCCTGGCCAGTGGAGCCCCATTCACCCTGGATCAGGGGCCACACCCAGCTGGAGTGAATGGATGATCCACTTCCAATAGATGCTGCTGGTGGTGTGGGCCCAGAACCAGCACTTGATGGTCTGGAGGTGGTGACAGAGCACCCCAGTGCCCTTGGCATCCTGGGTGGCCTTGTCCTCATTGGCTACTTGGAAGTCATTGGCCCAGCACAGGATGCTTGGCAGGCTCAGGATGCCACAGGTGGCCTCACATGGGATAGCCAGCTGCTGAATTGGGTGCAGGAAGCTGCATCCCATAGCAAGCAGCTGCCAGATCATCTCCAGATGGCTGCATGAGATACCCCACAGCCTCCTTCAAAAATCACACAGGGCAACGAGCAGGACATGCTGCAGGTCCTAGATCTGTGTGCTTGGGCACGAGTGGTGGGATGTCATGGC
Organism: Crocodylus porosus; assembly: GCF_001723895.1. Taxonomy (NCBI): domain Eukaryota; kingdom Metazoa; phylum Chordata; order Crocodylia; family Crocodylidae; genus Crocodylus; species Crocodylus porosus. The sequence goes on from NW_017728912.1 coordinate 16,251,274, forward strand.
AGGGTGCAGGCAGGCCAGGACACAGAGGTACATGAAATTCATGAAAAATGGCACCTGCTCTGGGGCTTTTCTCAAGCCTCAAGGCAGGGTGTGAGGGAGTCTTCAGTGAGAGTGGGGGGGTTGGGGGCATACGTCCCATACCCAGCAGCCAATCGGGTTCCCAGGAACTTGGCTGAGCTCATTTGTCTCTGGCAGCCCAGGGAGCACGCAGGACATGTTGGGAGGTGTGCAAGGGTACCCTCCTGCTTGTGGGCCTTGGCCAGCATAGGCTGCCTGCATGCCCTAACCCCCAAGGGTGAACATATATACCTTCACTCCTGTTCTAAACTACATTGCTCACAGAAAACCACAACTTTACATAACCACCTTCCCTGGCTTTTTGAATGTCTGTATGTGGCCATATAGCATATATGTATATTGTAGACATGGACCAAGGGACAGTTTCTGCCCTAAATGGATTACAGAGTACAGATAGACAAAGGAAGTATTATCACTGTTGTTATACAGATGGGAAGATTAGGTGACTTGCTAAGGGCACATAACAGAATCTGTAATTGGGTTCTTTTCTGAACCAGGAAAGGAACCCAGCTAAGGAACATGATAAGGGTTTACAAAATAACTAAATGGTGAAGAGAAAGTAAATAGGGATAGCACCAACAGCTTGAGCACCATCGCTCTACTGTTCTTTTTTGGAGGCATACAGTCAGGACTGTATGTGATGCATATTGCATTCCCCAATACTTAAGCAATTAACTTACTTTTCTTAATGTGCTTCTTTGTTTCTAAATATCAGAAGAAGAATTGCACTGTATTTCACTTCAAGCTGTGGACTTTCTCACTTCTGTTTTCTGTCCAAAGCTATGCACTGTGTTATGTTTTTTCTTTGTACAGATGAATACTGGGAATTGGGTTGTTGATTCATAGATATGATTGAGGTTCCTTTTGGATTACAAAGAACAGTTTTTACCACTTTCCCCCTTGCAGCTAACTTTCCCCAAAAGTTTAGGCCTCTAAAATATTCTATGCCACATCTCAATCTATGATAGTAGTTTTAGTGGAATTTTGAAGAAACCAAAATAAAAGAAGTTTCAAGTTAATTTTAAAATAGCTATTAGTTTTGTAAAGTATGTGTGTATGTGTGTGTAAAACATCCATAAATAGTATGAGTGAGTTTTCAAAATTGCTCACTAGTCTAACCTATATAGGAACAACTTTTTAATTCTGTGCTCTACAGTCCAGAACATAAAGATATGACAAACTTAAACGATAGAAACTTGGAGCTAGGGTAATTCTTGCAAACTGCAAGAATATTTAACTACTTGAACAACTTGGCAGTCACTGGACTTGTCTACACATGCATTTATGCCTCTAAATGAGAATAGGCCAGCATCTACACATGCAAGCATTAAAGCACATTAATGCTGTTTGTGGACTGACTAAAGTTAGTCTCAAGTTAGTTCATATACACAGTGCTAGTGTGCAGTAAGATGTCTACATGTGCATTCCTGTGCAGTAACTAAACGGGCATAAATTTGATACCTGCATGATGCAAATTTATGCTCAAGTAGATATAAGTCACCATATTTAATGCACAGGTAGATGTTCACCTGTACTGTGCAGTAATTTCAGTTACTGCACAGTAAATTTGCATGTGCAGATGTGCCCACTGTAGTGGATTCTCAGCTACTCAAAACTTTTTAAATCAAGGTTAGTTGCCTTTCCTAATGATCTGCTCTAGAGCAAACAAGAATTAATTCAGGGAGACCCTACAGGCTTTGTTATATAACAACTTAAACTAAGTAATCACAGCTGTCCCTTCTAGCATTTTAATCCATTAAACTATGGAGTACTGAAGTATTTCCACAAGTGAAATTGCTCTAGCTTTGGTATTATAAATCCTAATAAATTTTACATTTCAATATTTGCAGTAATCAGGTAGTACATGTGTGCATGAGATGATTTTTTTATGTTAGTAAACAGATTATTAAAAGAATAATTTTTCCTGCCCTTTGGGCAGGGGGCTGGACTCGATGATCTCCCGAGGTCCCTTCCAGCCCTAATGTCTATGAAATTTGAGTTATTGTTTAAATCCATCTACCTTGCTTCACTATTTAAAATAGTCACAATATCTGGTGTTTGATTAATTTTCGTTGTAGGAAATATAGAAGGCATTTATGGCATTTTTGCTAGCATTTTGCTACAGGATTGACATTCTAGCAGTTAATATAATTCTGAACTAGAAACCAGCTGAATCAAGCAGCCTGATTAGAACCAGAAGAATAAGTTAAATGTATATTTTTATTAAATAAAAAGACGGGAAGAATCAGCAGCAAGTCCAAAGTTATTTGCCTCTAAGACTTGTGACCTTTTCACTAAAATCTTTGCCATATTTTTAATATTGATGCTTTTGACATTAGGCTGTTTAAACCAAAACATACAAATAACCACCTGACAAACTCACAGCTCTTGCTCTGTACAGTACATCTGTTTTGTACTTTAGCCTAGCTGCTAGTTATGATATGGTCAAAAGTACCTCCCGCTTAAATATTCTGTTGTACGCACTTCTATCCTCAATTCCATTAGGAGACAATTCCCAGACAAGAGTGTGGTGAGATTATTATTTCCTGAACAGTTGAATAGAAAAATAGATGGCATAAGAATTAGTGATATATTAAATCTTTTTCTCAACTTATTTATTATTTTATTTCTAATTCACCTTTGAGCAGCTTTATTCTAACAAAGTAGATTGCTAATATAAATTGCCAATGTGGCACCAAAATCAGGACACCTACCCTTGTATGTTGATGACCAGCATGTGTGTTGGATGCATTTTTATCTGAATCATCATTGCCCACTATAAAGTAAGCTTCATGGTTAAAAATAAACTGAAATTGCTTTGTTCTTAATTTAGAGCTTAGGGTTCATAGCACAGAAAGAGTTGTCATAATATTGCCCTATTAATCCTTCTGAATCCCAACCTGTGACACTGCAGCTAGTTCTTCTTTGTATTAGAACAGGCATATTAAGAAGCAACAGTACATGGAAAAGGAAGTGCATGATCAAGCATTATAAATGTGAAAATTACAATATTAGAACAAGAGATCAGCAGGTGCTCCTTTATGCTTTTTTTACTACATGCTTTCTGCAATTTTTTTGCTTAATGCATTCTCCATGCAAAAGGTAGATCAAAACATAACATCTATAAAAACTTCTAGAAGACACCTGCTTCCTGTATGTATATTGGTATGGAAGCAGGTGCACTAACTTAAGCACAAAACATTTTCCTATATCAAAATGACACTAATTACTCAGCAGAGGGATTTAAGAGCAAGCAAGGACTCAACTTGAAATTCCTCTCTTCAATAGTTTTGACATCAAAAAGGGAAAAAAAAGGAAAAACTCAGCTCTGCATGATCAATGTGGTAATTCAGGGGGTGTTGTCTTTTAGGGTGGCTATGGGACAGTAAGAATGGTAGGTGTGAGGCTGAGTATGAAGAGAAAAAGAAATATTTTGTTGCAAGGTTATTGCAGATTTTTAGCAAGTTCCATTTAAATGTAATTTATTGTTGTAGCTCCCATTATTATTTTTGAGAGCAGCATCTATCTCCTCTCTATACCCCTAAAAATTCACATGCCCCACCAAGGCCCCCTGGACTTGAAACCAGTGAAAAAGTACTCAGTGGAATTTTTCCTTAAGTGAAGACTTCAGGATTTAGCTCAAACTGCACATTGTTCACATAATGATTTTTAACTTAATGTCATACTTTGTGTTGTCTTAGTATTAAATGTGCTTCATCACTCTTCTACACTTCTCCAGTAGTATTACAGCATACTGTGGCTTCCTACATATACATACCTCCACCCCCCCCCATCCCATTTTGAGACAATTCCCAGGCATGAGTATGACAGGATTATTGTTTCCTGAGCAGTTGAGTAGAAAGATGAATGTGATAAGAATTGGCAAGAAATAAAATTTTTTTCACAATGTATTTCTAATTCACCTTTGATCAGTTTTGTTCTATCAAAGTGTCTATCTAAGGGCAAACAATCCCTTTGTCAGAGTATAGTAGAGGGCATCAAAACACATATATTAGGAAGAATAGATGTGAAGTTACAGACAAAAAATTCATTTAAAAAAAACAAAAAAATGAAATATGGTCCAAGCAGGATAACTCCTGACCAAGGAGAACATCCCTCCTGCCTAACTCCACTGTGCTTCCCAATCTACATGTAATACCTCTTATAAAATAAAACAACAAATTCCCTTTCATCCCTATCCATTTCCACTCCTTCACATGCAGGGAACTACTTCCTCCCACTTCCCTTCTGCCCCTTCCAAGCCAAACCTGCTTCTCTCTCAAAGTGGGGTATGGCTGTCTACAAACCCATTTGTCACCCGCCCCCTTCACTACAGGAAAAAACTTTATTCAATTAAAACAAAAAAAAGCCACCTGTCACCATCTCAGCCCCCACCAAAGGACAACAATGTGGGGAAAGAAGTGACAATTTTTGCCTGAGCTGGCCACAAAAAGCAGTTTATAGCTGTGACCAAATACACATGCACAGCTGGAAACAGCTTAAAAAATGGCTTATTGGGTGAAAGTCTGACCCCTCATTGCATGAGGTATCAGGTAAAGATGTTACAAAATGCAGTATCATTTGTAACTTGTGTCTGTGGAGCTCCCAGCCTGTCACTGTTTTCAGAATGGGAAGGGGGAGGGAGAAGAGGGAGTTCAGCCTGTGGGTTTTTCAGCCACCCTGGAGGGTGGGGTGGGTATATTGCAACACCCCCCACCCCAAACTCCAGGCTCTTTCTGTGTACTAGCCCAGGAGCTGGCAGGGACCACAGAGCCAAGAGACGGCGCTCTCCAGGCTCTGTACACAACAGGAGGGGTCCTAATGTGCATGGGGCAGGAGAGCTGCTGCTGCACAGCATTCCTGGCCCATGCACATGGGAACTAGCCCTGTGACCAGCAGGGCTTCCACATGAAGCCTGCGGCTGGCCACAACCTGCCCTGTTCTGCGTCAGGTCCCAGCCAGCCCTGAGCTGGTCAGGGAACTCTCCCGGTGGAAGGAGCTCCTGGTTCCAACTCCCCAGTTAGTGGGGGCTGGAACATTTCTCCCTGTGCATGGCAGCATGCACATGCAAGCATGGAGCCAGCTAGGACAATGTCCCCCAGCCCCAGCTCCATGATCAGAGCTGCAATTATTCTTACATCTGGTGACTGATGACTGGACAAAAGGGTGGTGCTAGAAAAAATGTGGAAGGGGTATAAGGTAGAGTGAAGAGAAATTCTGTGGAATTAAATCATACACTTCTAGCCTTCTAGAGACCCTCAGGAATAGATGATTATGGAGGAAGTTACATCTTGCCTTATTCATATTACAGTTCCACAGCCAGTTTCCATTTGAGATGCTTCATGCTGAGAATGTTCACTCCATTGTCTTCATTGTTCTAAGAAGAGCAGGTGGAATTAAGATTTTCTTATACCTCAGGTCTGAAGAAATGTGCCAAAAAGATTAAATACTGTACAGAGTTTCTAAAACCTTCAGAAAGCAAAGTTAGACCAGGGAAACTTATAATTTAATACAGGGGTTTTCAACCTTTTTTAACAAGTGTACCCCTTCTGTCTCAAAGCTTCAGTTCATATATCTCTTTATATTTTTTTTTGTTTTAAAGGCGGGGAGGCAGTAGATCAAGGTCCTGCAGTAAGGGAGGGAGTGGGGCAGGGGCAGGAACCACTCAGCAGGGGCAGGGCAGAGCATGGGATGGAGCCATGAGCAGTTCGTCCAGGGGGTGCAGGGAGGGGATGGTTCCTGCTGCTGCACACGCCCCAGGAGGACATGGGGGGATGTTCTCCCAGATCTGTGTGTGGAGGGGCAGACTGAGGAGCAGGGGCTGCCCAGCTGTTGTGGGGCATGGGAGGCTGCCACCACTACATGCACCCCAGGAGGGCATGAGGGGTATGTGCATTCAGATCTGCACACAGGAGGCTGCTGGGCTGCCACTGTGGACTGGGGTACTCAGCTGTTGCCAGCAGGGCTGGGACAGGCTGCACTTGGGGCAGGCAGCAGCGCTCAGGGCAGGAGAAGTGTTGTGGGGGCTACAGAGAATTCTGTAGTGACTGCCCCCGCCAAAGCCCTGGTCCTGTAGGGCCTCATGGTGAGGGATAGAGTGGGGCTGGAGCTAAGGCTGACCAGCTGGGGCAGAGCATGGGACAGAGCCACGAGCAGCTCATCTGGGGAGCATGGGGGGGTGGCAGTTCCCACTGCTGCACACACCCTGGGAGGGCATGGGGGGCACATGCCCCCGGATCTGTGCACAGGGGGCTGGTCCCGGGGTTGCGCCAGGCTGCACTCAGGGTGTGTGGCAGCAGTGCTAGGTGGGGGCTATGAGAGGGCCTGCGGCCACCCCAGAATTAACTGTAGCCCCCCAACCCCCTCCCAGCACAGCATGACCCAACACCCCCACCAGGAACAGCCTGGTGCTGCCCAGTTCAGCCTCCCACCAGGAAGATCTCAGCCCCACACTAGGCATGGCCCTAGCCCCAGCCTGTTCCACTTTGCGCACAGATCCAGGGCACTCCCTCCCATGCCCTCCCTGGGTGCACATAGCAGTGGGAGCCACCCTCCCTGAGCAACTCAGTCCTGGACCCCATCCCAGCTGGGCAGCCCCTGCCCAGCCCCAGTCCCTCTCCCGACAACAAACTTACCAGCTGAACCTGGCTGCCTCCATGTGGCCAAGCCGTGCTCCTGGCCGCCCATATTTTGCATCGCAGCTGCGCACATGCACACTGAGTTCTGAGTACCCCCTACGACCTTTTTAGTACCCCTAAGTGTACACATTGCTGACAACCACTGATTTAATGGATGTGAAAGCCTTTTTGCACATATCATATAATAGTTCTGTAACTATAAACTATCTCTACAGGTACTAGGAATTCGAAAGAAACAATGACCGTAATAATTACCTTCTGAGCACAGCTCACCCCCAGAAAAATATTACTATTATCCATCAGGTTTAAATCAGTGAATTAAAGGGGAGAAGCTCTGTATCTTTTTGCTGATTTTGTGAGCTGCCCTGTTTCCCTGTGCTGAGTATTACCATTACTTGTAAGGGAAGCACTTTTCTTTTCACTGAGTTGGAGTTTGTGAGTATAATTAATATTTCAACAGGAAATGCCATAACATTTGTTGAGAGCTAAGGGAAATGAGTCCACCCTGTGTGTAATTATTTCACAGAAACCATTAATGAACAGCTAATAGGGTTTGTTTATGTTCACCATACACCCTGAACAGTATACTGGATCACATTTTCCTTGTGCGCTTCCTACTCCACTACAGAAAGAGTCAAAATGCATCATTTCCTTGCTGCATGAATTCTGGCCATTATAGGGAGATGCATCCTGATCATGAAAACTGACATCCCTTCTTATTTTATTTGAAGTTTAGAAATAACTTGAAAACTGAGACGTTCCAGAATTAAAATACTTTTGATGGTATTAATTGTCATACTTTTTCCAATAATGGCAGTTGAAATGATGAGCAGACTTCCACGAAGTTACTGAAAATGGTTATATCCTAAAAAAAAAACTTCATATTTATTTACTCAGCTTGGGTGATGTTGTTTTATTTTGTTTTGTTTTGTTTAAAGAAAAAGAAAAATAAGCTGCAAGCATACCACTCTAACCATGCTATTTTTTTGAAAAACAAGCTTCAGGTCTGACCAATTAAAATTTCCTTGTGTTGCCTTTCAGTATGTTGAGACTGTATAACATTCATTCCAGACATTTCAGGCATTTCCTTTTGACGGATTTGTGATGAAGACCAATGAAGGCAGCAGTGGGAGACCACATTCAAGAGCTTGTGTGAATCTAACCACATTTGACCTGGTCTAAGTTTGATTCAGTAAAACACATTAAAATAAAAAGGCTAGTATAGTATAGTATAGTATAGTATCACCAGAAACTGCTGTAGTAATCACAAGCTTATTAACAATGTTCATCTTAAAATGTAGACAATTGTGTGCTTTTAGGGTACATATATTCAACTACATGCAGATGTCTATCAGAAATTGGCTAACCTTGCTGTATTCATAACTTATGTGAGAAATGATTTACGATCTGTTCAGTTCTTTGCTTTACTTAAATCTGCAGCCAACTACAAAATGACTAGTTTTTTCCCCTCAATTTTGGCATAAAAGGTATTGCACATATCTTACCCACAGATTATAATTTCACCCTCAACAAATTTTGTAATTTTGAATTTCCTACTCGAGCATTCACCTGATGGTAACTTGGTAAACCCTGTACAGTGTGACATTTTATGGAGCAGATGTTCATACTCAAGTCCTGATCCTTGTCATTTAAACAGAGCTTGGGACTTTCTTTCAACATCAGCAAAGAGTTTACTCAAAAGGCCACTGAATGCAATGGAAAGATTTCAGGAGGTTGTCTCAGGTCATACATTCTTACTCCTGCAGAACCAAATAAATGTAAGTTCTTGATATTCATATTTATATTTTTCATGGGCTTTTCTGTTTCTTTATTTGCTCATCAGGATCCATTAATTTGGTTAAATCTAACCCCTGTCACCCCTGCTCCCCCTGTCCCAGCATGAACTGCTATCCCCCAACCTCTTACCCTTCTTGGCCCTATGGCTCTGTCCCAGCTGCCCTGTCCTCTTCCCCATCCTACCCAGTGCCTCAAACAGCCTAAGGCCATCCAGCGTTGCCTATCTTTGAGGTGAGCAGCTATTACAGGCAAGTGATGGCATGTGACCAGGGGGTAAGGGAAACGGGGCAAAGGAGACTTCTGAGAGTCACAAAGCCCTAATGGAGAGCTAACTGCAGGGCACTGAATTGTGTTCCTACTCAGACCCAGGCTGGCACTGTTTGCTTTGTCTGTCTATCAGCACTTGCCCTTAGCCTCATTCCAACAACAGATCTTCAATCAAGTTCATGGTTTCCTGGTTTTTTCCCTAACAAATCACTTTTTTTGTTTTTTGTGGACGTTATGGACAAGTGTTCCTAACCTTTTTGTATGGACTGCCCATAAATTTATAGGCAGTTGGCAGCCCTTATGCACATATGAGTTATGACTAGTTCTCATATATGTGATAGTCTTCTGTTATGGTCTGATAATTAATTCTTTTAGGGTGAAATATGGAGCTAGAATATTCTGTTGCAGGTTGGATTAAATCTTGTTGAAAATGTTAAATGTAACAACCACCATGCAGCTGGGCTGAACATGAGGAACAATAAGAGGATCCAAACCAAAACATGCATACATGTCACTGTGTATAAGACATATTCTTGTGCATTCAGAAATTAGAACTGAAAGCAGAAGTAGTCATATGGTACTGGGTAAGTAAAATGTATGTGTTTCAGAAAGAGAAAAGCAACCAGAAGCACTCGGAAAAAAATAGAAGTATTTCCATGGAACACCTGGATGAGCATGGTATGAGTATGTATCCCTGAAAGCAGTCGACAGAGGGGGTTTGGCAGTGGGTACAGGATAAAAGAATAAAAAGGACAAGGAAGAAAACTGTTTTCTGTTATAACAACCGTCACAACCTAACTTTTGGCTAGCTGCAAGAAGTGGAGGCACTTGAACTTAGCCTCCCTTGGTTTAATAGAGGAGACTAGTACTACAACATTCTTGTAGTAGGGACCTCATGCCACTTTATCAGTTTAAAACATTTTAAAAAATTAAGCAAAACTGAAAGAGCGTTTTCCATTAAATTTGAGAGGGAAAATACTTTATGAACAGGGGGAAAGGATTTGAATCTGGTGAGCAGCAGGTCAGAATTAGTAAAACAGTATGCCAACATTTGCATGCAGGAAGGAACAACGTGTGGATATAGGAATGAGGAAAATTGCAGAATTCAGGACATGGAAGGCTTCAGCATGAAGGAACTTAAATCAACTCCTATGAAACTGCATGGGAACATTATGTTCTGTGTTGCAACATGATTTTAATTCAGAGAATAGGGACTTGATCTTTTGAAAGTTAGTTGTTGGAAATATGCATATAGATTTACACAAAACCATATTAGTCCCAAGGTAAAATATCTTGATCTCTAACTGTGTGACTTTTGTATTTCATTTTTGTAGGCTCTTTAATTTTATTGATTGTTTGTTTTAAATATATTCTCTCTTCCAATCACTAAAATTCAGGTACAGTGTTCTTTATGGACATTTGCTTAAATATTGTAAATATAAATGATGGGAGAGTCACAACCTGGAATAATAGGAGCAATAAATTATAAGTCTGGCAGTCCAGTTTCTTTTAGGATGGATTAAGGGCAATGGTAATGATCAACAGACTTCTGGGAGGTGGAAAGAAGAGTCCCTAAAAGTTTGTTCCTCTAGGCATCATTTTTCACTTAAATATAAGCTGTGGAAGAAATATTTTTAATTTATTTTCCTTCCTTATTGAAATGACAGCTGGACAGTTTCACCAGTCTTTGCAAAAGGTTTGTGAAAGGGAATTAAATTCATGTTACTGTTGTTATTAGTACAAATAATTGTTATTAGTAAAAGTGCATGAGTGAATGTTGTTTCTCCAGTCTAGTACTTCATTATACAAGAACTAAATTACATGTGCAGTAACCACTGCACATTAATGAAAGTATAAACATGCCCAGAGTGAAGCAAACTGGTAGAAGAGGGAAATAGTGAAATATCCCTTTAATGAGGCCTTTTGCATTTCAATTTTTAAAGTGCTATAGTGTTCAGTATTGTGAATTATTACTAGATGCACAACTGGGAACAGTGATGAGAAATTCCTTTTTCTATGTTTGGCTAGGAAAGAAATTGCTCTTATTGGTCTCAGGTAAAACTTAGTATCATAGAGAGTTTAAGATCAGAAGGGACTAGTTGATCATGTACTCAGTCATGTTGTGTTACAGGCTGTTAATTTTTATTCAGATACCCTTATATTAAGTCTGAAGATATTAATTAGATTAAAGCTTTTAAGTCCTCAGGAGACTAAACTGTGTATTACTGGACACTTCTATATAAGACGTTTACTGCTAAACTGACTAATTAGCTCTGCAGTACACATCTCAGCGTATACACATGCATCCCTGTTAGGGTGCAGAAAACTAATAAACTATGCTTTGGAGCTTTTTTTGTGTGCAGTAGCACACATGTAGACACTGACCCGGCTGGCTGGGGTCCAGAAGTTGAACTAAAACATACCTTTTTTGAAGATATCCAATCTTATCATGAAGTGTACAAGCTTTGAGTTCACCATCTTCCATGATTAAACTTTGCCAATGTTAAATAACCCTCCTATCTAGAAAGTTGTATTTTATTTCATCTTCAAGCCATTTATTCTGGTTATGCCTCTGACAGCAAGACTGAAAAACTCAGGAGTATCAGAAATCCTTTCCATGTGCAGTGCAAATACCTCCACTGAATGATCATGTTACCTCTCCATGTCGTCAACAAATTGAAGGTAATGTGGGTTTTAGGGAACTCAGCTTACAGCTTGCTTTTCAGCCCCTGGATCATTTTGGTAACCCTTTCTTGACCTATCTCTAGTATTTTCACATATTAGAAAACATGTTCACACTTCATGAAGTAGCAGTCTTACTTTGTAGAGACAAGACCTGTATAGGAGCAAGACCACTTTCCAAATTCTCTTTAATATTTGCCAGTCTGTATGCTGAAGGATCACATTAGCCGTTTTTGTTGCAGCATTGCAGAGAGCTCATGCTGAGTCAGTTATCTATGATGAGCTCCTTCTCTGAGTCACTGCTTTCTATCTCCCATTCTGAGGTTTTATTTCCCAGATGTATCATCTTGCATTTCTTGTCTTGTTTCAGAGACCTTCTTAGCTAGTTCCTTTTAAGATTCTTGGGTATATAGTATTAGAGACTATTGTTTTTAAAATGTTTAATTTTAGCAGATGTGGCCTTTTATTCTCATTTAACTTTATCCACAATATTAGATGTAGCTTCATTCCAAATAAACAAAAATAGCTACAAAATTTTCCTGCACCACTGTTTACTTTTACCCTCTGCCTCTAACAATGGATCTTTAACTCTTCTAGAGTGTTCCATAGTTTTAATATTATAATATTATAAAAGCCTTAGCCTTCTGTCTGTAACGCTTTATTCCCACTCTGATTGGTTGCCTTGGCAGTCAATCAGAGTGCTCTGGACGGACAGAGACACATAGCAGAGTGCTGCCATGACGGTGGAGACTGAGGGGTGGAGTGGGGAGGAGGAAGGCCAGTGGTGCTGGCCTCAAACCCCACCCCCACACACATACACACACTCCTTGGAGGTGGTGGGAGGCACAGGGTACTGGCTGCGCAGCACTGCCCTCACCCCGCCCCACACAGCAGAGCACTGCCATAACAGTGAAGACTGGGGCCGGAGCTGGGGGGCAAGACCAGTGGTGCTGCCCTTGCTCCTACCTCCTCCCCACCCTGCTCCTTGGAGCCAGAGGCTGGAGCACCCCCCTCCCACAATAACAGCCAGAGGGGAGGGAGGAGGAGGTAAAGGGGAGGAAAGAAGGGGAGCAGGAAGGGGAGGAGGGCAGTGACTGGTAGCTGCACCCCACTGCAACTGCCACTGCAAGCATGACCTCCACCATGACCACTGCTATGGGCCCTGGTCCTGCTCCAAACTAACACGGGGGAGGGGAGGAGCAGCCCCAGCCCAAAACAACATGAGGGAAGCTGTGAGCGGCCCTGGCCTCAGCCCGAAGTGGCAGGGGGGAGGTGGGGAATGGCCATGGCTTCAGACTGAGGCGGGGGGATAGGGCCGGATGCAGCCATTTGTTTCCACCCTGCAGTCATTCTTGATGGGAAATTTGCTAGTATGTTTTATAAAAGCTCTGTTATCTTTACTATTTTTGGTTACACATATTTGAGTTGCCCCTTTGGTTACCTTTGTCATTTACCTATATATTTTATATCTCTTGCTATTTATTTTCCCCTTTTTTCCATCCCTTTTGTGTTAATTATGTATGCCTTATTTTCTTTTCCAATTTCTTTTATTCAAGATGGCTAATAGCTAAGTGTAATTTTTTCATAGTTGTAGAATTGTAGCTTTGGACTACCCTAGTTAGTAGCTAACGTGTCCACACATCTGAAAATGGAGACTTCTTCATCTGCCCCAGCCTCAGTAATCCACAAATTCATCCCTAACAGTTCATAATTAATACTGTACAATTTCCCTGGGGCTGACTGTGAAGATTGTGTAAAAGCTTCACTGGACTTAACGTACAAAAGCCAACCTAAAACTGAGAGACAAAATGTGACATATAGCACAACTGATCTAAAGGCTCCACTGGCTTCCTCAGTTAGTGCTAGTTCTTCTTCAAGGTCCTAGTCTCTGTATTTTAAGCTACTATTGAGATAAGATCAAACTGTTTCCAAACCCTTTGGTCTTTCTACTATATAATGTAGAATTTGAGACTTTTCCATGCATAGAAAGATCCCACAGAAAGATCCTTTTCCAGGCATAGAAAGATCCCAGCTTCCTTCAAAGGCTGATAGCCAGGAGAAAGAGATCACCCCAGCTCACATCAGAATATCAGAGGCTGCAGTGGACATGATCCTAATTGGTGTCATATAGGACATGTACAGACTTTCAATTTCTCTTAGGAGATTCGTTGCTCTCCCAAGAGAATCCACAAGTGTACAGATGTTGAGAAATTTTCTCAGAGCAAAAATGGCCACTCTGAAAGTGAAAAACCCTGGAAACAACCAGGCTTAAAGCACTTCTGGGAGAGCAAATGTCTATACAACTTACCCTTCTAAAAGAAGATACAGCACAATCCTCCAGCATCCTAGCATGCTTTGTTCCCACCTCTCACCTTGTCTTCCCCCCTACTCCCAGAGACAAGTGTGTCATTCAGGCTGGACTCTACTACTTCAGCCAAGAAGGGAGAAAAATATGCCCCCATCACTTCCACTATGCTGCAGGGAGATACAGACTGACCCTGAGCAGTCTGCCCTGTGCACTGCTGCCACCTGTCACCAGGCAGACTGAGGAAGCCTGCAGAGCATACTGAGATATGTGCACAGGGCCCCCCACTGCGATGTGTGCACAGGGCCACCCTGTGTGATGTTTTTACAGGATCAGCACTGCTAACTTTCTGCTCTTCAAGGGTTCAGCATTTAAATGTTAATTTGGCCACCTCTAGGTAAGTTTTTCTACTTTGAAAACAAACCCAGGAGAATTTCATAGGTTATTTGAATGTGTGTACACAGCCCTACAGGAAATGAACTATTTGGAGTCAGTGCCTACCTCCTGGGGTGAAGGTAAAATGGAATAGCTACATAAAGTAAATAATTGTTATTATATGGAAGGAAGGAGGGAGTTATAAATACTCCACAGGCCAGAAACTATTGAAACACTTGGGAAGAGGACAGAGCTATAAATAACAAAGCAAATGTACATTGTGTTGGATTATCTGTCATCATTTTTAAGTACAGCTGAGAGGATGAAACTATATTTCTATATTTCCAACAGAACTAGGAAAAATCACTGACATAAGTTTAACATTAGATTCCATGGCAGAGAAGAGTAAAAGCCACAATGGACACATCTGTGAAAAATCTTTCCTGGTAGTCATCCAGGTGAGCACGGGGCAACAGCTATAGGAAATACTAAATGTATAAACATGTGCCTATGTAATGTTCTGTATATTTAAACATCATATCCTAAATTTTCAAGAGTGGCCCCCCTTTTGGGAAGGCACAGTTGGCTGAGTGGTGGACCTTCTGAAAATTCAGTTATATATTTTTTTTGGCAGGTACTATAAAGCATCATTAAAATTCAGTAAACGATGTAATCTGCGTAAAGATTTCAACATATGGCACAAGGTTCATGTTTTGTATGGTATATAATCATCCATACAGTGTTTCTAATATTTAACAGCTATTTAAAACATTCCCAGCTTTAGAAGCAGTGAAATAGCATTTTTCTTTTTTGAGAACGTACATCATTCCAGTCTTAACACATCCCTCCCTTAATGCCAACAGTACAGGACAGCTCTATTGCAACTGTGCTCTCACAACCTTGAAATCAAATACTTCCTAAGAGACAAAATGCAAGGCTTAAAACTTATTTTATGCTACAAATGCACCCTCCTGACCAATCAAAGCAGGCATTTTCAGTTTTATTGAAAAAATGTACTGCTTTGTGAACAATAGACTGTGGTGATGTTGGTTATTGCTGAAATCCCTAAAGAAGGCTATGCCTTCATAAACTAAAAATTCCTTTCTTTACAAACTGACACAAGTCACAGCTGTAGAATGACAAGTCTCTCTGAAAATATATTCCCTAAATTTTCTAGATATGTTTCTTTAAGATACATTGCCTTGGCTAGGGTCTCCAGCTCTTCTCCTTCTCACTGCATAAGTTTTAAACAAGGTAACTATTTAAAACTTATAATCTAGAACAAATATATGAAGATGCCTGTGCTGTGGCATGTATGATAACAAAAATGAGCTGAACATTTTGTCATCCTGTCATATAGGAAAGAAATGCATTTTAGCCATCTCAGGCTAAGTTTTTTAAAGGAAACTAATTGGCCCAAGCATCTTACCATGGCACATGGCAACCATTTAGGTTCAAATGGCTTTTTTAAAAAGTTGAATAAAGCTCAGTAAAACTCTGGAGCAGCACACTTACAACTAAATGATATGCTAAACCTAGGTAGGTATTCAAATCAGTTTACAGCTTGCCTCCAAGTAGAATTTCAACAGGCACTGAAATAATTATAGTGGGAGTCTTCTGACCATGCTTAGGCACCTAAACAGCATCTTGAATGGGAATGGAGATACTTACCATAGTAACTGGGCTCCACAATGTATGCATACAAGAACTGCATTAATCCCTCAAGTGCTGTCTTCAGAAATCTGATTAGACGCTTACTGTAGCTTGCTGATAACACTTCAAAGACTCAAAGGGTACACCCACACATGCAGGAACATGCACTTGCACCAGTAGAAACAGGAATGGTACAAATCTGAGCCGGGGTTTTTTGCCTCTGTGCACATGTCTGGACATGCACTTTAGTGTGGGGCAAGTTATACCACTTGGGGCAAAATAACCCTGCCCAGATCCTTCAGGATCTGCAGCCAAGGGGAACTAGAGGCTGGGGCCAGCACCTGTGCTCTGGGTCCAAGTTCTCCAGGATGTTGAGGTGGTGCTGAGCTGCCTGGTGCACCACTGGATCCAAGTGCAGGGGCTGGTCCTGAACCTTCTGAATGTGTACTCCCCTGTGAGGGACCCGGAGTTGACGAATTTTTCCGGGGACTGTGGGTATGTGGAGGAGCTGTTCAGGAGGAGTGAGTCCCCTGCCCCTCGCCACAGGGTGCAGCCTCCCTGCACAGCACACTGACTGCCCCTTCCCCCACAGGGCCCACAGCTTTGCCCCACAGGGCACATGCTCCCCACCTCCATGGCGTACACATGCCCCCACAGAGCCCTCATGCACCCCCCACAGGGCCCCAGGCACCCCCAGAGGGCCCACAGCTCACCCACACAGCAGCAGCAGCTGTGGGATGTGCTCAGGGCCTGCTGCAGCCAGACCCCTAAGTGACACGGTGTGACCCTGATTGCCCCTGAGCTGGCACCACTTGTGCTGCCTATCACAGGACCAGTCTGGGCCAGCATGGCATGACACAGGGCCATGTGGCTTCCGGCAGCACCAGAGCCACTCAAGTTGTCACCTGGGGGCTAGCGACACTCATGTGGACCATGTGTCACACCGCTCCAGGTCCTGCTTCCATGGGCCCTGCATGCCATTGGGCTGAGCTGGTTCCATGGAGGCAGGACCTGGCCTGGCATGACATGACATGCAGTCCCCGTGAGCAGCACTAGCCCTCGGGTGACAGCCTGATGGCCCTGGTGCTGCCTGAAGCTGCATGGCCCTGCACAGCACCTCACCAAGCTGGGCCAGTCCCGCAACCGGTGGCACAAGGAGCACCAACTCGAAGGTGACTGGGGCCATGCCACCCCACTGGGGACTCTAGCTGCAGCAGGCCCTGAGCGCCCCAAGGCTTCAGCTGCTGTGGGGGTGTCCCTGTGAGGGACCCACATCCCCTGACTATTCCTCCTCCCCCTTACAACCCCCACACATTCACAGCCCCCTCCCCCCACAATGCCACCCCCCCCCAGGCCCTACTTACCAGGGACAACTCCCGGGTCACAAAACCTTGCACCACTCCTGCAGCACACTAGGGCAGCAGGGGGCACCATAGACATGCTGTGGCTGTATGCCAGAACATCTCTGGAGGTCCAAGTCCTGGCTTGCCACTGGGCATGGTAGGGAACTTTGCCCTGCGCCACTTTTCTCCGTGGTGTTTTTATATGATACCTGGAAATCCAGGTCACAAACTGGCTTGAGATGCCGCAAGAGGCACATGTGTGCTCATCTGGACATGCCCAAAAGAGGCAATGGACGGGACAGAAAAAAATAGGGCAAGCACAAAAAAAAAAAAGACAGGCAGAAATCAGAGTAAGAGACTGGTTTGGAGATTTCTGGGTTGGTAGGTAGGCAGTGATTGGGTTAGAGATGCTAAAAATAAAATACGGGTACAGCTCAGATACAGTGGAGCTGAAGACCACCCCTTTGTAAATTTGGCTTCTTGTGGGTAAGAGAATCCAACTGTTCCTCTGAACTCTACCACGGAAGCAGTTGGTTAGCAGAGGGATAGGTATACATATCTCCTCTGATCTGATAGTCATCAGTGACCCCTGTGACTTTCTAGGTTAGCAAAGGACTGTTATGGTGTCTGCATTCAAAGTATCACCTTCTCACATTGATGCACAGTGTGAAATGCATCAGCTTGTTGTTATTTCCAGAAGTAGGTGTATTTCAGCAGTACTGCATGGCATATACATAATTTAATATCTTTTGTTTGGTTTGGGGAGAATGGTTCTGTATAAATGGAAAATGGTGGAACAGGACTTTTCAGAATGGCAAACTAGAAATACTACAGATCCTTACAAGTCTGAAAGTCTGAATCATTGCTGGAGCTGCCACAAGGGGCATTTATAAGGCTAAATCCTGAACTTCCCAAAGTAACTTTATTGGCATCAGTAGAATATCCAGATTTACATCATTGCAGGCAGCTGAGATCAGAATCTGGACCTTTGCCTGTGAAATCCTTCAGGGATTGGAGGAAAATGTGCATTAAATATAGAATAAGTTAATAGCAAGGTTCTGGTTATGTCATAAGCCAAGAAGCAACTCACTTGTGGAATCTGATAATTCCTGGGTATCACATCTGTGAATTAATTATCAGGTTCTACCAATGAAAGCAAAGGGAATGATGTCACTCCAATGAACCACCATATTTTTATTCATGTTTATAATATGTTGTTTCCAGCAGTGAGTTCCTGGCAAAAGTACAACATCCACTCGGGAAACAAAAGATTGCCTCATATTGCAATGGATAAGTCCAATTTTTCCCCTAGTATAAAGGTACACTGAGGATAGTGATGTGCAAGATTTAAATGAGCAATAAGGCAGTATTAGTAGGAAACATTAAAATTACATTTCTTGCTCTTGGAAACCTTAAAAATGATATGTGTGTATGGCAAAGTTATTTTTGTTCCCACTACAATTGTAATTATTAAACTAGGCAGAAAAGCCCAGTATATCTGTTCCAAGAAGCAGCTTTCTAGATTCAAGCAAAACTGCGAAACCCAGTGAAATGCTCATTCTAAATTCTAATAATTCTGAGATACTAAGACAGCTTTGACCTAAAGGTGGAAAAACAAAACCTCTTTCTTCCTCTCTAAAGCTGAGCGAAAAGTTTACAAGAACTCTTATAATTACATCATTTTAATTTTTTCTTAATGAATTAATTCACATTTATTCCAGCATTCTCTGTATATAGTTTTCAGTTCCTATTTTTGTTACCACTACCTTGTATCTCATTTGGACTGTGTGTTCACACAGGAAATCTCATTAATGCACCCCTCCATAGATAATAGGTCTCTGTAAATAACAGTATGCAGAGCTGCATTCCTGCTTACTCCCTAACCAGAAGAGGTGAGGTTTGGCTTCCCATCTTGACCAGCTGGCCAGTTTAGTAATGGTAATGCAGGACAAGAAAATATGAAGGTGTGTTCTTTCCAGCTAAGGACAGACATTCAAAAAGCCTAAACCTAAATTGATTCAATCTTTGCAGGTTACTCTAACCTGCCTAGGTTGAACCAGTCAACTGTACAGACATTCCCTCTGGACAAAGGAAATTCAGGCACATGCCTGCAGTGGCTCAGGCTAAAAGCTGAGGGGTGCTAGAGCAACCCTCCCTTCCCTTGCACACTACTGAGCTGAGGTAGGGTGTGGCTGAGCACCCACAGGACATTCTGATTAGGGAGGGGTTTAAAACCCCCACCCTGCCTGCACAGTCCTAGGCTTTTCCTTGCTCACTGCTCAAGGGAAGAGAGTGTTGCCACACCCTAGCCCCTGTCTAGCACACTGAGGCAGGGGGTAAAGGGGTGCCGCGCATGCATCTGTTGATGATACTGAGCTTTTCAATCTCCCTGTCCCTGCTTCTTTATTGCCTGCAAACATGACAGGTAAGGGCACCAGCAGGGAGCTGGTAACACAGCATTTATCAGATGATCAAGAAAACAAAAGCATCTCTCATTAGTTCAAGATCTTCTTTAACAGCTTTTTCCAAAGAAGGAATAGAGGGACATTACCAGTTGACCTGCTGATTAGCTCCAAAACACCCTAAGCAGACACTGTTCTGTCTGCCTGTACCAGTGAAATTAGACACACACACACACACACACACACACACACACACACACCTCTCAACATTAGCTAGCACACCACATAAGTAAGGTGTGGCTGGAGTCCATGCTGTGAGAGATGGGAGGTAGGTGGGGGGGAATCCCTGCTTGAGCAGTGAGGGGAGGGGTGCAGCTGTACCTGCAGTCTCAACTGGAGCTCTGGGTAGGGGGCAGAGGGGCAGGGCTGCAAAGCATCTGGGATGCTGTGGGACTGTGGTTTAACTTAAACCAAGAAGGGGTCTGGGACAGACATTGCATAAACTGGTTTGACCCAAATCAGTTAAGTCTAATACTACATTCAACCAGGTTTTTCTTAAACCAGTTTCAGCCACTTTGAAACTGGTTTATGTGCACTGAATATCTGTTCTGTTAAAGGTTTAAATCAGGTTCTGATCACTTAAACGAGTTTATGTGTAATGTCTGTCCCTAGCCTACCTGTTGGGGAAACAGGCTTACATGTAACTCTAAACTTTGAATGTTCTATTGTGTCTGCACAAAAGAATAAAGCCATTTGTGGAAACATTTTAAAATCACAAACTCCCTCTTATCTCCCTCAGCAGCAAATAATTAGCCCCTGGGACCATGGAGGAAACTGAAGAGGGACTGTAAGCCAGGGGAATGTCTTTGAGTTGTAAGGTTTCCCAGGGTTATGCCTGAGTTGCTGCTGTTAATAGACTGGCCTTCCTTTGGAATCTAAAATCAGAATCTAGCCTTACTATATTATTCTTGCTCTCTGTCTTAACATAGAGGCCTGCATGGTATAATAGGCTTTGATCTAACAATTTTGATATTTTTTAGGTTTGCTTGCATTTTGTGAAGCTATTTTCTGCAGAGTTTGCATGTGTGTCAAAGGTATGTCTCAGGAACGAAGAGGTTAGATAGCAGACTGGCCAAACCTATTGTTCAGCCCACAATCAGTGAAGCACAGACTGAATTCTCAGCCCACCTGCTTTTTTGGCTCTGTTACATGCAGTCAGTTTTAACCATTCAGAATTGGGCGAATAGCCCATACTAGCAATTTATCTAACTAGTATTACTGTTATATGAGTAGTGATAGTACTTGTAGTAATTTACATTATTAGTCTTGTAACAGCAACAATATTATACAACTGTACTTAAAAATAATATGTAGTAGTAAATGTTTGTTATGAAAAAAAAAAAAAAGATTACCTAGCTGTGGATATGTTTTACAATATATTGTGCACAGGGTGACCAAGCTGTTAATAGTGCTAGTTCAGCAGAAGTCCAGTGGCAAGAAAATTGCAATTGTGACTTAATTCTTTTTTCTTGGTCCTATTTTGGGCAGAGCCATGTCTCTGCACTGTCAAGAAAGAAGCCACAACAGGTACAATGATTATCATGAAGTCAGGTACACAGTCGCACAAAGGTGTAACAAGGCAGCCAGGGATTTGGAGTAATAGGAAGCATAGGTGTAACAGTGACTGCTGCCATGATGCTAGCACACCTGCAAAGGTGTGGCTGAAGCTGTTTATTTTTCCATGCCCCCTAAGTTGGTTCCCTGGGGCTGCTGCCTAGTTATGTTATTGCAGCTATATCCCATTTTCCCCCACAATTACTCCCTTTACTACTTTAGGGAAGGAAGGCTGTGTCATTAAGAGCTCCCTGACAGAAGACAGCCTTTCAAAAAAGGCTGTAAAAAGATGGACATGTAACACTGTGTTTTGCTTAAACTATGATAAAACGTAAGAAATAGAATTTGATTCTGATCTTTGCCTACTCTCAAACTACTCTTAAATTTGCATGTATCATGTATAGCTAGCAACTTGGGCGGATCGGAATCTGATGAAGTTCAATGGCGAGAAATGTAAAGTGGTCGGGACGAGCAACCTCCAACACACCTTCAGGCTTGGTGGCACCAAACTGGTTAGTGCCATGAATGAAAGGGACCTGGGGGTAATAATAGACCACAGTATGAATATGAGCTGGCAATGCAATGCTGTACCAGCAGGGCCAATAATACTCTGGCATGCATCAATTGATGCATTGCCAGCAATACCAAGGAAGTGATTCTTCCACTCTACTCAGTGCTGGTGAGACTGCAGCTGGAGTACTGAATCCAGTTCTGAGCAACACGCTTTAACAAGGACATGGACAAGCTTGAGAGAGTCCAAAAAAAAGCCACCTGTATGATCAGAGTCTTACAGATGTAGCAGGCTTACCTTTTCAGGGCTTGGGTAGGGTCCCAGGCTTGAGGGTCTGCTGTTTGATTGGTGGAGCTCATCTACCAATCCGGAGACAGCAAAGAGAAGCAATACCATGCCCTTTTACCGAATGGAGGGGGGAAAGAGCAGCTGGACCTGAATCAGAACTATGCCAGCCAGGTCCAGAGAACTTGGGGCTGGAGCCCCTGAAGAATATAAAAGGGGAGTGTGCTTGGCAGGCTGGGAAGAGATGACAGTGAGGAAAGAGAGTTCCAGAGACAGCCAACATCGGGACCCTGCCTGAACTTCAACAGTGCGTGGGTCGGCACTTGGGGAGCTGGCCCTGGGAGCGGCTCGAGGCTGCTCAGGCTCCACAAAGTGTGCAGGTTGGCACACGGAGAGTCTGCTCTGGATGCAGCTTGCGGCTACTCAGGCCTCACCTGGTGCACAGGTCAGCACATGGAGAATCTGCCCTGGGAGCAGCTCGTGGCTGCTTGGGCCACACCTGGTGCATGGAGAAACTGTCCCTAAGCTGAGTGACCGGACCCCTGTAGTGGGCCCCGTAGTGGAGGCTGACATGGGTGAGGAGGGTCTGCCACCTCCACCCTCCATTGCGGGAGGGGCGTGTCCACATCCCAGAGCCCTAAAGGGGAGGGGCTTCAAGGGAACCCCTTGGGGAGGTGCTGAGTGCACTCCCTATTTTGAGGCTGCTGTTGTGTTAAGGGCTATATAGGCTAGGGGTATCATTTAAGGGGATTTATATAGTTTATGTGTTTTAATGACTCAATGTGTATATTGGTATCATTATTTGTGAAGGTTTAAAGAATTATTATTGTGAATTTACTTGGGTTATATAGGTTAATATCCCTATGTGTTAATTGCGTTGTATAGGTTGTAAGTTATTTGGTTCATATTTGGCATTATGTGAATTGTGTAATATTATATATAGTATTATATGTTAAGCCTTGTAAACATTCTATGTTTTATATTAAGTGTCTATATTTACTCTTGTAATAAATTGTACATAGTTAAGCACTTGGTTTCGGCCTAGCTCTATAGAGAGGGGAAGAAGCCGCTCTAGTAGCTGACCCTTTCCTCAGCACTCTGCCTGACCACCACCACTGTCATCAGAGGACAAGGCATACCCCCTGGGTGTACTTGGGCAACACATGGCAAGCTATACGAGGAAAGGCTGATGGATCTGGGATCTGAGGAAAAGAAGGCTGAGAGGGGACCTGGTAGCAGCTTACCCCTACACTGGGGGAGTACATCAAGGGCTTGGTGAGCAACTGTTCACCAGGGCACCCAAGAGGAAAACCAGGAGTAATGGCCACAAACTCCTGGAAGATTGATTCAGGCTCAACATTAGGAAAAACTTCACAGTCAGAGTGTCCAGACTGTGGAATAAGCTCCCTCCAGAGGTGGTACAGTCACCTACCCTGGAAATGTTCAAGAGGATCACCTTAATGGGGTCTCTGACCCCCAGTTATCTTTCCTGCTTGGTGCAAGGGGATGGACACTATGATCTTCCGAGGTCCCTTCCAGCCTTACAATCTATGAAAAGTTTCTGAATATAGTGCTGTTAGGCCTGGTCATTGTATCATGAACTATAAATCCTATTTAGCCAAGTGACAATTTTTTGTCCCTTTTAATCCTTCCTATAACAGTTATTTGTCTATACTCTTAGATGATTAGAAGCAATTATCTAATTTTCTAATTACCAAATTAAGGGCTTAAGCCCACATGCATCTAAATTTAATACAAACATAAATTAATAACGGGTATGTGTACATGAGATGGTTACTGTGCATTAGCCTAATAAAACTGCACAGTAGTATAGTGGTTATTAACCATGCCAAGAGCCTACTGCGCAGAGTTTTTAGGCTACTGCGCAGTAAGCATCACTAAAAAACCATGTGCCAACAATACTGCGCAGTAACTTTAGTTACTGTGCATTCTGTTAGAGGTACTTTATTATAGGTACTAAACTAAATGCACAGTAACTAAGGCATGTTAATGAACATGTAGACACGTCTATTGGGTAGGAAGAAACTTTGTATGATTACAAGGACTGTTAATTTCTGGCTTTCTTTGCACCTTCCCCTGAAGTTCCTGGTACTGGGCAGTAGAAAAGACAGATGCCAGAAGAGTACAATCAATAGGGTGATCCTTAAAGCCATAAACAATATGATTATAATAGATCAAGTTCCTTGTATAATATTACATACATTGTATAATATTATAAAGTTTTACAGTAGAGAAGATGTGCCAAACACATAGGGAAAATATTGCTCCAACATTCTCTAAAAAGATGTTCAGTATATAATATTAGGTCAAAAGAGCAGTTTGTGGTCTAATGTAGAAGGAATGCTTCATAGACTAGGTTGGGTTTTCAACACTCATGGGAGAAAAAGCCTCTTTTTCTTCAAAATATGGTGGGAACATTCCTGTTAGTTGAAATATTTCTCTGGGAAGAATGTTGTACCTCTAGCTCCTAGTGCTGCTGCTTTGAGCTTGTGCGCAGTGCAAAGAAAGGCTACAGCAGTGCTTCAGAAGGGTGATGGATTTTAGGTGGTATTCCTTTTGGGTCGTTAAGAGTTAATAAGTAATTTAGTTTCAATAACCTTGTTCATGTCCTGGTGACTCATGTTAGATAAGTCAAACCACCACATTTGCTTCAATTTAACTTATCCATGCATGAATGTTCAGTTTCAGCATGCTTCACTGTTTTTAAAGGTTTTAGAGCACAGTATATCACCCAAAAAAGGGGGAAACGTGATGTTTTATGTGACATAAACTGCTGCACACATAGATTTGAAACCAACTTTTCAAACATTTCTAATACGTAAAAAAATGTATATTCCAGGAATTTGTTCTACTGGCACCAGAATTAAAAGGGGTAGTAATAAATGGGGCTGGTTTGTGGTTTAAAAGAAAGCCTGCATGTTCATAGTTTCCAAGGTTATTTTTTCCCCCGTGGTGGTTCCTGAAGTACTGCAAACAATCAATATTGGGGGGTGGGGGGAAGAAAAATGACTATGAAACCTCTGGAAAAGTGGAGTTGGGATCAGATCAAACCCACCAGATTTGCTTGGGCTTGTTTTCAAAGGGGGAAGAGTGGTGGGGGAAGGAATCACAACAAAAGATGCCACGCTGAGTTGGCTGCCAGGAATGTCCTGCCCAGAGAGCTGGCACCAGGACTGCTGAGAAGAGCAAGAGGGCAGCAAGGCCGGACAGGAGCTGGCAGGGAGGGGGGATCCTCATGATCAGTTGCTGTTTGAGGGTGTGCACAGAAAGAACAATTTTTTTTTTACTCGCTCTGGCCACAGAAAGCGGTCTATAACAGCAGTTGCCAAACGCAAGTGCACAGCTGCAGACCACTTCAAAATGGCTGATGGGATGAAAATCTGAACCCTCATTGCAAGAACGCCACATGCTTCTGGAGGCTGGGGGGCCAGGGCAAGCTCCAGCAGGCAGCAACGGGGCTGTCGGTGGTGGGAGTGTGGCAGTGCTAAGCAGGGAGCTCCTGCAGGCAGCTGCAGTGCTGTCAGCGGCAGGGTGGGGGGTGGCGGGGAGCACCACCCAGTGGTCAGCGACCACCCATGGACGCCGTTGTGTTGACCGCCCACAGACGCCACCAGCAGTGTTGGAGGTGAGAGGGAGAGAGTGGTGAGCAGCGACCACCCCCAGGCACTTTTTCGTAGGCAGTATACCACCATGCTCATGGGGTGCACATGCACCCACGTGCACCCCCTACACATCGCGAATGCCTCATTGCATGAGGGTTCAGATGAAGACGTTTCAAAAAGAAACCATCTTCTGTAACTTGTATCTGCCCCGTCAGCATTGGGAGCAAGGCCGGATTAACCCTTTAGTGGGCCCCAGGCAAACAAATTTGTGGGACCCTACTTAATACATATCTATAGCTATAGATACATATCTATAGCTATAGATATCTAGATATCGAGCTCTCTCTTGATCTACATATTGCTAGATATCTATAGCTATATATGACCCTGCTTAATACATATCTATAGATACGTATCTATA
Source organism: Crocodylus porosus (assembly GCF_001723895.1). Taxonomy (NCBI): domain Eukaryota; kingdom Metazoa; phylum Chordata; order Crocodylia; family Crocodylidae; genus Crocodylus; species Crocodylus porosus. The sequence continues at coordinate 16,277,268 of NW_017728912.1, forward strand.
GCTATAGCTATAGATATCTAGATATCTATAGATATCAAGCTCTCGATCTACATATTGATGTGTAGCTATATCTAGATATCAGTATTACGTAGGGTCCCACAAGTTTGAGTGAAATATATATATGTATCACTCAATACTTAATTTCATAGTTGTTAGGATCTGGAGGGTACCTTACAGATCGGTGGGTCCAGCCCGCCTGCCCTTGGGCCAGAAAGACTGCTTGGGTCTGGCGCTTTTTGAAGACCGCCATGTAAAACAACATGTAAAATAAGCACAAACGGGCTCCTTCTTCACTTAGGGCCCTAGGCATGTGCCTCGTGTGCCTGCACATTCATCCGGCCCTAGTTAGGAGCAGGCCCCTAATCCCTTTCTCTCTTCCCCTCAGAGCTGGGGACAAGTGGGGGGGAACCTGCCCCTGTGTGCCGGGAGAGAGACGAGGCGGGGCGGGGGAAAGCGCTGCCGAGACTCCCCCGCCCGGGCCGGGGAGAGGAGCTGAGGGAGCAGGGACTGCCAGGGAAGAAGGGGAGGAAGGGAGAGGAGGGAGCTGCCGGCACCGGGGGAAGGGGAGCGGGTTGAGCTGCGAGCGGG
>NW_017728912.1:16277980-16298234 GCF_001723895.1 Crocodylus porosus
GGCCTGGGCGCGGGCTGAGCCGGGATGCTGTGAGCCGCGCGCCCGGGCCGGGGAAGATGCTGGCGGCGGGCGTGCTGGCCGGCTTCTCCGCGCTCAGCCTGCTCGCCTACGGCTACCTGTCGTGGGGCGGCGCGGAGCCCGGCTCGCAGCCCCACCTCGTCTTCATCCTGGCCGACGACCAGGGCTTCCGAGATGTGGGCTACCACGGCTCCGAGATCCGCACGCCCGCGCTGGACCGCCTGGCGGCCGAGGGCGTGAAGCTGGAGAACTACTACGTGCAGCCCATGTGCACGCCGTCCCGCAGCCAGCTCATCACCGGCAAGTGAGTGCGGCCCCGGGGAGGAGGGAGCCCCAGGGGCATCTGGGGGGAGCGCTTGCTGGACCCACTGCCCGGTTGGCTGAGGGCGAGGGCCCCCTTGCCACGCACAGGGAGTTTGGTGCTCTTCACCCCTGGAGAGCCCTTACGGGGCGCGTCTACGCATGCCCTAGGTGGCTGCATGGTGCACAACAGAGATGTGCAGCAATCGCTTGTGTCTGCACGGGATCGCCGGCCACATGGCTATAGCAGCAGGCTCCCTGGCTATATTGGCGCCACTTCGGCACCGTAGCGATCACATGCGCCTACTACATGATCACTAGCTACGTTGCTGTAGCAGCACCTCCCTGGTTATACTGGCACCATAGGGATCACGTGTGTCTATTATGTGATTGCTAGCTATGTCACCGTAGCAGCACACTACCTGGCTGTATTAGCACTACTTCGCACTGTAGTGACCACGTGTGTGTATACAGGATCACTAGCTACATCACCATAGCAGCACTCTCCCTGGCTATATTGGCCTTCAGCACCGTAGCAATCACATGTGTCTGCATGTGATCGCTAGCTACATCCCTGTACCAGCATGCTCCCTGGCTATATTGGCGCCACTTTAGCGTTGTAGCAATTATGTGTGTCTGCACATGATCACCAGCTACATTGCTGTAGCAGCACACTCCCTGGTTATATTGGCGCCACTTCAGCAACGTAGCGATCATATGTCTGCACGTAATCGCCAGCTACGTCAGCCATACCACTGCACTCCCTGAGTATGGGGAGTGTAGCGAGGAAATCTAACCGTGCACCACGCACATGGCGCAGTACCTGCCCATACTGTGCTGCACTTTAATACTTCCAAAAGCACTGTAGCAACATCACCATATGGTGACATGTAGGTGCACCCAAAGTAGTTTTAAGTGCTCGTTATATGGCTCAAAGTTACGCTGCTCCAGGGCAGGATGATCTCTGATAAGAACTGCCCGTCTCCACTTTTGTTCAGGTGCAGCCACTCCCCACGATGTGCCGCCCAAGTGGAATGCCTCCAGGATCCCAAGTCTGTCTCACCCCGACCCTTAGAGAGAGAGAGAAGCCTGTCTTGGTTCACCAACGCTGCAGTTGCAGCTCCCAGCTACAGCTCCAAGTCCTGCCCCTGTTTCCCAGGCCTCATGGCCTGTCACAGCTGTGCAGGTGGGGGACAGTCAGAGAAGGTTTCTAAACTAAGAGTGTAATTGATCCTAACTCCAAGCTGGCACTAATACCGGCCAGCAGTTGTTTGGCTCACAGTGTAAGTTGTAACGCGGCCTTTAAATGTGCTGTTCCAATGCGAGGTGAGCTTCCTCAGGTCTGGGCAGTTTAAGCCAATGCAGTACAGTTAAGAAAATCAGGGAAGGGGAAAGGAGTTATGCCACCACCCAGAGAGATGGTGGAATCTCCATCCTTAGAGACCTGGGTAGACAAAGCCTTGGCTGGGATGAGAGAGTTGGGGATCATCCTGCTTGGAGAAGGTGGTTAGGCTGGCTGGCCTCCTGGGGTCCATTCCAGTCCTCATTTCCTGGGAGAACAGGACCTTTCAAAACGAGCAGAGGGTCAGACTCACTCTTCCAGTGTGAGAAGGATTCAGGGATCAAATTAAGTTATGATGTGCCATGAAACCAATATCAGTGTGAAGTCCTTGGTTCTACATTTCCCCCCTTGGCTAAAACTGTCATTTTTTTAAAACTAATGACGAATTGCACTCTGTTATCCTGTCACACAGTAAGAGTTCAGCACTGTGAACTGCCCATTTTGCAACCTTTTAGAAGCGGATTAACATTTATTAATCTAAAGACGAGCTGTAACTTCACGTATTGGTATTACTGAGGAGTGCTTGCTGAGATCTGTGGTGTGCTTTTACAATTAGCAGATAGGCTGACCCAAAGTAAAACCCCATGTTAGTAAAGCAGAATGAGTTTTTCTTCACCTAACACTATGCAAATCACAACTCTGGTTACACTGAGTCTTGCTTTAATGTGAAGTCTTTCTATGAAATTAGGACTTTTAAGGCGACTTCCAAATTGAATTTCAGCTTGGGATGAGCTAAGAATTCTGCAGGACTTTATGAACTGGGGTATTTCTTATAATGTAATTGCCATCCTGCCAACAGTTAAAAACCTATTTCCAGTGCTAATAGGAGAACTTCCACAAATGCATGTCACAAACATGGGACTGAAGATATTCTACCTTGTTCTTCATGGTCGTTTTAAAACAATCTATTGAGTCACTAATGTATCCAGTGTAAGGGTTAATGCATATTATGTAAGGATGTGAATTTGAAATGCTGTAGCTGTTCCTCAATAACTCCAAGTACGGACAGTTGTAATCTGGTCCACGTAGTTTCCATTCAGCCTAACCTACTTTGACAGGATATTGTTGATATCACTGGATATAAAAGAAACATTTTTTTTAAAACAAATATCCCAGCGTCTCACATTACTATCTGATAAAATCAGAGTTGATTCCTGTTCTCAGTTTCCCATTGTCCAGGCTTGCTGGGGAAGGGAGTTCAGCACAGACAGCTTACTCATTATCTGGAGCAAGAGTTCTCAAACTCCCTCATACTGAAGACTATATAGCAAAAGAAAGAGTGTCTTGTAGGCATTCATTCCCTAACTCACAATCATATAGCATCTCTGTGGCAAGTAAAGCAACAGATTATATAGGAAATTTGAGGTAGTACACAGTGCATTTTTGCTTATCTTTTTTTCAGTGTAGCAGGGGTAATTGGGATCAGAGCCAGCTCTCTGTGGACCACCAGCTAGTACTCCACAGACCGCAGTTTCAGAGCCATTGCCTACAGAGGGAATATCATGCTGCAGAACAGTGACTCATTCAGTGGTTTAAAGAATGACATTATTGGGTTCCAAAAGAACCAGTGTGTTGTGCTGTCTTTCTTGAGATCAAGGGATGCTACAGAAGAAATACAGGCATTAGCAGGACTCCGAAAGGAACAAAAACAAAATGCAAGAAGAAAAAAACTGAGTTTACCCTTCCGTTACATATAAAGCATTATATTTGATAACTTTTTATACTAATAAAAACAGAGAAAACTCATGGGCATGTTCTTAGGAACCCAGCTGTTTTCATCAGGCCACTAGGAGAAAATAGCTGAAAATGACTGCTGGCTTTTAGAACCTTTTATTGGGTGAAATCTTGAGATGAAATCCCCAAGATTTTCTTATGCTTCATTCAAACATTTGTTCCCCATTCCTTACAACATAAACTTGGCTTGACCTGTCCCAAACTTTCCAGCTAGGGACAGAAGTTGCATGCAAACTGGGTTAAGTGATCTTGAAACTAGTTTAAACCTATAACAGAACAGAAATTCAGTGCATATAAACCACTTTCAAAATGGCCGAACCTAGTTTAAGATAACCTGATTGGTTGTAGTATCAAACAACTGATATAAGTTAAACCAGTTTATGAACTTCTCTCCCAGTTCTATCTGACTAATCAACGAAGGGAAAAAATAGAGGGACTACTATAAACCATGTTCATGAAGAAGTGCTAATTGTCATCTAATATAAGATTCAGGCAAAGAAACTGCAAATTCTAAATTGTTCCAGTGAGATTTATGTTGACAACAGCAAAATATGTTTATTTGTAAATAAAGCATGCTCTTATAATGTTTTCAAAAGTCTTCCTAATAATGTATTTTTTCTCTTAAATCATGTATATAATTTCCCTTGACATAGGAGACAAAATTATCTTCTCTTGGTAGTTCTCAACTTTGTGTGGAATGAGGGGTGGTGGTAATCCATAGATTATTTGGACTGCTAGGCTTACTCATGCCATAGCATGGCGTTGTAACTGCTACCCCTGTTTTGTCTGTTTTCTCTTCCCTCTGTTTTATGTCTATTGTCTTTGGGGTTTGATTTTTCCTTTCCTTTCTGAATTTCTAGTTCTTTCCACCATCTTTTTTCCTACTTGCTTATTAACTTACGAGAAACCTGCTGCATTTAGGGAGATAGTCCAGTTCTGAGATTGGGCTTCATGTGCTTTTAGCAGCTAAACTTGAATCTTGGGAGTAGAGAAGAGAAATTTGAGCCAATGGGCTTGATGCCATGTGTGATCTACTCGTCTAATAGAGGCCAAAACAGGGAGGTAAGGGCAGGCAGCTTTCAGGAAGCAGCTTGCCCTGGGATCTGCAGCTGTGGAATTCTGATTGCGACAGAGAACTGGTTGGATCTAAGGCTCATTTTCAGGCTTGCTGTGCTCTTTTCCTGGGCTCTACATCCTGAGATTTATTTCTCTCTGGGTTTCCATAGCTAATTCAGAAATTTCATATTGATCAAGAATATTTTCTAAGGAAAGGGGTTTATAGGTTTTCGTCTTTCCTGTATTGACTTTCTACTTTCAGGTAGCATTGGGTTGAGCTGAACAGTGGCTTGGGTATACTTAATGAATTATTGACTATAACTTCACAGCAAAGTTGTCCCCTGTCCCCTTTCCCCCCTGCCCATGCACTTATATGAATAAGCATAACATGCAAACAACTCTGGATCCTCCAAACCTAATTCATTATGTAGAAGGCATGGCAGGACAGCACCTGACAGACTAACTCATTCAGTGAGTCAAGAGGTTTCATAAGTTATAGCCTACTTTGCCAGATGCCATGATGAAGCATCTGGCAAAAGTAGGTTGTAGTCTATGAGTTAGTCTATAGACTGCCATCTGCCTTACCTTTTGCCTACCCTCAGACTAAGAAATCTAAATACCTTTTTCTGTTGCATTAGATAGTGTAGTGTATTTGTTTTGTTTTTACTTTTTCTTTAAAAATAAATGGAAGTCTTGAGAATTCTCCTTGAAACAGGAATAATTCAGAACATGGGGCTTGCAGAACTGCAGCTAAGACAGAAGTTTTCTTGCATGGATGTTGATTGTCTTGTTCTGATCAAATGGTTGAGAAGAAATCCGAAGGGTGTATTCATCCCATGTGTGATCGTATCAATTTAAAATACTGGAATGCAACGAAGGAATACCATTTGGTGGGTTACTACATGTAAAAAGAAATGGAACCCCTTATGTAAACACTACACCTAGTAAATGAACTTTGACAGTTTAAAAAAACTGTTAATTTTTTACTTTTAAGGAAGTAAGTGGTTAATAGAACATGGTTTATGGTAGTGGGGGTCAACCTTTTTGACAGTCATGTCACAAATTAGCCCTGCATGCTTCCTGTGTGTTACTCCAATCCCCTTCCCTTTCCTGATATGCTGCTCTTCTTTCTGCTTCCTTCCCTGTGCTTCTGCTCTGTCTGCTGCTTTGCTTTCTGCTTCTTTCCCTTTCTGCCACTGTGTTCCCTGCTTGATCTGCCATGTGCACAGATGCTAGCTGTGCCACAGGTTGGCCACCCTTGGTTATGGTATGCGGGTAGGCCTTGATTTACAGAATAGTAACAGATTGAAAATATCTGCATGTTTTTGTGTACATATGAGTTAGGTAGGAGAATAAATTACAGTGAGAGCACAATATGTAGCTCTTGGTTTGTCAGGTGAGGTATTGCTCATTTAGACAGATTTTGTAAGATACAACGTTACATTGACTGATTTCCTATAACAAGTAAGGATTACTGATGCATATTCAGAATATGGACAGTTTGCCCATAGAATCTTGTTGAGAAATGTCAAAGGATTAAAGTTAAGAGAAGAAGCATTTCTTTGGGTAAAATATTGTTGAGGTATGAAGCTCTCACAGATGATAAGTGTAATGAATAGCCAAGCAAACATACAGGTCCATATTTTAGTATGAGTATGGCAGAATGTCATTGTATGTTTTGTCAGTATCTAATTTAATTTGAAAAAAACCACAAAATGTAAAGCATACTTATAATTAGAAAAAATATGTATTCATCATCATAAAGATATACACACTTGTGCTTTTGGGGAGTAAAGGTATTAGCTGCATTTCCTAAGTTGTACAATTATAAATTAGTTATGGCCATCATGCTTGCAATCTTAGGCCTCAACCATGCATTAGAGTCTGCTGGTTTGGTGCCCTTGAGAACCTGTTGAATATCTCTAGGACTAGTTACCTAGTAGATCATGTTACATTATAAAGGTCACAGATCACTAAAGAAAACCAAGAAAAAAATGGAATGCCTGCAAACCATAGAAACTTTACATGATGGGGTAGTATGTGCTCCTTTTCTATTAACTTCTTTTGATCAATAGGTAGAGCTCTCCAAAGCAAAATATGGTGAGTTATCATTTTCCACACGCTCATCATCTGATGATCATATACATGCAGTATGTAAAGGCTCCAGAAAATGTGTATATATGTGGGAAGGAGGAGATAAATTGTTGAAGAATTCTTAGTCACGTAGTATGCTTCCCCTCTGCTCTATTTTGGTATCTCTTCTGAAAGTAGTATCTAGTTAATTAACACTGGCAGGTATACTTTTAACACAGCAGGGATCTAAGTATCAAATGACTTTTAATGCACCATTAAAAAAAGCATAACGGAGCAAAACAGTGGGGAAGGAGACAATACATTAATATTAAAAAAACTAAAAATAATGATAGGGAAAGGGTGGAAAGTAGAATAGATTTTGGTATGGCCTCATATTTTCCATACACTAGTTCTTGGCAATTTTAATTATATTTTTAAACTTACAGGGATAGACTTGGGTAGGTTAGGCCTAAAGCTTGGAGCTTTGTACAGGCCCCCAAATCTACTTAAAACTGGTGACAATTTACATTGTTTATATGCATATCTGATAGGTATACAATTCATTTAAATACATAGTACAATGTTGTTTTATATTTTTATCTGTTTACATTACAGCAATCTTCAGTTATCTGCATATTACTTATGTGCATAAACTGCTTAAGTCCATAGAAACTTGTTGGCCCCACTGGGTACTTTGTAATATAACAGGACTCTATTTTACTACAAAATTGGTAAAAATGCCTAAGAGACATCAATTTAAAGGCTTCTAAAGCAGGCCTGAACTGACAAGGTCTTGTCAATTTCAGGACTGTTATTAGCTGTATACGGGCATCTGAAAAAATTACCAACCTTAATGAGCTAAGAAAAAGCTGTTCCTGTGGTTAATGAGCTCTGTTTATATTCAATTCCAAGAAGTATATACTTTGGGTAAGGCCATTGCCTGTTTCACTTCTGAGGCTATGCACTTGAAGGGAGTACACTATCATTTATTTTCATTGGCAATGAAGTATACATATATACCTAGCACTATAAATGATCAAAAGTATACACTCTTTAGAAAATTTCTAACCTTAAATAAAGGTATCGTTCTTAATGATGGTAAGAAGTTTATATTTTTTTTAACCTGACTTTATTTAAGTCTGTTTCATGCATTCTGCTAAACAAGAATGTTCTTCTTTAGGACAATTATCAAAGAAAAAGTGTAATGTAGACAGGGTGTATGGAATATAACATGAGTAAAAGATTTTCAACTTCTCTGGAATGTGTCTGTTTGGTAATGATTAGACATATTTCATTGTACATCTGATGAAGTGAACCTCAGCCCATGAAAACTTGTGCCTCCTCTATATATCTTATTTAGTTAATCTGTAAGGGTGCATATAGAATCATAGACGCATAGAAAATTAGGGTTGGAAGGGACCTCAAGAGGTCTTCTACTTCAATCCCCTGCTTAAAGCAGGGCCATCCCCAACTAGATTATCCCAGCCAAGGCTTTGTCTAGCTGGGTCTTAAAAACCTGTAAGGGTAGAGAGTCCACAACCTCTCTAGGTAACTACCCTCTTAGTGAGAGAGTTTTTTCCTAATATCTAACCTAAGCTTTCCTTGCTGCATCTTGAGACCATTGCTTCTTGTTCTGTTATCTACCACCACTGAGAACAGTCTAGCTCCATCCTCTTTAGAACCACCCATCAGGTAGTTGAAGGCTAACTACTCCGAAGGGGTTATCCAGGTTTTGAAAGATGCATCTACCCTGCTTTCTGAATGACTTCAGATTAATATGGCTAACTACCCTTCTCTATGCATATTTCTCTCTTTGCTAGTAAACTTATACATGAATAAACCATAGGTGGGCTCTCATGATCAAAACTCTCATATGTGAATGGATCTTCCCTAAAAGACATTCTTTGAAGAGAATCAGTGCATAGGTCATTTAGTAATTTTTTTGGGGGGGGGGGGAGTGGAATGTGCTGTATAAGACAGTGTTTATTGAGGTGCACAGGGATGTCGACATTCATTGTAACATTCAAACTATCTCCAGAATAATCACAGCTAGCATGGGGCTTAACATTTGGGAAACAAAACTCAAATGCCCATTAGAGTACTTTTCACATGGTAGAAATGCCAGTCAACTTACTTTAGTGCAGGTTGAGAGGGGGGAAAAGAAATAAGCCTTTATTATCTCTTGCCTTTGAAATAGTGATCTTAATCAAGATTCCAGGTGTAGACTTTTGCTTTGATTATGTGTGTTGTTTTTATTTTAATTTTGAGTTATTCTGTTCAGTTGTTTTTAATAGTTTATGCTTCCAGTTTGTATAGTTACATAGTTGGGTCTCCTGGTTGCATTACACCAACTGTCAGAAGGTGACATCTGATGCACAGTCCTGGACATTTCATAATTCTAGGGACCCACAAGTAGTTTTCACCATTACAGTAACGACTGTAACGTTACAGTAACGACTACTGTAGCTGCACTGAAGACAGGCTGTGAGGAAGACCTGAGTGATGTGGTCAAGTTTACAGAGAGTTGAAAGGGAGAGCTAAGTAGCTGGCTTGTGGTGCAGTGCTGTCTGTATGTGGCCTTATTGCTTCCAGTATAGCTGCAGCTATTTCTTGACCTGAAGCAAAATAGCCAAGTTCCTGTGGTACCAGGTAGGGCTTTACTACCTTCTCTCAGGTGACACAGCAGAACAGACTCTAGTGACAATTTGGGACCAATATTTCAATTTGAGGTTGAAGCCCTGTTTAAAGGTGCCTATGGGGAACCCAGGTACAGCCTCAGAATGCAGAGCTCTCAGAAAACTTCAGATAGTTGTTGGCTTTTGGTCATGTTGATGATTGAAGGTGCGCAGAGGTCTTGGCACTTGATGATAATTATTTTAAACATTCAGTTGAAATTTGTTTCTGCTTTTTGTTTCCTGCTGTTTGTTGAACAGAAGTGAATTAAGACAAATTTTATAGTACTGTTTTATTAATATATGCTGTATGACCATACAATAAATCCATAAACAGACTATGATAAAAAGGTAATCTTATGCTGTATGTCCACATACTATGAGAAATAGGTGTTTTGCTGAAAATTAAGGGCAGAGTCCTATTTCACCTAGTACATGACCAAAGTGAACCTTCAAAATAATTCTGAGTTACCCAGCTATTGTGTAGGAGTCACTCTATTTACCACTTTGAGCACATAAGTGCCCCTCTTTATAGGAATAGGATTGTCCTCCAAAGGCATACAGACATCTCCCTGTTCTAGCAATAGAGGCTCTTAAGAGTCCAGGTAAAAAAAGATTTGGTGGGATTTGATAATTTCCACCAAAAGTTTTAAATATTAAAATTGCATGAAATACAACCTGATGTATATCAGCAGTTTAATCTTCAAAGCATGCAGTGTTATGTGGCTTCCTTCATCACCTAGTCCCAAATTTTTTTACATTTTCACTCTGTATTGGCACCTGCCATACTTTTGCTAGTTCTTATTATTTTCTTAATTGTAATGCCACTAAATTTCCCTTTATTTTCAATGTGCGGATGTTTTTTCACCATTTGTATTCATTCAGCATGCACATTCTCAGTATCTATGTAACCCTGCTTGTGTTTTTATAATGATAAAAAAGAATGAAGTAATTTCAGCAGACATGAAATATTGCAGTAATGTTAGAACCTCAAGACTGCATCCCAGTTTGTACCTATTTTAAAAGCTATGTTACTGCTATGATAGCTAAGTGCATCTATACATTCACTTTAATGTGCCATAGCCTATTTTACTGCACCTTAAAGCATCATGTTAAAAACTGCTAATACGCTAATGCACAGTAAAAATAGGCTACGGTACATTAAGCATCACTAAAAAAGCATACACTATTGCTACTGCACAGTAGGGCAGCCTAATGCACATTTGTTTAGTACCTCATATTAGAGTGTACATTTACATGCGTGCTTTAATATGTGTTAGCCTATTGTAATGTGAATTAAAGCATCACAAAAAAATGCACGTTCGCTAACGTGCATTAAAATAGGCTAATACGCCTTTTCTTAGTACCTCATAATGGAGGTACTACATTTAAATGTGTGTCAGTAAAAGTGCATTAATCAACATGTAGACACACCCAGAGGTACTATATTTAATGCGCAGTAGCAAAAGCACATTAATGAACATGTAGGCACACCTGGTGTGTGCAGGATGCGCTCGCTTTCTTTATACCTATAATCTTTAAAGCATTACTTTGCTATTGATATTTTAATACCATGTTTAGACATGTCTCCTTGCAACTAACAATTTCCTATAAGCAAATGCATCATTTTCTACCAATAATTACCTAGCAAATTTATTGCCTTTTTTTTGTGCATTAAACCATAGGAGATTAAGATAATCTGCTTGTATTAATTCTGTTTTTCGATATTTAGTGGCCTTCTACTCCATATGAAGACTTTAGAAAGAGATGAATATAATATCTATAAACTGTTACCTGTTTATGATCATAAAAGAAAGATAAATTACTTAAACTGAGAAAAAGGACTTTTGGTATGTGATGGAACTGGCTAATTTTGAATTTGGGATCTTTTCTATTCTCAATGTCAGCGTCTACATAGCCCAATATGACAGCACAGTAGTGCCATGTGGCAGAAACTGTGATGCAACACTTGCACAGTAGTATTAGGCTACTGCACAGTAGCATTACAAAAAACCTGTTCGGTGGCCCTGCTGCACAGTCATTTAGTACTTGCTAATGGGTACTTAATGACTGTGCAGTTAGTGTCATGTAGATGCGACCATTTGTTCATCATGAATAAACTTTCCAATTCATTGGGAATATAAGCGGTGTGTAGATTAAATGAGAGGTGTGTGTTCATGACACTTTAAAGTGGGCTGAATGCTTTTGCACTGCTTTAACTGTGTTGGTGTTTGCACACCTTGGCAGTGTATTGCACATTAATTCCAGCTGCTGTAGGAAATTTAGCAGCGTAATGCACCTTAAATGACTTTGGGAGCAGCAAACTAAAACTCCTTCGAGGAGTTTTAGTTTGTTGCCCCAGAGCCGCACAGTGAAGCACCAGGCATCTCTGTAGGAAACCCTGGCAGCAGCTTGGGAAAGCGGGCTCCGCCCAAGAAAAGCAACAAGCCTGATCTCCACCCCCCTTGCCATTCCAGAGCCTGCCTGCCTACCTGAGCTGCACAGGGACCTTGTGCTTTCCTCCATGGCCGTGGTGCCCCGTGGAACTGCCGGAGCTGGGTGCCTGTAGGTGGGTGCTGCCTGGGGGGGAGGGCCACTGCTGCCATGGAGGGAAGCACCAGCCCCCCCTGCTCCATAACCCAGAGACCGCTGCACCCACCAGCAGCTCACCCTCCCCTCCCCCCAGAGAGGCAGGTAAGTGGGGTGTGTGCACAACACTGGGGTTTAATCAGCCCTAAATTGAAACAGTGTTTTTTAAAACCCACCACTTCAATTTAGGGTCCCTGTTTTGCCTACACGCACCCATGTAGATTAATTGTTTAAAGTAATTACCTGCATTTTTATTATTGTGGGTAAATATATGACTGTCATCAATATAGCATCCGACTCAGGGTCAAAGTCATTGGCAACGCTAGAAACAACCTACACTATTTGAGTTCCTATTGATTCCTTAGGTATAATATGATCCTTTCTTACAATTATTTGAAGCAACTGTGTTGGATGATGAATATTAAGAAAATAGAGTTTATGAATGCCTTTGTTGTCTTATATATGTCCACATTTTTGATCTGATGACCAGATACCCTCCCCCTTCAAAAAGTTACTGAACATTGTACCTCACACAGAAAGGGACAAGTCAGCAAAAACCATTTTCAGGCCCAGCCTCTTCTGCACTACAACCCATCCCACATCCTTAGAAAAACAGGCGGACTTTGCGTTGTGTCTGGGAAGTCAGCAGATTTGGCTTTTTTTGTACTTATTTGCAGGCACAGACAATCATTTTGTGCATTTAAATAGATACACATGCTTAAGGAGACACTTGAAAAATATAGCTCATTAATGTTATCAAGTTTTGTCAGTTAAGTGTTGTGTTGCATTAGTGTTCATTTTGTGTAGCCACTCATCTCAGTCCCATGATGCATATCTGAAAACCAGAGAATCACAACTTTAATTTTAAAGGGATTCCTGAAATATTCTGTAGAGCATCAAGGGGGACAGTCATATGCTGAAAAGTGTCAGATTTCTTCCTGCTCATAATTAAAACTGTCCAGCTTTTGAATTCCAGAATTTCTGTTACCTCATAGTAATACTTGAATTGCATTGTACCAAATAAATATATGATCATAATGAAACTGCTTCTGTAGATATTAGCCAGCATTTTTACTTTGATTCAAAAGGAGCTCCTGAAAGTAATCTAATTTTTCTCTATTTCCTGCCTTCCTTTTCCCTTCCAGTGCACTCTGTAGCAGCCATCTAATGCACTCTCCAAGGTGGCAAGATTGTAGGGATTCCTGAGTCACATGTCTGTCTTATTCTTGATCACTGAATCTAATTTTTGCACTGGAAACTGTCCAGAGGTTTGTTCTGAATCCAGTAAATAGCAGCAGGAAAAATGAGTGTTTCTGAATGGAGACAGTAGAGGGGAAAAAATCCAGAAAGACTCAGTGACTCACCCTTCTGTTCTTGCTGCAGAGAATAATGCTAGTTGGCATGTATGGCTTATGATTTCATCAACTGTAGTCCAGTGAATCGCATTTTACTATAACAGAAGATCATTCCAAGATCTTTGTGTCCTATATAACAATTACAGCTTCACCTAGTTACAAATATTTTATTTGGAAAGTAGATTATCTGTTTGGAGGTAAAGCTTAGTTTGTTTGATCTTTTAGATAGTTAAGATGACATATTAAATAAATACTTTTCAAACTGAAGCTTTTCATGGTTTTTATAAAGAGAAAGGTTAATGGATTGTGTTCTTGTTTTCAGTTTATGGTCTGCCCTTTGTTGTACAATTTACTTGGGGCTTTTTGGAATGTTTTAAAAGGAAAGATTATTCTCCCCCTAATCACCCATGTGGTGATCATAAGGAAGTTCTAATTGCCTGCAGTGAAAGAGCTCTTAAGACAGTCAGCCTGGTGCTGTAGAGTCAAGAATCAGAGAGTTGGAAGAGACCTCAAGGGCCATCTGGTATATGGTTCAATTCTGCCTCCCTGTCCCCCCCTCCCCCCTCGCTTACACACACACACACAAACAATTCACTGTTCCTAAATATCGAATGAAATATTCCACAGAGTCCCTAGACGTCCATTTATCCCTTTTTTACTGTTGCGGAAACTACGGCACAGAACAGTTAAGCACACAGTCTCTTGAGTTCTATGCTACCACTTTAAGTGTCACCAATCATTTTTCTGATTACATTTTGCTTGATTGTGGTTAGCATAAATGGCAAATATCAACAGGGAAGATGTAGCATGTTGCTACAAATGTCAGCACCTCCGTGAGATAATCATGTGACTATTCTTAACATTATTTTATGAAATAAAGACATGAGGTACATTTGGTTCTTCCCCTTGGTGGACAGTATAAGTCCAGCAGTATGCTGATCTGTGACAGTTAAATAAATAACGTGGGAATTTTACACACGTCTAGAGAATTCCTATTTTCCCCTTATATTAGGGAAACAAAACTCATTTTGATTACATTTTTCATGATAGATACACCCCCCACACATACTGTATTCAAAAGAATGCTGTAAAAACTACTGATTTCTGGAAAAAGTCTTATTTATTTTATATGTGCAAGGAAAGCCATTTTTCTTTGATTTGTTATTTTCATTGATTTATGTATTTATCTCTCTTTATTACTTTTATTTTATTTTTCTTACTGAAAGTGGGAGTTTTCATTTAAAATTTATATGAGTCTTTATGATGTACTGTGAAAAAATGATTTGACCAAGTTTTCTTGAACATCTTGGTAGTATTAGCTATATATGTGCTTTAATCCTGCAAAAGATACGATCCTACATAATGATTAAGAATCTGGGCCATATTATTTGGCTTAATTTGAACGTTGATTTTCTCAGATGTTTCATCTTATAACCTTGAGCATCGTCTCTCCAGTCCCTATCCCCCTCTGTTTACCCAAGGCTCTACGCAGTAGCTCTCAAGGTCCTGAGGTTCTGTTTTGGCTTTGATACATTTCAATGTCTTTGTTCCCATTTGATCCAATAATCATGCCGCAGGTTGGGTTTCCATCATCAGGAGAATTCAACTTAAATTTTCTTATCCCTTCTATCACCTTCTCTTATTTTGCTGTCTGTCTGTCTGAAATGTGGTTTTAAAGGGCTTCTTGAATCCAGGCCCTACTTGAATCTAGCCAAGTTTGAACTGCAATAGACAGGCACATGGCAACAGTGGAAAGGAATGTATTTTGATGGGTCAACTATCTTGGTGAGCTGATTCTTCTAGGAATGCATCAGCTCACGTTGGACTGTTGTCTAGATGTCTGAGTTAAAATATGTTCCTGCCATAGAAACATACTCCAACATTTAATTCAGGCTATATCTGCTGTATCCTTCCAAACCTGAGGAAGGACCCCTTGTGCCCCAAATCTTGTATACCATCACGACCCACTAGATAAGTGGTCCAATAAAAAATACTACCAAATCAAACTTGTTTCTTGTATAGAAAAGCTTGGTGCATTTTTTTCCTTCAGGAAAACATAGCACAAGTAAACCCAAGACTTTTCTTATCCATGTTGCCGTTAGAAGCCAACCAGTTTTCTCTAAAGCAGAGATGGGCAAAATACAGCCTGTGGGCCATATCCAGCCTGCCAAGGAATTTTATCCAAGCTGTGGCAGGTCCCATGGCTTGGGGGCAGCCCAGGCTATGGTGCTTGTGGGTTGGTCCCATGGCTTCTGAATGCACAGCAGGGCTGGGGTGGCACAGTGGCCGGACTCCACTTCCTGGCAGCTCCATTATTTCATAGCTTCATAGTTGTTAGGGGCTGGAAGGGACCTTACATCAGGTCCAGCCCCCTTGCACTTGAACAATAAAGATTGCTGGGATCAGATGACCCCAGCGAAATGGGCATCAAGATGCTTTTTGAAAATCACCAGGGTGGATGACTACCACCTCTGTGGGGAGCCTGTTCCAAACCCTTGGTACTCAACTTGTAAAGAAGTTTTTCCTTATGTCTACCCTGCAGCGATCCTCAGTCAGCTTGTGCCCATTATTTCTTGTCCTCCTCTTGGGGGTTTGGTGAATAGATGCTCCTCCAGGCCCTAATGTACACCCTTGATATACTTATAGGCTGTGACCAAGTCCCCTTCTGCAGGCTGTGGAATCACAAGTCTTTTAGCCTTTCCTCATATGAGCTGGTTTCTAGGGCTCTAATCATGTGTGTCACCCTCCATTGGACTCTCTCAAGCTTCTCCACATGCTTCCTGAAATGCGGCACCTGGACCTCAATGCAGAACTCCAGCTGCAGTCTCACCAAGGCCAAGCAGAGAGGGAGAATGACATCCGTAGCTTTGCTTGAGATTCACAGTAGCTCCTTATGGCTGCTGCTGCCAGTGCCATTACTGCTGGACCCAGCCCCACTGCTCAGGCACCCTGGCCTGTCCGTTCCACATCCACTACTGGGGGCACCAGATTGAGCAGGCAGGTGGGGTCTCAATGGAGGCTGACCCAGAACTCTGTGACAGGCACCAGTTCTTCAGGCAGGGGCATGCAGGGAGTGGATCACAGTTCTGCTCTGGGCCCTGGCCCCATGCTGTCACTGCCCCATGATCCTGGCCCTGCCTGCCCATCCTGCTCCCGGATGCCACTCCCCACCTACCCACAGCCCTGTCCCATCCACCCAGCTGAGCACAGGGTTACCAGGCCAGTCTACTGCCAACCCTGTGGAGCCAGCATAGTTTAAGAGAAAGTGAAGCTGAAGTTCTTTTGCTAATAATTGAGATTTTTGTACCATTTGATTTTTCTTTTGGTATCCTGGGGTGTGTGTGTGTTAAATGGGTTGGTGCTATATTTATCCACCTATTGCTGCCACTTCTATTGCATATCAAATTACCAATCTTTAAAACAGACTAATTTTGCATCCAGAAGCAGATGCAAAAGATGCAGTCTATCACCATGAAGGAGGAGTTACTTTCTCATTTGGGGATTAAGAAGTGAGATGGGATCTTGAAACTACATTGATGCTGAAGTTCTTACATTGGCACTTATAGTAATGACAGAGTGCCCATCTCAACAGAGAAGGCAGGGAAAATACCCTAATCATTATCTTGCTTCTCTGACAGTGAGAAGCAGGTTTAATTTTTTGTTTCATGATCCTTCTGTGCTTGTGCATATATCTGAGAATACGAAGGGAAGAGAGTGGGCTGAGCACTGTACTAGGAAAGCATGGATGAACAGGGACATTTTATGGAAAGCATAAGGCTTTCTTACAGTATTCATAATAGTAAGCTTTGTATATTTAAGAAATATGGAAATAGAAAAAATATGGTTCGTACTGAAGAAAAAGTTCTCACAAAGATTCAGCCCTTCTGTAAAATAGCCTGAATTTGGTTCTTTGAGCATGCTTGCTAATGAATGAAGTCAGCATGTCAGAACTGTGATACAGTATAACACCATGCTTTAACAAGTGGAAAAAGTCCTACTACACTATTTTGTTATACAAAATACCTTCACCTAAGACAACAGTGGGATTATTTATGGAGGTCCTTGATAGGGTGTATTTTGAGGATCATTGAAGCTGATTTTGCTGCTGGCTCACTACGTGTCCTTAGGCAAATGGTTTAACCCAGGGGTGGGCAAAATATGGCCCGCTGGTTAGATCCAGCCCACCAGGTGATTTCATTCAGCCTGCAGGTACCCACCAATTAACTGTACCCCATTCAGCCCATGCACTTTGCTACCACCCTTTTGTGGGTTGGTCAGCACGCACAGATTCTGGGTGCAGCTGCTGTTGCCACTGCTGCAGCCACTGGGGGACCTGCTCCTTTTCTCCTTTTGCTGCCAACCCCTGCAGTCCCGATGCTTACTCATCGTACCTTTTCTCAAGAAGAGGAAGCTCCTGAACAGCTTCTCCTCATGTCCTTGCTGCAGCACTCGCTTTAGACACCAGGTACTCCCACCCCAAAGGGGTACTTAAGGGGTTTGGGGGGGGTGGCACTTTTGGTGTCAAAAGTCACAGGCTAGGGGGTGGGACTTCTAGTTCCAAGTTGACGACCAGGGGGCTACTGATGCAGCCCTCAACAGCTCACCAAAGCTCATTAAGTGGCCTTCCAACTAAAATAATTGCCAACCCCTGGTCTAACCTTTCTGATCTTCAGTTTACCCATATGTAACAGACTTCACCATAGTGATATTCCTGTCACTCATCATCTTAGACCACCTCTGTCTTTCTTATTAGCAAGAAACCTATGCCTAGAACAATATTCTTCCTTTGTACAAAATTTCCACCCCCTCAGCTCTTCTTTAAATCATCTTTTCTTTCAAAGCAACAGTTCCAAATTTCTATTGGAATCTTCCACTAGAACTCAAAGCTAAATAAAACAGTGTAGCCATTTCAGCATGACCCAGGCTTGTTTTGAGAATATCTCCCTATTCCTTCAAGGTGCACAGAACTGTCTCCCTACTTCAAAGGCCAACCCCTGCAGTCCCGATGCTTACTCATCGTACCTTTTCTCAAGAAGAGGAAGCTCCTGAACAGCTAGATTTCTTTCAGCTCTCTTCAGAAGAAGAAGCCCTCATCACCTCAGGTCCTCTCTCCCTAATGCTATGCATTTCTTCCATTTGGGCAACAAATTAGCTCCTTCTCAGTAGGGTATGATTTTGAATTAAGCAGGATGTGTCCTTTAGATGAAGTGAGCTAATGAAGAGAGCTAACTGGCCCCTCAGGTCCCCATTAATGCTTTTTGGTTGGTGGTTTATGTAACCCACCACAGCATCTGTAAAATAAATGATGCTTACCTTGCAGGAGTATTTTAAAGCTTAATAAACATGGACCTTTAATCACTACACTAGGGAAACTCAATACTGTACTGTGAAAAATCTACTGCAACAGTATGTTTACAATCTTCTATGAAATATATATTAGAAATGTTTATTTCTCTCAGTGCAGCATGTGAACTTGCAATGAGAAGACAGTAAGAACAGAGCAGAGAAGTTAACATATTAAAGAAGGTTGCCCTTGACCTAATAGTCCTTGAAAAAGAAAAAAAACACAAGGCATTGGAAAGAGTTTAGAAGTTTCTAATTTTATAAATACACGCACACAATATAAAAAGTTGCACTGAAATGTAGGAAAGTTTAGTTCACTTTTTCTTCAAACCGATCTCTGCTTCATTGATTTACTACAAATCATGGAATTCAGTTAGTGTTACTGCTGGCTTGTCTTCACTACCTAAAGAAATCTATTACACTTTTGGTTTGCAACCTGATATGAGAACCTGATGTTTTCAGTGTAGCAGATGTTTGATTCACATCTACAGTCTCTTAGATTCCAATCCCTCTAAACAATGACTAGGTTTGTTGGACTTAGCTCATGCAGAGAAATCCAGTGTTCCACTAGCAGGGTGGAGTTTGTCATTTTTATGGTAAGGGAACCTTTAAAACATCCTGCTACTTAGCTTGCCTGTTCCTCCATTGCAATCTATATCCGTGTCATTTTCATTGCTCAGCTAAATGAACAATGCTAAAGAAGGAAGAATGAATAGAGGCATCTTGCTTTGTATTTTACCTTTTAAACTACAGTCATTTTAAGGCTGAAAGAACCTTTAGGAAAAATATTTTCAAGCAAGGTTCTTTGTGTTGATAACCCTTTTAAGCTTCATTTCTTAAAATATTTTCAGAATAAAGAAAGCAAAACTTGAAAGGATTTCATGTTTCCTTCCCAACTTTAGGGTTGAAAGGGTATTTATGGGTATTTAGTTTTTGGTTGATTAGTGTTTTGTTATGCACTATATAGGGGTCTTCTTTTGCAAGCAGAGCAATAAGTATGCTATCATCTCAGCTCATATCATCAAGAAAACTGTGAGGCCATAGACTAAACTTCCTTCATTTTGAGCATACACAAAACCCACCTTATTGACTCAAGACCGGTTTGTGACTCCGTGTGGCCACAGTAAAGGGAATAGCAGAGTTAGGCTTTTTCCTATACTCTTCTCTCCACACTCCTCTTTCCTCCCCTCCCACCATTTTAGCTCCAGTAAAGATCTCTGAATCTTGGATGTGGACATGAAGTGGGTGTGGGAATTGGTTATATGACTGACATGGTGTGAAGTTACAAGTTACACTTAGACCATACAAAATCCATGGAATATTAAGCAGTGTTAATAGAACATGCTCTAAGCAGTCATACAAAGCTCTGACTTGCCACTAGGGGGTTGGCATGCAGGGATGTGGCTAGAAGCCAGGACAGCTGGGTTTTATCCATACTTGGGGTGGGGCATGAAGGGGGAAGGGGGACAGAAAGAAGTGCACTGTGGGATGATGGAGGACTGCAAATTGCTTGGGGTGAGGTGAGCACGCTAATAGGGAGGGAAAGACTGCAACAAGACCTGGATAGGTTACATGATTGGGCTGACATAAACAAGATGCGTTTCAATACTGACAAGTGCAGGGTGCTGCACTTAAGCAGTAAAAACCAGAGGCACACTTATAGAATGGGAAACTCCCTTCTTGAGAGCACAGAGGCAGAAAGGGATCTTGGAGTCATTATTGACTCCAAGATGAACATGGGCCGACAATGCGAGGTCACGGTTGGCAGGGCT
>NW_017728912.1:16298245-16299386 GCF_001723895.1 Crocodylus porosus
TGGGGATCTTTAAGAAGAGGCTTGATGCCTACCTGGCTGGACTCATTTGAGTCCAGTCTTTTTCTCCTGCCCAGGCAGGGGGTCAGGCTTGAAGATCTACAAGGTCCCTTCCGACCCTACTTATATTATTCTATGATTCTATGATAAGTAGACTAAAGTTACCCTAAAATGATGTAGGTAGCATGGCCCTGCATTGCTTTAAATGGTATAACTTTGAGATAGAACATGCTTAGCACAAGTAAAGAGCTTTAATGGGTAGGCACTCTTGTTTTAAGTGTCAGTGGTTTGAGCTAAGTGTAACATACAACTTCACCCTTATTATCTTCATTCTGTTCAAGCAAGTCAGAGGCGGGGTGATAAAGAAGACCATGGATTGGGCACTGTTCCATCCAACAAAGCCAGATTGGCACAGGGTGGGGAAGGAGTTTCACCTTTTTCAGGGCTGCAGTCACCTACTTCTTTTAGTCATCAGGTAAGGATTTATGACTTTGGATGCAAACAGGTATTGCCTTTGTGCCACCGTGACAATTTTTAGGGTTTGCAAACACATCTATGCCATTTGTCACTCCACAAATGTTCAAACTGGTGGCACCAACAAAAGGTAATAATAATTTCTGCAGCTTTATTGCAACAGACATCTATTAGCTTTATGGCAGAAGAGCATGGCAGCCTGGAGCTGCCCATACTCTCTAGCCACCCTGGGTTGGCACTTCTGGGTTGTGAGGGGCCTGATCTTGCACACTCAGGACATTCCAATCCAGAATCAGACCCCTTAAGCCATGGCAGCACCCTGGGCATGCCTCTTTGGGTGCAGCTCTGCAAACAGGGAACACATTGCCCATTGTCCCTCAGGATCAACAGACAGCGCAATGGGTGATGTGTGATTTGTCCAGTGAAGCAGATCAGCTGTGCTAAGCTATATCCAAGCAAAGCTGGTCCACTTCATATGGTGACATCTGTGTATACCCTTTGAATCTAAATTCCTTCCTTGGGCTTATCATGGGATGGGCTGACCTCTCTCTCCTGCTCCCTGCCCTAGTTCTTTGGTCTCTAGTTCCTAGACTATATTCATCAGTGATTTGGACGAGGGGGTACAAGGCACCCTGTTCAAATTTGCTGATGACACTAAGATGTGGGGGGA
>NW_017728912.1:16299397-16310251 GCF_001723895.1 Crocodylus porosus
GCCTCCAAAAGAGAAGGCTGAGGGGGGATCTTGTGGCCTGTTATAAACTAGTCAGGGGGGATCAGCAGGCATTGGGTGAGTCACTGTTCCCCTGAGCACCACCAGGAGTGACCAGGAATAACGGTCACAAGCTGGCAGAGGGTAGGTTTAGGCTAGATATCACGAGGCGCTACTTCACAGTCAGGGCAGCTAGGGTCTGGAACCAACTTCCAAGAGAAGTGGTGCAGGCTTCTACCCTGGGGGTTTTTAAGAAGAGGTTAGATGCACATCTTGCTGGGGTTGTTTGACCCCAGTACTCTTTCCTAGATGATCTGCTCAGGTCCCTTATGACCCTAGAAACTATGAAACTATGAAACTTTCTGACCTCAGCTTCTCTCCCAGCTTCCTGACTCCAGCTTTTGCTCTTGACTTGCCTTGTGGTTTCTAGTCTCTGGCTCTAGGTCCTTGACTTGACAACCCAGTTCTACAACTGGGCTCAGATCTCAAAGCTCCTCTTGCTCTTGTCCCTGCCTGTTCCAAGCTTCAGCTCTGCACTCATGGAGCTGCGGCTGAAACAAGCTCCCAGCCCCAACTCCACAATCATGTGATAGGGGAGCAAGGACTGGCATCTCCCTGCTGCTCGGCAGAGAGACACTGTCTCCAGCTGGGCTCTGGTGGCGGAGCCTTCCCTGGCAGTAGTCAGCTTCTGAGGGCAGGGAGAAATCTCCTGCCCCCTGCTGCCCAGCTGACCAAGAGCAAATTTGCTCCTGGTCAGCCATCTGCACATGCTATACTGAGCTGTAATGGATTTGCTACTTGCATTTTCAGGTAGTAAATTAACTGCTGAGTAGAGAAAATTACTGCGCAGTAAGGGTCAGCACTTGTAGATGGAGATGCTTACTAGGGATTAATTAGCTCTACTGTACAGTAAAGTGCCTAATGTAGACACACCCAGTTATCCTGAAATTCTGGGGCGCTCCTCCAGTTTTATTTGGATTCGAGTTGAGAGGAGAGTTTAGAACATATTATTCAAAAACACTTATAGCTATATGTAAATAGAGCTTAACAAACAGAAGAAAGCTACTTTCCCACCTTGAAAGAGGTTATAAGCTAACATTACAGTCGTTTAAATATTAAATTTTCCAGGAATAAGGATGTATTATATAACCTAAGTTTTCTAAAGCAAGGTTACTGTATTAGAATGAACAGCCAAATGGGTAATGTGGCAGAATACTCGCATTTATTTTAATAAGTTTAATATCAAATTATTAAGCATGCAATTTAATTTTTTAAAAGAGTTATCTTGTGTCCAATTTAAAAGGAAAAACAATAGCATATTGTCAAGTAAAGTTTTTGTATCAGGGATAAAGAATAATCAGGGAGACATTCGTGTTTAATTTTTTGTATTACTGTTCTTGTATGGAAACTAAATGTGCTGTCTCACTGGTATTTTTAAAGTGCTGGCAAGAAATGTGCATGTCCATACCACTGACCTCAAAAAAAAAAAAAAAAAATCATGTCTAGCCTGGTTCCCTGGCTTGCATGTGGGAAATTTTGAATTAGCAAATGGAATATGTGTGGCCTGAGTCCTGCTAAGCTTGCTAGCAGCTGATACATTGTGTCAAAATTGTTCTGCATACTTGTAAGTTAAATGTGCAGGATTTTGAAGGAGAGACCTGCAAACATTACCACACTACAAAACTGTCTAAAACAGTTGTTGCTGATACAACACTGGCCAGAAAGCAGTGGAGTGGAAGTATTTCCCCTAAGCCTTCTGCTGAGGTCTTATCAACTGCTAGTAATGCCATACAGATAATTGTGTCTGTCAGTGTTATGCTAAGCCAAACTGAAAACATATTCTTGTATCAATCATTTATTTCCGAAGTGATCTTTTGGCAGTTTGTGTTTTTAAAATTCTCATTTTAATTGGAATTACCTTCTTATCACCCAGAAACTAATTGAAGATCAAAGAGAGAGTGAACCAAAGTCAAAGTTGTTAACCTTTTTTTTAAAGGAATAGTGCCATCATTTTAGGCTTAGCTGCTAAGGACATATCTACATTGTTTAGAGGACCACACCAGAGGGCATGATAATGAAATACTGTATTCCCCTCCACTTGCTCTATGTCCAAAAGGATGAAACAGCTTCCCTTTCGGTGTGGACAGATGTAATGCTTAATACATTCTAATTCTACTTTATAGCCCAACAGTCTAGGTATGCACACCACTTAAGACGAGTATGAACTTCCTGGAACTGGGAAAACAGAATGATTTCTTACCAGTCCCCCACAAATTGGCTTAAAGTTATGTGCATACACAGAGCATTTTGTGCCTATGGCCTGAGTCAGTCTTCCAGGCATACAAAACTGTACCATTCCTCACCCCCACCCCCTCAACACATGCAGGGCAAGGGGCTGGAATGCAGCCCGGACTCCACCATCTCCATCAGTTTCACTTCCCTGCTAGAGACCCTGGGCAGTGGTCCCATGCCCATTTGCCATAGGGGATAGATAGCCAAGTGAAGGGTGGGGGTGATGTCCTGCTTATGGTTCCCAGGGGGCTGGATGCTCTGGGGGCGGCCCATAAGAACTCCATGGCTTGTCAACCCCTGCCCTGGAAAGCCACCTTGTGAATTTAGCCTCCTTACTATGCACCCCAGGTACTACAGCCCCCAGCCCCCTGAGCATCACAAGCAGGGGGTCACAGCCTGTCCTCCCCACCTTTCCCAGCACTAGGCTACCATGCTGCTTCCACCAACAGACAGCTGGCCAGCAGTTCAGTTCATTTTCTCTTTTAAAAAAGAAACTACTATAATTTCCAACAATGATTAAAACGCTACCATTTGCAGTAGTAATGCTGCAGTGTTTGGGAGCATTTTGTGAAATGCGTTGATGTATTTGTGTTAGGATATGAAGTGTTATTTGAAGATGTATTTAGGCTCTGGGTATAAAACAGTCAGAGTCTGAATACTTCCCAGCTTAAAGTAGCCAGTGATCCTCCCTGGCCTGAGTTAGGTCTGTGTAAATCTGGAGTGTTTCACTTCATGCTAGTCTAACTGAAGTCAAATTATTCAGATTTTGATCCTCTGTTACTTTTTATGTGAGAGGAAGGTGACCTTTTATTAAAAAGAGAATTATAGCCAGTCCCTAAACACCATTCTGCAAACTGAGAATTGATTGAGGACAGCACATTTAACTACATTCACTTCTACCTTCGCAATGACCCCTATACCCAGATAGAGGAAAGCTAGTCATGATGACTTTCCAGTGCTCAGCAACAATAGACAGCTGGCCAGAAAGCCCAAGACCTAAACCAGATTGCCTGTCAATCAGCAGTGTCAACTATAGTTGTGTGTCTCTTGGATGGTATATGAAGGGTGGTGGGGAAGTAAATGGAAATACTGGTCCAGACAAATAGTAGCTGACCCGACACCAAGATTTGTAACTGAATTCCTAGTGGATTTAAGCTATCTTAATAATTCTCTGTATGCCACAAAAATGTTAAAGGTTATACTTTCCCCCCTAGTTAATAACATTTCAAAAACTTTGTTGCTTCTTGCTGTCACTGCATTCCTCTTTATTTTGCTAGCTAGACAAACCAAAATTTAACAGCCAATTAAATGATTGCTTGGAAGATTTAACCTAGTATGGACATGTTTAATATTGCCATAGTTAATTAATGAACACAATTATTTATACTGGAGCTTGACTGCTATTACAAAATAAAATTAAAAGGATACAGTCATGCCACTTATGCCATATTTTATCAAAGCTTTTCAATTTGTTTCTTTTTCTATAAACAATGCTTTTTTTCCTGCTTCAACTGTTTAGTTTAATTAAAAGCAATATAAAAAATACTAAACCCTGTCTATAAACAAAGCACTGCTTGTGAAACCAGTGGCAGATGGCACTTTTTGTATAACTCTGTGTATGTGTTGGACTTTGAGTAAGCTTTTTTAATTAGTCTTGAAACTATTGCAAGAACAAAAGGACATCTAGTAAGTCTGAAGGGCAACAAGTTTAATATTCATAAAAGGAAAGGCTTAATAAAGGGATAACTAACCTTTAAACTCATTCCTGGAATCATTCCCATGGGCTCAGCTGCATTAATCAGCATGTTAGGGAACAGAGCGATGGTCAACCAACAACTCTATACCTACTGACACAGATACCAATTCCATAAGCCTGCTGTCCTCCAGTACATCTAAAGTAATAAGTCAAGGGTAAAAATGAAGAAGTGGTGGGAAGGCTTTGTTGTTCTGAAGTGGGGTCACAAACTTGATGTAAGCAAGCAATAACTCTGAAGTGTTTTTTTGTGAAGGGTGGAGACAAGGTATCATATACATGGCTGTCTGCTTGGACATGTTCAGAATGTCATCTGAATTATCTAAATCAATGGGGCCAGTCTTTGGCATGCATGCCACAAATTAGCACTGCTCCAAGTGCCACTCCAATGCTCTTCCCCTGTGTGATTTCCTATTCTGCTTCCTGCCCAATCTGGTGCTCTACTTTCTGCTCCCTGCCTTTTCTGCTGTGCTGCTAGTCCTCTCCCCATTCTGCCACATGTCACACACACAGGCTGCTGATACCACTTGTGGTACATGTGCTGTAGGTTCAGCACCCCCCTCTAAATTACAGCTCCTTTGACCTTGGAGCAGATGTTACTAATGATGTTTTGGCCTTCTGTACTGCCTGCCATTTAAGGATGCTGCACAGCATTACAAATTAATAAACTAAGCTTCTCAAGCCTCTATAGAAAAAACAAAGATGTATCATTTCCACCTCTGTGTTGGGGAACTAAGAGGAATTAAGTAACATGTCCTGGTTACTCAGGAAGTTTGTGATGGATCAACAGACCCCACATTTCCTAAATCCCTCTGGTTTTTGTAACTGCCAGAATAACTTGAGATGGAAAACAGCAGCCTACAGATGTAGTTTTGTTTCTTGTAGTCTCCAGGAAATAAACTATTTGCAGGTAATACTAAGCCATTGGATACTGTTTACAGCAGCAGCAAGATGATATCTCCATAATTGGGAAAAATTTTGATGTGGGAGTTTCTAAGTCAGGAAAAGTGGAATTGTATTAACACATGCCTTATGGGCTGAGTGGGAGCTCTGACTACATTTTGTCTGGCAACTGGGTGAGATACCATATACATATTTGTGTCTGTTATTAAAGGATAAGTGTTTTCTGTCATTAGCAAACTGATTTAAAACACTTCTTTCCAGAGATGCTGCCTAAGATGATTAGCAAGAAGCTCTACAATAGCCACTTACTTTTGATCATCTGCTTTCAACCCAGGTCATCTTTTGTTCTCACTTCGAATTTAATATAAAAACCTACACTCTTTTCATCCCAAAGAATGACTGTCTGAAGCATTTTAAAAATCTTAAAACAGCAGAGCAAGAAAAGGAGGGGAAGGGGACAGGAGATGTATTTTGTTGGCTGTAGTAATTTTCTGATATTAATACTTTCATAATTCCAAACTATATATGTATTGTGACTGCATAAATGTCTGTAGTGCAGCTTCCATGGATGAGATTGTACTGCTGATGCTTAACATTTTTTTTTCAAATGTCCCTATTCTTTCTGGAGATGAAACCAAGAACTTTCAAAGCTTTTCACAAAAAAAAAGTTGCTTGGTAGTCTTATCTGCAATGTTGGAGACCCAGATTCAATTCCTTAATGTGTCCTGAGACAAATAGACACTTGAACATCCCACATCTCTGACCATGCTATTGGCTATTCTGGAAAGGGTCTCTCTCGGTATATCCTGTTCAGGCTTTTCCTTTTTGTATAAATGTCCATTGAGCCAAGCAGCAAAAAAAACTTAAGGTTTGGGCACCTAGGTGTGTAACCTGGTCCTATGTTTATTAATTACAACTTTTTACAAATGATTTACACAATAAGCATTAGGGCATTTACCTGGGATGTTGTTAGATTACAGAGCAGGTGACTCTCATGTCAGTATCCTAACAACCAAGTTATCTGTGTGTCTGTCTCTGGGTTTTGACCAGAAATTCCACCCTGTATCTAACAAGCTTTTTCCAATTAAACTTGTGAAAGCACACAGTCTTGACAAAACGAGCGCTGAATTTAATGAGTTGGCATTTTTCTGGTGGAAAATTGTTTCAGTGGATATTTGCTGACTGGTTCTAGTGACTATGACTTTCTAAAAAGTGCTTTTTTTCTCACTGAGAAGGTCTACCGCGTGACAATAAAAAGACCATTAAGTAGATACTAGTTGCAATCTACAACCCATAGATAGGCTACTTTGTTAGGGTACATAGGCACCAAATACATGGCAGCCCAAGGACACTGCCCCCCACCCTAGGGTGGGTCAGTCCTGAAATGGGAGCATCAGGTCCTGGTTCTGGGCTGCATAACTCCAGGACAGCACTTACCCCAGATTCCCAGTATCATGCAGGGAACTGGGTTTTCCATTCACTGCAGAAAAAAGTGGGAAACAGCAAGTTTCCCCTTGCATGCCGGCAGAGTTCCAGCCTGCAAGAGGCTGTGGGGAACGGGATGCGGGGGATGCTGTGTGCATGTGCACACATGCACACGGCCAAGAATACAGCCCCAGGCAGCGGTAGAGAACAGCTCCCCCACCTGCCTGCAGGCGAGTTTTTGCAGGGGGGGGAGGGGAGCAGCTCCCTGCCACTGTGCACCCTGCCAGGAACAAGGGCCATGGGGAGTACATGCCCCCCAGATTTGCGCATAGGGCAGAGGCAGATGCAGGCTACCTGCTGTGGCCTCACTGCTCCCCACCCCACTGTCCTCCCCCTCTTCCAGGAGCCCCACACCACCATGGCAAGTTTCCCCCTGCCCATCTGGCAGTAGAGGGAGTGATGGCATGGAGCTTTGCTCCCTGCTGCTGCTGGGTGGGCAGAGTGCACCTTGCCATGGCAGTACAGCTGATGTGGGACTCCCAGGGGGAGTACAGCAGGGTGGAGAGCCCTGAGCCCCGAGCAGGTAGCCTGCATCCACCCCTGCCCTCCCATGGGCTCTGTTTGGTTTTGCTGCCAATGTACCACTAGAGGGGCATGGAAAGGGGGCATCATCTTAGCCCCCACCCCAGCAAAAATAAGTCAGTGCCTATGTTAGGATATATTTAGGCAGTACAATCATGCACTTTAGATATCCAGTCTCATTCTGAATGAGCAAATATAGCTATATTGCTTCCAAGTACCTGCATTATCAAACCTAGTGATCTTGGATAGACTCATAGATTGTTAGGAGCTGGAAGGTACCTTGTAGATCATCGGGTCCAGTCCCCTTGCACTAGGCAGGAAAAGACAACTGGGGTCAAGTGACCCCAGCAAGGTGACTGTTCAGTCTCCTTTTGAAGATTTCCAGGGTAGGTGACTGCATCTCCACTGGAGGGAGTTTATTCCACAGTTTGGACACTGTGAAGGAGTTTTTCCTGGAATTGAGCCTGAAGCAGCCTTCCAGGAGTCTGTATCTATTGCTCCTGGTCTTCCCAGGGGTGTCCTGGTGAACATCTGTTCACTGAATTCTTGATGTACACCCATGATGTAGCACTAAGCCACTACCAAGTCTCCTCTTAACCATTCCCTTCTGTAGGCTGAAGAAGCCCAAGTCCCTCAATCTCTCCTTATATGGCTTATCTTGCAAGTCCCTGATCATACAAGTGGCTTTTCTCTAGATCCTCTCAAGTTTTTCCACGTCCTTGTTGAAGTACAACACCCAAAACTGGATGCAATACTCCAGCTGCAGTCTCACCAATGTGGAGTACAGTGGGAGTATCACTTCCTTAGTTTTGCATGAGATGCAGTGATTAATGCATACCAGCATGTTGTTTGCCCTGCTGGCCACAGCATCACACTGCCAACTCAACTTCATGTGATAGTCAATCACTACCCCTGCTTTTGGCTGTTGTGCAGGTCAAATTGTTGCCACTGAGCCTGTAGGTATGTTGGGTATTGTTTGCCCCCAGATGGAGCACCTTGCACTTCTGAGTGTTGAATTTCATCTGGTTCCGGTCTGCCCAGCTCTCTAGCCCATTCAGGTCCACCTGTATCTGCAACCTATCTTCTGGCGTGACCACACTCCTCCATAACTTGGTGTCATCTGCAAACTTGGCCACTGAGCATTTCACCGCCATATCCAAATCACTAAGATGTTGAAAAGTACCAATCCAAGCACAGACCCCTGAGGGACACCACTGGCCACTTCTTTTCGAGATAACACAGATCTGTTCATGAGAACTCTCTGGGTCCTACCATGCAGCCAGTTTTCCACCCACTGGACTGTTAAGCAGTTAAGCCTACAATCTTCCGATTTTTCCACTAAATACTAAATACCAAAAGCCTTTTGGAAGTCTAGGTATATAATGTTGACCATCTCTCCCGTGTCCAGGTGGCAAGAGACCTGTTCCTAGAAGGAGATAAGATCGGTAAGATAAGACCTACCCACAATGAAGCCATGCTGGCTGTCATTCATAATCTTACTCTCAATGAGCATATTGCATGTAGATTCTTTAAGGAGTTTTTCCAGGATTTTCCTTGCGATGGAGGTTAGGCTGATTGGCCTATAGTTGCCTGGGTCCTCCCTGTCCCCCTTCTTGAAGATGGGCACAGTGTTGGCCCTTTTCGATTCCTCAGGGATCTCCCCTGTGTGCCATGATTTCTGAAAGAGTTTTGCCAGGGGTTCTGCAATGACCTCAGCCAGCTCCATCAGCACTCTTGGGTGGAGTCCATCTGGTTCTCCTGACTTATAAATGTCTAACTTTTCTAGTTGGTTGTGCACCAGCTCAGCATCCACAGTGGGAAGGCATCCTTATCTTGCTTGTCTTTCCCCTTGGTCCGGTGAAATACCGAAGCAAAGTGGGCATTCAGGAGTTCAGTTTTTTTTCCTGAGTGTCCATTACCAGCTGTCCCGATGTGTTAAGCAGGGGGCTCCATGCTTCTGTTTATTTTCCTTCTGCTCCCTACATACCAGAAGAAGAACTTCTTATTGTCCTTGACTCTCTTAGCTAACTTAAACTCAGTCACCGCCTTGGCTTTCCTAACCATTTCCCTACAAGTGCAGACCACTGTTTCATAGTCCTCCTTGAGGACTGTCCCTAGCTTCCACTGTGGTATGCCTCCTTTTTCTTGCCAGAGGGCTTGTCAGCTCTTCTGCTACTTTCCCTTTTCATGGAAACAGTTTTCTTTTGTGCTTCAAGGATGGTGTCCTTGAGGAACAACCACTCTTCATGTACCCCATTCACCTTCCATCCCTGGTCCCACATCACCTCCCCTATTAATGCACTGAGCCTGTTGATGTCAGCATTTTTGAAGTCCAGAACTTCAGTCCTGCTAGTTGATTTATCAACTTTGCAGCAGATAGTGAACCTAAGGAGCTCGTGGTCACTGTCACCCAGGCTACCCTCAAAGTTCAAGCCGCACCCCAGATCATCTCCTTTGGCCAAGACAAAGTCTAGGAGAACAGTACCTCTGGTTGGCCCTTGCACTTCCTGAGTCAGAAAGAACTCCTCAATTACAGTTAAGAAGCTACATGACCAATCTGACCTAGCCTAGTGTTCCTCCCAATCTATGTCCAGGTAATTGAAGTTGCCCAAGACAACCCAGTCCCTAGTATGTGCGGTCTCTGTCAGTTCTTGAAAGAACTCCAGATCGAGGTCTTTCTCACCTTGCCCCACTCCCCCAAAGCTTGACCCAGAGGGTTTCAAGCTGTTTATTTTTGGAGCCGATGTCAGCCTCCAAAGAGATGTACTGCTCCCTCACATAGACAGCTACCTCTCTGCCTTTTGTCCCTGCTTGGTCCCTTGTGTGCAGGGTGTAGCCCTCTATGGCTATGTCTGTGCTGCTTCTGGTACCCCAGTTAGCTGGGTTCTCTCATCATGGCTTGGCATTGTGCCATGTAGCCATAGCCTTAGAGCAGGTCATTATAGATTAAATTACCTGGATTGTGGAGAGTCAGTGCCAGAACCACTGCATCTGTTAAGCTTTACAGAAAAGCCAAGTTGATGAACATGGGCAGAACAGTGGCTGGGACTCTGCTTACATAAGGAAAAAAGTCTAGGTCATCATGGAAGGCCACCAGAGGAAAGGCCACAGTTAACTCCATGACATCCATAGTTACCTCTAGATCCACTAGGTTAGTACCCTTGTTTCTGATAAAGAGGGGCTGCCATTGCTTTCCAGTTCATAAACCTGTAAAATATAGATGTTCTAGAAGTTTGCAGGAGCCTGAAAAGTAGTAACAAGCCCTTTTGGGGCAAGAAGGGTAAAGCAAGCCTGGACACAAGTCAACATTTCAAACAGGTGAATGCTTAACTTTTTAATATTGAGCTAATAATTCAAAACTATTTTGACGTGATATTCACATTTTATAGACAGAATCTATTTGGGTTCCAAATAAAACTGGGAAGTTTCAGGCTAAACCATTGTTACTGGTTTAAGAGGCCCTATGAATGCATCTGGTGGTAACTTTAAGATGCGACTCTAAAAAAAGTTTTCCCATTATAACAAGATGAAGATACAATGAGACAGATGGGAAAATGGTGCTTTTTAGAACTTCAGAAGGGGTAAGAGGGGCATGTATAAATATGCTCTGCTAAGCTGGGGGCAGGGTGCTTTAATTAGCGCAGCTCCAAGAGCCACGCTAATTAAAAGCATCCAGAGCATCACATGTATAAGCAGCCCTGCATTGAAAAATGGCAACTAGTCAGGTGCTTTGAACTAAAGTTCATCAAACAAGCTTTAGTTTAAAGCACCCCACCACCATTTTTCAGCATGGGGACACATACGCATGACTTTCATATTTCATAGATTTCATAGATTTCATAGACATTAGGGCTGGAAGGGACCTCGGGAGATCATTGAGTCCAGCCCCCTGCCCAAAGGGT
>NW_017728912.1:16310456-16370994 GCF_001723895.1 Crocodylus porosus
GACCTCGTCATCCCTTGGGGAGCTCTGGTGAACAGACGTTCCCCCAGATCCTGGTGTTCACCCCTGATAAACTTATACGTGGCCATCAGATCACCCCTGAGCCTGCGCTTTTCCAGGCTAAAGAGTCCCGTGGCTCTCAGCCTGTCATCAGGAAAAAAGATCTGTTTTCCTGACCTCTGATCATGCGCGTGGCTCTCCTCTGGACTTTCTGCTGTCCACGCTCCAGCAGACTCTGCTAATTAAGCTGGAATTGCAGCACATCAGAGCAGCCTTCCTGACATGTATAGGAGCCCTAGAAAAGTAGTCCATAAAGTTTAGTCAATGCAGATCTAATCTATATATGCTGTGTTCAAACACTGTGATGAGCAGGGGTCCTGTTTTTCCCTGATAAAAAATGGCAAATTCTCCAATTAAAACTCCAGAATCTGTGCTTAAAATGAAAGACCACATATAGATAAGTATCAGTTGAACACAATGGTTTTCTTGATATATTTACAATTTTAAAGCAATTTGTAAGCCTACCAGTGGCTCAGTCACAATAAAAAAATACATTTTGGTATTTGATTTTTAGGTTTTTTTATCATGGAAGATCAGAGCTCCCCCTGCCCCCTTAGCTTACAGAACACAGGTCCAGGCCTCTCACTCCCAAGTCAGCCCCCCAACCCTGCATTGAAAAATGGCAACTAGTGCTGGTGCCGCTCACTCCCTCCCCAGACCTCTGGCCCACAGTCCTGCCAGAGAGGGACACCACCTGCCAGGGTTATGGGGCCAGTGACCTGGGTCCACAGCTTCCTGCCCCCAGCAGCAGTGCCCAAGCCCTGGCTGCTGCCCAGGGGAGGCAGCAGCTGCAGCAGCAGCAGAGCAAAGTATGGAGCATGAAGTCTGGCTCCCCCTTGACTGCCTGCCCACTGCAGGCACAGGCCGGGGAGGTTGGGGGAGGCTCCCTAGCGCTGCATGCACTCCTGGAAGGTCATGGGAGATATCTGCCACCCAAATCTGTGCGTGGAGTAGGTTCAGGCTGCCCACTGTGGGCTCCCTGGCCTACTGCCCTCTCCCAGGGCCTCTGCAGCCCAGCAGGTATGATCCAGCTTTGCAGGACAGAGTGGGACCATGTAGGGAAACTCATTGCCATTGTGAGCTCTGCACTGCCCTGGCAAGGTGTCCCCTGCCTGGAAGGGGTTGTCCCCTCACTGTTGCTGGGCAGGCAGGGGACACTTTATTAGGGCAGCACAGAGCTCATAGTGGCACCGAGCTTCCCCACATGGCCCTACTCCTGCAGTGCCAAGTCACACCTGCTTGGGCTGCAGAAGTTCTGGCAGAGGGCAGAAGGGTGGGGAGCCTGAGCTTACAGCAGGAAGCCTGCGCCCCCACCCGCCTCTGTCCCCCGCACAAATCTGGGGGACATGGGTGCGTGCAGCACCAGGGAACCAGCTTCACCTCCCACTTCCCAGACAAGCCACCTGTGGCCCCATCCCACTCCCCGCCTGGGCCCTGTGGCCAGACATTCCAGCCCCAAGCCCCCCACACCCTCCAGCTGGGCAGTAGCCCCAGCCCCAGCCCTGCCCTCCATCTCTATGGAGGCCTCAATTTCTGCCCCTGACCACTTAGTGCAGAAGCTGCTTTCCAGGCTGCCTGTTGGCCATGTGCATATACATGCACATGGTGCCCCCCTGCCTGACCATCCTCTTCCTGCTCCCCCCACCCAGCCCCTTGCATCCTGCAACTCTGCCAGCCTGCAGAGAGCTCTTTGCAAAGGTGCAAAATCCATGGGTTTCTCCATTAAAATGAAAAATCTGTGTTTCATAGATTTCATAGACATTAGGGCTGGAAGGGACCTCGGAAGATCATCGAGTCCAGCCCCCCACCCAAAGGGCAGGAAGTCAGCTGGGGTCATAGGATCCCAGCAAGATAAGCATCCAATTTGCTGTTGAAGGTGTTCAGTGTAGGTGCTTGAACCACCTCCGATGGGAGGCTGTTCCAGACCTTGGGGGCTCGGACAGTAAAAAAATTCTTCCTTATGTCCAGCCTGAAATGGTCTTGTAGTAGTTTATGACCGTTCAAACTCATCATCCCTTGGGGCACTCTGGTGAACAAACGTCCCCCCAGATACTGGTGGTCACCCCTGATAAACGTATAGGTGGTCATCAGATCACCCCTGAGCCTGCTCTTTTCCAGGCTAAAGAGCCCCATGGCTCTCAGCCTGTCGTCGTAAGGCCTTTTTCCTGACCTCTGATCATGCACATGGCTCTTCTCTGGACTCTCTGAAGCTTCTCCACATCCTTTTTTGAATTGTGGAGCCCAAAACAGGATGCAGTACTTCAGCTGCAGCCTCACCAAGGCCGAGTACAAGGGGAGAATGACATTCCAGGATTTGCTTGAGAAGCATCTGTTTTCCTTGAGTAAAGGAGCAAATCCATGTTTTTCTCTATTATTTCATGGGCAACAGAAAATCCAGATCCCTGGTGATAAGGGACTTTATAGAATACCTTAAGTAGACCAAATCATGTTTTCCAAATCATGTTTTCCAATAATATCGTAGGATTTTCACCACTTGAAAAAAAGTATGGCAAGTGAAGGATTGAGTACCTCAGAAACACTGTCTCCTACAGAGATCTTAATTAATGAATGCATACATCCTCATGGCTTCTGTTGTAGAATCAGGATATAAGCCAATTCATATTTGAGGATAAGCATTTTCTTCTAAATCCCTATTTAACTCTCTCTTTAAAGGAAGCTGAACCAAGGCATCTTGAGGGAGAATTCCTCATGGGTTGTTCTTACTGTACTAGTTCTAAGATCTCCTGACTTCATGTTTACTGCTTATACAGTATAGCTGCAATGATTTTTTTTTATCCTAACTTTATGTTAACAATACCAAGAGGAGAGTTTTGGGTTGGCTCTTTTTCTTTTCTTCTTGTGGGATTACTGTTTGTTGACAGTAGAAGGTAATGGGTCTGCAATAACACATGGGGTATAACTGCAGGGAGACAACTGAAATTCATTTTATGGGTCAGGGAAATACAGTTCAAAGACTCTTAATTCACAAACCATTTATATACTGCTGTAAAAATAAAGAGAAAAAGAAGCTTATGTGGCTTAGCAGAGAACTAAAGAGTCAGCATGAATGTTCTGTCTTTCATATCCCACAACCAAATCTAACTTACATATTTCATGGGGAAGCCTGTCTGACCATGACTTTTTTCTAATTGTCTTAGGATGTATGATGTTTCTCACCATAATAATTCGGTGTGCCACTTTCTTGTTGCTTCTAGGCAGCTCCCTTAATTCCAAGCCACACTGACTGCCAATGTTAAAATATCTTGGTACCCAGTATTCTCTGCATTTGACATACTGAGTGAAACTGATTTTTGATACTGTAGTCTGCAAAGACAAAAGAAGGGACTGCAGCTACAGAAAATTTCCAGTCTCCTAGCTTGACTAAACTTCTATGTGATTCCTGACACTAATTAAGAAAAAGAAATACCTTCAAGGGTTCATGGAACTGAGAAGTAATTATTTCCCCCATCATGCAGCTCACAGTATGCTTTACATCACCATTTCATGTCATCACTTCTTTATTAATGTTATTAGCATTCCTTCTTGCCTCTCATAAACCTGCACAGTGCTTAAGAGCAAATAAAAAAACCTCTGCTTTGTTAGCAAAGCCAAAAACTGATGTATGTTCTGGGAGAAAAACATTATTTATCGTGACATATCCAGGAGAACGCAATAAAAGCTATGTGAGAATTAATTTTGGTCATGATCTAATGCTCATTGAAGATGATGAGAGCTGCTTCAAGCCCTGACTGTATTTGTTAGTCACTCCTGACCTTAGCTTAGAGTTCAAGGAATCCTACCTGCACTTTTCCCCATCTTTTTCCCCAGCCCTTTCCTCCTACCTTGGTGTTGCAACATCCACTGTTCTAGGTAGTTGGACACAGTTTCCTTAAGAGACCACCAATGCTAGTGCTATATTCATCAGATAGTTGCATCAGAGCTATACAAGAATCTTCATTCTCGCAAGGCCTGTGTATAATGTCTTCATATCATTTTCCATTCCTTGCTGGTGGAGTGGCTTAAGTTAAGGTTTCAGATTTCTCTTGTGGCATCTCATTGTGCTGCTGCTAGATTTTTTTGAGCCACCTCCATTGCATTTTGGTTTAGAATGTGCTTGCTCGGGCACATTTTTAAATGTGGGTTTTTTTAAGAGTAAAGCTGTGATGCAATTTATGGGACTCTGCTGAGGAAAAGCTGAATACAATGTAAGGTATTAGAAATCTAGCATGCAAAAAGTTAAAGCTGTTAATGTTCTAATTTATATAGAGAGTATAATCATGTGGGACCCTAATGGAAACCCAGTTCATTTTAACAATAAGGTTCATAAGAGATAGGGACAGACATTCAAAAAGCCTGAGCCTGAATTGATTCAATCTTTGCAGGTTACTCTAACCTGGCTAGGCTGAACCAGTTTGTAACTGGACAGACATTCTCTCTGGACTGAGGAAATTCAGGCACACGCTTGCTGTGGCTCAGGCTAGAAGCCAGGGGGTGCTAGAGCAGCCCTCCCTTCCCTTGTACAGTGCTGAGCTGAGGTGGGGCATGGGCAGGCCCCCACAGGACCTCTGATTAGGGAGGTCTGCCTGCATAGTCCCAGGCTTTTCCTCACTGGCTGCTCAAGGGGTGGGAGTATTGCCAGACCCCAGCCCCAGGGTAGCACTCTGAAGTAAGGGGAGGATGTGCAGTGTATGCATCTGTTGATGATAAGAGCTTTTCAATCTCCCTCTCCCTGCTTCTTTATACTGTCTGCAACAAACTGACAGGTGAGCAAGCCAGCAGGGGGCTGATAACAGTGATTATCACCTCATCAGCAAAACAATAGTCTCTCTTCATTACTTCAAACTCTTCTTAAACAGCTTACCAGCTAACCTGTTGGTTATCTCCAAATAGCCGT
This sequence comes from Crocodylus porosus, assembly GCF_001723895.1. Lineage (NCBI taxonomy): Eukaryota > Metazoa > Chordata > Crocodylia > Crocodylidae > Crocodylus > Crocodylus porosus. Next base: position 16,315,408 of record NW_017728912.1, read on the forward strand.
AAAGGGGTCCCTGTTCTGTCTGCCTGTCCCAGTGAAATTGTAGAGAAAGATGCACAGACATCTCAGTACTAGCTAGCATACCATGTGCCTCAGGTCCATGGGGCTGGGGTCCATGCTGTGGGAGTTGGGAGAGAGTAAGTGGGGGTGGGGGGCAGGATTCCTGTTTATGCAGTGAGCAGTGAGGGGGAATTAGGGCAGAGGGAAGCAAGGCAGACCCTGCTGTGTCTGCAGTCTCTACTGGAGCTGCAGCCAAGGCTGTGGAGCAGAGAGCTGTGCCCAGCTCAGAGAGCATGCTGGGATGCTGGGGGTGTGTAATTTATCTTAAACCAGCAAGGGGTCTGGGACAGACATTGCATAAACCCATTTGAGCCAAATCAGTTAAGTCTGATACCAAATTCAACTTTATCTCAAACCAGTTTCAGCCATTTTCAAACTGGTTTATGTGTACTGAACATCTGTCTCTGATCACTTAAACCACTTTATGTGTAATGCCTGTCCCTAGCCAAGGTCTACAGGCAGATTCTAAGAGGCCTTGTCAAAGCAGGTCATGCGAGAGTTTTTGTTTCATAGTTCACATGTAACTGTGAGAAACAGAATTCACTGAACGTTGACCAAATATACATCCACTGGTGTGCAAAGATTTTCCCTCTCTCTCTGTTTCTTCCTGTACAGCAGGGTATGAGACTTGATTAGTTCGGTATTTAATTAAACCAGAAAAATAGAATACCATCTCTGAAAGTTTTAGAGGCAGTTGTCCAAGGCATACAAGGTGTTTAGTAACTTTGTGCACATAATTCTCCTTTGTGCTTTTGTACATCTTCATTATGGTTATCAGTTTTATTTTTTTTGGTGTAGGTGATCTATTTTTTATGTCCAAACTTCACTGAAACTTATCACAATCTCTACTGCTGTAATATGTACCTTTGTGGCACTGTGGCCTGGACCACTACAAGAGTTCTGGGTTCTATTTCCAGTTCAGTCAAGTGTGTGCTTGGTAACCTTGTATGATTTGCTTCATCTCTCCCTTCACCAGTTGCTTATGTATTACTACAACTAGTAGATAAGTGCAGAAAGGGATTTTCTCCTACAGTTTACTTACCAGGTCACTGAGTAATTTTCACATTCCCCTGACTCACTAATTTTTAATTAATCTGTTAAATTGACCTAGAATAATTAATCTGAAAAGATAGAGAACGGTTTGGAGAATAATTAAAATCTCAGAGACATGAATAACCACACTCGGTGGTTTAGCATGATCTTGTTTTATTGACATATTTATACTCTAATACAGAGGTATCTTAGTGCTGTTTTAACAGTGCAGTTGTGTCATGCATCACAGTAGCATCATAACACAGGCACAGCAGTGCTATCTTAGCATATTACTTTATGATTAATTGATTGTCTTCCTGACATAGCTTTTGTGACTGTATCTATGGTCTCCTTCTCTCCTGGCTGCTGGGAGGGAGAGAACATGCTTTTTTTCTCTTCATCTTTCCAACAGATGAGTATTATTTCTTGTTTCCATTCTCCCATATCCCATCCTGACTGCTGAGAAAGAGGATTTTTTTCTCTTTGCCTTTTTCAGTTATCTCTCTCTCAGTAACAGTTGGGAATGAGAAAAGGCTCCCAGTAGTTCCAGTCCATGTATTTAGCATCGTTTCAGTCAATACAACTGGAACTGCTGTGATCAGTGTTTCAGTCTAACCACAGACTGCATTTATGGACCCTGAAAAATCGTAAGTAGTTCTGGAACCCTAAGGTATTTATCCCTGATGTAGTCACACCTGCATAATCAATTCACTGAAATTGCAGTGTGGTGGGTGAAAAGACTTTAATGAATTTCAGTCCATACTGTCTTCTATTTCAATAAATACATGACTACCTAGAGAAGCTCTAAGATTGAGAATGAAAAGTTCTAGAGTTATTTTCACTATAGTGATGACAGTTTTTGCTTTCCAATAGTGAGGAAACCTCTGTTACTTGGAAATAAAAAGGTTCCTTTTTCCCCACTCTGCAAAAATTGAAACTTTGAAAGTACAATACATAATCCCATGGAGGAGACAGGGTTAAAAACTGGGAAAAGGGAAAATAAGTACTGTAACACTAAATATTTGGGACAATGGTGGTTTGCATGTTGAAATATTCAGTACTATATGAGTAGTGTTTACTTGTACTCTTTTTCTTTTCTAAATTAGTAAGTACAGATTAAATTAAATCACAAATGTTCAGACTTTTGCTTCACATGGATATGTGAATTATATCCAAATCCCAAATTACACTAATCTCACCCCACAAAATGTTGCAGTTTCTGGCTTTTTGCAGAATCATATTGATCCTCATGGATTACATAGGGATAACATTTAGATATGTGTCTTGTTTGATAATTCTGTTATCCTATTTTCTACTTCTCTTTGTGAAAATTTAAATTAAGGTTTGCTTCTTATTGGTTGAGAATAGTTGTTAAATTAGTTTAAGAGGCAGAATAACCTTTACAGTAGTTAGATAAAATATGATTCATTGGAAACAAATTTTAATCTTAAAAACTCATGCAGGTGGCTAATTGTAGCCAACATGAACACCTACTACAAACAGTAAAATATGGTGTGGGTTGATTAATGCTTGCTAATTTATAAGAAATAAGTTTAACAGGCTTTTAATATGAACTTTTAATGTTTGTTTGACTAAATACAACTATTAGGTAGCTGTGAAACACCACCAGAATTAGTGATGAATGAGAATTATACTTAGCTCTTGCACTGCTCTGTTACCAAGGATCTTGCACTGCTCTGTTACCATGCATCTTAAGAAGCATGACAAATGTTAGTTAAGCCTCACAGAACTTTGGTGCGGTAAACAGCCTTGCCTTCATTTTACAGGTAGAGAAACTAAGAAATAAGGAGTTTAAAGACCTGATGTTTCAGAAACGTTGGGCAAGCACAACTGCATTTAAGGCTACCAGTCCTTGACCCTTCTGTGAAGTGTGCACTCTCCTTTGCCCAGCTTCCCATACCTGGTCTAGCATCTCACAGACCAGTAGACCTCCCCACCCCCACCTCTGACGACTGCCCTCCCCTGCCTTCCAGCCTGCAAGTGCTACATGCCCTCACACTCTAAGCACCATGCTTTGCTGTGGCTTGGCAGGTAGATGTGTGGTCTGAGCCATGTTTTCTGGCCCAGTTGGCTCTTGAAGATATTCCCATGCTTGCAGGACCAATGGGAGGGGAGATAGGGGTAGATGGCTCTATTCGCTGACATTCACAACCCTAAGGGAGGAGCCTTGGGGGCAGGGAGGTAGAGAGCAGGTGGTGGAAAAAGCAGGGCACAGTGATGTAAGGTCTTGCCTTGATGACCTTCCCTAGCACCAGCTAAATCAATGATTCTTAGTCAGCAGCTTGAGTTGCCATTACATTCAGAAAAATGATGGAGGGGTGTCTTGAAGCTAAAAAGGTTGAGAAACACTGCTCTAGATGCCTAAATACTTTTAAAAACCTAGTCCTGAGTTCCTAATTGTGTTCAAGAAGGAAGAGGTGCATCTAGGCATCAGTATAGGAAAGCACGATGTTTAAATCCAAAGTATATGTTTAAATCCATCCCTATTCAAGACAGCTCTTCAGTGTATGCTTAACTTTGTTGTTAATAGCATGGAAGTGTGTGCGAAATTAGTATCCTGAACAGAGGTGCTTTTCTGAATCAGAGCCTTATGTTAATGTAAGGAAATATGCATTTCTATACATCAATAAATGGGATTTCTTTCTTTGTGAAAGCCTCATCTGATGACTGTTCTATAAAAATCATTGATTTCATTAACAAAAAAGATCTAGTCTTCCTGGTTGTTGAAAAATCTGGCAAGTTGCAGAAAAAAATACAAAACTACTAAACTATTAGTTCCAACACTAGGCTACAAATAAAATGAACATAATAATGTTTATTATTTGTTTTAAATCTCATTATTTTTAGTCCCATCTCATTACATATTGGACTTGACTCATGACTTTTAACAGTGGAAGTTGACTTATATTCTTAGTAAGTTTGGGTCTTGGCAGTATGTACCATTACTTAATCATCTGAAATGTTTTACACAATGTTTTTTCTTCAGTATACATAACCAGTGAATAGTGGAATCCTTGTAAATCAGAAAAGTTTACACTGTAAAAAGATATATATGGATGTATGAGCATCTTGTTTGTTTGGGTTTGGTTCTGAATACAGAATAAATGCTCCAAGAACATGAATGCATCTGAAAAATGGTAGAATATGGAAGAAAGAGACCTGAACTAAAGTCCAGTGAAATCAATTAGTCTTTTTTTTTACTTCAGCAGTCTTTGAATCAGGCCAGTAATCCCATCCACTTATTGAAATATAGTGGCCTTGAAATTCTCTTTCATGAGTCATGTATTGCCTACCTTGATGTGAAGCAGTCTGTACTGTCTAAAGGACATTACTCTTGAATGCATCTGACACAGCATGTGTAGTACTAGCATTATTCTACTATATAAATGCTTTTAAGTTGAAAGAAGTCTCTATAGAAAACAGACAGATAACACAAGTGGTATAAAACATCATTGATATGTAGGATTAACTCTCATTGCATTGACAGTTTACCACAAAGACTCTTAAGTATCTGATTCCATTAATTTTGACTTCAGTACAAGATCTATTCTGAATCTGTTTTTGTAATGGAAAAAAAAGTAACTCCCAAGCCCCTCAATAAGTATACTTTAATTTAAATATTGAAAATAGATATTGTATGGTATATCTACATACTAGATACTAGGCATTATTTTCATGCAAATTCTTGATGTAAGTAATAATGATACCTATTCATAAGTATGTAAAAATTATGCTTATCAAATAATATTTACATTTAGGCCTGGTAAATCACTTATATGCAACAGTACTGTAAAACTAAATTTTGATGTCTTTAATCAGGCTTGGATCATTCCTACCATATAGTCCTTCAGATCTCTCTAGAGGGGAGAATGCAGCTTGGAAACCCTGGCATCCTGTGAAAACCTTTCCAGTAGGGCTGCAAATGGAAATAACTTCATATTGCCTTGAGAAAAGAGGAGGATTGTCAATGTGTGAAACAAATAGTGTACCATCTATTAGTACGCTGGTGCTCTCTAATAATTCTGCCACTGCCTGAGGCAAGATAGGCAAAGGATCAGATCCTGAATTAGAAGATGTGACTCCAACATAAGCACTTAGGTTCAAAGAAATAGTTCACTGACATTATTCAAACTAACCTCCCATCATTATCATCATAAATAAGAAGATGCTTCTCTTTGTATCCTTTTTCTAACTTTGGACTATACAATAGGGCAGAGACCGTCTCTTGCCCTGTGTTCATATCAAGCTCAATCCAATATGAACTCGATCTCAATTTTGTGCTATGGCAATATATTTAATAAAGAAGAAAAATTTGAGGAACCGCATGGGTGGAGAATAGGGATGGGTACATGATAATATATAATAGCTGCTGGCCATTATCTTGGAAAACTCACTGTGATCAGGAGAGGTCCTGAATGATTGGAAAAGGGCAGATATAATGCCAATCTTTAAAAAAGGGAGGGAGGAGAATCTGGGGAGCTACGGGCTGATAAGCCTTACCTCAGTCCCTGGAAAAATTATGAAGCAGGTCCTCCAGGAATCCATTTCTAAGCAGTTGGTGGAAAAGAAGGTGATTAGCAACAGTTGGCATGGATTCACCAAGGTCGAGTCATGTCTGACCAATCTGATTGCCATCTGTGATGAAATAACTGGCTCAATGGATGTGAGGAGAACAGTGGGCATGATGTACCTTGACTTTAGCAAGGCTTTTGATACGGTTTCCCACAAAGTGCTCACAAGCAAGATAAGGAATTAAGGGTTGGGTAAATGGACTGTAAGATGGATAGAAAACTGCCTGGATTGTCAGGCTCAAAGGGCAGTCAATGGCTCAATATCTAGGTGGCAGCCAGTATTGAGTAGAGTGGCCCAGGGCTTGGCCCAAGGGCTGATTTTGTTCAATATCTTCATCAATCGTATGGAAGATAGGATGGAGTGCACCCTTAGCAAGTTTGCAGATGATACCAAGTTGTAAGGAATAGTAGATACTAGATATGATGTAGGGTAGGGCTAGGACTCGGAGAGATGTCAACAAATTGGAGGATTGGACCAAAATAAATCTCATGAGGTTCAACAAGGACAAGTGCAAAGTCCTGCACTTAGGATTCAACAATCCCATGCACCAGTACGGGCTGGATACTGACTGCCTTAGCAGCAGCTCTGCAAAAAATGGCTTGGAGATTACAGTGAACAATAGGCTGAATATGAACAAACTGTGTGCCGTTGCTGCAAAGAAGGCTAACAATTTACAGGGCTCCATTAGTAGGAGTGTTGCCAGCAGATAAAGAAGTGATTTTTCCCCTCTATTTGGCACTGGTGGGTTCACATCTTGAGTACTGTATCCGGTTTTGGGACCCTCCCTACCAAAAGTATGTGGACACAGAGAGAGTCCAGTGGAGGGCAATGAAAATGGCTAAGGGGCTGGGGCACATGACTTCTGAGGAGAGGCTGACAGAACTGGGCTTATTTAGTTTGAAGAAGAGAAGACTGAAGGGGGATTTAATAAAAGCCTTCAACTGAAGGGTGGTTCTAAAGAGAATGGAGTTAGACTCTTTTCAGTAGCAGCAGATGACAGAATAAGAAGCAATGGTCTCAAGTTGCAGCAAGGGAAGTTTAGGTTACATATTAGGAAAATCTTTCCCACTAGGAGGATAAAAAAGGACTGGAACAGGCTACCCAGAGAGGCTGTAGAATATCCATCCTTGGAAGTTTTTAAGACCCAGCTAGACAAAGCTTTGTCTGAGATAATATAGTTGGGGATCATCCTGTTTTGAACAAGGAGTTACACTAGGTGACCTCCTGAGGTCACTTCTAACCCTGACTTTCTATGACTGTATGAATAGAAAGTGGGATATGAAGGCAGTTATCACTATACTACTGTATTGTTCACTTAACAGTCAAGAATTTAGACTGGGAAGAAATATTCATATATCCAAATTATACCATTACTCTGATGTATGGGTAAACATTGGTGTGGTATTAACTTCAGTTTGTTCAATTCAGATAACTTCATATCCATGGTATTGGAGGGAAAATGTTTTGACTGAGACCCATTCCCTTGTATTTCACATCTACCAAAAGTGCCAACTGGCCATTTGCTTTTTATTTTTGGTTTACAGAATCACTTTGGATGACATGTTACAATCTTTCTTTTATAGCTTAGGTTTGCAAAACCAAAACCCTTTTAATGTTCTAGTAAACAGTCTGTGTAGGACCACAAGTGTCACCATACTAATAGATGAGACCATCGGTATTTCAAATCCACTAGCCTACCTCCTGTGAAATTTGGTGTTTCAGAGGAAAGAGAAAAAATACCTTCAATACACTTGGTCAGCCATGCACAGCTGCCCATTTCAGTGGGAGGAAATTCTTTTCTGATTCACATAAAGGTTAGCCTGCAAGCTAAAGTACAAACTTTGTTTACTGACTGAAGTACAAGCTTTATGGTGGTGACTGAGAAGTCTGCTTGTCTGCTGTATCTTATCATTCAGACCATTACTGAAGCATCTTTCTGGTATTTCTTTGTGAAGGTGCTGGTGCCAGCCTCCCCTACCCACGTCCACAATTTGCCCCACACCAGAGCACACATGTAGGGGCATTCCCTGGGGATGACTAGCAATGGCACAACCAAGTACTGCTACTAGTTGTCCCCAGAGAAGCACTTGAACAAGTCTGAATGAGCCCAAAGACTGTGTCCAGACAAGTGAAGCTGTGTGGTATGTGGTGCAGCAGACACGTCTGCTGCGCCACATACCACACATACAGTTGTTCTCCACACTGCAAGGGAGCAATGCAGAGGGATTTTTTTTTTATGCTTGGATATCCAGGGGTTAAAAAAACCCATGGAGAACAAAAGCAGCACAGTATACACACAGGCACCATGAGCTGCTCAAAAGCAGAGCCAGGCCATCCACAGCCACACTATAGATGCCAGCCAAGCTCCACGCAGCAGAATCACTGCTACTGCAGCCCTGGGAGGCCCCTAGGACCCCAAGTAAGGCTTCTGGGGCTAGCCCAGTGGTAGCCCCATCCTCCCTTACCACCCCTGGGTATGTTTTTACCCCCAGGGTAACTTGCTGTTTGCCACAGTGCACATGGCATGGGTGTTGCCCGGGCACAATTAGTGATGGCAGAAGGCATGCTGCTACTAGCTGTCCTCAGGGAGCCAAATGTCCACACCATGTATATATACAGCCAAAAAATTCCAATGTGCCTCCAAGTTTTCATTGTTGTGCATGAAATTAAAAAATAATAAAACACAGTGCTTTGAATGTTGATATTCTATGAATTTGATTTCCCTTTTCATGTTGTTTAATACAGCATGTAGCATCTTTGATGTGTTAATTACACTTTGTCAAGTAAATGAGTGACAGTACTGAAACACTGCCACCCACTCATTCTTTAATGTTCTTACTAAGGCATACCCAACTATATAGACACTGGTTCAGGTGGTAGTAATGAAGTTGTTTAGCTTCTTTGGTGAATCTATTCTACGATTAAACAAAGGACTTTGATTTTCCTTGCTGTCAGTCACCTTTCATTAAGGTGGACATTTTAATTAAAAGCAAAAGGACCAGATTGTTAGGGTAACCAATTACCTGAACATATTGTCCTTTCTTTTTGTTTTTATTGAATTCAGTGCCCAAAAAACATTTTTAAATTAATTAAAAATAAGAAAGAATAAGCAAATAAATGAAACTGGAACAGCAGATGGGGAAAATGGACCAAGATGGCCAAAGATGTGTCAAAACAAATTGAAAAGCTTTACACTAATCGATGATGGAATAAACATCTTTAGAGAGAGAATTCCATAGCTCAGTTCTTTGAATGAAGATGGAGCAAACTCTGGTTTAATTTTAGCTAAGGCAACGAAACTCAGGTAGCCAGTTTTCAGTTGCATTGGATTGACTTAGGAGGAGAAAGCACAATTCTGAGGAGGAGAAAATTCAGTTATTTAAAGAAACTATTTTGCAGATTCAATCCATTTTTTAAATCTAGATCATGCCACCAATTAACATTGTCATCATGATAATATATTCCTTTGCATTCTATGATGCTTTCTTGCTGAGAAGTAAAAAGTTCATCAAGACTTAACACGTGGAATGTGTTACTAACTCTTGTCTTGACCTCAGATCTGAAGAAGGGAAGTAGTATCATCAAAAGATCTAAAAGTCATGATTCAAGTTCTGCAGGAAGTTTGTAGTAGAGCCAGGAAAAAAACTTGGAACTCCTGCCTCCTGGTTCTGTGTTTTAAGTCAAAATTTTAAGGCATAAACTATCAACATTATTTACAAAGCAAAATACATTTTGATATCATCCAGATAAAATTATTTTTTAAAATATCAAGGCTGTAGCTTTTCTTGGAAACTTAGTTCAGTTTCATCAGAAGATCAGAGAGCACAAACCAGTTACTGGCATGTATCCATCAGACGGCACCATTTGCAATAACACACTTGCATAATATTGTATTGCCAAAAACTACAACTAGGGTTTAAGATTAAATAGGAGGAGTTGGTGTGGGGGGATGGAGGGGAGCAGGGGGAAGACAATCGAGCTGTAATGTGTGTTTTTATGTTGTGTTTAATGCTATCATATTACTTTATTGCTTTGAATGAAAGATTATTGCACAGTTTAGTATTAAGCTATGAAATTTGTGTCAGCAGATTAAAATTTAACTAGAAATGCTTAACTGAGTTATATATCCCTACTTAGATGTTTTGCTAGATGTATTTACATGTGCATTTATGCTGTCTTAAATTTACTGCGCAGTAAGTGGGAATAGTCTGATGCCTACACATGCAGGTAACCAGATCAGGGGCCACCAGGGGGAGTTCCAGCCTCCAGCCACATGGCTCCCAACCCTCAGACCACAGACCGCCTGAGTTACTATGCAGTAACACATCTATACATACATTACTGCACAATAACTAATCAGGTGTAAATTTTGTACATGCCATGATGCAAGTATCATATTTACTCTCAAGTTGGTATAAGTTGCCATATTTACTGCACAGTAAGGGCACATGCGTATAGGTGCACGCCTGTACTGCTCAGTAATTTTGAGCACTTGTAGATACTCCTGCTGTATAATTTTTTGCAGATAAAAGATAAGTTATTTATTTTAAAATTAGAGGTGCACCAATACATCAGTCCAATATTGGATCAGCACCAATATAAAGAAAATTTTCTGTATTGGAAATTGGCCTGATGCAGCCAATAATGTGTCCAATAAATTCCAGTGCATGCGTGCAGTCACAGCACAGCATATAGGCAGTGAGGAGCAGAGCCAGCAGCGTGGAGTGCTGCGTGCAACTGGTAAGTCTGTTGTTGTGGAAAGGGAAGGGGCATGGTGGGGCAGATCAAGGCCCCACATTAAGGGATTGTGTGGGGCTGGGGCTGGGGCTGAAGCCAGGGCTGGAGCAGGGGCTGCAGAGTTGGGGTTGGGATGGGCGTGGGAAGGGAGGGCTGGTTCTGCTGCTGTTTGCAGCCTATCCGGTACTCATCTGGTAGCTCCCACCACTGCTTCCGCCACTCGTCAGGTACAGCATGGGGGGGGGGGTGCCCTTGGATCTGTGTGGGGTGGGGCAGGCTGGAGCTGGACTCTTCCTGGCTGGACAAATCTGGGGGCACACGTCCCCCTTATACCCTCTTGGACAGCGGCAGGAACAGCATCAGGAGCCTCCAGGTGAGCACTAGACAAGCCACACTCAGTGGCGGAAGCCGCCCCCCCCCCCCCCGACATCCATCCTGTTCCCACCCCAGCCCTGGGCCTCAGCTGCAGTCTGCCCTGCTCCACACAGATCTGGGGGTCACATGCTAACCCCCCCCAGCCCTCAGACAAGCTGCTTGTGGCTCTGTCCTGTGCCCCTCCCTGCCCCAGCTGGGCAGTGACTACCCCAGCCCCATTCTCTCTCTCACTGCAGGGGCCTTGATCTGCCCCCACAAACTCCTCCCCTCCCCTTCTACCACACCAGACTTACCAGCTTAACACAAGCTGAAGAGCTGCATATCAGAAATCCGATCAATTGGTCAATATGCTTCCTTAAAAATCAGTATTGGCCACAAAAATCTCTATCGGTGCACCTCTATTTAAAATATATATAATGTGTTAAAATCTGTACATCACAAGAATGCCATTATATTGTGCCAATTAGGCAGAACAGAGCTCATGATAAAAATGAGATGGCATCTAAAAGGACCTGGGGGTTACAGCAGACAGTAAGTTGAATATGAGCCAACAGTGTGCCCTTGTTGCAAAGAAGGCTAACAGCATACTGGGCTGTATTAGTAGAAGCATTGTGAGCAGATCAAGGGAAGTTATTCTTTCCTTTTCTTTGACACTGGTGAGGCCACATCTGGAATACTGTGCCCAGTCTTGGCCCCCCACTACAGAAAGGATGTGGACAAATTGGAAAGAGTCCAGCAGATGGTAATGAAAATGGTGAATGCTAGAGTGCATGACTTCTAAGGACAGGGTGGAGGGAAGTGAACTTATTTCATCTGGAGAAGAGAGGACTCGGAGAGGATTTAATAGCAGCATTCAACTACCTGAAGGGTGGTTCCAAAGAGGAAGGAAGTAGCCTTTTTTAGTAGTGGCAGATGACAACAAGGAGCAGCAGTCTTGAGTTGCAGCAAGGGAAGTTTAGGTTAGATATAAGGAGAAGCTTTTTCATGAGAAGGATTGGAAAGTATCAAAACAAGTTACCTAGAGAACTTGTGGAGTTTCTATCCTTGGAGGTTTTTAAGACCCAGTTAGACAAAGGCTGGGATAATCTAGTTTGGGATGTTCCTGCTTTGAACAAGGGGTTGAACTAGATGAACTCCTGAGATCCCTTCCAACCCTGATTTTCTATGATTCTATTAAATAACCACCTGTGTATATTCCAGGAAAAAGCTGCCTTTCTGTAACTTAGAACCTAATTCTACCATCTTTATGATTCAAGAGTAGTACTTTGTTGCTAAAATAGTCCTATTGGAATCAAGGGGTCTAATGAAGTGATTACTCAGTATAAAAAAGGTGACAGAATCTGGCCAGTGTTTTCGGTAACTGCTGCCTTTACAAGGTAGTCCTAGGCACTTGCACATTAAGGTAATTAAGTAATAAATATACCAGAGAGGCTGCAGCTGTATGTACATGAATGTAAAAATTACATAAATACATGATACGTTTCTGGATTTAGCACTATAAAACTGTGAAGGTATGTGTGGTTTAGAATCAATCTCAGAAACGTATAACGTTTACGTAATTTTGACATTGCTGATGATACAGTATCCTTCACAGAATCTAAACTTGGTGTAAAGATTCATAAAATATCTGCTATACCTGAAGATTTCAGAATAATTCTAAGTTTCTGAAATAACAAGGCAGTTATAATCTTATTGTATATACTACAGTAAAGTCCCTGTTATCCAGCATGAGTGGGGAATGAAGGGTCCCGGATATCTAAAATGCCAGTTACCTGAGGAACGCGGGTTTCCAGACAGATGTGGAACGGAGAGGGCAGAAGAGGTGAGAGTTGCTGCGACCAAACATGGAGCAGGGCGTGGGGGATAGTGGAGGCCGCACACAGAGCAACAATTTCGCAGGTGGTGGTGGCAGCTGCCACAACATGCGAGCTCCATCCCCGGTATTCAGCCAGCCGGCCGGCAATTCTCATTAGTAGAGTGTTCTGGACAGTAAAATGCCACATAACAGGTTTTTTACTGTAGTATGACATGGTATTGATTATCCGATATTACAGCTTTTGCTTTTTGGATTCTTGCCATTTTTGTGGCCAGTCCTTGCCATCAAGTCAAAGTCATCGTATAGTATTTAAAGTGTTATAGAATCTAAGGAGATATAAATTATACCAATGGATGAAATTAAATCAGTAATAATATGATGTGTCTTTAGTATGGTACTTTGACTAAAAACACAAGAAAATAACCTACTGTTCAATGAAAGTCTCAATATATATATATCGACAAAGATCAATTCTGCCCTTGCTTTATATTTTTGAAACCTAATTGAGCTATTTGTTGAATAAATTACTCTTGGTTGCAGGAAAAAAAATTCCCTTGAATTCAACCTTGAGAAAATTTAGCTGAATAAATTTCAAGTGCGTATCACAATAAGTTTTATTCTGGGCTGTAGATAGTTCAGATGTCTTAAGTAATGTGTTTCTTCAGGCTGAATGGTACAAAAAGATACTGACTGATAACACTTGAAATGTTGGAACTTACTCTTCCAATAGAAGCTGTTGGCTGTAGATATCGGTCGTAACTTGAGATAGTAAAGCCCTCCATTTCTAGGTTAAAGAATCAAATCCAGTATTGTTTGGCAATGACCAATAGTCAGCATGAACTGACCATTGTAAGGCTGTATGTAGGACAAATTAGCAGTATTTATTTCCCAGAAGATGTGTCTGGATCACAAAAGCTATTTTGTTAGTTCTCACTGGAGGACTCAGCAGAGAAGGAAAATACTGAATGGATATGAAGACTGACAGCCTTCTCACCTAGTATGGTATCCTCTGAGAAATGGAGCACAGAACTTGCAACCCACAGGGACTGTGGTGTATACAAACCTTAAGTCACATTTACATCCTCTCAGCTCAGGAGGCTTGACATGTAACTTGGCATATAGCTCTCTATGGCCACATCCACATAAGCGTGGACATTTGCTTCCCAAGGTGTGCTGCTGCTGCTACTCCTCCCTGAGGAACATGTGTGCCACACACCCTCATCTCTGGGGACCTCCTAGGGCTGCAGGAGTGGCAATCCTGCTGCTCGGAGCCTGGCTGTCAGCTGAAATGTGGCTCCAGCTGGCCAGGCTCCAATTTAGGGCGGTGCACTTCCCCCATATGCACTCCACTGCTTTTTTTGCATGGGTTTTTTTGACCCCAGGATCTCCCACAGTCAAACCCTTCCCCCACACTGCTACCTTGAAGCATGGAGAACAGCTGAATGTGCAGAATGTGGCACCACAGACATGTCCATATGGCTGCACTTGTCTGGATGCAGCCTATGAGCACATCCCCACATTCAGGGTTGTGTGCTTGCAGCAGCAAAAAAAGTAGCAGCGCAAATTTGTGCTGCTACTTTTGGCAACTGTGCATTCATCTACACGTGCGCTTTGGTGGAAGGCAGAGTGCCCCATTTTGGGGAAACTCCAGTTTCCCCATTTCTCCCAGCTCCAGGCATGCTGGAGGAGCCAGGACAGCACTAGAGGCGGGGAGAAGTTCTGACCGGCAGCCAGAGTGTCTGCCAGGCAGCCAGAGTGTCTGCCAGGAGGACCAAGCCTCTGTGTCTGCTGGCACACACTCCTGTGGTTCATAGATTCATAGATGTTAGGGTCAGAAGGGACCTCAGTAGGTCAGTGAGTCTGACCACTGCCCTGGGCAGGAAAGAGCGCTGGGGTCAGACGACCCCAGCTAGGTGCTTGTCTGGTCTCCTCTTGAAGACCCCCAAGGTAAGGGAGAGCACCACTTCCCTTGGAAGCCCATTCCGGATTCTGGTAACTCTTACCATGAAGAACTTCTTTCTAATGTCCAACCTAAATCTGCGCTCTGTCAATTTGTGGCCGTTGTTCCTAGTTACTCCAGGGGGTGCCCAAGTAAAATAGAGCATCTCCTATCCTCTGCTGCCCTCTCCTGATGAATTTATAGGCAGCCACAAGATCACCTCTCACCCTTCTCTTGCAAAGGCTGAAGAGATCTAGGTCCCTCAGTCTCTCCTCATACGGCCTTGCCTGCAGGCCTCTGACCATACAAGTGGCCCTCCTCCGAACCCTCTCAAAATTCTCTGCATCTCTCTTGAAGCGTGGCACCCAAAACTGGACACAATACTCCAACGGCGGCCTAACAGTAGTGTGCACTATGCCACTCTTTTTCACAGCGGTTTTTGGGTTTTTTTGCTACTGGGATTTCTGATGCACTGGATTCAGCCACACACTGGTTCATGGTACACAGAAATCCTGTGGGTCATGTTTTAACGTGCTGGGTGTGTGGTTTGTGGTGCCATAAACTGCACATGCCTTCATGTCTGGATCCGGCCTATGGATACATACAAGCATTATATTTAGATTACCCTAACTGAGCTTGAGATGATCTATATGGCTGTGTACACAAGTGTTCACAGAGCCTAGGTCACTCTAAAAACAGCATCAGATCTAAAATTAGTTCTTCTCATATGAGAACTAACTTTAGATCTGCATGAGTTAACTCAACCTAAAATGGGTTAACCTGACCTAATGAATGCTTGCACATGTTCCCAGCACAGACCTATGACTCAAAAAACCCAGCCACTCTCCACAGTGCTGGAGCTATGCTTTCATTACCCCCTAGACCCTGACGAGGCTAGTCCCCCACACTCCTCGAACAAGCTCCCTCACCAGACTAGTAAGTACCCTCCCTCTCCTGACTTCCTTGCCTCCAGCTGCCCACACCTCCTTCTGGCAAGCAGCAGATGTTTGCACATGGCAATCTGGACACAGGTTAGGCAGCTTAAATTAAGCCACCTAAACCTGAACAAGGTCCCACAAATCATTGTTAGCACCTTCCATCTACCCAAATATGCACAGCTTGTCTAAGATCCATCCTGACATTCCTTTATGCTAAAGCTTGTGTGGGAGTCTGCAACTGTCTTCCTGAGCTAAGCCAAAATTCTCCCCCCGCCCCTCAGGCCCCACTTACATCAGAGGATTTTGAAGTTTAAACCCTTTGTATGTCTCTATACCTTTTCTTCCTGATGTACAGGGAGTGGGAAAGGGATGACAATCTTACCCAGTTTGAATAAGTTTACAAAAGTACATTTGTTCAGTTCAGAAAAGGGTCTGCTTTCACTCAGAACTCAAGAGTTTGTAGAAGTGGGTGGATCTGTGACAAACAAAAGTTTTGTCAGATTTTTCTTGTTTTCATATTATTAATACAGAGGCATGAAACTAAGAACACTGATTATGCAATCATTTATTTTTATTTTTTTTTAATGAAAAATAGTCATGATTACATTGGAAACCTCTCTGTTTCCACAGCTGCACTGAATTCTAAACAAAGAAAACAATAGGCACATATACACACGTATTCCAGCTGTTTTGTGCACCCATATTCTCCATTGTCCTCTTTCTTTCATTTTAAATAGATTGTCTCAGTGACAGAAATGGCCATCAGGTGAAATAATGAGAGGCTAGTAATGGTTTATTAAAATGAGAACTAACATATGAAAAATACATAATGCAGCTATGGGTGCTAGAAGGGAATGGAAATTTTGGACCATATTTACTAAGTTTCATGGGGAACTTTAATTTTCATCTTCCTGCGTAAGCAGTGTCCCTCTGTGTCCTGGGACATTCACCTATGGAAAGGCAGATGTTTCCTTTCTTCTCTGGATCTTGTTTTGTAGCCAGCCATCTTAAGTGAGTTAAGATTCCAACCCCAAGTAAACTTCAAATGGATTTTGCCACCTTAACTCACTCACCCCCCTTGGAAAATCCCACTTAATTGAAAACTTCTAAATTATTATACCTTGGATATGCTGTTTTATATTTGTTGGCTTTTTTCCTCCTGTATTTGGTGGAGTAGCCCTGGCCTCCTCATATTTTTCTGAAAGACTTAATAAAATGTTCTGAAATAATGCAGAATATGAAATCTTTCAAATGAAAAACCAAACAGTGAGGCTGCTTAAGTGATAAAGCAGCTAATAATATTTGATAGGTCTTAATGTATACATTATTTTAAAAAATGACTCTTTTATTCAAGCCGTACAAAAATTTAAAAATAAAGATGAAAATGTGTGTGTGTGTGTATGTGTACATTAAGTACCTCCACAGTTTTGTTTTATTTTGGTAGAGAGCTGCCTTTTTATTATTATTATTATTATTATTATTATTACATTTGAATCTATCCCATGGTAACAATACTCTCCAGTGTTGTGCCTTGCTTTTGTTCAAGGTAACTGCTCAGCAGCGTAGGTCTAAATCAAAAGATACAAATGTCAAAAACCTGGGCTAAATACACCCCAAATATATTCTGGCTTATGCTCAGTGGAAACACCACTAAGGGGCCATGTCTACATGTGCGGGCACGTGCGGTTTGTGGTGCCACAAACCTCTTTGTTGTGTCACAAACCACATGCATTGCACGTTAAACAATGCACAGCGCTGCTAATTTTCAGCCTGGAGAAAAATTTACTACTAGGATTTCCCAGTAGCAAAAAAAGAACCTTGGGAAAAAAGGTGGTGCAAAGCATGCCAAAATAACATGTGCCAGGATGAATGTGATGACAGGGGAGCAGGCAGCCCAGGGCTGCCGACAGAGTTAGCCTAACCATGGCTGTTCCATTTTGGGGTATTCTTGCTCCCCTTGGTCTCCTATATGGGTCATGTCTAGATGAGCAGAAGCATGTGCTTGCAGCAGCACAGATAGTACATGCAGCACATACCCCAGCATGTATACTTTGTTGTGGACTAACTGCCCGTACCCAGCTCTTCCTGGCTCCCAATGTGCTGTCCTGACCTGGTTCCATTGCAGGGTGGGGGGCTGGCAGTGGCACAGGGAGCATCAGTTCAGGGCTACCTGAGAGGCAGCCCCCGCCTTGAGGCACCCTGCAACTCAGCCAGTTGGGGAGCAACACATGGCAGCAGGCAGCCTAGGGCTGCCTGTTCCTCAGTCCCCGCATGCCACGGAGCTCGCATGCACACTATGCACCAGCCATGGAACAACTACCTGGGATGCAATGTACCTCGAGAGGCAACTCTGTGCTGGCTGCCTCTCCGTCTCCTCGTGCTGCAGGGCCCTTAGGCTGAGGCCCATGGAGCCATAGGCTGCCTGTTCCCCCATCTCCATGTGCTATTCTCCCAGCTGGCGCTGGGGTGCAGGGTGCCTCAGCACAGGGGCTGCCTGCTGGCTAGCCCCGCACTGAGGCACCCTGTACCACAGCCAGCACCCTCTCCCTGCTGCAGCACATGGAGCATGGTTGGAGCAGCACACTGGGAGCCAGGAGGAATTGGACCCAGGCAGTTTGCCCACAGCAGGACAGTGTGTTCCACAGCAAAACACATGTGCAGGGGCAAGTACTGCGGTATTATTTATGCCACTGTAAGCAGATGCAGCCCATGTGGGAGACAAAGGGGAGCAAAAGTACCCAAAAATGGAACAGCCCTGGCTGGACTAATTCTGCCTGCAGTGTTTTCCAAGAAGGCTCTATGGAGCTCCAGAATACACTAAAGTTGTCACTTCCCTGTGCAAACCCTTGGGAAGGGCAGTAGTAGAAAAACTGTTCTGACTTTAGAAGTGAATCCCTATTCCCTCAGACAGGCTTGATAAGTACTGGGGAATTTATCCGTCACTTCAGATAACCTAGCCTACTTGTTGTTATGCCATTTTTCTTGTGTTGATGAAAAGTCATCTGTATCTAATACAAACTACTGTAAGAATCTTGTAGATAGAATATATTAACCACAATCTTGACCTGGGAGGAAAAGATGTCTCTTCTACTTTTATTTTCTATTCTATCTGTATCTTCTAAGATATTGTCCTACTGGATAAGGTATTTCTTTGATTGCCTAGGAACCTCTCAGAATTTAAACTAGGACAAAATGGCATGTTTTGGGACAAACTTTGATTGCTCACTTTGATCCTGATTCAGCCAAAAACCTGATTGAATTCAGTGAAGCTGCATGTGTTTAACTTTGTTGAACCAAAGCTAAAATTTGTACATACTATTTTGGAGTAAGGTGTCTTGGTCTCAGGACAATATAAGTAGTTGCCCTCTGTTGCTGTGGTATCCACTCTCTTTCAAAAGAAAGAGGTGTTTTAAAGTGTAGGTGCTAAGTGGGTATTTTTTAAGGTTGTTTCTGATCAACAGCCTTCATTGTTTGAGAAATGTTGAGCGTTTATGAAAATGTAAGAGGCAAGAGATTTTTGAGATGATGTATTTTATTGGATCAACTGTGGAGTTGGGATAAAGTTACATAAGTTTTGAAATGCAAAGCATTCACAAGCCTATCCAACTTTATCCCTGTTAGGCAGTAGCCTTGAACCTGGGGTTTTATTTTGCCCCCCACAGCTACTCATCCTAGTCTGCCACCTTCTCAGCAGAGTATTGTGGCAGACAGGTGGCCAGAGGCTGCCAGCTGGGCCTAGCCACATACCCACTCCCTGCCACCAGAGTGGCCAGACAGGATCAGTTGACCTCTTTCCCCTTCCAATATAAAACCCTGACCCAGAAGAGGAAGTGTTTGGGCAACATGGCTTAACTTCGTACCTACGCTGCTGCATCCCTGGCTTGTGCTACTTCCAAGGATGGATTCTTTGGTTACCTGACCTGGCTAGCCTCCTGACCTTGCACTCTGCCTAACGCTGTGGATCTCTGACTGGTTCCCTGGACAAATCTCCTGGCTTCTGACCGGCTGGCTTCACCTGACCCTGGGGTCACCCCCAGAACTGGCTGCCCACAGCCTGGCATAACAATCCCAACTATACAGTTAGTCCAGTCAGAGACATTACCTCAAAAAATCCTTGCCTCTGGCAATTTCTAGACCATCACAGCTACACCACCACTCTAACACCACTAGAAAAGTAAGACTTTTAAATAACAAAACACTTTATTGGCAGTTACATATGCAGTAAATAGCTTATTTAACACTTTTTAAAAGCTATATTTTTAGTACCATTTGCAGTTGTCATTCTTACTATTAGCTTGACAGGACTTAGTGTTGTGTAATACTTCACTTTGCCAGGATTGGTGTGAAATTTTAATAGGTTCATTTAAATTTATGGGGAGATCCTTGTCTGGTATAAATTGACTCCTTGGCTCCACTGGTCTGTCCCGACGTCTTCTGCAGTGATCTGCCTGTGATCACTCTCCTGACCTGAAGCTTGGAGTAAAAAATAATTTTAAAAATTCAGCACAAAATCAGTGTGTAACATCTATTTTTCTATTAATTTGACATTTTTTAAATGCAAAATCATATATAATCTGAGGTTCTTTCAAAGCTGGGCCCAAGTTTGATCAAGAACTTGGAAACCTGAGCAGTCTTGTTGACCAGCCTCATTTCATTGGTCATGTGCACTGAAACCAGAAATGTTTTTACATGGTTTCTGATTTAGTTGAGAATGTCTTGCACAGCTTGAAAGAGAAAATCCATTTGAGAAAGTTTTGGGGACATGGATAAAACTCAAAACAGCTGTCCCATTATAACTGCTGGAGACCAGGTTTAGAAACTCAGTCTACACTTACTCATGTGGAATATACCATACTTTTTAAATAATTCCTTTTATTTTAATGTAGTTCCTCCAGAAATAAGGTAAGAACTCAAGTGAGTAAATGAAATAGGAGTAGAAGTGGCACAGCCCTTGGCAAAACTTAAAATCTGCAATACCACTGTTTTTCCCCCTTGCAGTTTGCATTATGTTCAAGTGACAAAGTTTTTAGTTTTATCAAAGGAATGTGTTTTTTATTATCCCAATTTTCACAACTAATCTTTACAATTAATGTAGTGTTCAAGCTTCAGTGCTACTTATAATGCTCTACCATATTCCAAAGTTCATTCATCTCTTTCTGAGTTATACAAGCATGATGGAAATACATTATCCATTCATGTTGTAACTGGCAGCCAAAATTAGAAACTTCAAACTACAATTTGTTGGCTTTTATTAAGACTTCAAAAGAATGCAGATCTGAAGAAAATAATGGAGTATTTTTAAAAGCTATAAATGGATAAAGCCAGCAGTTCCATGCATGCATGTTACAAAATTAGAAACATTTCCAATTCTTACTTTCCCAGTTGAAAACTGACATTGAAGGTAAGAGGAGGGTTCGCATTTGAGAAAGGTGGTTGAGGAGGCATCTGTATAGCATAGGTCAAAAGTACATAAACTGAGACATTGGGGCACTCTAGCTGAGTCTCATACATTACACATGACTTCAGTCTTGCTGTAATTCAAACTGAGTAGATGCAACTAACTCAAGAAACTTTTGATCTCCAAAGTAGAATTTCTGTAATCACCAAAAGTTGCCTAACTCAATTTTCTACTTTCATTTTTTTTTTTCCTTTTCTTTGTTTGTCCCCCAATAAAATGAAGACCGGAAACTACCATAGGCAAATTTGTTTTACTAAAACTTGGAAATCAAACATCCAAAAGTTTAAAAAACAATTAAATTCAATAAAAGTTTGGTTCACACTGACTTCAGTGTTGGTATGCTGATTTAAATTGGCTGAGGGCCTAGCCTCTTAACTCACAAACTGACTTTTAGCAGCAGAATATGCACTCTACTTTCAGAAAGGAAGTAAGATGTAGCATCAGTGTTGACTTGCCTTAATAGAAGCATCACTCACTTTCCAGTCCAAAACAAAACTGAAATTATTTTTCAGATGCCAAGGTTTAGAGAATAGGGTTCAGTATGGACAGTCAAAAAGCCTGAGGCAGAATCGATTCAATCTCCACAGTGTCCTCTAAGCTTAGTAGATGGAACCAATAACCAACTGAACTGACATTGTTTTTAACTGGGAGAGGTAGGGGGAGACCTGCACTGACCTAGGCCAGTAGGCAGGGGCACTAGAGTACATCTCCTAGCCTGCTGACCATTGCCAGCCCAGCCAAGTGAGGCTGTCCCTGATTGGCTCCCCAGTACATGCCCCCAACCCCCTTGTGTCCCCCCATAGTGGGTTGAGGAGTCTCATCCAGGTGCTGGCCAACCTTGAGGGAGCCTCCCCCTTAAGACATTTCCCCAGCCTGGGCTCCCCAGCTCAGACAGCCCTGGGGAGCTGAGGGGAATTCCCCACCTCCCCCTTCCCAATTTCCAATTGCTTCTGCTGCTGCCACAGGAGAGAGGGAGAAGGAGTCCTCCAGGTGGGTGCCTACCCATGCAGCCCAGCATGGGGGCACCAGGGAGCCCTTTCCTTGGAGGGCTCCTCCCCACCCCAGCCTGGGGCAGCGCCAGGGATCTAAGGGAAATTCTTGGCTTCCCAAACCCCAGTGCTGCTTATCTCAGATGCTGTGAGTCTCAAAGATAGCCCGGAACAGCCACAGGGAGTGGAGGGAAATTTTTCCACTTCCCCACACCTGCTTTTGCCTCAGACTCACAGCAGCTAAGGCAGAAGCAGCTGCAGAGGAGTGGGAGAATTTCCCTCTGTTCCCTGAGGCTACCCCACGCTATCCATGAAGCTCTCAGCAGCTGAGGCAAGCATCTGTGGGCTTGGGGAAGGGAGCAATTCCCCTCAGCTCCCTGGGGCTTCCCTGGGCTTGTGGACCCTGGGCTGGGGTGGGGGGAAGCCCCCCTAGATGGGCTTCCCGGTGCCCCCATGCCAGACTGCAGGACTCCTCCCTTCCTCCCTCCCTCCCTCCTATGGAAGCAACCAAAGCAAATTAGCCGCTGGGAAGGGGGGAAATTTTCATCAGCCCCCCAGAGCTGTGCCCAGCCAAGGGCCCCCAGGCTGGGGTGGGGAAAGCCTCCTGAGGTGGGAGCTCCCTGGTGCCCACACCTGGGACCTTGTGAACTCCCTCCCCCTCCCCCCTGTGGCAGTGGTGAAGGCAAGCAGCTGTGCAGGGGAGGGAGTGGGGGGTGATGTGCCTCAACTCCCCAGGGTGCCCCCAGCATGGGGAGGGCTGTGGAGGGGTGAAAAGTCCCCATGCGCTGTGTACACCTGGGCTAGGGAAGTCTAGTTCCCCTGTCCCCTCATCACTATGGGCTGATGGACACAAGTAGGAAGCAGGCTAGGGAGAAGATGGGTGGGGCAGTCCCTGTTTTGCTAGAGCAGACAGCACAGCCCAAGGCTGCAAAGCATCTTGGGATTCTGGGGGACTGTGAGTTAACTTCAACAGGAAAGAATCTGAGATAGTAGTTCCATAAACTGACTTGACCTAAATCAGTTAAGTCTGATACTACATCCATCTAGGTTTATCTTAAACTGGTTTTGGCCATTTTGAAAGCAATTTATGTACATTGAACTTTAAACCAGTTTATGTGTAACTTCTGTCCCTAGCTGGGAAGTTTATAAGAGGTTTCCTTTTCATTTGAGTAGCCTAACTGTAAACATCGTAATAGCTTCTGTGCTAGTCAAACAGAAAGAGTAATTGAAAATACACAATGAATAGTCTGAGATGGGATGATCTAGTTGGGGATGATCCTGCTTTGAGCAGTAGGTTGGCCTAGATGACCTCCTGGGGTCACTTCCAACTCTAACTTTCTATAATTCTATGATTAACTACAGTGTAAAATAAAAATCATTATATTTGTATTTCCAATGACCACATTCTTGTTGTATTTATTTACAAATTGTGCTTAAGTATTTCCTTTGCAAGTGCAGAATACTGCTTTGGTGTTTTTAGACATAATAAATGGAGTCAGCTTTAACCTAGGTGCATTGATTGGGAAGAATGCTGTATATGTCCCACTATGGACTAGATTACCTAACAAAACAATACAAATCACAATATTACCTTTATGTAAATGTAATTTGTAGAGATCGAAGTCAAAGAAACTATAACATTAGGTTCTGCACCCCAGTCTGTAACCATTTAATTGGTTACTAATGGTGTAATTGTGATTAACTCCAGACTATTCATCATAATAATTCTAGTTTTGTATATGGGATTAAAATTCAGGGGTGAGCAATTATTTTGGGCAGAGGGCCGCTTACTGAGTTTTGCCAAGACATTGAGGGCTGCATGATAAGCAGCCGGTGTGGATGAATACTAATTTTCTAAATTTTTTAGGGGCCCCACAGGCTGAATAGAATGGCCTAGCAGGCCGCATTCAGACCACAGATCAGATTTTGCCCACCTCTGAATTAAATTCAAGTTATTTCTTCTTAAAAATTTTTCAGTCCTTCAGTACAGAGCTAGGCAAGAGTTACCACGACAGTCACAGTCACAGCTGTTCACAAAGTTGCCTTCCAGAGAACCAGAAAATCAATACCTGTCACTTACAGTCTCTGTGGTTTTGTTCTCATGTGCAATCTGTGTGCAATTGCAGAACAGCAGTGTTGAGATGCCTTTCCCATTGCTATTGATTCTGTTTGACTTCCACAATAACCAGTGTCTTTTACCTACTCAGCTTTGTATTTCCTTCAACAGCCTGCATGCCCTTTGAAAATTGAATGCATTCACTAAAAAGAAAACACTGCCCATAATGGATCAATTAGGGATGTAAAGAAAGGGAAAGAGCAGATCCTGCTATTACTGCAATAACAAAGAATACTCTGCTCTTCCTTTGAACTATTTCTATAATTGAAACATTTTCATGTACAGTCAGTGGTTTTACAGAATTATATAAATATGCACACATACAAACACACACATGTGAATCCAGAACATAGGTAACAATAATGTAAAACCTGTCCAATAAATAGGTGAAGACCACCCACACATGTGAAATATATCCTAAAATTGTGAAAGTAGAGACCAGAAGAGAATTTAGGCAATTTTTTGTATATAAAATAATAGCAAGCAGATTGAATGAGAGAGAGGGAACCAGGATACTTTAATGTGTTCAAGAAAAGATTGGATAAAATCATATGGTTGAGGATAATTCCTGGTACTAGTTGGCTCAGGTTCTCTCAAACTAAAATTATGATGCTAGGTTTGAGATGCCTTATTTGAGGAATCTATGTTTACTTTATGAATTCTGTATGTAATTCGATAGAGCTGCAAACTTTTTTTGAGTGTGGAGTTTGCTTGCCTTCTCTGTTGTTGTTTTAGCTCCACGTTAGATCTAAATTCCAAAAAGCTAATAGTAAGGAGACAACAGTAGAAGGCCATGTTCTTCTATTCAAATGGAAACGCTAAATAATAGGAAAAGTGGTATCGTGGAAGAGCCACCCAGGAACCAAGTTACGTGGACAGATTCTGAAATGCTCTTGAGCTGATTAGAAGGTCTCATGGCAGGAATGAGTGGACAGAGCTGGACTGTTATAAGAAGGCTGGTGAGTTCTGCTTTTGTGAACATTTCTGCAGGTATCCAATGAGGCAGGGAAAACCAGGCTTTCTTGAACATAGGTAGACTTTACAAGGAGTGTCATGGAAAGGGCACTGCCTTCAGGATGTTTAATTGTCCCTAAACCATCTATCCTATCTTTTGAGTAAGAACCAATGGTGTTTTCAAATACTGTGCAAAGAATTTGGTCCAAATCCAACTCCTGTTTAGGCAGGGAAGTAGCATTTATTCAGCCCCTGACAGATGTTACACTTAAGATTGATTAATCATGTCTTTAAGTAATGTAGCACATTGGGATCCCAGGTGTGGCAATGCTACCCCCGGTGGCTCTGCAACCATGCCCTGCTCCATCCCTAGGGTGCCTTCCCTTCTAACCTGCCATGCCTTGATGGTATAACAGTGATAATAGGGAGGCTGCCCACAGGCCTTCACATGGCCCTGGCTCAACTAAACCCTTGCTAGGGTTCCCTGGCACCCTACTGGTCCTTACTATTCCCCAGGCCCCATGTTGGGCTGCTCTGGTTGACCATGCCCTGCAGGGCACTCAAAGCCTTAGGAGCTAATTGCATAGCTCCAATCCTTCTCTACGCTATGCAAGCCTCACAGGTGTTACCATCATGTTGTTCCCTCCTTTGGGGCTTTGGCGTCCTTGGCCTCTGCCCCTTTAATCTAGCTAGGCTGTTTTTCCTGAGCCCACTATATTAGACCTGGCTTTGAGACACTAGCTCTGGTTATTCCCTTTCAGTCACTGGGCCTGTGGCCACTGACCCCTGTCTGCCAGGCCTGAGGCCCCTGTGTGGCTGCACCTCTCTCGGGCACCGGCCCCTGGTCCCTGTGTGGCTTCAACCCTCCTCAGGCACTGGGCCTCTGGTCCCTGCCTGGTCCTCTGGCCTTGCTCTATGCCCACTCCAGGCTCAATAGTCACTTGGGCCTTGAGCCTGCCTCAGTAGGACTCAAGACGATCACATGCCCCTTGGGTACTAATGAGACCTCTGTATATTGCTCCTATAGTCCCACCCCAAACTACTGGTGTAAATACAGCATAAACGTAAGTCCCCGGGCTATAACCGAAACACAAAGGGAAAACAGCCCGCTGCCTCATTAAGAGGGTAAACTTTCCCTCACCGCTTAGCTAGGATAGCCTCCGAGCCCTGGGCCATATGCTAGTGAGCTCCCATGGACACACAGGGATTAGGGTTGCCAACCCTCCAGGATTGTCCTGGAGTCTCCAGGAATTAGAAATAAATCTCCAGGAGACTGCTGAGAGTCCCCAGGGAGATGACTGATAGGGCATTCATTAAAATAAATATTAGATGTTGTACCTGATTTATACAGTTGTCCAAAGGGTTTTCAAAATGTAACAGTAATGTGCATTTTCCTTCCTGACATAAAGTCATTCATGTCATTACATCATGTGATGAAACCTCCCGGAATAGATTCGAACAGAGTTGGCAACCCTACTGGGGATCCATGTGCAGCACCACAGTCCTTTGAAGAGCCCTGCTGCCTGGAGTTCTTTGCCCTATGGCAGCCAAGGAGAGACTATTTTGCCAGCTCAGGCTTTGGGTTTATATCTTCCCAGGGCCCTGGCCCCTTCCAGTCAGCAGGCTGCCTGGGCTGTCTGCAGGTGCCTGCTAATAAGCCTCATTGGCCTGTTGCCCCAGTAACTGCAGCTGCTGTATCCTGCCCAGGCTCTCTCTTACAGTAGTGTCCTGGCACATGCTTATTCAATTAATAGCATGCTAAAATGAGGAATAAGTCATAAAGTTATTACACATATGTTGTGTGTTATATAATAACTTTGTGGATGGTTCCTATCACACTTTTAACTGAAGGTGTGGCCAGTGCCCACCATCTAGAGCAAAAGGAGACTGTCAGGACTCCCCAGTGCTCCAGAATCTGATAGGGTTCCTCAGCTGATGAGAGCTGCTGGTGCACCATATGCTCCCCATCAGCTGATCAGAGTTCCCATCGGACTGGTCTGAAATCCCTGCTCAGTTGATCAAAGCTCCCAGCTGCAGGAGTGCGTGGGGCATGTGATTGGGCTCCCCTTGCACTGGCAATATGGCACTGTATGATCTGATACAGGGCATGTGGCATGGCAGGAAGCATGATTGTTGGGATCCTGCATCAGATCCCATTGCACCTTTACTGTGTCTGTCAGGAGCATAAGTGACATGTTTAGATCCTATTCCCACTTGCGCAAATAGTTCTCCTGAGCTTGCTCACTGCTTGCTTTGAGCAGATGTATGGTTAGTTTATCCTGGCCTGCTGAATTGTAGTTTTTGGCATTAGGTTTAAATTTCCCCAGGGTAATTTCCTCAAAATTAAAATCAAGGTCTTCTATCCTATCTACAATGTCAGAAGTGAATTTTATTTCAGGTAGAGAGACCTGTTCAATAAAAATGAAAGTGCCTTAGCATTTTTAATTTGTTCTTCAGGGTTGAAAGAATATTTTTATATTTGTTTTTTATGGTTCGTTGTAGCTGTAACTCATGTCACCCATTATCCTCTTTGTATGCAGTTTTTTGTCTGCCACTTCAGCTTACTGGGTCTGCCTATTAACATGTTATTTTTTTTCTGCCTCAGCATTTTAGCAGTCAATCTAGTTTTCTTACTTCTTTGCATTTTTTAATTTCTTCCTATCATTATCACTGAGGAGGGAAGAAGTATTTTCTGTTTTCTTTTGGCAATGGCATTCTGTGTGGTCTTAGCAACCAGTTTTCTCTCCTATCCCTTCAAAGTCCCAATATATTCTCAGTCATACTGGCATATTTTTGATACCCTTCCTTACATAATCATCCTCATCTGTCATCAAAGATAGAATCCTGACACATTTGAGAGCTAAAGTTCAAACTCTATTCATGTTTGGAGGTTTTTGAGTTTTGAGGAATTTTTCTTGATTACTTTTTATCGCAAGTAAACTCTTTATAATGCAGTACAATACACAGGTGATGGTCAGTGGCAACTCTAGAAAGTTCTGTTAATCTATCCGGATGTTTTGGCACACTGAAGGGAAGATACAGGCCAAAGTAGTCTGTTTTTTCATGCTGTGATGCTCACCCTTTTTTATGTGAGTGTGGTTATAGGAAAAATAATCCTGCCACAACAGGATGAGTTCACTGGCAGAGATTCATTATGTAAACCGATTCCATATGTATCAATGATGTTGCTTAGTCCACGGACACCTGTCACTACTTGCACATTTATATATCAAATTATATCATATTGGATCGGATAATGTCGTATCATATCATATGCAGCTACAATGAGGGTGTCATGTTGTGTGACTCTGCTATTGAGGTCCTCTAGGATGTTGTAAAATCTGCGACTGCCATCCTCATTATGCTCATTTGTAGGGATGAAGCATTAAATTACTTTTTCTCTTATATATCACATTTGGACTCATATATTGTATTTTATAGCTACGTTACTTCTAGTTCTACATGGCTCTTTGCAATGCCTTCATGATCAGAGTAATTTCTTCTCTTCTTCCACCTGGGGTTCATTTTCTTGTTCTGTGTAATATAGTCTGTCCCCAGCCCCATACACTTGAGCTGAGAATGTCAGTGCCATAATTTTCCATCTTTCATGTAATACGAGTTGATTTTTCAATTTGGAGCATCATATGTACATGCCAGAATCTTTCTATACATAATTCAAAGCAAACCCAAAGCTGTGGATTCTTCAAGGTACCATCTTAGTACCAAGGCAAGATTTGATTAGCCCCTATAATGTGGATTCCTTCATCCTCCCCACTAACCCCAGGTTCTGAGATAGGCAACATCTTTTCTGTTTCCATGGAAAGTAAATTTCTTGCAGGGTGGAATTGTCAACCTCACAGTGAATCTCCATATTTGGAGGTCCAGAGGCTAATTTTTGCCTGGTCTGTATCCTTCACTGTCCAAGTTAGGTGTAAGTGCAGGGTAGAACTATCATTGGCATAGCTTGTGAGGTTAGGAAGCAAGCAACAAGTAGTCCCACTGTGACAGGGTACTAGACTCAATACGTACTATAAGAGTTAAAAGGAAGGTATCACTGGACACATCTACATGTGAAATCAATGGGATGTAGTAAACTCTGCATATCATGCCAGAGCTTATTGCTCCTGGTCACCACATTTTTGTGCATGCCCAGAACTGCAGCACATTGAGCTGAGTCGAGCAGCCCCAGCAGGTAGGGGGCCTAGGGGATCAGCTTGCTAGCCCAGGACAGCTCCAGCCCAGCTCAGTGTTCTGCAGAGCATCTGGCTGGGGCATGAGGATGTTCCAGTGTGGGGCTGGTCAGACAGCAGCCCCTGCAGTGAAGCACCTTTGTGCCCCAGCCAGCCCCATCAACATCTACATGTGCCTTGTTGTGCAGTAAATAATGCTGCAGCAGGATAGTACTTGTAGTTACAAGTACTAATGTATGGCAGTATTTAGTATTTTACTGCAACCTAATAAGGCTGTATGTGTAAGCACAGCAACTTTACTGCAAAGTTAGTCAGCTCAGCAGTAAATGTACTCATGTAGACATGCCCAGTGAGTAAGATATGAGATAATGATCTCATCCAGTTTCCAGAACTTAACATACTCTTATCCTCAGGGAAGAGATTTATTTAGATTTAAAGCATTAATTTACAGTTTTTTAATGTTATAGTATCAAACTGATATTAGCCAATTTGGCTTCAATTTTTAGTATTAACTACTCATCATAGTGAATTCATTTTCTAATCATATGGATTCAATATGTCTTTCTATAGGAATCAGCTGTATTTCAGAATTTACCATTATACCATTTAAATAAAATTCTGCTAATGTTCACAGTCCAGTGTACTTGCACGCAATTGATTTGTTTACCACTTGTAAAATAAGAGACATTTGTAACAAATTTACATAAACATGTATTCAACAACAAAATGTTCTATAAATCAGATACGGCAGACATAAGGAAAGTTTTTCAGATGAATAAACATCTTGGTTAAACTATCTGTTCATCTATAGATGATAGACATGAGAAAATATTTGTTTGAACATTTGTGTAGACTGCATGCCTTACTGATGAGCATGATGCTTTGAGTGCCATGTATATGACCAGAATAGAAATAAGACAAATAGAAATCTTTTGATGGTATTATCATTCTCCTTCAAGTGATTGTTTATAAACAGGTATCTCATGAGTTGAGTTTGAAAAGTTTTTGATCAAGAGTATCTATATAACACACTTGTATCCTATTGCTCCTCATGCTTCACATTGAAACAGAAGAGAATGGGTCTACTGCAGAATACCATGTATACAAGATTCTGTCAACCAGGGCATGGAAGGAGGACTGTGGAAATTATAGGTTAACACATCTCAAATAACTCCCCTTAATGTAAGAAAAAGAACTTCTTTTTCTCCTCCTATTAACTGTCCATGTGCCCTGTCTCAGAAGCCATGATCAGTTCACTGAGGTCCCAGCATTGTGCAAGGTTGCTAAGATGTGTTCTGAAAGCCTGTGCCAAATTATTGTTATGATGAGGTAGTGTTTGATGAGCTAGGCTTGTGGTTAAATAAACAAACATAAATGGTCAAATGTTTTGTTTTCACCATTCTTAGTATTCATAGAATATAGTCAAAAAATAAGTCAGTTTGATAAGGCTGACTCCCAGGTTTTTGTAGCTTCATAGAAACACCTTTGAAGTATAACAGTTCTTGCTTCAGTAAATTTCATGGCATGACCTCATCATTCTTTGGGAATAACACTTCATAACATTTATAGGAAAGACTGTTTTATGCAGAGACAGCTTTTGTTATTGTTATACGTCTCCTTTTCTGAAAGTGGGTGGTCATAGGTTTCTTTTTTTTCCCCTCTCACTTTCTTTTCCTCCTCTAATGTGTATTTCTCCTTTACTTGTTGTCTTCAGGTACCAGATACACACAGGTCTTCAGCATTCTATTATAAGGCCTACCCAGCCTAACTGCTTACCTCTGGATAACATGACACTACCTCAGAAGCTGAAGGAGGTTGGCTACTCAACGCACATGGTTGGCAAGTGGCACTTGGGATTTTACCGTAAAGAATGCATGCCTACACAGAGAGGATTTGATTCCTTTTTTGGATCACTTTTGGGCAGTGGGGACTATTATACTCATTACAAGTGTGATAGCCCAGGGATATGTGGCTATGACCTGTATGAAAATGACAATGCAGCATGGGATCATGACAATGGCATCTACTCAACACAGATGTACACACAAAAAGTACAACAGATTTTAGAATCTCATAATCCCAAGAAACCTATATTTTTATATATTGCTTATCAAGCTGTTCATTCCCCACTACAAGCACCAGGCAAGTATTTTGAAAATTACAGATCAATAAATAATATAAACAGGCGGAGATATGCCGCCATGCTGGCATGCTTGGATGAAGCTGTCCACAATGTGACCCTGGCTTTAAAGAGATATGGTTACTATGACAACAGTATTATCATTTACTCTTCAGATAATGGTGGGCAGCCAATGGCTGGAGGAAGTAATTGGCCCCTCAGAGGAAGCAAAGGGACGTATTGGGAAGGAGGAATCCGTGCTGTTGGTTTTGTTCACAGCCCGCTTCTGAAAAACAAGGGGTCTGTGTGCAAGGAGCTCGTGCACATAACAGACTGGTTCCCCACCCTGATCACCTTGGCAGAAGGACAGATCGATGAGAATATCCAGTTGGACGGCTATGATATATGGGAGACCATTAGTGAAGGTAGGCGTTCCCCAAGGGTGGATATCTTACACAACATTGATCCTATTTACACCAAAGCCAAGAACGGCTCCTGGGCAGCAGGCTTTGGGATCTGGAACACAGCTATTCAATCAGCCATTAGAGTAAACCACTGGAAACTACTGACAGGAAATCCAGGATACAGTGACTGGGTCCCCCCTCAGGCTTTTAGCAATGCTGGTCCCAATCGCTGGCATAATGAACGGGTTTCTTGGTCAGCTGGGAAAACAGTGTGGCTTTTTAACATAACTGCTGACCCATATGAAAGAGTGGATCTTTCTGGAAAATATCCTGAGGTAGTAAAGTATTTGTTGTGGAGACTTTCACAATTCAATAAGACTGCAGTTCCCGTTCGATATCCACCTAAAGACCCTCGGAGTAATCCTAAACTCAATGGAGGTGTTTGGGGCCCCTGGTTTAAGGACGATGAGAAGAAAAAGAAACCAGGGAAAAATAAAAAGGGAGAAAATAAACAAAAGAAGAAGAAAAACAAAAAAAAATCAAATCAGAAAAAAGGGCAGTCCTTAAACTGCCGCTCCTGGCTTGCTGGTGGATAGGCTTGACTACTGTCTTTGCTCAAACCTAAGTCTGGCTGTTCTTTGTTGAGCTTCTGACACTCCACCAAAGTACAAATGCCAGATGTGCACTATGAGTGAAAGCTCTCCTCTTCTGATTTCTTGTCACATTTCACTAGCACAAGTTATCTTGACACTGTACCTGGAGATTATATAAACACCCACATAAAAACATTTTCTTCTCTCCTTTACTAATAGTGTTTATCTTTCACAGCTACATTCCAGATAACAATGGAAATGACTCTCAACTTCAGTAATTCCATATTTGAAGCACACATAATGGAATAATTCCACGACTAAACTACTGAATATCTCGGTAGTGGTATGGAAAAGTTAATGACAGATTTTTCTCAAGCTGATAAACATCATTTATATGGAAAAATTTTTAAAAAGGCCCTGACAATCAGTGAAGTTTACAGTGGGTTATAATCATCGAGCTGTGAATTTTTTATGGAGCGCAGCGGAAGATTAAGCTACCAGAATAACCCAAATATTGGAGAAGAACAAGCTGCTTTAACTTGCATTACTCTGTTCTACATAAATGGAAGAATTTTTTTCTTCCTTCAGTGTGCTAGGCTATACTTCTTTCTGGTGAAATCAAAATGCTGGTATCCAAATACACATGAAAAAAACTAGCATGTGCCTTATATTACCTACCAAAGGATTAGACAGATATGGAGTCTTTAAGCACACCACCAAAATGAATGTAATGTTTAAATACTTCAATATAATTATCCTGCAGTACCTAAAAATAATTTATTTTTACAGCACAAGTTAGTTAATTCATTCATATTGAAACATTTACCAGTGGGTGATGCAAGTCACCCTTTTTTGTTTTATTTTAGCTCTGTCACTAGGAGAGTTTTATTCAGCTATTGTATCCAAATCTGCAGAGTACTGTAAACTGTAAAACCATAAAATACTGTAGACACTGCTAGAATGCAAAAGAAGAATGATTCGGGTACATCTTTTTTCTTTATGGATTTGCCTCCAGTTATTTTGAATGTATCAAAGTGATTATTTTACTTAGTAGTCACTTGGAGTATGTTGTTCAGTTTCTTTATAGAAGCTAGACCACCTATATGTGTTTTTTGGGAGGGAAAGTCTACTTTAAACCCTTTTATTTATGTATCTATTAAAATAGTTTATTTTTATGGCATTCATAAAAGTAGTCGGTCTCTCTTTTGCACCAAAGAACTTAATTCACCTCTTTACTTGTGAAAAAAATCTTGCAAGGATTCTTTTTTTTATGAAAGGCAAGATTTTATGACATATCATTTTTGAGATAAGATTCTTCTGTCAATGAGTTACAAAGTGCTGGGCACTAATAAATCTTTGTCCTTGTTTCAAGGATGCGAAAGAAAAATTCTCAAGTGCCTGAGTGGACACTTACAAGACATTCTGCTTTCTTTATTCTTGTTGTTTTGCTGTAATCATATAATTCAAATGAAAACCTGTACCTTAACATAAAACATGCCAAGTGAAATTAAGGACAGCTGATACATGTGCTACATGGCCATGAAACTTAAAATAATTCATCATTTCTAGCATTTGAAACAGATGGCCTGACTCTAGCATTTCAATGTAAATGCTAGTGTAAATCTACTGTAGTCAAAAGAACATTGTAAAATAGGTGCCAGCTGAGATCAGAATCCAGTTGAGCATACCAGTAAAAGTGTATTCTAATTTTAGATGATAAGGTTAATATGTTTAACATACTCTCACAAAAATCAGTAGATTGCAAATTTGCATAAATGTGTCAGAATTAAAGCATCAGCTCTCAGGCACAAGAGTGATCTCATCTCATGCAGTTTAGTTAGGACAATTCTTAGGAGAGAAGATAACATGGACATATAGGGAATATATATTTTTCAATAAGTTTCCATAAACATTCACCTAAAAAAATGTTAAATGTCCATGTCAGATTTTCAGTATTATTCCTGTTCTCTTTTTCAGGATATACAGGCCTAAAAAAAGAATAATGCATCTGACACTGCCTACCATAATATCAGCTAGAAATGCAGAAAGTCAAGACATTAGTCTTCTTCAGATTCTCTTGTGACACCCTTAGGAGAACTAATAATAACACCTTAAGATTTAACACTGGTAAGGGAGATCTCAAATATATATTCTCATTTCTTCTTTTTAAGGTGCATGGTAAGTGTGAAAACTTGAATAGGGAATGGACATTTAAACAAAGTACAATACTTGCATAGAATTACATTTTGAAATACATGATACATTGTGGGTGTGTCTACACATCCATTTACTGCACAATAAGTGGCTTTTACACTGGCATCTATGCATACAGACTTTACAGTGCAGTAATGCTGTGTATGGACTAACTTGGGACCAAGTCAGTCCACACAAATAAGGTTACTGTGCAGTAAGGCATCTACACATACCTTACTGTGCAGTAACTACTCAGGAGGTTGAAAATTTATTCCCAAGTTGGAGTAAGTTGACTTCATGCAGGTAGCAAATTTACTCCCAAGTCAGCATAAGTCACCATAGTTACTACGCAGTACAGGCACACACATGTAGAAGCACACTCATACTGTGTAGTAATTTTCGGTTATTGTACAGTAACTTCGGTTACTTGGGTTACTGCGCAGGAACAGTGCACGTGTAGATACATCCAGTTATATTCAAGTTTTAATGCAAGGATAACTTATTATGTGTCAAGAATCAGACTTTGATTTAACAAATTGTTCTTTAATCTGAATTCCTTAAAACACACCCTGCCTCTGCAATAAAATTTTCAGTTTGTTACATTCCCATTAATCACAGGTTCCTTCTGTGAAAGATTGTCATAATAAAATCTTTAAATCTTTTGAATATTAACCAAAGACATTTTAAACCTAGTGAATAGAGGGTTTTCAGCTTGCTTTTGAAATGTACTGAATTTAAAAATATATATCAGTACTAGGTCCATTCTGCAAAGAGATACATGATCTCACAGACTGGTAATGGAATATGTGGCTTTTCAACTCTTGGTCACTGGTTCAGGTAAAAAATGACATGTTTTTCATGCTAGAATTAAAAATTAATTAAAATTAATTTCCCCACCTTTTGAAAAGACTATGTGAGGAAGCTTGCTTTGTCTGTTCTCTGGATAAATAAAAGCTTCCTATTCTGATGGTTGCCATTATACTACCTTTTAGTAAGCAGTGAATTTGCAAATTATAAAAAGATAGAATAGCATCCCTTGGATACACACAGCTTATTTAAAAGAAAAAAATTGCTATGTTACACATAGATAATAATATCTTTCCTGACATTTTTTGAGTATTCACTTCATTTTTATTTTATTCGTATGTCATTCTTCAGTGGATGCTTTTTCTACAGAAAACCAAATATTATTTATATTTTGCTGGTACTCTGCTATTTATTTTCCTGGTTTCTGAGGCAGGAGACATGTTACCATGAAGAGGATTATGAAATCTACTTTTGCACTGAGATAACTCGGGCCTCACAAGAGCCTGTTCCCATTCAGCACAGTATATAAACACATGCTTAACCTTATTTCAGTGGGACTTAAGCACATGCTTAACCACTTTCAAGAACTGGACTTTATGAAGTAAAGGGTGGGTCAACAAGCAAAAAAGCTAGCTTTTTCTTTTAGTACTTCATACTGCTTTTCACATCTGCAAAGACGAATAATAACATGTCAGTAGGGCCAGAACCACAACATAAGGATGAAGGGAGCACTTGATTGTGAATGAATGTGCTAGCCTAGCTATATTCTAGCTACATGTACAAGTGGAATTCCATTTATTCCAGTTACAATCTGGAAGACAGTTGCTAAATGTTAGCTTGCCACCAAAGTAATACAGGTCATTAATTATCTTTGTTGTCCTTTTCCACAAAGGATGCAAGATAAGGACCTGAAATGTCACACTATAGTGACATAATAATACATATAGTTAAAAAACCTTGGTGTCTCTGTACAAGTCACGTATTTAATCACATTAAATTACTGCAAAACCTAAAGGAACATATGCAGTGTTTGTTGCTGTTCTCTACACTTGCTTAAAAGATCATTTATGGTAATTACTTGACAAGACCACATGATTCATTTTCTAAATGTACTCTTGCTTCTGTAAGTTAAAACAGCTAACACATAGTTGCACACAAAGGAAAGTCAAGGGTTCTTAAATACATGAATATTTTTCGATTGCAAGTATTCAAAGGGCAATTTGGAAAAAAATAGAACTAGAAGCACAACATGGTGCCTTTACTGAGGATTGCTATCATTTTGTGTAGAGTAATTCTTTTTTTTAAACTAACCACAGAAAAAGCCACCTTCTGTTTGTTTGACCTGAAATTCATTTAAGCACTTTAGACCTCTTCTGATTATGGCACTTTTTACAAATGATTTTGTGAAGGGCCAAAATCAAAGTTTTTATTTACTAAAGTTCTTCCAACTGGCCATGAGTGAGGGTCATCCCTAATAGTGTGGGGAGGAATACTGGTAAAGGTCTTAAAAATATACCATTTTATGGGAAGACAGAAATGATGCATTTGAAACACTTTAGAACTCACACTTTGCTCTCAAGAGTGATTGCCACTTCATATTTAGGTGTGGAAAAGGATGAAAGAAAGATGCAAGTGGCTGCGCAGCCAACATCTGTTTTTCCTAACTAATACACATCTACTAATATAACATTGTCATTAAGCAGAGTGGATTAAATCTTGAAACTTATGGGGGTGACCATTCCTTTCATTTGAGATAAATGGCAAGAGGCAGTTAAGCTTCAATTTGGAATAGCTAAAATCATAAGAACTGCCCAAAGCATAAAACATGTGTCAGCGCAGAAACCAAATTACATAAGTAGTTTCACTGGGTATAGTTGGAAAAAAAATGTGCACACGTAGGAGCAGAATCAGAGAACAGGTAGATGGAAATGGCCAATAAAAGTCAACCAGACAACAAAATATGTCCCTGTGAGAAAGTGAAGAGAGGGCACAATACTCATCGGGAAGATGCTTGAGACAAAGAAAATGCCATCTGCTGTGTGATTCCTAAAGTGCTTGGAGAAACAGAGTTTTGTGTACTACTTGGTAAATAGAACTATCTCAAAGAACTATATGACCACCATCATTTTCTCCTGCTACTGAAAACAACCCACACAGTCCTGAATATATTGTCTGTGAATTGTGAACCGATTATCAACTGGCTGTTACAATTCTTGTTGAATCTGTTCTTATTTTGATGGCACCTCTTGCTCGTTTTCATTGACCCCAGTTTTTGTGTCAGTAACAGATTTCATCACATTTTACTTCATTTCCTTCCAAAGTATTAATGGAGTGAGCATGCTTCTGCTAAAGAACTTAGTCATGCTGTTCTTTTTATCCTTCCCAAACTACTTCCATTTCTCAAGCAATCTCTGTTAATAAGTCCAACCCATTTTTTATAAGCAGAAGCAGGTGAAAATAACACCTACGTGTTTCTCTCACCCTGCTGTGGAAGGAAGGAAGCAATAAAAATACACTTAACTTAGAAGCCATAGAGGATGCTATGAATTCTAACTTCCATGAGAAAATATCTGGGGAAGCATGGTGGGAAGAGTGGCCATGAATGTCCTGAGCTTCATGGACCCATGAAGGAACTAGGTTCCAACCCCACAGAACTCCAGTTGGCTATGTGTTTTTTCTTCCTTTGTCTTTCTTCCTTGGGAGTTGTACTGTCCCTGGGTACTTACCTTGTCTCTGAAATTAGAAGCCACGGTGTTAATGCCACTTCCTACACTGTTGACAAATATGCTGAAAAATCCTCTTGCATTTGAGCCATGCAAACAGTATGACCAGTTCCCAGCTCCACCTCTGCCTTCTCCCACGTAACCAGATTCCCAAGAATGGAGGACATCCTAAGCTGACTTGAATACCACCACCTTTTCAGAGTATATGGAAGACTTTCCATGATCTTGTAAAGCTACAAATTAAGTTATAACTATGGAATAGCAGAACTCTACTTGTGTTTAGTTTCTCAGCATGCCCAATCAGCAATGGATATTTCCAGTATAATGAGTAGGCTCAGATTGAGCAGGCTTGTGCAGTTTCTATACCTTATTTCCAGCCACTGTGATTCATTCTGTTAGTAAACATACTAACTGATCTAAGTCAATGGAAGTTTTTTTGTACTACAGGCACTCTGCAGACTTAGAACACAATTGGTTCCTGAAAACCCAACCTAAGTCAAAATGTCATAACTCAGAATGAGTTTTCCCATAGGAACAATGTTATAAATGAGGGATTGGCTCCTTTTTGACACTGAATACAACTGTGTCCAGCTGGTAAGTCTGTTGTGGTTAAAGGAGAGGAGGCAGGAAAGGGAGGGGCAGGGGCTAGGACAGGGGCTGGGGCAAGTGCTGCCCAGCCAGGGCAGGAGGGGGCACGGGATGGCACTGTGTCTTGTCTAGAGTGTGCAGGGGGGGAATATGGCTCCTGCCACTGTGCACTGCTTATCCAAGAGTTGCTTGTCTGGCAACTCATCTGGCAGCTCCCGCCACTGGTCCCACTGCTCGTCCAAGAGGGCATGGGGGGGCGTGTACCCCCAGATTGGTGCAGGGCAGGTGGGGCTGCACCGGGCTGTGCTCTAGGTAGGAGGTGAGGGCTGTAGAGGGCTACAGCAAATTTTCAGGTGGCTGTGACTCCCTCATAGCCTCTGTTCTGCCGCCCACCCTGCTTCGATCCGGGGGCACATGGACCCCCACCCCCATGCCCTCTTGCCACTTGCCCAGCCAGGGGTAGGGAGGCTGGGATGGAGCCGCAGCTTATCCAGGTGGCACGGGGGTGGGAGTTACTCCTGCTGCTGCACATCACTCATCTGGAGGAAGCGCAGCGGCTGTCCCATAACTGCCCTGCCCTGGCTGGCAAGTGGCAGCAGGGCATAGCCCCTGCTCCTAGCGCTGCCACCACTGCCCACCCAGAGCTCATCCTGGTGCAGCCCTAGCCCTGCCCACCCCACACAGATCCAGGGACACATGCCCCCCCCATGCCCTCCCTGACAAGTGGCAGGAGTAGAGGCGGGAGCTGCTGGACAAACTGTCAGATAAGCAGCTCCTGGACCAGCAGCAAAGTCATAAGTTAAGGACTGCCTGTATTGACTGCCAGGATTTCACATTCTTTCCCTTTCCTTTTGGTCTCTTTCTGGTTTAACCCTTTTAGGTCCTAAATGTCCTTAGTCAGGGACAGGGAGTACAGTAGTGCAATCACATACTCCTTTCAGACCATACTACGGGAGCAGTAGCTGAAGGCTTCTTTTAATTCCTGGAATGAGATAAGAGCCCCCCCACACACCTTCTCAGCACCCCCTTCCTTTCACTTCTATGTTCAGAGACCTCTCCCTCACTTCTCCCATTCCCCACAGGGGTGCAGCTGAACTCCTGCCATGCTATACCTGGACTGCATGGAAAGCTGAGCTCAGCTGGAGATAATAGCAGAAGCATGGGCAGACAGGTTCTCCCTCTCTGCCCAGACCCTCTTGGGTGTTCCCTGCCAGTCCAGGAGCAGGTTCAGGCAGGGGGAACCTACTCACCACTACTGCTGTTTGTCCTGTGCAGCCACTTCCCACAGCCACAGCTGGAGGAGGGGCAGGAGTTGCCAGGACAGGGGCAGCAGCACTGGATAGGGCTCCCAGTCCTGTACCCAGAGGCATAAATAGAAAGGGCAAGAGGGGGTTAGGAGGGAAGGAGAGGTGCCGCTGAGCATGGAGAGGAAGGGAAGGGGTGCTGAGAATGAGGGAAGGAAAGAGATTCTTACCTGATTTGGGGATTAAAAAATAGTCTGCAGCAGCTAGTCTGATAAGATCTGCCCACCCCAGTGAAGCTAGGAGCAGGCAGTAAAGTCACTCCTACAGCACCAGTTCCTGCTTAGACCCCTTCTTTAAAATCCTAGATCTGCCTATATCCTTAGCATCCCTTCTATCAGCCTCTGTGCTTTCTTAAAGAAATTCAAGCAAGTGTTTTTCCAAATCTTATAAAATTATTTTCTAGTATCCATTAATAAATTACAACTTTCTAGTTGTTCTCATGTTCCTGTCTGTGTTTGCAGTACTGTCATATTGCAAAGACAAGGAGGCTTATCAGGCTGCATTATTCTTTACTACCTTTTTTTAATTCCTTTTAAGTGTCTTGCTAGCTGCTCTCAGGTGCATCCTCCTCATTTCCGAGGTTTTAAACATGCAGTATCTGATTATCAATAGCAGTAACAGCAGCTGCTCTTAATAAATGATAAATAGTAATTAATGCTTTTATAATGCCAAATGTGCCTTTATACCCTGGTGTCAATAGACAAAGACTCAGTGTAACTGGAAGATATTAACAGGGTGCATCTACACACCCAAGTAATCCAGGAGAAGTTCATTCTTGAGTAAGCTACTCTAGAGTAAACTCTCCTGCTTACATGTCTACACGTGCAGGGACGTGGAAGTGTATTTGCTGCTTCTACCTGTAGGCTCCCCCTAGGTACTAGCCCAGGGGCCAGCTGTCTCCAGGCGGGGGCTGGAACATTACTCCCCGCCCCAGGAGCTGCCTGCTCCTGGGGCAGGCTCCACCACCAGAGCCCAGGTGGGGACTATGTCCCTTTGCCCCGGCAGCAGGGACAGCCTCAGCCCCTGCTTCATGATTGTGCAGCCCAGGCTGGAACATCCTTATCTCCTAGTGCCAACTCTGCAGTCTCAGGTCCTCATATATAAAGGATGACAACACACTGTGCAGAATTGAATAATATGAAAATCACTTAAATGAAAACTAATTGAAAATATTTTTGATACATTTTTAAAACTCAGTTTGCAAGCTTCCTTTGGGTGTTTGCTCCAACAGTTAATCATCATTATTGTTAAAAAATGCCTTATTTCTAACGTCAGCTTGCAATTATTGATTGTTGTTATGCCCACTAGATTAAAGAGCTTCTCTGTACATGGTATTTTTTCTCAGTGAAAATATTTCTGCTTTGTAATTCAGTCATCTATCCTTTTTTTAAAAGCTGAACAGCGTTAGTACTTTAACTCCCTTGCTGTCAGGTGTTTTGTATAGCCCTTGAATAATTTTTATATATCCTCTCCAAGTTCTTAATGC
The DNA here is from genome assembly GCF_001723895.1 of Crocodylus porosus. Taxonomy (NCBI): domain Eukaryota; kingdom Metazoa; phylum Chordata; order Crocodylia; family Crocodylidae; genus Crocodylus; species Crocodylus porosus. The sequence goes on from NW_017728912.1 coordinate 16,356,819, forward strand.
CATTTTTAAAATGCAGACACCAAATCTAAATGCAGCATTTCATTCCCCAATACCATGACCAGAAGTAAAAGCAGCTTCCTAGTCCTGCTCATTACTTTTCTATTTATAAATCCAAGGATAGCATTAGCACTTTTAGCCACAGCATCACACAGGGAGCTTATGTTGAGCTACTTATCTACTATAATTTTCAGGAAACAGTCCTTCATTCCATAGGTACAACTTGCATCTAGCTGTATTAAAATGTGTTTTATTCCTAAGGGCCCATATCACTGTCTTTTTCTCATCTCATTGGATGCATCTACACATTCATTGATGCTCCTTAGGTACTGCACATTTAGTTTAGTACTTGCTTAATAAAGTACCAAGTAAATGCACAGTAACTAGAGTTACTTTGCAGTAGTGTCAGCACATGTTTTTTCATGACACTTACTGCACGTTAGCCTAATAATACAGTAGGCTATTAGCGTAGTTTTAAACTACCACATTACTGTGCAGTGTTATTAGGCTAATGCGCAGTAAGCATCTTGTGTAGACATACCTGTTCTTTACCACTCTTCCAATTTTTGTCACTAAAAATATTTATTAGTAATTATTCTAGATTCAATTTAAAATCATTAAGAAGTTGTTGAATAGTGTTGGTTCTTACACCCAGAGTGGAGGAACTGTATTAGAAACACTGTCGTTCAGTGATGATTCCCCATTGACAACTATTTTTGAGCCCTGCCAGTTAGTTAGCTTAAATGCATTTAGTGTGTGCCTTGCTACTATTATAGTGCTACATTTTAATCAGGGTTTTGTGCTATACTACATTGCCCTGTTGAAGTCTGCCCTGAGCATTGAGGCTTGAGTTCAAGAGAAGGCTAGGAAGCCCTAACCTGGTCTGAATGGATCTGGACATGTATTGCTCAAACTGTGAGAGTTAACTGACAGCACTGAGCTTACAGCATCCCCTGCTGCTTGAGTCTTGAAATGCCATTGGCATCACTGATCTCAGCTGTACAAGAGACCTGTCAGACACCCTTCTTTAGAGGTAAGTAGCCAAGGGGATGAGAGATTTCCTGGGTGTCATCTTTTGCTGTTGTTTATGTGAGAAAATCCCTTACCCTGGTGCCAGCTACATATATGTCAGTAGTATCTGCTGTCATTCAAAAGACGAACAAAATCTTATTTGAAATAAAGACTTTGGTATTTCATGATATAGCAGTTCCGTTCATTGCCCATGCACCAGGAAAGACCTGGAAATCACTGTGAGGAAAAATTAAATGGCTGTAAAAGAAAGTAAGTCCCCAGTTATATCTTATATAGCCATTCAGATTTGCTTAACAATCCCATGGGACAAAGCCTCAGATAATGAAAAAAATCCTGAAAGCCTGATTACAGCTCTTCAGGAGTTAGGTTGGCAGAATCGAGCTCTTTTGCTGTTACTCTTTAAGAATTCCAGGATATGGTCCAAAATGTATTGATTTCAGCAGTGAACAGTGCCAGAGCAGATTTAAATACAGCTCTTGTAGCCGTTTAGATAATTGGAGTGTTTCAATGGGTATGCTTTCCCAAGAGAGCTTGTTAAACAGTGTGTAAGATGAGATGCCAGTGTCATAAAATAGCTTTTCCAAGTAGTTCTTTGTTTTTAATTATATGGACAAATGAGGGCTCCAGTTTTTCTATGCTTATTGTGAATATGACCTGTAGGTTTATAATAAATTAATGGTGATATTCTTGCCAGTATGATGCACCCCCACAAAGCTCCCTGTCTCCTTCAAATGCTATCATAGTATAAGTGACTAGCTGTTTCTTTCTTTGCTTTCTTATCATGCTCACTGTGGTAAAGTCTGAGCGTTTTAACCCTTTACTGAATTGCAGTACTTTGAGGCGGGAAAAAATTCTTAGTTTGCCATCTGTAAAATGGTAGCATGGCATAGGTGGTTTGATCACAAAGCAAGTTGGGGGCAGAACTGGGCAAAGACTGATGTCCTGAGTCCCAGCCCAGTGTTTTAACCATACAACAACTTTCTCAAATATCTCACCCATTTAATGTGTGCTCTGCTGATCCTGAAAAGTGTTTTTGTAATCAGTGTTGTTCTACTGTAGCCTGTTACTTGTTGCTTGCACTGCTCTCTGGAGCTTGAGGATGGAGCTCAAGAGGAGTCTCTGAAGCCATAATCCTTGTCTGAATGGACCAGAGAGTATTGCTTGTATTATGAAAGCACTGGCAGCTACAAATATTCACTTTTATGGTGTGAAGAGCATAGTAGGAATCCACATCATAATATGTATCATTTCTGTGTATACAAAGCTAACATAGCCCCGCTCCTTTCTAAAGCACAGATATGGACTGTCATAAAGTTTAATGTGTAAGCGCCTTTTCAAAAATGTTCCCTGGTGTTCTCACTGAAGTCAAAGGTAAAAATCTTGCATAATTTGAATGGGAACACAGGCCAAAATTAGGTGGTTAGATTATAACTTAATTACTGAAACTGTCTTTTTCTAAAAACAAGGGAAAATGTTGTCCAAAAATCATGTTTAGTTCAAAATTAATGAAAATTAATAATAAATTAACATTTACAATGAAAATTATCAAAGTTTGTCTTTGAAACAAAATTTGGAACATGTTGACCAGCTCAGTTTGAAATGTTGGTCTTGTCTTCTTTGCATAAATCTTGTGACATCTTTCATAAAACTGTAAGAGTGGATTGCAGTCTCCAAGACTTGGACATCACTGCTCAAAGGCATTCATGGTATTACTAAAAGAAGTACCAAAACCACTGACTTTGTAATTAGCATTGTACATAACTTTGTGATCTACTTATTGGCGTGAGCAGACACTTCTTGAAGATGAATATAACTGCAGTCAATGATAGCCTCACAGTGCATTTATTACTGGAAAAGGGTAAGGGGGCATATGGGCAAATCTCACTGCTGCTCTTGGTGTTGATATCACCATACAGTTTCCTATCCTACCATGGCAAGAACTTTTCCGAGTTACTCCACAGAGGTCTTCCTCACATGTGAAGAGCCACATATAAGAGCTGTCTAGAGAAGTGTGCCAAGAAATAGCAAGTCACCCAGCCAGTAAAATAACTCTGTTACACAAGGATGGTAGTCTTGTTCTATTTGAAAGAAACAGAAAAACTGATTAGATTTTGTATAGCAAAATGTATAGTATCATATGTCCAGAAAAACCCACTTTCCACTGAAATTTGTAATTAATACATACTTTATCTCCTGTTAAGTACAGTATGGTCATTTTCCAGTCTCCTCCTCCACCCTTTTGGATTACATACACTGTAATTGTTCATTCTCTTAATTTGCAACTTTAAATTATTTTTTAATTTTATCCTCAAAAGCCAGAATGCTGCTCATAATTCAGGATTTGGTCTGACTCACTAGAAGTGTTGTTTTTTAAACATTACCGAGCTTGGTTCACTCATCTGTACTACATAACATCATAAACAGATTACCTCACACTGCCAGATTAAAGATAAAATCTGTGCACTAGGTAACTTTTTTCCTACATGACACAATCTGATCCTAAAATGTCTTCTTTGGTCATCTGTTTCAAAGAGAGAGACAAAAGGATTCTTGGCTTTAATTAAAATTTCTTATGATTACATTTAATTTTGGCTTTTCTAACCCTCTGTGCACTTTGGAAACATTGCGTAAAGGGTGGCAGGGGGGAATCTTTTTGATAGTTTGGAGTATAAGCCATGTATCCAATTAGTTCTCCAGTTGATGAGCTCTGAGCTTATTTCTTAAAACAAAAATCTCCATTAGCAACATCAGGCAGTCTGAGTAAACGTCAAAATAGACTGAGAGCTCCTCACCCTAGCTCTGGTCCCTTCATGCTAGTTAAGAGGCCCATAGCATCTTAAATGGTCCTCAAAGTTTCTTATCAGTTGGGGGATAATTCCCAGGTATAAGGACTGCAGAAGATAGCAGCAAAGCTGTCAAGACTCAAAAGCCATGATATTGGAACAGGAAGTGGGAGAAGCATACCAGGGCTTGTGAAGACCTCTGGGATAGGAACTGGGAAGAACAGGGATAGGGCTGTAGCATACAAAGCTACGTTGCATCTGGGCAGTGCTGCAGCCTATGGGATGGCCTGAGAAGTTTCTCATAAATTAATCAAGTCCTTAGGCCTAGCTTATCTTGGTTCTCACTTCATCCCCCAAGAGTACCCTAGCACTGGGAAGATTCTAGGTGCACCCTGTTCTTTTTGGGCTGAAAAGTTTGTTTTGTGTCTCTTCATAGATTCATAGAAGATAAAGCCAGAAGGGACCACTGTGATCTCTTGATTTGACCTCTTGTATATAACACAGGTCATTCAACTTTCCCAAGTTAATTCCTGCTTGAACTAGGGAAGAGCCTTCAGAAATGCAATCTTGACTTCAACATTATGGCCAGGTAGAGACATTACACTTTTACCAGTATGTGGTCAGAAACCAGTCAGAAGTTTGGTTTACACACACTGGTTTAGAGATGATGGATCCCATTATAAGATTTACCCCCACCATCCAAAGGTGAATGTGTATTCTGTTTGCTACCAATCTAAACTATGCCACTTATGGATAAAACGCGTAACTTAGGCAGATCGTGCTTATACCATTGAATCTGCTTATACCGTTGCTTGTTGGATTATTATCAGATTTCTGTTCCCCATGCAGGTATTTGTGGACTTCAGTTAAGCTTCCAACTATAGCCACAAATGCCGTCATTAAGCTTATTCACTAGCCAAGAACTTCTTGCCTAGGTAAAGGATTTTAAGGATTAAGCCCTTTATTTGTAATAAAGTTTGAGCCTGACTTGATGACTGTAAAATGCTTTGTTATTTCTTTTGAGGACAGAATTAAGTTATTTCTCATTGAAATGGTGAGATTAGAGCTAGGTATTCCCTGTCATTGTGTGTCCTTAAAGGGCTCTTTTGTTTGATTGTGCTGAGGACTCAAAAGGATGACTTTTTTTCCTTTGTCATGCTTCATCTGGGAATAGTGACCTTGCTCTCTTTCATGTTGTCAGTGAGTTATCTGCTTGGTTTCTGCTAGCTGGGTAACTAATAAGCCTTCCTCATCAACTGTAATTTTTTTTTGTCCTGTCTACCCATTCTGTTTGACTTCTAGTACTGTCTTAAAGTGCATCATCTGTATTGCAGAGTTATAATTTCTATTTTTATAACTAAAAAAGAAAAGAAAACAGACTCAGTTACACTTCTTGGCTTATTTTCCAACCCCACAGAGATGTTTGGCCCCTGCTTGTCATTTAAAAGTCCTGGAGGGAGCAGAGGATTTTTTTCTCTGCCAAGTTGTCTTCTTGGATGGAGCCCAAGCTGTATCTGTAACATTACAATGTGAAAATTGGTCAGTGAAAGATGAGTTTAGTAAACATCATTAACTGATATACAAAGAAGTTCTACAGTATGTACATAGACAGCTTCAGGGTTTTTTTCCTAACAGAAATACTTTAAAAAGCAGGTGAAGTCCAAATCCAAATCCCCACAACACATGATGCTTTTCTTTGCATTAACTTCACCTCTTTAATACTTAGGTGTCATCAAAAATCATTAAGAAACTTTTATGGTAGTAGACAGAAATGGCATTTCTCAGGTGCTCAGCCCCTCAAAAGCACTTGAAAGCCATGCCCAAACAGAAGAACTCATCAATCACATGACAAAATGACCCTCACTGTATGAGGGTTCAAATGAAACCACTCCTAAGTGAAGCAACTTAATTTCTGTCTGCTCCAGCAGCAGCGAAGTGAACTGCAGCTGTTCTCTCTGGATGGGAGGGGAGAGAGATCTTCTGCCTCAACTGCCCCCACCTCAGGGGGACTCCAATCTACCTGCCCCCGACCCCACTCCAGTGGGGCTGAGAAAATCCCACAAGGCCTCCCTCCTTCCCCTGCCTTCTCATCCATCCCATTAAGAGAAAGCAATGAAACAGGGGAAGGCGGGAACAGCCAAGGGAAAATGCAGCCTCTCCCCCTGGATCATCTCCAAATTGGAGCCAATCCGCCACCCTCCTGATCCAACAGCTAACATCTGTTGGATCAAAGTGATTAATCTAATTCATGGGAATTTCTATGAATCGCCATGAGTTAGACCCAGGAGCTGCACTTTTGTCTGTGTCCTCTGTGGCATTAAGCCACAATCCAATGTGCTGCACTGCTCACGACAGACAAATCCATAAGTCTAATCCCCTTTCATAGATTCATAGATGTTAGGGTCGGAAGAGACCTCAATAGATCATCAAATCCAAACCCCTGCATAGGCAGGAAAGTGTGTTGGGTTCAAATGACCCCAGCCAGATGCCTATCTAACCTCCTTTTGAAGCCCCTAGGGTAGGGGAGGACACCACCTCCTTTGGGAGCCCATTCCAGATTTTGGCCACTCTAACTGTGAAGAAGTTCTTCCTAATGTCCAGTCTAAATCTGCTCTCTCCTAGCTTATGGTCATTATTTCTTGTAACCTCCAGGGGCGCCTTGGTGAGTAGAGCCTCACCTATTTCCTTCTGCAACCCCATGATGAATTTATAGGCAGCCACAAGGTCGCCTCTCAACCTTCTCTTGCGGAGGCTGAAGAGGTCCGGGTGCCTTAGTCTCTCCTTGTAGGGCTTGGCCTGCAAGCCCTTAACCATACGAGTGGCCCTTCTCTGGACCCTCTCCAGGTTATCCACACCTCTCTTGAAGTGTGGCGCCCAAAACTGGATGCAGTATTCCAACTGTGGTCTGACCAGCACCTCCTTGGTTCTGTTTGTCATGCATCTGCTGATGCATGATAAAGTGCAGTTAGCTTTGCTGATGACTTCGTAACACTGACGACTCATGTTCATCTTAGAGTCCACTCGGACTCCATGATCCCTGTCCATTTCCATGCTGCCAAGCAGGTTGTTTCCTAGGCAGTAGGTGTGCTGCACATTTTTCCTTCCTAGGTGCAGCACTTTGCATTTCTCCTTTCACATTCTATTATTTTCTGCCCATTTGTCCAATCTGTCCAGGTCTGCCTGTAGTTGTTCCCTGCCCTCTGGTGTGTCCACTTCTCCCCACAGTTTTGTATCCTCTGCAAACTTGGACAGAGTACACTTCACTCCCTCGTCCAAGTCACTGATGAAGATATTGAAGAGTATCAGTCCAAGGACCAAGCCCTGTAGGACCCCACTGCCCACATCCTTCCAAGTCAATAGCGGCCCATCCACCACCACTCTCTGGGTATGATGACTCTCTAGCCAATTTGCCACCCACCGGACTAAGTAATCATCCAAGTCACAGCCTCTTAATTTGTTCACCAGTATGGGGTGGGATACCATATCGAAGGCCTTCCTGAAGTCTAAGTAAACGATATCTACCCCTACTCCTGCATCCAGGTGTTTTGTAACCTGGTCATAAAAGGAGACTAGATTAGTCAGGCATGATCTACCTGCTACGGACCCGTGCTTGTTTCCCCTCATCATAATTTTTCCTGCTGGGCTCTCACATATATGAGCCTTAATAATCTTTTCAAAGACTTTACTGAGGATGGAGGTGAGACTGACTAGCCTGTAGTTGCCTGGATCCTCCTTCCTCCCTTTCTTGAAAATAGGAACCACATTGCCCCTTTTCCAGTCCTCTGGGACCTGGCCCATGGAACATGAATACTCAAATATTCTTGCCAGTGGCTGTGCAATGACTTCAGCCAGTGCTTTCAGTACCCCCCAGATGGAGCTCATCCGGGCCTGCCCACTGTCCAGTCCTTCCAAGTGACTCTGTACCATCTCAGGGTCAACGCTTGGTAGTCTGGTGCCCTGCTGTTGTCTCTCTATGATCCCATTGTGAGACTTGTTTTGCCCTCGTTTAGGAACACTGAGGCAAAGAACTCATTGAGGAGCAGTCTTGTCCCCCCTGTCTGTCACCAATTGCTTTTGCCCATTCAGTAGTGGTCCTATACTGCCCTGGGCCTTCCTTTTACTCCCTATATATCTGAAAAACAATTTTTTGTTCTCCTTAACTTGGGATGCCATCCTCAGCTCCATGGTAGCTTTGGCCTTTCTAACTGCCTCCCTACAACTGCAAGCTGAGGAGGCATACTCCTTTTTAGTAATTTCTCCCTGTTTCCTTTGCTTATATGCCCCCCTTTTTGCCTTTAGGCTGCTCTGGATTTCTCTGGTCAGCCAAGGAAGCCTCTTAGCCCCTTTACCCCCATGTTGGGGTCGTCTCCCTCTGTGCCCGAAGGATCACTTCCTTAAGGCACATCCACCCTTCCTGGGCTCCCATCTCGCCAAATCTCTTACTCTGCAGTGCATCATTGACTAAACACCTGAGCTCACTGAACTCAGCCTTCCTAAAGTCTAGCACTTCCAGCCTACTAGTTACCTTTCCCATTCTATGCCTTATGGTGAATTCTATTATTTGATGGTCACTGTACCCCAGGTGACCACTGAGCTGTAGGTCCCCTACCATGTCATCCTCCATTGCCAATACCAGGTCCAGTAAGACATTCTCCCTAGTAGGACCATGTACCTCCTGCATCAGGTGGAGGTCCTGTACACAGGATAGAAACCTGTGTGAACAGTGGGAATTTGCTGTCTGCGTCTTCCAGCAGATGTCAGGGTAGTTTAGGTCCCCCATGACTACTGCTTCCCTAGTCTTTATGGTCTCTGAGAGCTGCCTCAGGAGTTCCAAATCTAGTTCTTCCCCTTGGTGTGGGGGGTCTGTAGCAGACCCCTACCACCAAATCCCTTTCCCCTTGACCTCCATGTATCCTAACCCACAATCCTTCTACTTTCTCCTCCTCCGATTCCATTTTGATAAGGGTCGATGTATAACGCTCCTTGACATAGAGCACAACCCCTCCCCCTCTCCTCCCTACTCTATCCTTTCTGTACAGCTTATAGCCCTCAATTTGTCCCACCCAGTCATGGATAGAGTCCCACCAGGTTTCTGTTAACCCCACCAAGTCGTAAGTGTTTTCTGCAAGCAGGAGTGCTAGTTCATCCTGCTTCTTCCCCATGCTCCTAGCATTACTGTATAGGCACTTGAGCACCATGAATGGCACCTTTGTTGCCCCCTGGCTCTGTTGCCTAATGGGCCCCTTATTGCTTACCTGCTTATTGCCTACCTGTGCTATACTGTTGGATGTCCCATGGTTTACAGGTTCCTGATCTTCTTCTTCTTCTGCCTCCCCATCCCCCATCTGAGCTAGTTTAAAGTGTGACGTAGGAGATCAGACAACCTGCTGGAGAAAAGACTTTACCTTTTGCTAAGAGGTGAAGTCCATCGCATCCCAGGAAGTCCCTTGCCAAGAAGTGCAGGTTGTGGTCCAGGAAGCCAAATCCTGTATGGTGGCACCAATTCCTGAACCTCAGGTTGACCTCTCTGATGCAGGCACTGTGATGCCTACTGCGACCTCTGACTGGGAGAATGGACGAGAAGACCACCTGCGCCCCAGTCTCCCTAAGCCTGGCCCCCAGAGACCTGTAGTCACCCGTGACAGTCAGGACTACTCCTGGTGTCATTGGTTCCCACATGAGGACCATGGGATAGTAGTCTGAGGGCCGGATCAGGTCAGGAATCCTTGTTGTGACATCCCTAATCTTGGCCCCTGGCAGGCAACACACCTCACGCGCCATGGAATCTAGACGGCAGATGTTTCCCTCTGCTCCTCTCAGTAGGGAGTCACCCACTATGATGACACGTCTCCTCTTCCTCTGGTAGCTTTTCTGGTCCTCAACTTGCTTGGGGATGGATTGGGGCTCCTCCCATGCCATCCCCTCCACTGCACTCTCCTCCAGTGCAGCCAGGGCTTCATATCTTTTCCCCAACTGCACCAGTGGATCCATTTCTGTGGCAAGCGGCCTGGCCTGGGAGGTGACTGTTGTCCATCCTTCCATATCAGCTTCGGGGCTTCTGCAGTCCACTCCTCTGCCTGGTGTCTGGCTCTGCAGAGAAAGGAAGTACCCATCAATCTCCTCCTCAATTGCCCTGATCCCCCTCAACCTGCTTACCTCTGCCTGGAGTACCATCACCTGCCCCTCCAGTGCGTCAACCCTGGGACATGTGGGACAGGAGGAGTGACCCCTGGCCTCTCCCCTACCCTCAGGCCTCTCAATTCCTTTTGGGATGGATCTCACACAGTCCTCCGTCTTGTTGAAAATATTTTCAGAATGATCTATGTGACACTGACCAAAGCACAGGTTCATAACCATTACAAATTGAAAAGAAAGGGTGGGAAGGATTTAAGGAGTGTTAAAATGGGTGGGAAATTTGGAGGAATGGAAAAAAAGAAAATCTTATGAAAATAAAATGCAGAGTTTATGTAGAATATCTTGGCTTGATTCTATACTGATATACAAAATTACACTAGAGATATTGCAGCAAAATATTTTACTTTTTAAGAGAAAACTTTTCTAAAATTCATCCTAGAGTGTTGAACTGCTTCAACTGTGCCTTGCTAAGCCTTTGTGAGCACCTCCAGGTCACACACTTCCCTTGTGTCAGTGAGGCTTAGGATGTCCCCTTTCCATCTTGAAGCTCCTCATCCATTGAGTCAGATGCATGTTCAGATTCTGCTGACCCTCCTGGTTTATTACCTCCCCTCTGTAGAGATTATTCAAAGTCACGAATTGGCCAAATTAAATGTATGTGGGCATTCCCTATCTGCCCTCCTTTTCACTTTGGTTATCCAATATTTATATGGAGAGTGTACTAACACCAAAGTATTTTTCAGTCCATATTTTGGGAGATCCATGTTGGTTCTAACACTGAATGATCCTCCTGATTTGTGTTTGGTTATAGGTGGTAAAAAATGAGCCAGTTATTTAGTAAATATAATAGTATAGCACTGATACAGATGCCATCACATCAGTAAAAAAACCCCCAAACCTAATGGAATTTTCACAAAATAATGTATGGATTCCATTGTTGCCTTCTTTTCAGAGGTCATACAACATCTATCACTTTTCAATCCCTCCTTGGTATTTCTTATTAAAATCAGGCTTCTCCCTAATATTCCTTAATAAGTAAAGTTTTTGAATTTTGTTCTAGATGCCAGGCTCCTCCCATCTTATGGGTGTGAGCAAATCTACACTGCTTGGAACCTGTTCCCATAGTTCTTGCACAGAGAATATTGCATGTGGGACCACAGTGCTGTAGCATACTGAATCTAGGCAGAGGATTTGCAAAAGTTTACTAGCAGATCCAGAATTGGTTTAGTCACATCCCCTGTTTTGCAGCTACTGACTAAAAGGTGTTTTTTATAAAGGTCAGAAGTTGAGCAGATGTCCTCAAAGAAACTAAAGATGGAAATACTTCTCAAATGAGCAATTTCACACATGCAGAATGGAGACTGCTGTTGGCAAGTTTCTCCTGAGAACAGCAAACTTTCCTGCTGGTGGTGCAGAGGAGAGCTGCTTCACATTTTTTAAACATAGAATTTTATGGGACAGACATGATAGACTGCTTGATACTGAATAGTGACAACACAAAGAAAATGAGAACACAAGAACCAGAGATTCCTAGTGTAGAAAGGCACAATATTTTTAAAATCATGAATATGAAACCTGTGCTTGTGTGACACTTTAATTGCCTGCTCGAGTAAAAAGTTACCACGTGTAGGCTGCTATGGGCAGAGTCCGGTCAGAACACAGCAGGGTATGTTTGGTCATGCTAGCTGAGATGACCAGTTTTACTTTTGCTGCTGGCTTCGGCCAAGGACCCGCTGTTCAGGGCTCTTGCCTCTGCTGCAGCCAGGCTAGTAGATAATACTCTGAGGCCACCCAGGTTTGGTAGCAATGCAAAACAAGCAAAAGAAGTTAAATAAGCTAGCACTTAGCCATCTTCCAGTGGTTCTTCCAGGTGATGCAAAAAGCGGTTCGTTTCTCTGGAGGCCACCAAAATCACAGACACACACTTATTAGCAGCACAAAAGGTGTATTTGCAAATAGGGTCAGAGCAGAGTCAGAGACTCAGATTACTCCGAACCCCTGAGGAACTTTGCAGCTCGTATTTATCCTTTCCCTCCTGGGCACGTGTGCAGACACAGGAACTCTTACAGCTCATTTCCGTTTCATACAAACATGTGTGTGGTTACGTTACTACATCCGTCGCATGTACATTATAATTAACTACTTAAGTATGCAGGGCGGAGAAGTAAATATGCATCAAGCATGCTCAGAAAGTTCTTTAGGTCACCAAGAGTTTAAATCCCGCCCCCCCTTTCAAGGACACAGTCAGCTGAATTCCAGCTTCTGTAATCTGCATGAGGAAGGCTAGGGGGAGGCTGGGGGAGTGTGTGATTTAGTATAAGAAAAACTGTGGCAAGGCTGGCCAAGAAAAAAAAGTCCTTGGCAGTGTATTTTTTTTTCTTATCAGGTACAAGATGCAAACTGTGCATTTCTAACAACACTCCAGTTCTAACAATATTATAACAATACTCCATTTCTAACACAGGCTTCACCTCCTGGTTGCCTCTTATGTTTCAGAGGCTTTGCAGAGCCTGCAGGTTTGTGCAATAAAGCAAATGATCAGACAGACAGAGAAAGAAGAACCCTGCTCCAAGCTCTCTCAGTAGCTGCTTAACCCCTGGTGGCTCCAGGCAGCCTGCTCCCTGGCCAGGTGCAGCCCCTTGAGCCTGCTTTCAGTGTCTTTTATCCTTCTTGCTCTGGGCTCACATGGCAAACCCTCTCTCATTCTCCACACCTGTGTCAGCTCCCTTGCTGAGGGGCTCACTACATTCCAGGACCTGGTTCCCCGGCCTCCGGTGAGTACTCCCAGGTCTGGGGTAGGTGTGCAGAGGTGCTTCTGGGGTGTGGGGCTGTTCAGACTCCCCTGAACCCCTAGTAACAGGGCAGGGCCCTGTTACACCATGGTACAGCCACATATCTGAGGGGTATTTTTAAAGAAACCAAGCTCTATGCTTACACATTTTTTCTCAAAGAGGTTTAATTAAGATTGCCAATAAACAGCAGAAGGGTAACAGTTTACAAATAAGCGAAACTTCTTTGCTGACCTTGAAGAGAAATGGAAAGAAATATTGGGCAGGAAATGGTTGGTTAGCAGTGGAAAAAATAATCCCTTTCTCGTCCCTGAAACTTAGTTATATCTAGAAATCAACAGAACCTCTCTGAAGATTTTGAAACAATCTTTTTGTCTTTTTTTAAGTGTACTACTCAGTTCTAGTTTCCTCTGTTCTTTGTGTCTGCACTGAGAGTCCAAAATTCCCAAGCCACTTCTGAAAAAAAACTGTCTTGAAAGTATTCTTGGCACTACAGAAAGTAAGAAATATAGGGACTGTCATGAGAGCTTGTTCTTACAAGATTTCCAGTCATATTTTGAAGCCCTGAGGGCATTCAAACAACACTGAACTCCACACCTTCACTCATACAGAACCCTGCTGAGATAAAAGTGCAGAGAAGTTGAAGAGTTTCGTTATAGGACTAAAATCTATGAGTCTGATCATAAAATAAAGACATATCACCAGTTTGCACTGTTAATCTCTAATTCTCACCAAAGAGCCAAGTCTATTAAAAAACGGGCTGGGATAGTACAGCCATACACTGAAGAAATAGTTTCCTGACTGAATAGTTCCCATATAGTATTAGTAAGGAACCTGCTTAAGGGGCTGGCTGAAAGAGTTGGAGCACAGACTACAAAGCAAAGTAAGAAAGCCTGTGGAAAGGAGCATTAATAAAAATGGCTTTCCTCCCTGTATTCATTTCAGCCAGATATTACAAAAATTTGTGAGAGAGAACTCAAAAGACAATGAATTATTGGAGAAGAAAGTAGTATACCTTTTCATTTGCCTAGGTCGCTATTTTGGGGTTATGTTAGAAGATACACTTCCTATACAGGTCTGTTGCAGAAGTAGTTTTTAGGGCTGTGCAAAACTTCAACTTAATATTCGATTTGACAAATATTCGACATATTCAACCTTGAAAAGTGGAAGTCGAGTCAAAAAGCAGCTGGTCGAATAGCTGTCGAATTGAATACCGGAAGTCGAATATTAACAGCGCGGGTCAAATATTCGACAAGGGTCGAATATTCAACTTGCCTATACTGGATTCTCTGGGAGGGGGGAAGGGGGGAAGGAGTGCTTTCATGACTGACATGTGTGGCTGGCCAGTGACCTGTCAGCATTCTCTGAGGTCCCTTCCAATCCCAGTGCTCTGGGGGAGGGCCAGAGAAAATGCATAAAAGGCAGCAGTTTTTCAGCTCC
>NW_017728912.1:16371094-16380040 GCF_001723895.1 Crocodylus porosus
CAGCATTCTCTGAGGTCCCTTCCAATCCCAGTGCTCTGGGGGAGGGCCAGAGAAAATGCATAAAAGGCAGCAGTTTTTCAGCTCCCTGCTTTCTGCCTTGGGGTCAGTTTCTGAGCTGCTGGTGTTCTCCAGCACCTCTGCAACAGACCATGACGGCTGGAAGCCCTGGTCGTCAACAGACTCCCTGCTTGCAATGCTAGCAACAGGGAATTCTGAGAACTTGGTGCTTTTATTTTATAACTACTTCTCGTATTAGTTTATGCTTATATTGGATAGGGTTAGTAGTGGCCTAGGATCTATTCTATATATAGGAATTTAGTTTAAATATTTTTTTTTATACATCATTCATTCTTTCCACCACACCAATGCTTCTCAATATATTATCTACACACGCAAACACATTTACATAACATCCAGAAATCTAATCCATGGCGCACAGCACGCTTAGAGGTTCCAGTTTACATATGAAGGAACACATTATGAAGCAGGGTGGAAAGGCAGGTGGCCACACTGGCCAGTCTGCATGAAGGGGAGCAAGGTGGGTTGCAAGTGGGAGAGCTGCAATTTCTCCCCCCACCAAACTTAGACACAGCCTCTTTCTCCCGCTACAAGGGATGAGGCTGCTACAAGCAGTAAAGAGAGGGGAGCAGCAGTGCCACCAGAGCCACTGCCTGTGCCTGAGACTCTCTCATGTCCACACGCAGCCACCACAGCCTCTCCCACCATAACTGCCACCAGCACAGCAGTGCGCTCCACCCCTGTGTCACTGTCTATGCTGAGCCTTCAGCACCAGAAGAGGAGCTGGCACCGCATCTGGATCTCAGTGCCCTGGCAAGGGAAGGAGGGGAAATCAGTCGAGTTTTGCTTGACCCCCCTCAGGTTTTTTTCATTTCAAGCCATGAGGTCTTTCCCAGAAGGCACTTCAGAAGGTGCCTCTGTACAGGTGAAGGCAAGTGGCTCAGCTGAGTCCGCTCTTCCTCTTGCTGTGCCTCTGACTGCTGAAGAGGGGGAGAGTTCAGCAACATCCACAGATGCACCCGCATGCCAGAGAGAAAGGCCTAGTACTAGCATGGTCTGGGATCATTATGAGCTGCCAGATGATCCCGTGTTTGCTATCTGCGTGTTCTGCCAAGCCAAAATCAGCCGGGGCAAGGGAACAAAGCGCATGACCACCTCAGAGATGCTGAATCATCTCCGCAGGTACCACCCCTTTGCCACAGGAATGGCCCAGCTCACTCCACAGCCGCCATCCCCCCACAGCAGAGGCCGGGCACCCTGGAACATTGGGGGCAAAAGGGACCAGTTGCAAATGCGAGCAAGGTCACCCAGACCATTGGGGAGGTGCTTGCTCTGGATGGCCAGCCCTTCACCTTTGTTAAGCAGCCAGGGTTCAGGCGGCTCCTGGCACTGCTGGCTCCTTCCTACCAGGTGCTCGCACGCACCGCCTTCAGCAGGATGGTGGTGCCCTCCCTATACAAAGCAGGTGACCATACACTTCACCTCAGACATCTGGAGCAGCCGAGGTGGAGAACATGCGTACCTCTCCCTCACAGGGCACTGGTGTGGCCAGTCAGGCTGTTGGTGGGCTCTCCTTCATGCCAAGGTGATGGATGAGTCCCACACAGCAGCAGAGTTAAGGAACCACATGGTGCAGTGGTGGCTGGGCATTGAGCAGGCTGAGCTCACCTGCGGCTTCATGGTCACCGACAATGGGGCCAATATGGTCAAGGCAGTCCATGATGCCAACTTTCCTGGTATTCACTGTGTGGCACACAATTTACATCTGATTGTGAGGGACGCCTTGGAGGGGGACAGGGCTGCCAGTGATGGTGCCAGCAACACCAGCAGGCTCGTTTCCAGATGCAGGAAGGTGGCAGGCTACTTCCACCGGAGCATCAAGGAAGGCAAGATGCGGGACAAACAAGCAGAGCTAAATGTCCCACAGCACAGCATCATGCAGGTTGTGGAGACTCGGTGGAACTCCACATACCTGATGCTCGAGAGGCCGGTGGAGGAACAGAAAGCCATCCATGAGCTGGCCTTGTTTGGAAAGATTGGGATCAGCGGCCTCCTGACCAAAGCTGAGTGGGATGCCATCTCCCAGATCTTGCTGATCCTCAAGCCCTTCCCTGAGGCCACTGAGACCCTCAGTGTTGCTGATGCCTTCCTCAGCCAGGTGGTCCCCATAGTGAAGGAGCTCCGCAGCCAAATGGAGAGCTTTCTGGGGACCAATGTTCCTGGCTGGGGCAGGCCACATTCACCAGATGTGCAGGCACTGGTCAGGCGGCTGAAGGAGGGCCTTAGGAAAAGGCTTGAACCCTTGGGGTCCAACACAGTGCATATGCTGGCCACCATCTGTGACCCAAGGGTGAAAGGCACCATATGTGTCAGCGAGACACTGAGTCACTGGAGGGAGGTACTTATGAAGAAAGTGACAGAGGTGGAACAGCGGAGGTGGGGGGAAGTGGGACAGGGGGATCCACTGCCTGAACCCAGCCTGCCATCCACGAGCCAGTCTTCCCTCCACCACAGGCACTGCCAATATGGGCTAAGGACATGGCAAACATTAGGGGGTCCAGAGCCACCAGACCCCAGGATCAGGCAAACAGCCCTCACACCATGGTGTCTGCCTATCTTGCCGAGCCTGTGGAGCCCCTGGACTGTGACCCATTCGCCTACTGGGCAACCCGCAGCCCGATGTGGCTGGATCTGGCCACAGTTGCCCTGGAATACCTGTCCTGTCCACAGACCAGTGCGCCAAGCGAGAGGGTGTTCAGCATGGCTGCGGATGTTGTGACACCCCACTGCACCTGCTTGGATCCTGGTTTGGTGGAGCAGCTGGTGTTCCTCACGGTTACCTCCCACTGCTGGGGTTCCCCAAGCGCCATTTGCAGACAGCGTGAATGCCACCCTCCTCGCTCTGTCTGGATCACAAGTTTTGTCTGTCAGCAGCCTAAGGTGCAGTTTCCCCCAAACCCCTGCACCTATCACTGTGAAAGTTGGCAGGCTTTGTGGGCTCCTCAGGGGCTAGGAAGCCTACAGTTTTGAGCTCCCTGTGGCTTTCCACACAGAAGTTACAGGTGGTTTGCTCTCAAGAATTTGGGGTGAAGTTTCTCTGCACCCCCTGAACCTAACTTGTTGAAACTTGCCACGCTTTGTGGGCTCCTCAGGAGCTACCACTCCTGCAGGTTTCATCAAGTTCAGACAAGAAACGCCAAAGTTCCCTATTATAGCCTATGGGGAAGTCGAAGCAGCTCAAATATCCAACTGAGCTTCAACCTCAAGTCCAAGCGGACCCGCTTCAACTCGAAGTGGACAGCAAATTGAAGTGGGACCTGGTTTAATATTTGACATGGCTGTCAAATTGAATATTACCTGCTCTGCCCAGCCCTAGTAGTTTTTAAATTGATTTTTAAGGAACATTGAGGGCACCTAGATCAGATGGATGGGTACCTTCCAGGAAACATGCAGCTAAAGCATCTGTGCCTTTAACCCCTGCATGAAAGAGATGATTTGGCTCTTCAGTATTTTCTGTGCTTCACCCCAGACATGTCTGAACTTTGTAAGTGGGTTGAAATGAATGTGTATGTAGTGTGAGACTTTAGCACCCACTTTGGCTTCTTTATGCAATCTAGAAAGATCAGAGGGGACCCGAGATCTAACAACTCCTTCACAAGTCTTGGTAGTTTCCAAGCAGTAATGAAAGTCCCTTCCTTTAGAGAGGTCACCAGGGTTGGAATAAACCAGGACGATGGGGAAATATAGGTGGCTCAAATTTGCCTTTGCTCCTGCCTCTTCCTGGCTTGTAAAAAAAATAAAGGTAAAATTTGTAAAGTTTTTAGGATGCTCTTGAGAGAAAGGTACTATGGAAATAAAGATTGTTATGAAAATTCCAAATGCCACAATTGCTCCTCTGACCTTAATCTCAATTGTGTTTTCATTAAGTTCACCAAGTGAATGGCTAACACTCATCTAAGTTTATTATTCCTGTAATGCTTCTGGTTTTGTGCTGTGAACATGGGTTTTTATTACTTTTATCATATTTTCTGCATAGCATGGTTGCATTGTCTAGCGTAACTAGCAGGGATTCACTAATCATTCTGGTTCTGCTGCTGTAACTTGACCTTCAATTTAATCTCTTAGAGCACCTACACATGTGCTCATTGAACAAGCTTTAGTTAAAGCGCCCTCACTGCTATTTTGAGATGCAGGGACCCTGAATATACAAGAAGCTGCATCACGCTGAAGTGTATTCTGATTTGAACACTCTAGCAGACTTGATTAATTGAGTCTGCTCCAATCTAATCTGATCTAATCTGATCTAATCAGACCACATTGGAGCACATGTAAAAGTGCCCTTAGAGTCCATTTTCCATATGTAAAATGGGAATAATCACCAGGGAGATGTTGTTAAGTTTAATGTTTATAAAGAACTGCATGCATACATGTATGTAATATATCAATTTATAGAATACTTAGCAGTTCTCAGGGAACACTCCCATTTAAATAGCTTAATTAAATAATCATTATTTGAGTGATAATTTGGGACATGTCACCAATGAGTGCTTTGCCTGACTAAAGATGAAGTAAAAATTCACTAAAGATTTGGCACTGTAAATATAGAATGTTCCATTGCTAGTCAGAAAGGACCAGCATTAGTCAAATGGAGACCTTTGAATGGAGGAATTTCACATAAGTGGGCTGGGGTAGTCCATAACTCCAACTGCTTTCTAACTGTTTAGGATTTAACTAGGGTAGGATTCAGGAGGACCCCAACATAAAACAGAATAAGGTTAACTGAGGAGTTGGCTTAGGTACAGGACTTCCCCAGGTCTGGATGACCCAAGCTAGATCCACTTAGAAACTGAAGTGCTGCCTAATTGTCCCCTGTGGGTTCCTAAATTCAAAATATAGATCCTCAGAAGCCATACACCATTGGTCTTCAGCATTCCTTGGCACCCGCATTTCTGTTAGTCAAGTCCTCTAGGAATCTAAAGATCTGCTTCTGAGGATGCTCAGAACCACCTAAGTCTTGACAGTCCTGAGCAGTTAGGTGCCTAGGCCTTGTCAGGATTCACAAAGTAAGTGAAGTAAGGCCTATTTTTTCCATAGGGCATGATCCAGTAGGTGTTATCAGAACACACCCAATAGTTCAGATCCATTCAAAACTCAGGTATGATCCAAGTGCTGCATGAATAGAGCACACATGTCAGACACGTCCGAGGGAGACCTCCAACTCCCATTTCCTCGATGAATACCTATACAGTATAATGGGGTATAGCTCTCTCAGTTATTCCTGTTGATGCTGTTTGACTGCATATGGAATACATGTTCCTTGGAGCCAAGAGAAAATGACTAAGTATAATTCTATTGTCAAGTGCTCAGGGCACTCAGAGCACAAGGCATGGCCTTCAGTCCCTACTGGGATATTCATTGTAATATACAAAGAGCTAAATACTTTTTGGAGTACAGCCTGGAACTGAGTCTCACCCCTAGTCCTAAGTGAACACTTTATAGGCTGGTTGTTAGAGTACTCTTTTATGAGGTAACTGATGTGGTTTGAATCCTTTCCAGCTTAAAAGAGAAATTAACCTGGGTCCCCAGCATCTATCATCATTGACCTTAACAGAGAGCACCACCTCATTGTCCAGGCATGTTTTATGTGGGACTTGCCCTAGTAGATGTATTCTGAAAACACCTACTGAATCAAGTCCCACAAGCAAACAAGATAGAGGCACATATAGCTTATAAATCCCAATGGGGGTTGAGATATGACATGGGCCATGTGGACATGTTCATGGAACCTGATCTATGATCTACAGTTCACTTTAAGTAGCGTGATCATAGATCTGGTTATTTTTAGCCCCCTCTCTGACTACCTCACCCCCAAATGAACAACCCCTCCCCCACAACAAACCCACCACCAATTCTGGGCTCTGCACTTCAGGAGGGATGTGGACAGCATTGAGAGGATCCAGAGGAGAGCCACTAGCATGATCGGGGGCAGCAGGGCAGGCCCTATGAGGAGAGAATATGGGACCTGAACCTGTTCAACCTCCACAAAAGAAGGCTGAGAGAGGGTGGTCGCCTATAAACTTGCCAAGAGGGACCAGCAGGCAATGAGAGATTCCCTGTTCCCCCAGGCACTACAGGGGGTAACAAGGAACAATGGCCATAAGTTGACAGAGTAGATTCAGGCTAGATATCAGGAGGCACTACTTCACTGTCAGGGTGGCTAGGAACTAGAACCAACTTCCAAGGGAAGTGGTGCTTGCCCCTACCCTAGAGGTCTTTAAAAGGAGGCTAGACAGCCACCTAGCTGGGATCATTTGGCCCCAGCATCCTTTCCTGCCCATGGCAGGGGGTCAGACCAGATGATCTGCTTAGGTCCCTTCTGACCCCACCAACTATGAAATTATGAAACTAGGAAACCCCAACTCTGCAGACATGCCAGCACACCTGATCCCACCAACCCCCGCAAAAAATAACTGTATATGCTTGTGCAGATGTCCTCCATGGCCAGGAGTCATGCCAGGAACATGATCTAAGTAAGTCAGGGTGGAAAGAGGGGTATCGGGTTGGTGGATCTGGGGGGGAGTTGGTGAGATCAGGTGGACTGGCAGGTCCAGGGGGATTGATGGGTCTGAGGGGGGTTGTCTGCCCATGAGTGGGGAGGGTCAGAGGGATAAAGATAGCCCAGTTGTGGGGAGATGGGGTGCAGGGGCAGAGCTGAGTGGGTGGAATTTCCCAGTCCTGGGGCCATGTTCTGAATGCATGCACGCGTTCACAGTGGACCACACACAGATGTTTCCATGACCAGGTCTACAGTCATGCAGCTTGCTTTAAGCTGAGTGATCATAGATCTAGTCCTGCTTGTGCACATGTTTGTCAGTGCTGGAAACCATACTAGGAACACAGTCTGAGTCAGGGTTTGGGGAGAAGTGCGAA
This sequence comes from Crocodylus porosus, assembly GCF_001723895.1. Taxonomy (NCBI): domain Eukaryota; kingdom Metazoa; phylum Chordata; order Crocodylia; family Crocodylidae; genus Crocodylus; species Crocodylus porosus. The sequence continues at coordinate 16,378,043 of NW_017728912.1, forward strand.
GAGTTAGAATCCAATCTCTATATTCAATCCGTACTTTTTCACTGGCTGCCTGTCTTGCATGCATACCAGCCCAGCCTTTGGCTTCTTTACTATTCATTCCATCCAGGAAGAGCACATACCAACTGCAGATGGTTCCTTAGCCTGACAAAGGGTATTTATACTCAAAAGCTTGCAAAGAAGAATTTTTCCAACTATTTAATATGGCACTGTAGATTCTACTTTGCAGCAGGACATCTAAACATATTGTGTTGTTTAAGTCCTTTTGTGGATCTAGCCCTTAGTCAGCCAGGGGTAAAGTTGTTCTAGAAATTCAGCTTCGACAGTTGTTCTACTTCTAGCTCAAAAGACAATGTCCAGCTTGTTTAGTTAATTTAGACAGATGCCTGCCTAAACTTTGGAAAACTGACTTAGTTGAGGTTTAAAATCATTGTAGCTTACTAAAAGCCTGTTCTAGACCCTAAAGATTGACTTCAGCCTGGTGCGTGGTAGAGAGCCATATCAAATTGTTAATCAGTTTAGACAATAGCTTTATCTAACTCTGGGAGATTGTGTCTTAGGTTAGCTATGAACTCATTTGTTATGAACTTGGAGAATTTTTGTACTAATAGATCATTTCCTGCAAGATAAGGATCAATTTGGTCCAGAAATTGGCAAGCACGTGCTGGGGAGCATCTACGTCAGCGTTTTGGACATCACCAGTGCTGGCCCTTGCACACTCCATAGCCAAGTACTATGCACCAGTATAGACCAGAAGCAGTCACACTTGACTTGCTGACATCCAACTGAACTCTTCAATGTGGTACATCACTGGAACTCTCAAGTGGGCCCCAACACCTTGGCTGCCTGTGCTGTTGCACATTGCCTCCACCCACTCATCACAAGGCAGCAACACTATAGGAAATCCAGCGAATTAAGGAAAACAAACATTTCTCCATCCACCAGATCTCAACAGTGCCCCTTACCATCACCTAAAGTCACACAAGCCCTTCTGGATACATCCTTCAGCGGTGTGACTTCAACCCTGATGAAGCTTGGAAAGCCAAAGTCCCAAATAAACAACTTGTGATAGATCCAACACAGAAGGCCCCTGGCTTCAATCTCCCACAATGCTCTTGGGCAATTCTAAACCATCTCCACACAAACCATGGGAGATATGGATACTTGATGCACAAATAGATAATTAAAAATTCTCCAGTGTGCAACTGGTCACCCAAAACAGATCACGGAACACATAATGACTCAATGCCCAATCCACACATCTGAAAGTGGTATCACAGTTATACATGGCTGCTCCTGACAAAATTGTCTCAATCACTTAAATGTAAAATTACAGTTGCTGTTCTGTATCTACATCAGCCATATGAAAGAAAATTTCCTGCAAAATCTAGAATTTAGAGTGTGTGTGTTCTCCTATATTTTCAATGCTTCTAAGAATTTATCTGTTTCTTTTCCCTTTGCAATACCTGAAGGCCAGATCCAAAAAGGTATTTAGGCTTTTAGCCCCTAACTTTCCATCATGTCCTCAAGTCAATTGAAATTAATGGGAAGTTAGGTATCTAAATAAGAGATGCTTAAATACCTTAACGGATCTAGACCTGTGTCGTTAACTCACAAGTACACATATCAAACTCTATATCGTAAGTCAAAGAAGATATAGATTTCATAGATTTCATAGACATTAGGGCTGGAAGGGACCTCGGGAGATCATTGAGTCCAGCCCCCTGCCCAAAGCGCAGGAAGTCAGCTGGGGTCATAGGATCCCAGCAAGATAAACATCCAATTTACTCTTGAAGATGTTCAATGTAGGTGCTTGAACCACCTCCGCTGGCAGACTGTTCTTCCTTATGTCCAGCCTGAAACGGTCTTGCAGGAATTTGTGACCGTTCGACCTCGTCATCCATTGGGGCGCTCTGCTGAACAGACGTTCCCCCAGATCCTGGTGGTCACCCCTGATAAACTTATAGGTGGCCATCAGATCACCCCTGAGCCTGCGCTTTT
>NW_017728912.1:16380700-16397460 GCF_001723895.1 Crocodylus porosus
TAAGATCTTCCCCAGGATAGAAGTCAGGCTAATGGGCCTGTAGTTAGCCGGATCCACTCTCCTCCCTTTCTTGAAGATCGGTACCACATTGGCCTTCTTCCAGTCTTCGGGCACTAGACCAGAGCGCCAGGAGTTTTCTTTTAAGTGTATAAACTTTTCTTTTAAGTGTCCTTCCAGTACCAAATTTCCAAAATTATTAGCTCTAATAGACGTAATAAATATGCTTTCTGACTGTTATAAATGCCTATTAATAAACTTTGTAGGGATAGGAGATTTCCTAATCTTCTTTCAAGAAACCATTTTCAAACAGAAAATGTTAATTCTGCAGGATGGAAGGGGCAAACCTTAGTAAATGAGAACTGTACTGGATTGCAATAAATAATCATCTCTAGTAATTTTCCTGATTGTCCTGACCTTTCTTTTTCTCTCTTACCTGATCCGCATTTGATAAGCATTACTAGTCAAATTTTATGTACAATAAAAATAAGAACCAATTCATTCATAATGATCTAATTTTAAACAGATGATAGATAAAATCTACAGAAAAACAACTCCATCTGTATTTTAAATGTATTATAGAGCACATTGTAGCAGGCTGAGAGAGTGAGGAAGGAGAATAACCTCACTCGTCCTTCTTCTTACCAGCCTGGGAGCTAGCATTGGCCTCAGCAGCTGCCAGTGCTGCAGAGATGTCCCGTGCTTTGACACAGACCCCACCACTATCCCTGGGCAGACCTAATCAGGGGAGGAACCATGCACGGCGTCCAGCAGGGGAAGTCCCTAGCAAGGTGTCTGAAAAGGCTGGCAGCATGCCCAAGTTACAGGAGCTCTGAGTTTCCAGTGTTGCCAGGAACTCACCTAACCTAACCAAATTGAATTCACCTGTAAGAAACTGGGACACCATGGGGATGGAGCAAGTTACCACTGATTGGCCGAGTCCTCAGGGAAACTGAAATAAAAGAAAACAGGCAGTAAGTGGATGACGTTCCAGCGTGGAGATGGAAACATGCTGGGACTTGGTGAGAAGCAGACATCCTGCCCATGTTTTCTTTTGGTTGTGAAGGATGCACTCCTGGGTACTCAGCATGGTGAGCCTGGACCTATTAGTGAAGAATACCTCTGGGCTGAGACTGTAGGGCTTAGTGTCCAGCAGATCTCTCTGGATACTGCCCCAGAACTCAAGTGAATATAGAGACATGGAGGCTTGTGGTAGGAGTGTAGGGGCAGAGGAGCTCCTAATAGCACCCCTCACTGGTAGTGTCAGCCAGTGTAGGGTATGGGATCTCAAGACCGTACCTTGAAGCAGTAGCATGCTATACCCTATCAATAGAGAGCTAATGGGAGAGTGGACTGAGGACTTGGTGGATACTGAGAAGCTAGAAGGCTAGAGGGACAAACCAGGCAAGGTAGTGGCCCCACTGGGAGTAATCTACCATTTACCAGCAAGTCATGGCAGACAAGTCTGAAGCAGGGACCCACCCCTTGCCTGGGGAAGGTTATGGGCAAGCCAGTAGCATCTCGACATCAGCCCCTGTTACACACGCATACATAACACTAGGAGTATGCTGAGATAGGGAGAATAAGAATATTCAATTTTTTAGATTATTCACTAGAGAAGCACTGACATGGATATAGTAGATACAACACTTAACGTAGAAAAAATATTATGGGCTTTCTATAATGTTTACAATGGTCAGAGAAATTTCATTCTCTCCTCTATAACAACCTCTGCATTCATACAGCATTTCAGTTAAATCGCACTATTGATAGTACTAGTCTTCCTTTGTCATAAGTATTTTGCTGTAACAAAACATAAATTATGAAATCGTTGACCTATATAAGTGTGATCAAATAGCTGTATTTAGAAAGGGATGTTTTTAAATGGTTATATGTAACTCAGCTAGGCTTGACAAGGAATACAGCAAAATGTATCAGTTAAGAAAAAAAGCAGGATATGTACCATATTTTCTCATGTTCAACATGCCCTGAAATAAGATACACACTTTGTTTTTGAAAGGCAGAATGAAGAAAAAAAAAGATCTTTCCTTGTAAGTAACTGAGTAGCAGCAGCTAGGAAGCCAAGTCTGTCATTGTTTTGCTCCTTTTGTATTGCAGGCAGTTACTTCCCTTTTGCCCAGCAGACATTTAAGAGGCAGAAACTGTTGTTACCACACTTTCTCCCTCATAATCTGTACCTGACTCTCTCAATAGCTATTTTGGGGGAAAAGGTATATGTTGTATGCAATAAAATATGATAAGGCACTGACAGACGTGGGGAGAAAAAAAAGTACTTTACCAGAAGCAGCAGCACATTAGTTGGACCTGGCTCCACAACATCTGTATAGAACGGGCACTTCAACAGGGCTTTATGGCGCTTTTATCTAAAGCTGATTCAATCAGCTATTACATAAAAGTGCCAACCCCCCCCCCCCACTAAAACACCCAATCTATACAGACATTGGGCAAGCTGGATCCAATTAATGCACAGTCTCTTCTGGGCATGTGATGGGCTTAGCCTGGGGTGGCAGGGGGGAGGGGGAGGGAAGAGAAAGTTTAAAATAAAACACGGGTTTTTTTGATTTTTTTACATTTGTAAGCAGCTAATGTTCTTTGTGTTCCCATGCCATAGAGGAAAATAGACAAGCTACTGCGAAATCAACAAGAGCAAGAATTTAAAGCACAACAGCTACTTTGCAGTGTGTGTCCACTCTTGCCCTGTGGCATATGAAAGCTGCATCTCAAAGATGCCACAAGGTAACTTTCAAGTACTGAGGGGTAAAGTGGGCACACATTTACTGTAGAGTAGCTGATGTGCTGCAAATACCTGCCCTAGTTTATCTTATGGCAACAGGTTTATGTGCCCATATCCTTAATCCAGATCAGCAGTGTTCAACCTCTAGCCCACAGACCACTTGAGGCTCATGGGGCCACATCATCTGGTGTGTGAGGCTCTACACAGGTCCATAAATTTGGCAGTGGGGAAGTGATAATTAATTGCTGCTCCAGTGCTGCTGAATTTCTGGATCCATGGGGAGCCCTGCAGGATGGATGCCATGGCTCTGTATGTTAGACTTCCCTGGATGCAGTTGAGTAGGTGTGCAGCGTGATCCAGCACATGGGGCAAGGCTGATGTGTGGCTGCTTCTGGTGCACAGAGTTGGGCCAATGTGAAGCTGGATTTGGAGCATGGGGTTGGATTGGTGTATACAACTAGGCTGGTGCACTGGATTGCCTCTGTGAACTGGCCTGGTGTTCAGGATCTGGCACACATACTGGCCCTAACCTACTAACCTGGCCTGCAGGGCTGGTAGGTTTAGTACCATTGATCTAGATCACTAGATGTTGTACACAGGAACATGAGGATTCCTATATTGGCTCAGACATAAAGGACATCTAGTTCTGTGTCCTCTGGCAGCAGCCAACTCTAAATGCTTTGGAGGATGATACAAGAACCAGAAAGTATACACATTTAGGATAACTTGTATCTATAAGACACATATCAAAGTTTAATATTCTTTCATTTTTTTCCTAATTTATTATCACAAAGAGATATTTTTGGATACCTGTGATATTGAGGGTTTCATAGGTTAAATGCACATTGTGTGACAAAGTATTTTCTTTTGCTCAGCCTTGGATTTTAATCCTTTAATTGAGCTGACTGTCCTCTTGTTCTTGTATTTTAAGACAACACAAGCTATCTTCTCTATAACTTTCATTATTTTATATAGTCTTATCATCTTCCATGTTGTAGATCTCCTTTTGAAGGCAAACAATTCAAGTCTGGTTCCCACCATATGAGAAGTGTTCCTGGCCTTCATTCATCTTTCCTGTTTTCTGAACCCCCCTCTAGCTTTACAATATCCTCTTTGAGGTGGAGGACCCAGTGTCGTACACCAACTCAGATGGGGCTGTACCAGTATAGTGCACCTAGTGGCATTCTGTTTGCAGCTAGTTGTGCTGAGGTTTTCATCAGAAGTGTAGGGAGCCATTTCAGTGTCCAGGGCATGGGGCAGAAAGAGAATTGTGCTGAACACTGGAAAGTGGATGTGGGGGGAGGAGAAGTAGAGTCTTACCTGATGGGGCTCTCCACTAGGACAGCTTGAGCTTGAGCTGCTGCTGCTGAGAAACAGGCAGTGACATGGGCTCTCTGGGGACCTTCCTGGTGCCCTATTCTCTCCCATTGTTCTATCCTCAGTTGCAGGGCTCTGCCTCCCATGGCAAAGCCTCAAGGGTAGGGTGTCATTTCACTCCCCGCCCCCCTCACAATAAACAGTTGGATGCAGGGCTGTATCTATAGCCAGGCAGGGGCAGTGCAGAACAGCACCTCCATGGCAAAGATGCCCGGCAAGAGTGGGCCATACTGGTGCCATCTCTAAGACTGCACCCGGGGCTGGTGCCCTGCTCTTCCCACCTGAGTTATGCTACTGGTCTTCATTGTAACTCCTGCAATGACAGTGAGGTCCCTTTCTTACAGTAGATAAGTGTAGCAAAAGGTAAACTTGCAAAGGATTTCCAAGAAAGAACTAGAAGTTTTAATCTCTTCCATAAATAGTAGGAAAACAAGAGCACTATAGTTATGCAGAGTTTTCAATTAAACAGCCAATATTCCATAGGGGCCAGTAGGGAACTGAAAAGTGCTGACAGAGACAAAACAACAGACAGGCATGCAGTGAAGAATTTTACTTGATGATCTTGGCTACTTTGCTTTTCATTAAGTTGTCTGTGATCAGCCCCATATTTAACTAAGTTATTCTCTATAACATCGTTCAATGAGTACTTTGTATGTCATCCTACAGATAGATTTTATTTCATGCTATACAATACTTTTCATTTTATTGATGACCTGAGGGACAAGTTATACAAGTCATATGGTACTACATTTGTTTTATGATTGGTTGATTTAATCTTTATAAACTACTTCTTAAAAGAAACCAAGTTTTGTCTCTAAGCCAATGTAATGTAGTGCCTAAGGCTGACTTACTGTGTTTTGAAGAAAACTGTGCTCGTAAGGATCTTTCTGCAAAATAAATGAAAAGGTATGTACATATGCCTTAGGAGAAATGAACAAAAATGTGCATTCATGTTTTTCTCACTTTCTGCTAATTGTCTATTAGCATTTTCCTGTGGGCTGAATGCAGCAGTATGGAGGGAGAAATGGGGAATCAAAGGAGAGTAAAAATACAGAACTGTAGTCCTCAGCCCTGCTAGACTCAAGGCATCACGTGGAAAATGCCACCTCTTAACTTCCATTCATTGTTTACTATAAAAAACAACAGAACAATTCTTATGTTGCAAAGAACTCTGAAAGGCCACAACAGGTCAGAGTGTTTTTGACACTATAGACTCCTCTTTGAAATCTCTGGGTTTATCTTGTGAATCATGTGTAGGTGTTTTCACAGCTGATGGTGTTAATATTGCATAGAACCTCACTGAACCCTTAAAAGGTTCTTGTGGCACCTCTTAAGAAAAGAAGTGATTCTTACCCTTACTGAGAATACTGATGTAGAAATTATATTAAATTATTATAACAAGGGAAAAAATAGCTAATGCTGCTATGGAAACTCAAAATGAAAGAAATTGAGGACTTCAGAGAAATTCAGAGATCACAAAATGAACATCTAATTGTAATGTTTTGATTCTTTGATAACTGTATTATGGAGGGACATATTTTCCCTTCTGGTGGAAAAGACTGCAGTTATTTTGTTCCTATAGTTCATACAACATATACAGAGGAAACATGCATTTTGTGTTCTAATGGAGAATTTACTTTTTTCTTCCCTGTTCTTTTATTTTCCTACCTCTAATATGCCATTCACTTTGAAAGCATATGGTTGTAACACAAATATGGAAAAATATATAATTCTGTTCAGACAAAATGCAGAGGGAGAGAGGGACCGGTACCGTCTTCACACAGCATATCCAGATTATTTTCTTTTCTTCTACTTTTATGATACCTTTGGTTCTACATTAATTTAAGGGACTTATATCAATATGAATGTCAAGTTGATAGATGCTATATACTACTGTTAGATATTGTATAAATCTTAGACATGTATTGAATTAGTTGTCCTAGTAACTGACGGAAAGGTTTGTTACCTGCAGTCAATATTACTATGACTTTGAGAGAGATAGAGAAGGCGTCACAAATGGGGAATATGAGTGGAGTATATCATACTTCTAGGGATAATACTATTCATTCCTCTAAAATAGCTAATTCATTTCAAAGCTGGAGGCTTGGAAACCTTATAGGAAAATGAGTCCAACTACAAAGTTTCTTAGAGCAGTAGGAAATGCTATATAGGCAGTGAGAAAGATTTTGATATTAATAAAGTATACTGTCTCAGGAACATAAATACATATTATATGTAACCAGTAAGAAAAGGAGAAGTAACCATATATTCCCATGCATTGCATGACTCAAGTATATTCTCATTTTGTCTCCTTCATATTAGGTGCATAACGAGCTACTGTGTAGTAAGCATCAACATGTAACTCTGCTAGGACAGGCATTTAGTACTTGGTTACTAAAAGTGTCGGTCCCTAATTTGATTCTGCCCGATTTGGTGGCCGAATCTCTGAATCCAAATTGAATCAAAGGACCCTTTAATCTTTCCAAATTGAATCAGAACCCTCCAAATTGATTCAGAAAGATTCAGAGATTCGGACATAGACACAGCTTTAAATGTATTTTCTACATACCTCTAGGTAGCAGGCGGCTCATGAATGCTGTGATGGTGGGGCAAATGGAGCATCCCACAGAAGTGTGGGGGGCTCCCCGGCGTGCTCAGCAGCAGGCCCAGAAGTGGACCACAAGCACTTCCTGTTCACTTCCCAGGTCTGTTGGGGAAAGCACTGGGAGGCCCCCAGCACTGCACCCCCCTGGCTTGGTGACTGGTGCCTCCTAGATCTGGGGGGGGGCACCCAAGGTCTGCCCATGGCCAATCACTGAGCTGGAGGGTGTTGGGAGCTCCCCCACACAGTCCCCAGCAGGCCCAGAGGTAGACTAGAAGTACTTCTGGTACAATTCTGGGTTTGGCACCGAGTATGTGGGGGACCCTCCCCCCCCACTGTGCTCCTGTAGGGATGCCCCATCCACTCCAGCATCACAGCATTCACAAGCTATGCTGGTACCTCAAGGTATGTAGAAAAAACATTTAAAGCTGTGTCTACGTCCAAATCACTGATTCTCTGAATCGGCATCGAATCTTCAGATTTGGATTTGGCCGAATCAAATCGGGGACAGTGATCCAAATCAACTAACCGAATCACTGTCCCCAATTCAGGCCAAATCTGAATCCAAATCGAATAGTGGCCATTTCGCACACCCGTATTGGTTATGCTAGTACTAAACGACTGCGCAGTAACAACTGTACAGTGGGCATCTTGTGTAGATGTGCCCACTGCTATCACATTATAGTTTCATAGAATCAACTACTGTGCTTCCCTAAAAATGCAGGGTGAGCACTGAAAATAAGCGGGAAGAAGAGATGGCCTAACAAAAGAGTCACTCTCTGAGGTGATTATTTTTGGAAAAAAATTGGAAAATAACTGGCACTTCCACTGAAACTGCTAAGGAACTGTCAGATACGTGATATGTAATTACTCATACAGTATTGTGGTTAGGATTTCAAACTTCCTTTCAAAGTACTATGGAGTTTCCTATTGAATGGTTGCTGTATGTCCAGAACCTCAGTTCTGCATCCTTTTTGAAAGAGCATGAAGCAGTCCAGCAACCACATGCCATTAACACTCTGCTGGGCGCTGGTTTGACTCAAAAAGAAGTTTCACCCACTACAAAATTGACCCAGAGCCCAAAGTAAACAGAAATCAAATTGATGCCTATGGGCAAGCTCCAAGCTCCAAAGCACAAATGCCATTTCTTTACGAACACACTTACAGGAAAGATTGCATGAATTCCCCCTCTGTTTCATTAGGAAACCTGCATCACAAAAACTTTTGAGTTCTTCATTACTTTTCAACAGGCGTCAATATATGTAAGCTATACTGGTACTTTTTTTCTAACTTGGCTAGATTCGCCATAATGACTCTCAATATATGCACTAATATTTTCCCCTTGGAGTTTAGAAAGTAAGAATAAAGAGAGCTCAAATCCTTTATTATTCTGGGCAGCTGTAAAGGAAAGTATTTTGTATTTTGCTACGAGAAATTACTTGGGCAAAAGTACTCACAGAACAAAGTGGCCTAAACTAAAGATAGTTTTTCACAGGTTTAAATATTTGTTTTTAGCTGTTTAGGACTTTTTAAATTAAAAAAAAACCAGTTCAGTAAATATAACTGAAGTGACCATAGCCTCATTGTTTTAATGGAAACTACATTTATTGCCTATTTTTGGTTATAGGATTGAAACATTATTTGCAGAAAGTAAACTGCTTTATAATTATTATGTAAGTGATCTAAGTATTGTGACTAAAATAATCCCTGCAAAATTTCAGTAGACAGCTATTGAATTTATATAAACTGTCAAGGAACATTAGGCTTTCTGTTGGCACTTTCTATTATGTTGGTAGCTGAACTGTTGAAGCCTAAAGCTAAAAAGGAATTATGAATTTAGCAGGAGAGACAATGTTCAGAATTATTTATTGCCAAGGGTAAAGCAAAAAGATATCAAACAGTAAAGAATATTAAATAAATAACACAAATGTTGAGTGAAACACAGTGAGACAAGATCATGTTCCTGTTCAAGTCAGTGGGCAAATACAGATTCCAAAAGGAGCAAGACTAGTTGTTTGTTTCTGAATTTTACTAGTACAGTAAATCAAATCATTACACATTAGAGAAATCTGTAACTATAAAATGTCAGATAGTTTTAAATGCTAAGACAGCAAAGATGTCATTCCATAAACTGTTTAAAAAAAAAAAGCTTTGGTCCTTTGACTCCTTATTAAAAGTTAAGAACATTCTCAAGTGCTCTGCTGAGTCAAGATCTTAAGCTCCTGGATAACTTGACCAGTGACTTGACTAATGGATAATTTGGCTAGTGAAGTCATTTTTTCTTTTGCACTTTTCAGTTTTCTTCTTTGAAATATGTTTTCAGAGATATACACTTTTTCCCAAGGACTGCTTTCATAGGAGGTATTATATCCTTTGTGCTAGAACTCTTTTGTGTTGGAATTGCTTCCAAAATTAGTTCAAAAGCTGGTTTACTCATTCACTCTTTTAATTCTACCTTTACCTCTTGGTAGGAAATATTGATTAGATTTCCTTTTACTATTCACAGGCCCCTTCATTTGGATACCATGGTTTTCATTAGCCCCACAAGTATTCAATGATTTTTACAAAACTGAGTTCACTTTTTTGGCAGTAGCTTTGCTGTATATGGTGTAGTTGCATTTGTATTCATTACAAATAGTAAGTAGTTTAAGTAGTTTATCAGTTAGCTGTTCAAATCCTTATTGCAAAGGTGTGTGATGCATGTGTCAGCAAGCAGTTAGGTTACTGTGTAAAGAAAATATGCCTTGCTATTTGTGTAGATCACAGTATTCTTGAGATTACAGAATGACTTTTTGAGGCAGGTATCAATAATTTTTATTTTTGCACTAGAATATAATGTAGATCTCTTAGGCTTCTGGGCTAGCCATATGTAACTTCCAAAGAATTCAGTCTTCTCCAGTTTCTCTGGCATTCTCTTTCTTCATAAGAACCACCATTTACAGGTCCATCTTGCCCAATATCCTGTCAAAAAGTGGCAGAGAGTGGATGCTGAAAGGGAGAGTGAGCTGGGTATGACCAGGACTTTTTCCACTGTTGCTCTCTCACTTTCAACCTCCAGCTTTTGAGATGTAAGAAGTTCTGATTCAGAAACTATATCCCTAACTCTGTGCTCAATAGCCCCTTCCTCCAAGAATTTGTCCAGCCCCGTTTTGAAACTAGCTAAACTGTCAGTTTACAATCTCGTGGCAATGAGTTCCACACTTTAATTACATGCTGTGTGGAAAAGAATTTTCTTTTTATTAGTCTCAAACTTGCTGGGCATGTATACACAAGACTTTTACTGAGGAGCTTCCTAATTAGCTCCACAGTAAACATCTCAGAGTCTATACATATCGCCCTCTTAGGCCACAATAAATTAATAAACTCTGCCACAGATTAGTACTATCCTGCAATGGAGTTTTTCAGTGCACAGCAATGCACATGTAGATGCTGACCTGGCTGGCTGGGGCACAAGGGTTGTTCAGTGCCTGGGCTGCCTGCCAGCTAGCCCCACACTAGAGCACCCTCATGCCCCAGCCAGCCCCTCTGCAGCACACTGAGCAGAGTTGGAGCAGCCCTGGGCTAGCAGGTTGACCCCCACACTCCCTGTAACCTGGGGCTGCTCCAACCCAGCTCAGTATCTGCTGGAGTTTATTGCTTTGAATTAAAAAAACCCTTTCACAGACAAGCCTATGAATGTCACTTCATGAATCTGCTACATACAAACAATCATGCACTAAATATAGACATTGGATTTATGACACATTGTAACCTGCCTGACGTCTGACTCCCTACACTTTTTTCCTAGCTATTCCCTTCCCACCCCCATCCACTGACTACAACTACATTTATTCCCCTTCCTCCTCCCCTTCCCCCCCACCTGGCTCTTACCTACTGACCACCTCAATTTACATTTTAACTGACTGGCTTTCTTGCATACGTACTGGCCTCTGGTTGCTTTACCACGCCATCCAGAAAGAGTACAGACCATCTGAAGACACTTGTTTTTGTCTTCTTCCCTGCAGACCCTCAGCCTGACAAAAGGTATTTGTACCCAAAAGTTTGCAAAGAAGAATTTTCCCAACTGTTTGAATTGGTCTTATAAAAGATATTGAATTTACCCAAAAAACTGTGTCTTGCATGTGTAGATGTGCCCACTACCTATTAGTTTCATTTTGTGACCTCTAGTTCTTACATTGTGAGAGATAGTAAATAATAAATCCCTATCTACTTTCTCTTCACCATTTAGTATTTTGTAAATCCTTATCATATCCCACTTGAAGCCTCTTTTCTAAGTTGAATAAGCCCAGACTCTTTTGTCTCTTTTCATAGGGAAGCTCCTCCATACCACTGGTCATCCTTGTTGCCATTCTCTGTACCTTATCCAGCTCTACTAGATCCTTTCTGAGGTGTACGGACCAAAACTGGGCACAGTATTCAAGGTGTGGACACACTATGGATTTATATAGGGTCATAATGATACTTTCAGTTTTGTTGATAATTCCTTTCTTAATAATCCTTAACATTTTGTTTGCCTTTTTGACAGCTGCTATATTTTAGGATAGAAGGCTCTGTGGCTTTAGTTATTCCATTTTTACCAAAGCTTTTCTTCTGACACCATATAATAAGGGCAAACAGGAATGCTGGTATTTATTTCCTTTCTAAACTTTGGAAGTTAGTGCCATTAATCCCACATCTTCCATGATCTACATTGAAAAGAAGTGTAATTAAAAATGAGCTAAAAGAAAGCTATTGTAAAGCCATAGAAAAAGTAGTCATACTTACCTCATATAAGCCTAATAAAAATGTCTTTATCAAAGTCCTTTCGTCAAATTTTATTTTACAGATAATATATTTTAAAAAAGAAGGCATGATAACTTTAGGGCATCACAGCTGTATACACACAAAAATAAATTAAGGAAATCAATCAGGTATCTTTTTATCCTATTGAAGTGTTATAATTTAATTTGGCTGGCCTAAATTGGAATAGAGCCTTTTATATCAGGGTTATTACACGTGGTAGCTGTCATTGGTTTGGTAGTTCTTCCCAAATTGCCTAAAGCAATTCAATATTTGCTTGTCTACTGCCAAGCCACTTCCACCTGGTTTGGTTGCATTTCTTTTATAACAGTTTCCTATTCCTTCCCGATTATCAGGTTGACATGTTCAATTTGGAAAATCAGAAATAATACATTCATTATACAGATAAAAAAATATTGACTAGTTGGCATGTAATAATGTTTTGGCCTTTTCAATGATATACATTACTGCAAATGTGTACTCTGGTCATTTCTCCTGAAAGACCAAAATCGGTGTTATATTTCGGAATGAAACATATGCTATCAGGGGAAAGTAGGGACATGACTGCAAAACGAATTACACATCTCAAATGTGTCCATTTATATGAAAAAGGGAAATACCAATTCTTATTATCCTTTATGAACCCACCTCAATTTGTTATTTGAAACAGCTGGAATGCTTATTTTGTTCTCATACTATCTTCCCTTTTGCTAGTGTTCAAATTAAAAAACGTAGGTACCAACACAGCTACCACCAAGCATAGATAGATAAAAAATAATCCAAGATCTCCACCACAGGAGATGATTTATATTTTATCAATTTCAATAAAGATTAGTCTTTTGACTATTTAGTCCACTCTGGGTGTAGTTACATGGATACTGAATTGGATGGTTTAAAACATTGTTCGCTACAAGTATTCACTACCACCTGTTTGGCCACAGTGCATTATTTTGGCTTCCTAATTAGATGAGTAAACCTTTTTAATAGAAGAAGGATGAAGACCAACACCAATAGTCCATGCTCAGCACAAACTGATGACATGTTTGAAACAAATCAGTAATTTTATAAATATTAACTGTTGACCAAATATTTACACTTTTAAAAATGGCATGACTAAAAACTGCGTTAACCAAGCTTCCAGGAACATATTCATCAATATTCTCACAAATCTGTTCTGTTTTTCATTAGTAAGTACAGAACTGATTGGATCTAAAACTCACTTCTGTATCTCAGTGTTTAAAATTCAGGAAGTGTACATTTATTTCCTCCATGCCTCAAATACCTTATAGCAAAAAGCCAATTAACTACTTACTCCCTGTTGTTCTACATTTCAACCAGTAAAGAGAAAATGTCATTTAAATCTTCTCATTTTCACTGAGGACAGAGACTGCTACAAAATAATTACTGCAGTGGTAGCTCTTAGCTATTTACCATAGATCATATTCTCACGTGGCAAGTGATTTGAAATCCAAACATTAAACTTGTTAGAATCAAGAAGGAACACAGGGGCTGTCAGAATTAATTGTATTTTAGGGCAAATGGTTGGAAAGTGAGATCTCTTCGGGCAAGGATTTGTGAAACTGCAAAATTCTACAGGGAGTCAAGGAAATCTGCATTGCAATGCCCCATTTCCTGAGGATACCAGAGGGATCTCATAGATCTTACAGGAAAGCTGTATTTTTGTAGTTACTTTGCCTGTACCAGCTGTGCAATATTCCCACTAGTATGAATCTGTTCCAGAAAAGTGATTACAGAAAATGTTGTTTTTTTAGTTCGTATTTCCTTTGGTGATAGGCTTAGCAATACACATTTATTAAAAGAAATAACCAACAAAAGAGCACACACTTGCAATGACATATAAATAATAATACTTATTAATCCTTACATGCACTGATTAAATGTGGTAAGCTTGAATATATTTTCAATGCACTCTATTGTATTTGCAAAACTGCAATAAATTTCAATAATGTACACAGTTCTTTCAGAAATACTGGAAGCAGCATCATTACAATTCTGTGGAGGGGCTGAGACATCAAGGTTGTACAGAAGTCCACAGCTTAATGTGTGCCACAGGTTCACATTTTTCCTACTTTCCAGTGCTGCTACTTTGAAAGATGACAGTTTTCTGCCTCTTCTCTCTAAGCAAGAGTCCTATTAAAAAAAGAGAGAGAGAATGCCATCAGCTGAAGAAAGCTGTGGTAGCAGCCTTAAGATATACGGTAGACAGTATACATTCGGCATACAGAATACGGGGCCTTTTCCACTTGCATTATGTGGCTGCAGGATTTCCGCTTCTACACATGCAGCCCTATTAGGCTGCAGTAAACTAAGGAACTCCACTGTAGGATAGTCCTTATAAATAAAGGCACTACCCTAAAGCAGAGTTATTTACTGTGCAGCAATGCCAACTGACAGGGCTGGCTAGGGCACAAGGGTGCTTCAGTGCAGCAGCTGCCTGCCAGCTAGCCCCACACTGAAACACCCTCATGTCCCAGCCAGCCCCTCTGCAACATGTTGAGCTGGATCAGAGAAGCCTCAGGTTGGCAAGCTGACCCCCTGGGCACTTTGCCAGCTTGGGATGATCTGACCTGGCACACTGTGCTGCAGTCCCAGGTACATGTTCAAACATGGTGCCTAGGAGCAATAAATTGCAAAACAATACATGCCAGTTTTTTGATTCGAATTAATTGCATGAGTAGATGTGCCCACTATCATCAACTTTCTTATTTCAGTATATGTTTTGTTTTGATTTACAGTCTATGTATCTTTAGAAAATATCCAAATAAGTAATATAAGATTAAGGCTCTGTGTCATACCACATTGACTTAGTATTTGGGGAAATGATTATAAACTGACTGACTGCGTCTGTATTAGCTTAGTGCAACTGCCTGGCATGTCTGTGCTGCTGATCTCCACACTCAGTCCCAGAGGAAGTTTGTTTGCTCTGCATCTTTCCTTTTCAAGTTCTTGAAGAAACAAAGATAGAAACAAGGAATGTGAAGCCTGCTTCTCATAATATGTTTAACATAAATATCCAGGATTAAAATAAATCTAATTCCTATTTAGGACCAGGCCTCTAGCTGGTACAAGCTAGGATTGCTGGATTTAAGTCAATTTATGGTTCATGGATATCAAAGGAACTAGGCCGAATTATATCAGATGAGAATCTGGGGTTTATATCTACCAGAATTACTGAAAAATGCAGCATGTGCAAGACTTGGTTTTGTCCCATATTGATCACCCTTAATATGTTTCCAATTCGTCCTTCCAAAATCATACATTCCTTTTTGAAATAACAAAATAATCCATGTTACACACAATTATCCCACTCCTCAATCATCACGTTCTTATAAAATCAGTATTCATATGTAAATACGCACAGATTCCTGAATAGTAATTAATATTCAGTACTACCAGCCCCAAACATTCAAAACCATGAGTCAGACCACCAAAAAGGCTCAGAAATTGAGAGTTAATTAAAATAGTACATTTTGACTTTTGCGTTCTGATTTTTTTGAGCATTTCTTCTACCTTACTACAAAAGCTCTGAAGAGTAGAAAATTACTTTAAAAAACCCCAAGATTTTCATGGAATCATGACTATGGAAGAAAAATACAAATATTATAAACCTTCCAAAATCACAGGAATAGGAGGTACTTAACTCCCTAGCTTCAGTAATAAATAACAATTCCTCAATCCATTTTACAAAGGTCAGATTTCTGTGGTCTCATATCTTTTGGTTTTTCCTCTTCCCAACTTCACAGGAAACTATTTCCTTTTCTGCTCTCAGATTTGCTCAAACTGTTGATCTTGATCAAACTGTAATCAAAGTCCTCCATATATAGGGTCCTCCATACACAACCCTGTTCTCCTCTCTCCATTCATGACAATTTAATGGCAGATACCAGCCATGAAATTCAGGCATTTGTCTTAGAAATTACTCATAACAGTGAAACCCTTTCAAGAGTTAGTTCCCACACAGGTATAACAAAGTCAACACAAACTTAAATTCCTTTTTGTTAGGAACCTCATTTGATTTTTTTTTTTATTCCTACATAAATCCATTAAGTTTTGCTGGGAGTGCAATAGCATTAAATGTGGTTTCAAGGAAGACATTTATGACTATGTCCCCAGAGGACTGACACACAGGCTAAGCATCTGCTTTCATCCGCTAACTATGCAGTAGAGAACAAAGTATTTGAAGAAATATTAGGGAAGGCCATATCAAACACAGCTGAAAATGATAAAATATTGCTGCTGTTATTTAGAAATGTTACTTTATTAAACTAAGTAAACCGTTTCATGTCCCTTTCTATCTCCAAGGTACCAAAAAAAAAAACCCCAGTGTCTACTAGTAGAAATTTCTGGAACAGAAGAACACAGAAATCATTGGCACAGATTTCCCGAGCAGAGGTTTCATTGCTCCTGGACGGTATTCATTCAAAATGTGAAACAGGTGGTTGCATTTGAAGTGATGAGATGTTTCTACCATAAAAATGATAAGGTACACTAGACATTCCAACATTAGGTATAAAAATAGAGATCACTATCTAAAGAAAACACAGTAGATGGAGTTTCTGAACAAAATAAATTTATCTTCTGTGTAGATCACAAGCAGACTGGATGGTGGAAAAAAACAATTTACATTAAATTTTAAACAGCTGAACAAAAACACCAGAAAAAAACAAAACAGATCACTAATAAAACAATCCATTCCCACTCTTATCTCTATTCTTTTCAAAGGGTTTCCTCTTTAGATCTTGTGGATCACAAAACACCATGAATTATTGTAATCTTTTTTTTTAACTGTTTTTGTTTCTTTTGGATTTTATTGTGTGAAATCTACCATATTATCGTTTCATAGGTTCTAGGGTCGGAAGGGACCTGAGTAGATCATCTAATCTGACCGCCTGCCATGGCAGGAAACAATACTGGGGTCAAACAACCCCAGCAAGATGTTTATCTAACCTCCTCTTAAAGACCCCCAGGGTAGGAGCCAGCACCACCTCTCTTAGAAACTGGTTCCAGACCCTAGCCGCCCTGACCGTGAAGTAGCGCCTCCTGATATTTAGCCTAAACCTGCCCTCTGCCAGCTTGTGACCGTTATTCCTGGTTACTCCTGGCAATGCTCGGGGGAACAGTGACGCCCCCAATGCCCGCTGATTGCCCCAACTAGTTTATAACAGGCCGCTAGATCCCCCCTCAGCCTTCTCTTTTGGAGGCTGAACAGGTTCAGGTCCTGTAGCCTCT
>NW_017728912.1:16398300-16417308 GCF_001723895.1 Crocodylus porosus
CCTCCTTCCTCCCCTTTTTGAAGATTGGAACCATGTTGGCCCTCTTCCAGTCCTCTGGGACCACACCAGAGCACCACAATTGCTCATAGAGCTGTGTCAGGGGTCCTACAATGACCTCGGCCACTTCCTTAAGGACTCTAGGGTGGAGATCTTCTGGGCCGGCTGACTTAAACACGTCCAGCCCCTCCAGAAGCCGCCTAACTAGTTCCACGCTAACCTTTGGTCCAGGTGTGCCTCCCCTGGGGCCCGAGGGGGGCCCAGCAGGGAGGTGGCTGTTCTAGTCCCTACTTAGGAAGACAGAGGCAAAGAAATCGTTAAACATGTTAGCTTTGTTTTGTTATTGTTTTTTGTTATTTTGTATTGTTACTGTTCTTTTGCATAGATAGTTTCTAGGGTCGGAAGGGACCTGAGTAGATCATCTAGTCTGACCCCCTGCCATGGCAGGAAAGATTACTGGGGTCAAACGACCCCAGCAAGGTGTTCATCTAACCTATATACTGTATACACATGGGTTGTGTGTGTGTGTGTGTGTGTGTGTGTGTGTGAATCTCTTCTTTGATAACTTAGTGATAGAAAGAGACTGAAAAAGGTTTAAGTTTGTTAAAATAACTTTCCTAAAAAGTAGCAGCAATATTTTAACTCTCTCAGCTGCCTGTGAGATGCAACTTTTCCCAATGTTTCCCCCCAATTAAATAGATCTAGAAAACAAACTACGACTTCCAACACTGAAGACCGGATCATCAGTTATTGAAATCTCTTTATCAAAACCAGCATTATTACCATATTTATTCATGTACAAAAAAAGTCCCCCCCCCAAATTAGCATAGGGAAAAAAGTCCTTTGTTTTATAATTGCATATAAGGAAATCTCACTGAATACATTGCCTATTATTAAACTGCTGCCAAAAGCAGCATGTGCTCAATAGTAGAAACCAACTATGAAATTGATTAAACACAGGCAACACTGAACATGACTATAAAACATATGCCCCACATTGAACAAACACGATGCTGGGAACCTACCACAAAGAATAGGTTAGTATAGCCCATCTAAATAAGACATATGATAGCACCCATTGTGCGCAGTCCCCAATATCATCAACTCTTTCAAGTCATGGTTAGCCATGACACTGCATACAGTTCAGTCAGAATCCTTCTGTTGCCCCTTCTCTCAGCCTGGTACATGTGATTAGTGCAGCCCTGCCTTCCATAAGATAAACCCAGACCAGGTTGCCTTGCACCTCACCTGCATATAACTTTTTGGAGGGTCCTAGAACACACAGTTCCAGTCATGAGTGGGGCTAATTAGCATGTGGATTCTGGAGTATACATACGTACTGAACAGTGCTGAGCTGTGGGGACACTGTGGCTTGAAGTGCTGTTGACTCTGGAGGGGGTGAGCCCAATGAACTATGTGGTAAATCATGAACCTTTGGCTTTGGATTAATACTATGCATATTTTGTACTTGGCCTTTTGGCTAAAAACAAATGAGACTGCAGCAACTGAACCCCAAGGTGTTTGGCTCTGGGGCTTGTACATAGGATGGCTGCCTGGATGTGGAGAGTATCCAAAGCCCGAGAGTGATGGGTCTGGGAGGATACTTGCCCGGTGGTAGAGCCATACAAACTTGACAACTGAGCTCTGCAGAGTTGAATTCTGGAACTTGACTATTGGGCTGTGCCCAGTTGAATTTGGAACTGATTCGGCTTTGAATAAGATTTTTTAAAAAGAAGTTTATATGACATATAAATAGGTACCAAAGTGCTACTCAAAAGTGTATTTACAGAGTACCAATGCTAAAACTTGTAGCATTTCCAAAAAAGGTAACATGCATCAATTCTGGATAAATTAAATGCATGGGTACTGTATGCAAATTGCTATAGCTGTGTTTAATTTCAAGGTTACTGTTTTCAAATTTGCTTCTCACTTCCACATCCTCAGGGAGAACAGGGACTGACAGTAAGGAGCAGTAAGGGGAAGGGACTGCAAGGAAAAAAGTTTTGGGGCAGCAGAGAGAAAAGGGAGCTGGACAAATTCAAAGCAAACCTCCAATTATTAGATTGTATACCTGGAAAATTATAACAAATTTATACATTTTCTAAATACAGAATCTAATTATTGTAGGATTGTCTTATAATCAGGGTCATCTTCAATTCAAGTAAATATGGTAATCAAAATGCCTACATTTTGACAATACAAAAACTATTTCTAAAGGTACAATCCTTATTCAATACTTACTCAAGAAAACTTGTAATAACTTCAACAGGAGTCATTTCAGAATAAAGGAATGAGATTGCAGGATTTATCCTAAAGATTTCATCATCAATAATAGTTTCATTGAGAATCCCAGGAGCTTGGATGTATTCATTTCTAAAGTAAAGTTAAAGCAAGATGAAAGGAATGATCAGATACATTGATTGAATTCTTTCAGTGACTCTACATCCAGATAATACTGTCAGTGATTTTGCTATCCCTATGGTGATCAGATATATACATCATGTGAAGGACTGTCAGTTTCACAGGGAGATCTATACAATCACCCTGGTTGAGATGAAGGATGTTTAAGGAGGAAGTATCTCTTCATATTTCAGACCCTCAGCAAAGGTGGAATTTGACAGTTAACTTTGAATCAAAAGAGAGTCACACTGAAAAAAATTCCCTAACTCATCTTTTGATCTCTTGAAAATTGCACATTTTCTAAAATACAGTAAGATGGAGACTGTATATGAATAGTCGTATAATGCTTTGAAGTTGTTAGTATATCTCCTTAATACATTAAATTAATATTTGAACTGTGTATAAGACATAAGAATTCTGAAAGGCAGCTTTTGCTTGACAAAGGATCAGCTCTGTCCCCCATGTCTGGCAAGAACACTTCATCCCTTTGGGATTGATTGGTGGGAATTGCATAAAAAGAAATCAGGTAAATATACAATTTCCATTTTGCAGTACAGTCTAATTTCATTTTCACAATTTAACACTTGTATTAGTACATTAGAATAATAAAATTGGAGTGTAACTGATAGAGCTGTTCAACATTTTGACAGGTGTTTCGTTTCGAAGCTGTTTCGACACACTTCAAACTGGAAACAGCGAAATTGAAATGAAGCAAAAGGCTTCAAAACAGCTTTGAAATGAAATGAGGGTACTGAAAACATTTTGAAAGTTTCAAAATGTTTCGAGTTTTGAAGATGGGCTTGCTTGCAGCTAAATGGAAACTAAGAACAAGGAAGGGAAAGAGGGTGGAAGGACTGCTCTGATATTGACATCTGGCTCCTGGTTCAATTCCCCAGCTCTCTGATCATTTCCCCAGCTCTTCCCAGACGCAGGTCCCTGATCTGTGCATGGGGTTTCAGCAGGCTACCGCTACAGGCTCCAGCCAGTGACAGCCACTCAGTGTACCCTGCACTGAGTGCTGGGAAGACTGCGGTACCACTGGCCCTGCCTTGCAGCGACAGCCTGCTGAAACCCATTGTGCAGATCGGGGGACCTATGCCCACCCTGGGAAGAGCTGAGGAAGCGATCAGAGAGCTAAGAGAATCAGACAGGGGGCTAGGGAGTCAAACTGGGAGCTTGGGTAATGTTCAGGCCCCTGAACATTCCCCCAGCTCTCTGATTGCTTCCCCCAGCTCTTCCCAGGGGGCACAGGCCCCCAGATGATGTGGAATGACAGCAGGCTGCTGCTGCCAGATGGTGATGGTGTTGGCTCTGGGCTATTTTCCCAGCCAGCAGCAGCAGCCTGCTGAAACCCTGCACAAAGATCCAGGGGCCCACGACCCCCCGGGTGCAGTCTGGCACAGCCCAACAGCGCTCTTGGAGGATGTGGGCCCCCGGATCTGCATGTGGGATGACAGCAAGCTGCCTCAGCTGCTGCCGACAACAGCCAGCAGCAGTACCAGTCTTCTTGGTGCTTGGCACGGGCTGTGTCGAACACCAGCCCCAGCCAGCAGCAGCAGCCTGCTGTCATCCTGCATGCAAGTCCAGGGGCCCACACCCCACAGGAGGAGTCTGGCACATCCCTGCAGCCCTCTCAGGAGGCACAGGCCCCCAGATCTGCATGCAGGATGATGGCAGATTGCTGCTGCTAGCAATTGATTAGAGTTTTGCTTTGAACACTTTGAGGTGCAGTTTCCTAGAAACCCCTGGACCTATCTCCATGCAATTTGGCAAGCATCATGCTCTTAGAAGAAGCTGCAATTTTCATCTGAATCAGGCAAGAAATGACAAAGGTATAGGAATTTTCATGATTCCCCATTATAATCTCTGGGCAAAACCTCAAAACATGTCAAAACAGCAAAACAGTTTTGACAAAATGAAATGGAACAGTGCTTCAAAACAGTTAAATGAAACACAGTCCCTTCAAAATGATTAAATGGAAGTCTAAACAAAATGGTGCTGTTTTGTACAGCCCTACCGGGCATGTCTACACATTCATTAATGCACCATAGTTATGCCACATTAAATTTAGTACTTGTATAATCAAGTAGTAAATTAATATGCAGTAACCAGTTTTACTGCACAGTAGCACCAGCACACATCTTCTTAGTGACACTACTGCACAGTATCATATTGGCACTGTTTGTGCTCTGACATGCTATTGCACAGTGTTATTCAGCTACTGCACAGTTAGCATCTCATCTGGCTGTGCCCTCTCTGTATAAAAGATAATAAGAAGCATGGTCTATAAGAATACTAAATAGAGTTGGTGCTTTTTTTTAGAGATTTCAAATTTCACAAGAAAAACCTTATCGAGATTATGAATTCTGATCCAAAGAGGGGGATGCTTTACAACACAAGATATGGTCAACATTTTATATTTCAAATATTGATTAAAAGTGGATAGGAAAGTAGTATACAGTTTGTTTGCAACTTCCCACTACTTCATTGTTCCAACTAGCTGTAATGGTAAATATGAATAAGGATTAAATGAAATACCATAAATTCTCACATACATCATTAAGATAAGAAGATTAAGATAGGCACTTTGTTTTTTAAACTCAGAATGAAGAAAAAAAAACTTTTCCTTATAGTAAATAACTCAATAGCAGCTGCTACGGAGCCAAGCCTACTCATTGTTTTGCTCCCTGGGGGTCACATGCAAAGTTATTTTAGCTTTTGCCCAGCGGAAACTTAAGCAGCAGAAACTGATGTTACTGTTTTCCTTCTTTACACTGCATACCCCAATTTCCAGTACCTAGTTTTTAAGGGGAGAAGCAAAACTGTGTATTGTATGTAAGAAAATATGGTAGTTCATTTGCGTGCATCACCTGTGATATGAGATAAGAAAAGTCATTGTACAATCTCATAACTAAATACTCAGTAGTCAATGGACTGCAAATGGATGATAAGATACTGCCCAGATCTATGAAGTGTCAGTTGAAGAATGCAGTCTGTAGTTTGCAATCCTGAGACATTTAAATGCAAAATAGATAATGCCTTCCATTAAAATGGCAGCATAATCCAGAACCAGGTATTAAGACAAATTAAAAATATATGGGAGAAACATTTCAAGGAAACATACATGGGAAAAAGTCACTATGAAATATAAGAAAAAAGCCTTGCCAGACTCAACAAGCCTATAGAGGTGTTAATGGCTCAAGGATTATTTTAACACAACAACTAAACAGGAAATAACATATACTAACACAGGATTACCTGGAGAAATTAAAATTGAAAGGATGACCTATCCCAGAAAATATTAACTCAGTTTCCAGGTAAAGAACAAGCTGAGGAAAGAAAGAACTTCCAAGATCCTCAATAACTTTTAAAAATTATTACAGCCAAAGTAGATGCTGGGTAGGTTGTAGGGGTTATTATTAACAGGCCATCCAAGAACAGGGCCTTATTGTTCTTTAGCAAGTACTAAATGATTGCACAGTAACCGCTGGCACTGCGATACATTATAGATCCTAACTGGACTGGCTAGGGCATAAGGTTGCTACAGTACAAGGTCTGTCTGCTGGCTAGCCCCACACTGTAGCACCCTCTTGCCCCAGCCAGCCCCTCTGATGCATGTTTCATAGATTTCATAGACATTAGGGCTAGAAGGGATCTCAGGATATCATCGAGTCCAGCCTCCTGCCCCAGGGGCAGGAAGTCAGCTAGGGTCAAAGGATTGCAGCAAGATAAGTGTCCAAACATTTCTTAAAAGAGTCCAGAATAGGAGCTTGCACCACCTCTGGAGGGAGTCTATTCCAGGCCTTGGAGGCTCAGACACTAAAGAAATTTTTCCTTATGTCCAGCCTAAAATGGTTTTGGAGGAGTTTATGACTATTGGACCTTGTCATCCCCTGGGGTGCTCTGGTGAACAGGCATTCCCTCAGATCCTGATGCACACCCCTTATATACTTATAAGTATATAAGTATATATACTTCACCCTTGAACCTCCACCACGTCACCCTTGAACCTGCATTTTTCCAGGCTGTACAGTCCCATGACTCTCAGCCTCTCTTCAGCCTGTTCTCCTGCCCTCTGATCATGCACGTGGCTCTCCCCTGGACTCTCTGAAGCTTCTCCACATCCTTCTTGAATTGTGGAGCTCAGAATTGGATACAGTACTCCAGCTGCGGCCTCACCAAGGCCAAGTACAGCAGGAGGATGACATCCTGAGATTTGTTTGAAAAACCCTTTGCACACATTTCAGTGTGCTCTGCAGCCTCCCTCAGTCTGCCAAGAGACACAATGACAGCACAATGTGGGGATTGTGAAGGTGGGGGTTGCTCTGCTCCCTGCTTACTGGGAGCAGCAGAGTCCTGGAAGCAACACATTGCCTCCTGGCAGGGAAGTGGCAAAAGGAAAGACAGAAGCAAAGCACCCTGGGGTTCTGGAGGATTATGCCATGGCTTCTCTCAACAGAGAAAGTGACATTCGGAGAAACTCTCCTGGAAGAGATGTAACCCTGGCTGTTCTGGGGTTATTTTTCTCTTAGAACTGCCATTTTGTTCTAGGAGAAAAATGTTGAACATCTGTACACTCACAGTTTCTCCTGTGAGAACAGCAACTCTCCCAGGAGAAAATGAATGTCTGTACATGGCCTATCAGTTTCAAATCCCCATTTAACTCGTGCATTAGCCTGTTATAGCTTTCCTGCTTGAAACATTCTTCAAAGATAGATTTATAACATAGCTTCCTAGTCACTAGGGTACAGTGTTTCCCAAACGAGTGGTCATGACCCCGAATGAGGTCACAGCACTTACAGGTAGGGCTACAATCTTGGAAAGACTAGGAATCACTGCTTTAGTATTTTAGGTATTCATCCTTCAGGAATCTTCTTAGAGGCCAGTATTCAGGATGTAACTTTCAAAAGTGTCTAAGTCCTACATTTAACAGTGACTTAGAAGAATAGGTCTTACTGGCAACCATTCCTGACCTACTCTTTTGTACTTTTGTATTATGATAGCTTTATCATATAAATAAACAGAGCCATAACTGATGCAAGCCCAAGCATCTGTGTAGGAGTCTAAATGATGACTTTTATGTCATACCTCTTCCTTGTGCTTTTTTATTCATTTACTTGCTTCTGTTTGACTGGCACAAGCATCTCTTGTGCAATTTAGACTTTGTTTCCTTATCCTCACACTATCACTAAGATGCATTGAATGCTCCCATATTAACTTCATGTGAGTAAAGAGAGTTTATTGGTGATGAAAAATATATGAAGTTGCCTAACCATAACAAAGAGTTTCCAGAAGGAAAATGCTGAAATGGAGACCAATGAGGTGGCAAGAAAGACAAAGAAGTGGAAGAAGTGGGATCCAAAAAGTTGTTGAAATAAAAATTCAAGTTCAAAGCTTCAGCTTTCATTGTGATTTTCTTTCTTCATGAAGAACAGGGTAAATCAACTCATAGTGACAGATGTGAGTGAGGCAATAGAAGAAAAAAGGAAAGAGGTATTTGAAACCATTGTTTTAAAAAAAAAAGTGCCAGAGAAGCAAAAAAAGAAAGCTGCTAAGGGCACAATACAACACATAAGTGTATTTAAAATATTTGTTGAAAATCTAACCCAGGGCCAAGGACCGGACATAGCACTTGAAGGCTCATCTTGCACTTGAAAACCTGGTAAACAATAAGATTTTTTTTTTAATTCTCTTTGAAGTAGAAGGTTTAAAGCTCATCCCATGACACTGATTTTTTAAAGCATAATTCTGATAGAGGATGTTATTGACCTTGACAAGGGGCTTCTTCCTACATTGTTAGGCTAGTTCTGCTGTGGACCCCAGTGGAAAATCAATCGTTAACTTGATTGGACCAGATATTTAGTACAAATCGTTAAGTTTTGGACCAGATATTTAGTACAAATGTCCCTCCCCCTGCTTTACCGGTAACATATTAGGATGCTTTTGCTGTCTTTGGGCAATTTGCCTTATAAGCTATATGGCAGGATTGATTGTGTAGATTTAGGAATGTTAGACAACCTCATGACAACAACAGGAGATGGAAAAGCAGGTGTTGCAGAAACAGCATGTCACAGACCAAATCAAGAATCCAGCACCACCCACCCCATATGGAAACACATTTCTGAGCTGCAACAGGGCCTATCAATCCTGGATAGGCCTTGTCAGCTATCTTTGGACACAAAGATAAGACAATCACAGAAGACAATCAGCTTTGACTGTGAGGGATTGCCAAAGAAGAAAGATGGAATAGTTTAGATAGGAATGATTCTAGACTAGATGACCTCTGGAGGTCCCTTCCAGTACTACTTTTCTATGATTCTATGAATCACCTTTGAATACTGGCAACTCCAAAAATCTGACTGATTCAGTTTCATCTGAAGATCTATGCTACTCATCCATCTTATGGCTAAATTGCAATACATAATCTAATAAAGTATCCTCTACCCCAGTACTGAATGGTTCATCTTCTAATCAGATATGGCTGTTAATAATGATTACTTTGCCTTATAGTCTTTGACAATAAAAAATGCACTTCACTCTCTGCTTCATAATCTGTAAGTGTTAAGAAAAATCTGAAATAAATAGCAATAGAGCATTTTCACCTAGTCTTTTCACAAATACTCTTAAGCCAATTTCACCTGGCTATTATGCAAGGTTGTATAAACACCTCCTTTGTTATGTATGATGTAATTAAGTTGCCTTCCCTGCATCTTCACCACCTGTTTATATTTTCTTTGATTTTGTCCAGGACCTCTTAACAATTTCATAAAAATGAAACCAGATGCAAATGTGCTCCAATAATCAAACCACTAGTTCGTCTAAAAGTTCATCTTGGAAGTTAAAAATACTAGTCATTCCATTTACTAATAATAAGTGCCCCTTTGCAACAAATATCCATGAGGAGAAACCTAGAGAATCCATTATATGGAGGGCATCACGTTTTGTCTATCTAGACCTAGCCTCAAATACTTCCCCTACTCTAGAAAAAAAAAACCCAAAAAACTATTTTTCTCCATATTCCTAGGTGGTAGAGGGGGTTGCCCTCCTTTGGTGCTAAGGAACTTGGAAAAGGTTTGGCCCTCCTAATTGGGAAATGTACTTAAAGTACAAGATTCTCTGGTGCAATGCTGATTTATTTTCCCTAGCCAGTGACAACCCTAGAGGAGCTTCACTATCAATATATTACATCTCTATTCATTTTTGGGACTCAGCAGAGGGTTCCTGGTGATCATGCGCATCCCTATATCTTTCTAATCTCTTTCCTTTACCACAGGAACTCCCTTGACCTGCAGAGATCAGTTTGCAAAGGATCTCATCACATGAATCTCAGGAGAATGAGCAAGTTCTGTAAAAACAGTAAATTTACATGCATTCGTATATTTTATGGCCAAAGGGACTTCTGTGGTTATCTAGTCTATTTTACAAACCCCAAGCCAGGACCACTCAACTTTGCATCTTTACCTTGCCAATCATTCACTTTGGGAATGTTCAGATTTTCTTCACTTAAGGAAAAAGGATTTCTCAGAAGATCATGCTTGAACAGTCCTCCCCTTCATTACCTTGATGAATTTTTTTACATTGTCTATAATTTATGAAGTCATTAGTGTTTATATGCACCGTTGTAAGTAGAGATTTGCTTGCCAACTTTAGTCTTGCAGCCCCATCACATGTCTTGGGAGTAAGCCATCCTGTTGTCTACCTCTTTCTTGTAGAGTGTCCTTTTCATTCTTTTTAGAATAGTGTTGCTGGTAGATGTTACAGGGTTTTAGCACGTTCTTGACTGGTGCCTAGCTCCCCAGCAATGTCAGGGTGAGATCCAGATTTGGCACCACCAAGGTGGTTCAGATGCTGCTCCTACTCACCTACTCAGTCTTTGATGTTTTTACCTTTTTTTTCCTTGGGAGGCAGTTTTTTTTTTTGGTGGCCTGAGGGGATCTCAACCCTTGCTTTCTTCATGGGGCTCCAACCTCCCCTTTACCACACCCTTACCACATCCATGGCCAGGGCAGACTCTGCTCTCTGCAGGTTTTACTCCTGGATGATCTCACCTCATCCATGCCACCCGCTTCCAAGGGTTAGGTCTTTCTGGCCATCAGCCCTCCCAAGACCGTCCCTTGGCTTCAGACTGGCACCTGGGCAACTAAACACACCCTATCTGGGATTAACTGTAACTTAGGGAAAACTGAATGAAAAGGGTCAGTGTCCACTCACAGGCTCCTGGGACCTCATCTCCCAGGGGCCTTTGACCTTGTTGAGGGCTCAACCATCCTTCTTTGCCTTTTTTGCTCTCTGCCCTGGCATCTCTTCCCAGCTGCCACTTTTCATCGCCCCTGTGGTAAGTATCAGGATGCGTTGGGGGGGAGTCTGGAACAAGTTGAGGGGGATTTTACCTCCCCTCTCACAAATAGGATTACCTATAAGCTTATTATGTCTTCTTTAGATGACCAGAGATCTCTTCCTGGGCAAATTTTCTGGTCTTCCAGGATGGGTTGATTGGTTGTGTGCTGGAAAGCTTCCCAGTCCAATAAACTAGCTAAATTGTCTGTGAAAATTTGTACAGTTTTACACTGAAGGCCTCATTATGATTTGTTATTTCTAGTATGTTGAATTCCTCCTCTTCTCTCTGTTGAACACAACGTGCTCATCATCTTGTGCCTCAAGATGCATAGAATGCCACCTGGCCCCTTTACGTTCAGGTGTTATGAATTGGCAGTCCACCTCTGTCTGTACTTGCTCTGTGAAACTGCAAAGCTGTTCTTTCAGTACAGCCACCAGTCCTTACATCATACAGAGAAGCTCCCTTTTGTCTTTAGGCAGAAAAGAAAACACAGTATCTGTTACAGGTCATAACCTAGCAGTGTAAGAAGAAGGAAAGTTTCTTGTGTGCTTTTATACTCTTATACAGTTTTATACTCTCATAAAAGCATTTATACCCTTATTATACTCCTTCCAAAACTATCATTAGCTATCCCCATTCATCTGTGTTGTCTTGTGGGATGTATTTACATTGGTTGGTTAGGAACCTATGTGAGGACACAGACAAGTGTTATTGTTTTGGGAAAGACAAATAAGAAGGTATTTTGAAGATGACTCCGAACTAAAAGGCTCATTTTAAATACAAAGTTTTACTCTTTGGGTTATTGTCAGTCTCTCTTTCTGTAAGAAAGGAAGGATTGTTTTAGGGGTTATGTATAACTGGCAATATTTGAAATTATTTTACAGTGACAATTTTGAAATGTGTTTCTGAGTTTGCTGTCTGTCCTCCTAGATACAAATAAACCCACAGATTGAACAAATAAATCCTTCTCTCCACAGAGACCCCAGTAAATCAACCTGTTACCAGTTAGGATGACTATCTGCATACTCCCTGAAGAAGCTTCGTTTAAACTGCCCACAGTCCCTGAAAAAGAATAGCATAGGAAAGGTTATTAATAGGTTAAGCCTACTTGCAGGGTCCGAAGCAGAAACACAAGAGTGACATGTGCCACACCCATGCTGTTTTAAAAGTATGTACACCCTGTTCATTGGGGGACGTATAGGGAATGATGTCATCAGGAAGCTCCTGGAGTCAGAGAAAAACTGGGTGCTGAAGTGGGACAAAGGCAGTCAGGAGAACCCCCATGCTCTGACCCAGACCCAAGCCTGGGTAGCTGAGCCAGGCAGAAAGCATGGAGAAAACCCAAAGCTCCAGTAAGTCAAGGAATTAGAGGCTCTGGCATTTGCTTGCAGTGGAACCTGTCGGAAGAAGACTCAGAGGAGTCTTCACTCTGAGAGCAGCAAGCCAGAAAAGCTTTGCAGCAACAAACGAATGGCAGGGCCAGAGGCAGTCACTGAGTTGGTCACATGAGTCCGATCCTCATATAGTGCTACAAAAAATATATTTTCTTTTCTTACTTCTTATTTTATATATATTTCCATAGCTAAGAAGCAGACAATAATTGAATCAGCATACATTAATTATTATTTGAATATTACTGTAAGTCATGAGTGATACATGACTGGTGGACTTCGTCTATAAGGTAATCACTCTGGACTTACAGGCCTTAAAGTGATGACTTAAGAAAATTATGTATATTGCAAGAAATTTCCTACTGTGATCTTACAATGGAAAAACACCACTGGCTTTCCATCATGGTTGGTGTATGGAAGGTATGTCAGGGAGGTGGAGCCCCAAGAAATATGCCAAGAGAGAATCCTCTTTTGAAAGGGTGGGAAACCATATAATTTCGGAGCCTCCTTTTTCGTATATATTTCATTGGGTAATCAAGTCTTGGCAGGTGATTAAAGAGTAACTTCATTTCCTTCCCCCCCATTTCAGGTAAGACCTCAGTGGGTGACACAACCAACAAAATATTAATAGTAGATTCACAGTTACATGTGCTGCAGGTCTCAAATGTTAGTCTTGACTGATTTCATGGCTGCAGATAAGCTAAGAAAAACCCCATTTCTCTCCACCAAGCAATCTAAAAGGTCATGGAGTAACTAATTAAAATAATTATTTCTATGAATAAACTTTGAAATTCATTAAATGTTTAAATTAGAATGTATATTTATGAATCTCATGTAGGGAACAGGCGTCTCAGAGAAAAATGTTTGGCTATAGTAGTAGAACAGATAAATAGGATAAAAAAACATGGGTTTGTAGATAGAAATTCTTGATGGATAGAAAATTTAGTCTATTGTTCTTCATTTGTGTTGCAAATCAGGTTCTCTCTTCCATGCCAGGGATTCCTTTACTGTGATGTATATCCCCACTGGATATATCTGTGTTTCTGGCTGGATATTTAATAGATTTCATAGATGTTTATGGTCAGAAGGGACCTTAGTAGATCATCAAGTCTGACCCCCTGACTTGGGCAGGAAAGA
The DNA here is from genome assembly GCF_001723895.1 of Crocodylus porosus. Lineage (NCBI taxonomy): Eukaryota > Metazoa > Chordata > Crocodylia > Crocodylidae > Crocodylus > Crocodylus porosus. Next base: position 16,411,564 of record NW_017728912.1, read on the forward strand.
GCATTGGGATCAGGTGACCTCAGCCAGGTGCTTGTCCAGTTTCCTGTTAAAGATCTCCAAGGTAAGGGAGAGCACCATTTCCCTTAGAAGCCCATTCCAGATTCTGGTAACCCTTACCATAAAGAAGTTCTTCCTGATGTCTAATCTAAATCTGCTTTCTGTCACTTTGTGGCCATTGTTTCTAGTAATTCCAAGGTAAACAGAGTATCTCCTATTCCTTGCTGCCCCACCCCCTGATGAATTTGTAGACAGCCACTAAAGGCCCTCTAAGCCTTGTGAAGGCTGAAGAGATCCAGGTCCCTCAATCTCTCCTCGTAGGACCTTACCTCCAGGCCCTTAACCATCTGAGTGGCCCTCCTCTGGACCTTCTCAAGGTTTTCCACAACCCTCTTGAAGTGTGGCACCCAAAACTGAATACAGTACTCCAGCTGCACCCTTACCAATGCACCCTAAGGAAATATCACCTCCTTAGACCTGTTTGTGATGCACCTGCTAATTCATAATAGAGTGTGGGTAGCTTTACTGATTACTTTGTCACATTGACGACTCATGTTCACCTTGAAGTCAACTATGACTCCAAGATCCCTTTCTGCTGCTGTGATACTTAGGAAGTCATTTTTCAGCCTGTAAGTGTGCTAGTGATTCTTTTTCCCTGGGTGCAGTACTTTGCACTTACCTTCATTAAACAGCATCCTATTCTATTCTGCCCACTTTTCCAACCTCTTCATATCTGCATGGAACCATTCCCTGCCCATTAGTGTGTTTACTTTGCCCCACAATTTGGTGTCATCTGTGAATTTGGACAGAGTGGTCTCCCTGCCCTCATCCAGGTAACTGATGAAGATATTGAACAGCACTGGTCCAAGGACTGAAACTTGGAGGACCCCACTACCCACATGTTTCCAGGTCGATACTAACCTGTCCACCACCAATCTCTGGGTGTGTCCCTTAAGCCAATTTGTCACCCACCTGGCTATGTAACCATCTACGTCGCAGCCGTTTAGTTTATTTATGAGTGTAACTGGGTTCCTGGCTGAAACCCTGTTACTTGAGAGATCTTGCAGCTGGTAGTGATTATGGCCCAGTGGGGCAAGGAGACTCTCCGTGCCCGGGGAGAGCCAATGGGGCTTGGTGCCCAGGAATAGGAAGGGGACAATGCCCAGGGAAAGTTGCCTTCAGGCACCACAGGGAAAGAGAGGAGCTGCAGGGGGAAACTCTTTGGGAGAAGGATCCAAGAGGAGGGATCCACAACGCAGGATCAGTGTGAGCCAAGGAATCCCGGAGCTCAGGACTGGCAGGCCCATGCACCACCTACCAGGAATCCACAGGAATGGCGGTGAGTATGGGGAATAGCAGAGCCACAGCGCAGGAAGAAGCCACGGTTTCTGCACTGGGATATGGAGAGGCAACTTGAAAGCCAAAGGGGGTGGGGGGGTCACCAGCCCAGACCCCTGAAGAGACTCGTCACAGAATCCAGACCCCGAGGGGAGAGGGACACTGGGGGCCGAAATCTCGGGACCTAGCCATGGGCGAACTCCTGAACCTGCACACTGGCACCGCATGGCAAAAGAGACTGGGTGGTGCCCGTAACAAGCCGCTAATGAGGTAATTAGCAGTGGGGAGTCCAGATGTGAGAGAACAAAGAAAACCGTACTTCTCCCTTTTACTTTCTTTTGATTATAGGGAGTGGGCAAGGATTTGGATAAGATGGGGAAGCCCAGAGACACCCTACGCAGGGCAGAGGACTCGGAGGGGACCCTGCAGAGACTGATTGTTTGATGCAGCCACAAGCAGGCAAGATGCACCTCCTCACTTACTGTCCCAACTGGGGTGCCGGGGATCCTATTTGGAGCACACGGGTGATTCCAGGAACAACTGTGATGAGCTGCTGACTCCTACCTGGTTCCCTGTAAAAGAAAAAAGAAAAAAGCACCTAGATTGTAAAATAGACCAAGCGTGGTCTTTCTGCAGGTACTAATTATTGCAACATCTCTTCCTTCCCTCTTTCTTTGATAAGATCGAAGTTGTGGCAGGCGGAAACCAGGGGATCAGACAGTATCTTGCACAGACATGCTAACAATGAGAATGGGATAAGACACAGTATCAAAGGCTTATCAAAAATCCAAATAATTGACATCAACCTTAACTCCTGCATCTAAGCATTTTGTGACCTGGTCATAAAAGAAAACAAGAATAGTCAGGCAGGATCTACCTGCTATGAACTTCAGCATTTTTCCTGCTGGTCTCCCACAAATGTAATCCTTGATAATTTTTTCAAAAGTTTTCCCAAGGATATAGGTGAGACTAACTGGCCTATAGTTACCCTGATCCTCCTTCCTCTCTTTCTTGAAAATAGGGACCACATTGGCCCTTTTATAGTCCTCTAGGACATGTCCTGAGCACCACGAGTGCTCAAATAGTCACGGCAGTGGTTCTGCTATGACACTGGTTAATTCCCTCAGCACCCTTGGATGAAGATCATTTGGGCCAGCTGATTTAAACACATCCAGCCCCTCCAAGTATCCCTTTAGTAGGTCATTGCTAAATGTTGGTGGGTTGGTGTCCCTCCTGTGCCTGCCTGTAGTCCAGTTGGGAAATTAATCTTGATCTGTGTTCAGGAATACAGAAGAAAAAGCTCATTGAACTGCTCAGCTTTGTCCCTCTTATCTGTCACCAATTGCCCTAGTCTGTCCTATGTTATCATGAGCCTTCTTTTTGCTCCCCATATACCTGAAGATGGACTTTTTGTTGTCTTCAATTTTTGTTGCCAACCTAAGTTCCATTGCTGCTTTAGCTTTTCTAAGTGACTCCCTGCAAGTGCGAGCCAAGTAGGTATACTCTTCCTTGGTGGCTACTGGCTCCTTCCACAGTCTGTATGCCTCTTTTTTTCACCTCTAAGCTTCCCTGTATTTCCCTGTTCAGCCAAGAGGGTTTCTTGGCCCTTTTGCCTCCTTTTATGTGCAATAGGATTGTCTCCTTCTGTGCCCAAAGGATTGTTCCCTTGAGGAACGACCACCCTTCCTGGACTTCCATCTCACCAATGCTCTTGTCCTTCAGTGCCTCACTAACTAATCTCTTGAGCTCACTGAAGTTAGCTTTTCTGAAGTCTAGCACTTCTGCCCTACTGGTTATCTTTCCGGCCTTTCCTTGGATAGTAAATTCTAACAATTTGTGGTCACAATCCCCTAGGTTACTGTCGCAGAGCACTCAGGTGGCCTGCGCCTGAGAGCAGAAAACAGCTCGGGAGAGACCCCTAGTGGCAAGATGGGGGAGGCCCAGCTGCCAGTTGCCAGGGCAGCCAGCGTAACAGGTGCTGGTTGCCAGGGCAACCACTGGGAAACCAGCTGACAGGAAGGGGCAAGGCCTGGCCCACATAAGCCCAGGCAGGAGGCCAGGAGGGCAGTTCCCCTCTGGCGACCAAGGAAGGAGGAGCTCGGCCAGTGCAGACAGAGGAGACAACCCTGACTGCGTGAGCATCCCCTGGGCACTGCTGGGGTTGGAGTATTTCCTGGTAGGGATTGAATGTTGTTTGGCCGGACGGGTTAGCTTTATGTTATAGCCCAGGGGCTTTGTGTTTTTGTGTTTGTTGTTCTAATTGGAGGACCGGATGAGGCTATTAGGGGTTGGAGGATGCTTCATAGGGGCTCCATGGTAGCATGGGGAACCCAGTGCCAGAGAGGGTGCAGCATTTTGGGGTACACTGACACCAGTCCCAAAAAGGGGAGTGAAGAATTGGAGGCCAGGTAAGGGCCGCCTAAGCCCAGAAGGGGGTTCAAGACCCCGAGGAGGAGATTTGGGGGCCAGGTATGTCTACAGCCACCTGAGCCCCAAGGCAGCGTGGGAAGCCCCAAGGCAAGGGGGCAGCGATTGATGAGTGCCAGAGGGGCACAGTTGCAAGAGAGTGCCTGTGTGGTGCAGGTTACAAGAGACAAGCCAGAGCACCGGTGAGGTGCAGGCTGTGAGGCGAGGCAAGTGTCAGTGGGGTGCAGGTTGTGAGAGTGGAACAGACCCAAACAATGTCAGGTACATCCGCGAGGCTTGGGCTGCGGTGTAAGAGGAGGAAATGAGCCACAGATAGTGCCCCAGGCATCAAGACAGAAAGTGGGCAGCCTCCTGCTTGATTAATATCCTCTAATTAAGCAAGTAACAACAAGGCGTGGCAGGCGAGAAGGTGGGCGGTTAGCTCATAACCAGTGTTGCGGGGTCACAAGTGGATGGACCCCAAAGAGGCACACCTGTCATAGTTACCCTGTATCTACAGAGCTCCCACCAGGTCATCCCCTGTAGCAAACACCAAATCTAGTAAGGCATTTCCCCTAGTGGGACTGTATACCTCCTGCATTAGGTGAAGGTCCTGTATGCAGGTTAAGAACCTGCATGAATGGTCAAATATAGCTAACTGCTCCTCTCAACAGATGTTGGGATAGTTTAGGTCACCCAGGACAACCATGTCTCTTGGGCATACTGCCTCTGAGAGCTGCCTTGAGAATTCCAGGGCTAGCTCATCCACCTGGTGTGGTGGTCTGTAATAGACCCCCGTTTTCTGACCCACAGTACCTCAATTCGCCCCTCTTCTTATCCCATCTTGATTATAGAGGACACGTATTGTTCCTTAACATAGAGACCGATGTGCCCCCCCACACACGCACACCTTTTCCCTACTCTGTCGTGTCTGTACAGCCTATAGCCCTCAATGCCTACTCCCGAATCATGGGTAGGGTCCCATCAGGTTTCAGTTAATCTGAAGTCTTTGCTTGCAAGCAGGAGTGTAAGTTCCTCCTGCTTGATCCCCATGCTCCTAGCATTGGTATAGAGACACTTAGCCCCCCGCGCCCCAGTAGGTGCCCTAAATTTGTCTGTATTATTTCCTAAATTTGTCTATATCATTTCCTGATCACTTGGAAACTAAGAAAGACCTTGGCATATTAGATGATCACAGAATGATGCCAATGTTTTATGGCTATGAAGAAAGCAAATCTTATTCTAGGAGAGGTATTTCCAGCAGACATGGGGAAGTATTAATGCATATGTACAAGGCACTGTTTGGATATCCTGTGGAAGACTGTAATTCCAGTCACCCATATTCAAGAAAGATGAATTCAAACTGGGACAGGTGGAGTAACAGACTGTTAGAATGATCAGGGGGATAAAAGATTCTCTCTTACAAAAGACAACTAAAAGACTTTGGCTTGTTCAAACTAGCAAAATAAAAGCTCGCAGGGGATATGAGTACTGTCTATGAATATATTAGGGTGTAAACACCCAGACGACAGAAGAACTCTTTAGACTATGGATATTGCTGGCAAATGGGTATAAACTGTTGGTGAATATGTGTCTTGGTAATTACAACGTTTCCCATAATTGAAGAAGTAAGGTTCTGGAACAGCTTTCTAGTAAGAGGACTGGGCAGAATTCTACCTCATTTTAAGATGCAGCTTGATAAATTTATGAAAGGAGTGGAAAGATCTGGTTGCCAATGATACTAGGGGACTGGGCTGAACAGTTCAGGAAGTCTCTTTTAGTCTCTTTTTCATAGTCCATGTGTCAATAGTACCCAGAGTAGGAATGAGGCCTACTCATGTCACCTGCCAGTACACCACAATATATTCTCTTCTTACAAGATTTTCATAGATTTCATAGACATCAGGGCTCGAAGGGACCTTGAGAGATCATCGAGTCCAGCCCCCTGCCCAAAGGGCAGGAAGTCAGCTGGGGTCATAGGATCCCAGCAAGATAAGCATCCAT
>NW_017728912.1:16417319-16431329 GCF_001723895.1 Crocodylus porosus
GTGGAGCAGGTCAGCCAGCCTGGCTGAGAAGAGCCTCCTCCCCAGGGGAGAGAGGTGGAGGCCATCTCTTCCCAGCAGCTCGCTGCCTCTCTCACCAAAGAGCAGGCTGTGGTCATGGAAGCCAAAGCCTTCCCGATGACACCAGCTCCGCAGTCTTTGGTTCACTGCACGGATCCTCCTCTCCCTCCTCAGCCCATAGCCTGAGACTGGGAGGATCAACGAAAACACCACCTGAGCTCCCAGACCCTTAAGCCCCGCTCCCAATTCCCTGTAGCACCTCGTGACCTGGCTGGGGGTGCTCCGAGCTGTGTCATTGGTGCCCACGTAAATAAGGAGAATGGGGTAGTGGAGTTAACCCTGTCCCACCACGAGCCCGCTTACCTCCGGCTGTGCTGGGGGTCAGCGAGGGGCTCTGCAGCTGCTGAGGGGGTGTCTGGGGGGCTTTTGATCATTTTCTAAGGGATTTGGGCTTGCAGTGCCTTTCTGGAGGTTTCCTCTGCCTTCAGATTTTGTGACCTGTTTCCACTGTTGAAACTATTCTAGTTCTGTGTACTTTGTATTGATTTTATATAAAAATGGAATAACCAAATGTGTCATGAGGATGGAAAAATGGCCAGGGAAACAGTTTTTAATGCCAGAGGAAGAAAAAAACGCTTTTCTCCTATGTGGTCTTTGCTTTTTATATCGATCATTTCCCATTTATTTTGCCTCATGAACTCTCTTTGGGCATTTATACATGTGCTCTGGGAGGCAGGGGACAGATGGGGGGGGAAAAACATTAATTAGAGTGACTCCGAGAACTGCTCTAATTAAAGTACCTAGAGCATCACGTGTATTAACTAAAGTGCTTTAACTAAAGTTTGTTCAATAAGCTTTAGTTAAAATGCCCCTGCTGCCATTTTTCGGCATGCAGACAGTGATACACGTGATGCTGGAGTCTGCTGGATCATGGTAATTATCATACTCCTGCCGACTCGATTAAATGATTCTGCTCCAATGCACTATATTAATTGAGTCTTCTCTGATGCACTGTAATTACACCTTGATGGAGCAGCCTCTCAGTATGTGTATAGGTACCCTTTGTGATTACAGGCCTAGTTAAATGACCCCTATTCCATTAGACATCTAACTGAACTTAAGTACCTGCTTATGTTATTGTGTCAGGGCAGTGTTGATGCCTGAGACTTTAAGAGCCGTATCAAGCAGTCAGCAGGTGCTTGACTATGGTGTCCACTTTAGAACCATGGCCGCCTATATAAACAGAGCAGTTCGCTGCTGGCAAGCAGGTAGAAGCATTGCCTGGATAAACTTCTGAATGGAACATCTGCAGGTAGCAGAAAGAGGCTCTTGGTCCTGGGCATGACCTAAAACTGCACCCTGCCAGGAAAGGAAGGGTGGCCTGGAGGACTCCTGGTGGCACAGTGAAAGGTGGGTCAGGGCACCTTAATAACCCCAGCTCACATCCCTGGTGAGTTCAATCAGTTTGGGGGAGCCCAGGTTCATAGGAGTCCTGAGGCAGGGCCCAGGTCAGTGGAGGGACCTGGAGCAGGGCCCAGGTTCTTTGTGAGTCCTATGGCTGTAGGGAACCTGAAAGGGAACCAGGCACAGCTATGGCCACCTGAGTCTCACAGGGTGTAATACCCCGGGCAGAGGGCCAGGTAGGGCTACGGCCATCTGAGCTGACAGGGTGGCAGACCCCAGGGAGCCCCAGTGAAGAAGCAATGTGTGGAGCCCGAGTGAGGGGGCATTGTGGGGTTGTAAGACCCTAGGGCCAGGCAGGGCTGTGGCAACCTGAGCCCCAAGGGGTGGAAGACCCCAGTGTGGAGTCCCAATGACGGGGCTGAGGGCTTGGAGCCCAGTATGTTTGTTTGTCTGTTTATGCATATGTTTTATGAAAGACCCAGTACAAACCACTGGTGGATGCCATATGTAAGGCTTGGGCTGCACCCCTTGGCACTGGGGCAAGAATGGGCAGCCTCCTGCCTAATTAGAACCAATTATGAAACAACAAGGCAAGTGGCAAGTGAGTGAAGCAGGTGGTTAGCCCAGGAACAGGTGGGCGGGCCAATGGTAAACTGGTCCCGAGAAGGCCCCCCCGTTACAGTTATGACCCTCTTCTACCCTGGTCAAGTGCCTGAAAAAAATGTTAAAGTCTATTTCTCTAACATCCCATCATCTTATTCTCAAGTAACAAAAAGAAGCAAATCAGACCAGGACCATTCACCTTTTTCATTAACTTTTTTCAGGGACTTGAGCAGGGTGGAATAGGATCACACCAGTCGTTTCTCAGTAGACAGTATTTTGGTCAGAGGTCATTATAAAACTGGCCAGTATGGAACGATTTTTGCTTTGACAAAGCATACAATCTTAATCACAAATCACATTTTTTTCTAAAATATGAAAAAACAGGATATCTAAGGGGTCAGAAAAGCTGTTCTCAAGCTTCTGGCTGTGGCAATGGGCACAAGACTTCATAATCAGCAAAAAATAATATTTTATAGTCCAGATGTTTTACTGACACGAATTGTGGGATAACTAACATAAATTCATGTCTTGTTCTAATGCCATTTAACCTGACATACAAGTTGCTTGTATATTTTATCAGAATATTTTTTTTCTCATAATTAGAGTTTTCTCAGGCACAACTCAGATTTGTTCTTCACGGTTTTCTCTGGGACTATGGTTTTATTTCTCTAAAATTAAGTTCACAAAGTCATAGAGAAGTAGGTCATCTAGTCCAAGTACCTGCCTGAGGCAGGATCATCCCTATCTAAATCTATAATCTAACCTTTTAGTAACATGGCTTCAACCTATCAATCATGGCCTGGCTTTGCATTTCTTATAGGGGCCTATCTAATTTCTATTTATACCAGGTATGGGCAAAATATGGCCCGTGGACCCACGGGCCAGATCTCGCCTGCCAGGCCATTCTATCCAGCCTACAGGGCCCCTCAAAATTTAATAAATTAATATTTATTAGCTTCTGGCTGTGTGTGAAAGCTGACAGGAGCCAAGGGCAGTAGGACCCAGAGGGAGCCTCATCAGGCTTGAGCAGCCCAGCCTTCCCACCCCCAGCCAGTTCCCTGATTTTCTGCCCCTGCCCTGCTCCAGCACTATCTGGATACCAGTTGCTTCACCAAATCATGGAGCACAGGACCATGCCAGTATGTGTACTTGCAGGCTCAGGGGCAAAGCCTGTATGTGTGTGTTCATAGGGTGAGTGCCACATGCACACCCCACCATACACATGCACCCACACCCCTCCTTGCCCTGCCATACACAAATCCCAGCCACACCCCCACACAGCTCCCCACAAACCCCATACCCACCCACATACCACATATCCACACACACATCCACATGCTCCCTCACCCTACATACCCACACACCTACAGCCCCCCACAAATCTATACCCACAACATACAAGAGTAAGACTTCATTTTAAGCTATTGTAGAAGACAAGTAAGGCTACCTCCACCACCTGGGCGGGGGGCGGGTGGGCCAAGCCCTGCACTGCGTGGGCCCTGTGGGAGAGGCTGCAGCCTCTCTGCCCAGCTCTGGGGGGCCACAGTTTGCCAATCCGTGGCCACTTGTGGTCTAGCAGCTGACCATGATGCAGACCAGCAGTCAACCTGCTGTGGGCCAGCACCAGGCCACAGTCCAGGGATTGAGAACCTCTGCTGTAGGTGTTTGCTTTTTAGAATATAATTTTGGGGTTTTTTTGGTTCCAAGCTGGCAAAACCGGTTGCTGAAAGGAGTACTTCCAGGGGCAAGGGGAGGGACTTCTGGTGACAAAGGTCAGGGAGCAGGACTTCCAGTCACAAGATGGTAACCAGGGTACAGGGCACCAGTCAAGGGGCTACCCATGCAGCCCTTCAAACAGCTTGCCAAAACTTGGTAAGTGGCCCTCCGCCCAAAGTAATTGTCTGCCGCTGATTTATACCCACAGACCATCCATCTGGGAGTTTCATATTAACTAGGTATTTACCCTGTTTTAGGACTTTCTACAGGAGTACATTTACTTTCTACAGCTGTCTCCTTCACTGTGATCTTGCTGGATTTTTATGATGACCAGCATACTTAGCAATAGATCTTAGATCTATTTTCTGATTTCTGGCCTTATACACTCAGCAAAAAGACAGATGACTAACTACAGGCAGGGCTGAGACATGTCCTCCCTAAAAGGCCACCCACTCTGTGACAGGGCCACTACATTACCTGATGGAAAATCTGAATTCTTGTATTCATTTATTTGAAGGAGAGCATGAGATCACTTTCTTTGATTCCCTGGATACATTTCACTCAATTACCTCTGTGTTGAACCTAATCATTTACACAATGTATATCTCCCCAAGGGCATGAACCATAGACTTGAAGTCATTGAGAGATGAAGAATCCCGCACTACCCTCAGTAGCTTTTTCTAGTGGTTAATCACCCTCACTTATACATGCCTTATTTCTAAATTGAATTTGTCTGGCTTTGGTATTTTTACTAGCATTCAGTATTTTTACCCAGGCATGGCTTCAGTTAGTGAATTAGTGAATCCTAACCAGTTCTGGTATTTTCTCCTCTTTGCTATGTTTAATCTCCAGAAAACATCTCTTTTTTTAAGCATTAGAACACTTTAGTGTTGAAAAAGGTTGGAAAATTATCTCCAAGCTCTTCTGCAATCATCTAAAACTTTCAGGGCATGTTTACATATTTATTAATTCACTTTAGGTAATGCACATTAAATTTAGTACTTCCATTGTGAGGTACTAGAAAAAGGTGTATTAGCTTATTTTAATGCACATTAGCTAAAAAGCATGTTTGTGATGCTTTCATGCACATTAGCCTATTTTAATGTGCATTAAAGCACATATATAGGTATGCTTAGTGTCACAAAAATTAAACTTTTCAATAAGACAGTTGCCTGAGTTGAAATATATCAGTTATAATTAAAAAGCCGCAAGTATTTTCTACCTTGTGACCTCCTATTCTTCTGAGCTGAGCATAATCAGTACAATTTTCCTTTAAGCTCTGAGGTAGTGGTATTCTTTAACAACACAGCATGTTGCCTTTGAGGTCACATATTAAAACCAGTAATCTTCAAAGGTATAACATTTAAAGAATAGCTGCAAAAAGGCACAACTCAGGGCAGAACACATAAAGGGACTGATTTAGATTTCATTATTGCCACTGAAATTACTGATGTTGCTCCAGTACAAAACTAGAACCAACCATTATGTCAGTGCTGGGCAAAATGGCAGATCAAGCCGGCAGTGGATTCCTTTTCCCAGCTGCCCCTGCATGCATGTGTGGCAGAGCACAGGTTGTGCGTGCCATTTTAAGAGGTTTAGACAGGCTCTGAGTAGCCAGCAGGTATGGGCTGGCCCAATTGGACGGTCACATGATTGAAGTTCCCAACTTCATGTGCACCCCAGAGCCTGGGAGCTCCCAGCTGATGCTAGCTTCCAACTGCAGGACCACGTGCCCCTGTGGCTGGGAGCCATATCAGCAGACAGGGATCCCAGCTGTGGGGATGCCTCATGCACCCCTGTGGAAAACCTCAGCTGACATGGTGTCCCAGCCACCAGGGTTTTCCAGGCATCATGGAGCTCTGGTTCCCTGCTGTGAGGACCCTTGGAGCACCATCTTGGCTGGGACCCTGGGTCAGCTGATGAGGCTCCCAGCCTCAGAATTGCATGGTGCAGCCCCACAGCTGGGCTTTCCATCAACTAAGGGGTCTCCCAGCAATGGGAGCTTGCTTCTTGCCAGTGCAGGGTCAGCCTAGGATTGTGATCATAGGCTCCCCCTGCACTAGCAATAAGGAGTGATAGGATCTGATTTATGATCCCACAGTCACGTCTATTCCATGCACGTGACGTGGTAAGAGGTGCAATTGTGTGAATCATACAGCAGATCCCATCACACCTTTATCTGTTCATGTAGAGAGGCCCTTAGAATTAGGAATTGTTCAAGATTATTAGTAATGTAGTCTTTTGTGCATTAGATTGAATTTCAACTCACAGATGAGCATTACTGATAACTACTTATAACTTCAACTTAAGTACAAATGCTTACCATAAAAATTACCCTCTCTTCTCTGTGTGCATGTTAGATAGTTTCATCCTTTAAATGTATCCATCCATCTGGTATACCAAATTGTACAAAAGATAGCCTGCTAACAGATAAGCCACACCTGAAAGTCTTGGAAAAGGTAGTTAGAGGCTGAAATTCCACCCAGGTCATTAAGAAACAGTATGCCATTTCAAAGGGAACATCTAATTCACTATTAAAGATCCCCTTTCTCACTAGTATCTTGTACTTACACGTACTTGGGCTAATAAAAGACATCAGATTCACCCAAAGAACCTTGTCTGCCTATTGTACTTATATCACACTCAAGTTTCATAAAATTTTGTGTGCTCAGCAAATGTTTGTCTGGTTCTGTAGTAAATGCTGCAAGTGACTGCATACCTCTGGTACACTTGCCTTCATTCATCTTTTTAAATCAAAAAAAGAATAGATAACCTTGAAAAATTATTTGGGGGAAGGAAAAGAGCTACACAGAACTACTTTGCTTTAATCATCTAAAAATATATATTTTTTCTCAGACCAGTGGTTTCAAGGTCAGATAGGACTCTGATTATTTTTCGACTGTGATCAGGAAAGGTAAATGAAAGAAGCAGAACAGTAATCATCCTATGTTTACATTTTAGAGAAATGAAAGTATTGTTCTCCTTCATGAGTGAAATAAGACTAAAAGTCTTATTCTTTAAAAGAAGACAGGTTGCTTTCCTGGTAAGGTCTTGCAAATCATACTTCCCACAGATACATATGGCAGACGGCAGTTATAACTTTGTGCTCAGAAAGTGGCCTATCCAAGTAGCAGATATGGATGTCTGTTGAAACATATACAGATCTTTTATATGTTCATATACATTAAGTGCCATTAGCCCGCCATAAGGGTAATGTTTGATACTGATGCTATTTGCTAAGTTTGTTAACACTATTTCAGGGAAAATTAACAAAATATTGAGCAGATCAACTTCCTTTTCATTTGACAAACTTTAGAATTGGGGATTAGCATATCCCAGGAGATATCTATATTTAGCTATATTAATCTCAAAATAGAGATATAGATATCTCTTGGGATATGATAGTCCCTAATTTTATGATAATCCCTAAACCATTGAAACAAATACAGATTTATATATATATATATATATAAAATATTCTGTGTGTATACATGCACATACATATGATATATGACAATATCTATGTGTGTCATATATATATCATCTGCATGTATGTATACTAACCAATTGTCTGTCGTGAATGACGGACCGTTTCAGGGAGAGCTTACATGCCCCCCACCACTCACCCTTTGGGGCCAGCCATGTAAACCAGGGGTAGACAATTATTTTGGGTGGAGGGCCACTTACTGAGTTTTGGCAGGCTGTCAAGGGCCACATGGGTAGCTCCACCCCTTGGCAGGTGTCCCACCCTGTGGTCGCCATCTTGTAATCGGAAGTTCTGCCCCCTAACCTCTGACCTTTACCACCAGAAGTTGGTCCCCCTTGCCCCTGGAAGTAATCCTTTCAGCAAGGGGTTGTGCCATATTAGAACCAGAAAAATACCAAATTATATTCTTAAAAGGAAACATCTACAGCATTCATTACTTTGATTTCAAAAAATATTTTTGTCCTGATTTACATGTGTTTGCATAGTGTACACAGAGGTGATTGCACAATAGCTTAAAATGAAGTTTTATTCTTGTATTTTGTGGGGGGTGGGTATATGTTTGTGGGGGCTGTGTGTGTGAGGGGATGTAGATGTGGGGCCTGTGTGTAAGGCAGTGTGAGGGGAGTGTGGGTGCATGTGCAGAGTGTGCATGTGGGACTCATCCTATGAAAATACACACACCCCATGTGCTCTGCCCCTGGCTGCACACCTACCCACCCACTCTGCTCCTGGTTGCATAACCACACCCACCACCATCCCAGCCCCTGCCTGCACACCCACACCCACCCACCCACTGGTTCCATAACCACACCCACCCACTCCGTCCCTGCCTGCACATACACTCTGCCTACCACCCACTCTGCCCCTGGCTGCACACCTACCCACCCACTCTGCTCCTGGTTGCATAACCACACCCACCACCATCCCAGCCCCTGCCTGCACACCCACACCCACCCACCCACTGGTTCCATAACCACACCCACCCACTCCGTCCCTGCCTGCACATACACTCTGCCTACCACCCACTCTGCCCCTGGCTGCACACACAACACACATACCCACACCACAGACCCACAAGACACACACATACCCCCTACCAGCAGCTCTGTGCTTCCCACTCCAGCAGTGCAGCCAGGCCATGTGGTACCAACAGTGTCGGCAGGCAAGGACTTCAATTGCTGGGGTTGGGGTGGTCTAAGCCGTTCAGTCCTGCTGAGGCTTCTCCTGGGTCCTACTGCCCCTGACTCCTATCAGCTTTGACAGGAGCCAGAGCAAGTTGATATAGTTTTAAAGCCTAAGGGCTCCTCCCACCTCCAGCTTCCTGCCTGACGGGGCAGGGCCCATGCAGCCAGTTGCAGCCTGCCCTCTCCAGGGCCCATGTGTAGTTGGCCCCCAGCATTACGGACAGATAGACAGAAGTACTAAGCCTATTATATTAGAATACACACACACACACACACACACACACACACACACACACACACGATGTGTATTTGTTTCAACAGTTTAGGGATTAGCATAAAATTTGGGATTAGTTTATCTGAGGAGATATCTATAAATCTATTTTGATACTGATATAGGTATAGATATAGATATCTCCTGGCATATGCTAATCCCTAATTTTAAAGTTTTCACATGAAAAGGAAGTTGATCTGTTCAATATTTTGGTAATTTTCCCTGAAATACTGTTAGCATGCTTAGCAAATAGCATCAACATCAAATGGCTTTGTTACTTATTACCTTTATGATGTTCTAATGGCATTTAAAACATGAGCAATTCTGCTACCTTTTACCTTACGTTGACTAATTTGTGTACATATACCCTTAGACTTGTGCTTAAGTAGTTGGTTTAATTAGGATCCTAAGATATGATTCATTGTAATGAGTGCCCATTCAAGACAATTGAAAGATCTCTACTATCACACAGGGAGTAAATTACAGAAGAAAAAAAGGGCAATTCCCCTCCCCACTCCCCTCTCCCTTCTGTGAATTAAGTTTGATTTGCAAGAATTATTGCCTATATTTTACACATAAGTATATGCCAAAGAATAAGTTTAGGATATCCCTAGATTGCAGTCAAAGGTATGACTTCAACTCATGCAGATAACAGCTGAGCTAGCTTTAAGCTGGATAACACAATTAGCAATATAGCAGCACTAGCCTAGAGCTCTGCACAGGTTAATCACCCAAGTAGTTACACAGGTCCTAAATGCAGAAGCATAAATAGGGTGGTGTGACAGGGGAAGCTGCCTTGGGGGCTGACATGGGGGGAGAAAAAAGGAGGGAGGATTGGAAACATTTCAGTTGCAGCCCTAGATAGACAACCACACTGGCAGCACAGTGCCAAACGAAAGTTACCACTGCCCACATGTATCCCACTACCCTGGCCACCCTCCTGCTTTCTTATGCCTCTGCCTAAATGAGTTTTGCAGCTGGTTTTAAACTAACTTTAATACATCTACACAAACTGCAGTCACACCATAGCCTTTCCATTTAATTTCTTTATTTTGAATGTTTTATTTGTAATTCCCATTATGCTTCCAGCACATTCAGGGAGCCATAGTGAAGCCTTCTGACATTGTTAACCAATATTGATTTGGAGATCCCTACAGAATAGAGAGCCACATCTTTGCAAAGTGCTGCAGGTAGACAATAGAAAAATTGCACTTGGTGAAGGAGCACAGAACATAATCTTAGCTTTCCCCAGTATGTCCAATGACGTGACTCCATAGACTCTATGTAACACACAAGGCCTGGAGTAGGGCCTATTAGTCAAAGCTACAGTCCTATATCTACTTGGATCCAGAAACTGTTTTAAATGCCACCGTGAGTCTTTTTTGGCCAGGGTGACATATAGAGCTAACATAAATAAAACTACCTATGAATTATTCTTGAACCTATCAGCAATAATATGTGGAAAAAAGGAAGCGCTTAGAAACAACACAGGCTCAAGCCATTTAAAAAGTAGATTTTTCATCTGGCAAAATATTTTGAGCTTTTGAAATATATTGAAGTAAAGCTAAAGTGTTTCATTTCAGTTTCCACACTTTAATTTTTTTATTAAAAACAATAAAATTTAACATAAAATCATTTAGGAACAAGAATTTAAAATTATTTATTTTGGAATGGGATATTTTAAGTTGTTAAATGCTTTTCCCATTTTAATTAAATTTTGCCAAATTCAATATGAGTTTGCAAAAATAAATTAATCAAAATAGCATTTCAGATAGAAAATTGTTTAGATGAAAAATTTCCAGCTATGCTAACGCACGATAATGCTACTTTTTTCATTTGAAGACTGGAAGCAATTGAGCTAGTAGCTGGCCATTATTGCTTGCTTCATATATTACAAGTAGTTCATCTCATGTTGAGTGGGGATCTGTCTCTATAAAAATGCCAACTTTTTCTTTGCCTTTAATGCAACTGCACAATATGGTTCTCACTTTGATCAGGATCACTCTCTTTTTTTTTTTTGCACCTGCAAGCATATGCACTAACCCTTTGTGGTTACAAGAAGAGACCTGCTTTTGATCTTTTCATTCTAATTATTGACAGGTTTGTAAAGGCAAGGGAGAGAATTTTACCACTTTTCTACCTCCTGCCCCCTGTCTGCTCCTAAAAAAAATAGTTTTATCCACATTCAAAATGTCTGAAACTGGTGTAATATAAACCTGGTTGACTCTAGTATCAGACTTAACTGATTTGGGTGAAGCCGGTTCATGCACTGTATGTCCCAGACCCCTTGCTGGTTTAAGTTAAACCAGAGTCCCCCAACATCCTAGATGCTTTGTAGCCATGGCTGGGTTGGGCTGTGCTCTCTGCTCCAGAGGACAGGGCTGGCCCCACCCTTCTGCTCCCTAGCCAGAGTTCTGGTGGAGACTGCAGGCACAACAGGGTCTGCCTTGCTTCCCCCTACCCAACCCCACCTTGCTGTTCAAGCAGGGATCCCTCCTCCCTCCCTCCCATCTCCCACAGCACGGACCGCAGCCCCATGGACCCTAGTTGGCATGTGGTATGCTAGCTAATGCTGAGAGGTGTGTCTGTATGTATGTCTCCAATTTCACTGGGACATGACAAAAGCAGACAGGACAGTGTTCACTTAGGGCTTTTTAGAGCTAATCAACAAATCAGCTGCTTATGTCCCACCATTCCTTCCTTAGAAAAAAATGTTTAAGAAGACCTTGAACCAATGAGAGAGGCTTTTGTTTTCTTGAAGGTCTGCTAAAATCTGTTATCAGCTCCCTGCTGGTTCCCTTGCCTGTCAGGTGTCTTAGCCACCAGTGGAGGGTTCGGGATTGAGAGAGTGGTCAGGGGTAGAAAGGTTAGAAAGGTTTATTGACTTAACAAACATGTGACTACGCATAGTATAATAAGGCAATAATGACAGACAACAATAATTCACATTGGCAACTTATCAGCATTTCCCTCTGATGCTTGAAGTACAAGAAGTTTTTCTTCTGCAAAGCTCAGCTAAATCAGGCATCCCCAGTCAGCGCTGTTCAAGGGATACTGGGAGCCAGGAGCAGTGGGGAGAGGAGGGATACAGGCACATGTGTGTCCTGCACACACGTGTGCCCCCTTACCGGACCCGAAGCAGAGGCAAACGCAGCAGCAGCAGCGGGGGCAGCAGCAGCTGATCCCCCCTAAGGTAAGTGGGACACAGGGACCACCCCAGCTGAGCTGGATCCGGAGGGGAAGACCCCCGGATCCCTCTTAGCTGAGCCGGTAGAGAGCCGCCTGAACAGAGCACCAAACAGGGGAGGGCTGGGGGACTGTCCCCCCAAGCCAGGGAGTTCCCCCGGGGTTAATCCTCGGGGAGCAGGCTCAGGAGGCACCGGATCCCCCCAGTGGGAGAGCGCAGGGGGCGGGATCACCGGCAGGCACTTCCAGTGAGACCAGAGTGCCTGATTGGTGGCTGAAGCAGCGGCAGGAAATTCAAACCGCGGCCTTTAAAAGCCACAGTTTGACATAGCTCCCAGCACTCAGGAGCCAGGAGCAGCAGGGAGAGGAGGGATACAGGCACACGTGTGTCCTGCACACACGTGTGCCCCCTTACTGGACACGGAGCAGAGGCAAACACAGCAGCAGCAGCAGAGGCGAACACAGCAGCAGCAGCTGATCCCCCTAAGGTAAGTGGGGCAGAGGGACCGACGCAACTAGCCAGATCCGGAGGGGAAGCCCCCCGGAGCCCTCTTAGCTGAGCCGGTAGGGAGCCGCATGAACAGAGTGCGCAAACAGGCGCTTGTGTCAGTGTTTGCGCTGGCGGGCAAGCAGAAAGGGCCAAGAGGCAGGCTCCTGCTAGCGTGGGGCAAAGGCACTGCACTCAGCCAGAAACAGGCAGCAACTCCTACGATGGTGTCGACACCATGGAGTGCTGTCAGGGCTCCTGCCCATGGGGCGCACCCTTCCCAGGGCTTGTCTGAGGCCTCCACCCAGACAGAGCCCATGGGGGGGCTGGTGTCCCCCAACCCCCTGGCCTGCGGAAGCTGCCCAGCAAGGCCTGAGGGGGCAGGGACTGGGGATCCCCACACCTGTCCTGCAGGCGCCCACCTTAGGGCCCTGGAGGCGCAGGTGAGGGAGCTCCAGGAGGAGGTTAGCAGGCAGAGGGGAATCAGGGAGGCAGAGGAAGAAACTGACAGAGACTTTCTTTCCCTGCAGGGTTGTACACCCAAGGAAGATGCACCTCAAGAAGTGCCCTCCACTGCTAAGTGGCAGACGGTCACCTCCCAAACCAGGGCTGCTCATAACACAGCAGTACCAGTTCCTCTAATCCAGCTGGAGAACAGGTACAAGGCCCTGGCAACCCTGGAGGAGAAGGAAGGAGAGGAAGAAACTGGGGAGGAGGCAACTCCATGCTCCCCACATCCCATGCAGGCTGAAGGAGACAAGCAGGCCAGGAGGAGAAAACGTCGTGTGGTCGTCATAGGCGACTCCATCCTGAGAGGTACAGAGGGCACCATGTGTCACCAGGACCCCTCGGCACGTGAGGTCTACTGCCTACCTGGAGCGAAGATTCAGGACGTGAAAGGGATGCTCCAAACCGTGATCCAGCCCACTGATTACTACCCCATGGTCCTAGTCCATGTGGGTACTAATGATGAGGCCAGGAGAAGCCCTGATCGCCTGATGGAGGACTACCATGCTCTGGGGTGCGTGCTTAAGGAGATGGGCGCACAGGTGGTTTTCTCTTCTAGCCTGCCAGTGAGTGGACGTGGAAGATGGCATGAAACATGCATCGCGGAGACCAACTGGCAGCTTCAGGAATGGTGTCTCGAGGTGGGCTTTGGCTTCCTAAACCATGACCACCACTTCATGACGAGAGACATGCTTGGATGGGATGGGCTCCACCTTTCCCCTACAGGTAAGTGTGTGTTTTCTTCTAGGTTGGCGGACCTCCTCCAGCGGGCTTTAAACTAGGCTCGTTGGGGGAAGGGGAAGACAAGGGTGGAGGAATCATTGGACTGCCAGACCAAGCAATTCCCACAAGTATAGCCCAGCCTAGACCAACGAGAGAAATGTATACACAGGTAAGCGACAGGGGCCAGGGCAATGCTTGGATTAGGGGACCAGTACACACATCCACAGGAGGCCTCAAATGCCTCTACACAAACGCTCGTAGTATGGGAAGCAAGCAGGAGGAACTCACCCTCCTGCTAGCTGACACCAACCCAGACATAGTGGGGATCACTGAAACATGGTGGGACTCAACACATGACTGGGCGGTGAATATCAAGGGCTATAGGCTGTACAGGAGGGGCAGGATAGGAAGGAAAGGTGGGGGC
>NW_017728912.1:16431429-16502001 GCF_001723895.1 Crocodylus porosus
GAACATGGGCCGGCAGTGTGGGGGTGCAGTCAGGAAGGCCAACTGTACCCTGTCATGCATCCACAGATGCATCTCAAGCAGGTCCAAGGGGGTGATCCTCCCCCTCTATGCGACAGTGGTCAGGCCACCTGGAAGGACTCTGGTATTTAGTCCTCGGGCTCCTTGAGATCCATGGGCCCACCGAAACCAGGTCAGCAGCTAACTTCAAATTAGTAGTTTCTTTTATACTGCTGTATCTCCCTTCTAATGATTTCCAGATGTGCTAGCTAATTTATAACTTTTGAGCTATGCTGATAATTTACAGCCATTTCGATTTCTTCATTATAACTCTTCTTAAGACTGGCCAATAGCAGCATAAGCCTTTGCATTCTTTTGATGAGGTTAATTTTAATTATGCCATAAGACCTAACTTACTACTTCTACACGGCTTTCTTAAATTTATTAGGCCTTACTATATACAAGGCCTCACTAATCTTTGACTTTAATTAGCCTTTTAGCAACAACGTACAGCTTATACATGAACAAATGACAAGAAACACCTTGTCTAATCCTCACAGCATTCAGCAAGCACCTGAGACACAATTTTTAGCTGTCACAGTCAGGTTTGCTGCAGATAGTATGATGAAGCAGGGCGAGAGAGATTGAAAATCTCAGTATCATTGACAGATGCATGCATCGCCTCAGAGTGGTACCCAGGGGATGGGGCCTGGCAACACTCCCACCCTTGAGCAGTGAGCTTGAAAAAGCCTGTGCAAGCAGGGTGGGGATTTAAACCCTAATCAGAGCATCCTGCCAGGGCCCAGCCATGCCCCACCTCAGCTCAGTGCTGTGGAATGGAAGGGAGGGCTGCTCTTGTGCCCCCTGGCTTTTAGCCTGAGCCACTGCAGTTATGTGCCTGCATTTCTTTAGTCCCAAGGGAATGTCTGTACACTTGCAAATTGATTCAACCTAAGCAGTTTAGACTAACTTGGAAAGATTAAATCAATTTCAGGCTCAGGCTTTTTGAAAGTCTGTCCCTAGCCACTGTCTGTATGGGCATGGCTGCTACCTGCTTATAAGCAGCAGCTGTTTCAGTGCCCCATCAGCTATTCAACATGAACTTCATGGTCCCAACCTTCTGCTTCCTTGTTGCTGGTTGCTAGTTCCCTGGGTCCTGCTTGTTGGTTCCTAATGTCCTTGTTTCCTGGATCCTGCTGGCTATCTTCCTGCCTTCATCCTTGTTCCTGGTTCCTGCTTGTTGTTCCTTGTTCTTTCCTCCTGATCCCTTTATTCCAGACTTGCTGGCTCCTGACTTCATTTCAGCCTCTTCCAACAGCTGACTCCTGGTTCATAGCTTTTGTTTTAAGATTGCCCATGTTGCAGTCCCTTACAGCTACAGCTGCCTGCTCAAGACCCATGGCCTACTGATTCCAGTCTAGATCCCTGCTTCCTGTTCCTGACTTTGGCTTGTGGCTCTACCAAGGGTACCCAACTACATCTTGTTCTCTGACAGATCTTGGCCTCCTGACCTGCCTGTTTCTGATCCTCTGACTCTTCACTCTCTAGTACAGATCTTGTCTGCTCCAGAACCTCCAGTTTTGATCCTCTAGGGTCAACTCCTGACAGTGCTTAATGTTGACATGAAAAATGAAAAGTGATTAATCATCTAAATGGCCCTAAAAGCAAGATGCATTTAAGATTAATGTAATGGTTATGATTAAGAATAATCAGAGTCATACATAGTCAGTAGGGCTGTATGAAGCTTCAGTACCTGATTCAATTCAGAGGAGATTTGGCCCAATTCAGTGGCTGAATCTCCAAATCCAAATTGAACCAGGGTACCCTTTAATGTCTCTGAATTGAATTGAAACCCTTCAAATCAATTTGGATAGATTTGGAAAGATTCAGAGATTCGGCCATAGACACAGCTTTAATTTTTTTTTCTGTATACCTTAGGGTAGCAGGCAGCTCGTGAATGTTGCAATGCTGGGGCACATGGAGCATCCCACAAGAGCCGGGGAGGGGAGAGGGCTCCCCAGTGTGTTTGGCAGCAGACCCGGAAGTGGATCAGAAGCACTTCTGGGTTCACTGCTGAGCACGTGGAAGGCCCCCCCACACTCCTGTGGGATGCTTCAGCATTGCAGCATTCACAAGCCACAGTAGTACCTCAAGGTATGTAGAAAAAACCTCTAAAGTTGTATGTATGTCCAAATCTCTGGTTCTCTGAATCAGCATTGAATCTTCAGATTCAGATGATTCAAATCAGGGACAGTGATCTGAATTAATGAACTGAATCACTGTCCCTGATTCAGGCCAAATCCAAATCAAATAGGGCCTGCTTTGCACACCCCTATTAGTCAATATAAACCAAGAATTGTTGTTGCAAAGAGTTTACATGCTAATTTTAGATGGTCTATGATAAGGGACAGTAAAAAAAACAGTGGAGTGAATGGGTAGGATATGACAGATACAATTAACAAAATTATGTAGGTACTCATTTATATTGTATGAACTTAGTGCTTTCTTTTAAAGGATTTCCCCCCCATTAACTCACTTGTAAATAATATGGAAGAATTGTGCTTCCATTTCCAGAGATGTGAATGTCTGAAGGCTTTATGAAAATCAGTCCACAACAAGAGAACAGTATGGAAATAAGCACATGTGATCTAGATTATCACTGCCCAACCATTTTGCACTCACTTTGGATTGATGTAAGTTGCTGTGCAGGGTAGTGGTGAACTGGGCTCAGAGGTGGGGTAGATGAAGGAAATGAAAAGGCTGATAATGTCAATGACATAGGCATTATGGGATGGATTCAAAGGACTGCAGTAGGGAAAAAAGAGGAGATGTAGGCCATAGGACAGGGAAGAATAGTATATAGTCTTGAATATGTGGATTCAGTTTTAAATCTGATATGTGGGGAAATGGGACCTGGTGGAAAGATCTAAGGGGATGTGATATAAAGTGAGATGTGATTGTTAAAGCATAAATAGAAGGAAGGAAGATTGAATTCAAGAGCTAAAACATAACCTTTGGATTTTCTGACTTCTCACACCTTATTAGTTCACCTTGAATCCTGTCTCCTTTTGTATGGAATATATATGAAATTAGGTAGCCTCTTAAAAATGATTAGCATACTGGTGAACACAAACATTAATTGGGTGTGTGCCCAACAGTTAGTCAGACTTCCAGTGTTACATGCTAGAGAACTGTTCTCAACTTACAAAGACACTGTCCATTCCAGCCCCAGCTCTTTTCTCAGGTATCAGAATACTGACAAATAAACTGTGGCAAACAAATCAGCTTATTTTAAAATCTCCCAAGAGTCTGAAAAAGGGAAAAGAACAGCATTTTAACACAGAACCACCTGGCAACCAATAAATATTACATTACTCAGCATCTCATAAATCTTTATGAAGCTCATGCATTCCCTTCTGAGCCAGAATAACTAATCTGATGCCTATTATTGTCATTCAGTGTTGCACTGCACAGTTGCAATTTAGATTGGGAAACTGGATGCCAGAGCTGCTATTAATTGGTCTGCATGATGCTAATTGGGAAGCTATGCTGTGGTATCATTAGGAAGCCTAATCTGGGTTTTGCTTGATACTTTTTGCAAAAACATCAGTCCTTCCTCTGCACAAAGAAATCCATCGTTATCTGTACATAATACAAAACAAAATGAAAAACTAAAAAAGGACTGTCCTTCCAAAATTCAAACAAGGATGGAAAATAATTAAAAATACTTAAGGACTAATTGGAGCTGGGCCTGAAACGAATTATTCAAATGATCTGTTATTTCAAGAGGTATCTGTCCCAGTGGGTCTGAACCAGAGCTCAGAATTGGCCTGATTCAAAGTCCAGTGAAGTCAAAAGGAATCTTTCCATTGACATCAGTGGGTTTGGACCAGATCCCAAGATATGATGTAGGACGGGAGTGTCAAAAACAGCCTGTGCCTGGTGGCAAACACTGCAGATACCCCTGCCGCTGCCCCAGACCTGTGTTACTGCTAGATCCCTGCCATCACCATTTGGGATGGTTGCCACTGCTGGACCACTGCCACTGCTCCTAGATTCCTACTACCACCAGATCCACACCTCCAGCCTAGGAGAAGCCCCAAGGTGTGGATCCAGCCTGGAGCCTGTATTGAGTTTGACCCCTATGTAGTGGGGGTAAAGAAATACCAAAGACCTCTTCAAAAATCCCTGTTTAAATACAAAATGTTAATATCAGGCTTGAATTTGAATATATTTATGCATGCATGATATCCTAATTGGTATCTGCTATTATGATTGGTGCTGTCACTAAAGTAACCAAAAGTCAGGAGCTACTTTATGGCATACCAGTTGGGAAAAATGTGCCATGGGCTGGATTGGGCCTGCCAGGCACTTTCATTTAGCCCACAGCACCCACCAACAAATTGTGCCCTGCCCAGCCCATCCACCCATGAAGGTGGGAGCAAGGTGCCCATGTGTACACCCCCCACTCCAAACATACTCTATTGCACCTTGCTCCCACCCTCATGGGCAGAAGGGCCCGGGCAGACCAGCACGCAGCTTCCAGACTACTGCTGCCTGCATCCCCTGGGGACCTGCTCTGCTTCCCCGGTCTCCTGCTGGCTCTGGTCAGCAGGTAAGGAAGCGGCAGGGGTGGAACACAGAGTGTGGGGCTGTGGCTGACAGTAGTGTGGAGTCTGTGCCCAGTGGGGTGGTGGCAGTGTGGAACTCACATGGGCAGTGTGTGGGTGTGAGGGAGGGTGCAGGTGTGGGGGGACCCTGCACATACTCTCCCCAGGGTGCACAGGCCTGGCAGGTGGTGGTAGCAGCAGCAGCAGGTGAGATGCTCAGGACACTCATGCCTAATGCAGGCACCTGGTGGGGCGCAGCTCTGGCCAGCACTGCACATTGCAGCGAGGGGTGCAGCCTCTGCCAGACAGTCTGTATTGCCAGCATTCCCCATGTACCTGTGCAGCTCTCGCACTTGCCAGGCATGGGAGGGAAGCCACAGGTGCTGGAGTTACCAGGCTGCCAGGCTACATGGCAGGGGAGGGAAGCCCCAGGCACCTTCCCCTGGGGGATGGGGAAGGCAGCTGGCTCTAGCTTTCCTCCTGTGCCCTGCAAGTATGGGGAATGCCGTCAATACAGACTACCTGGCGGAGGCTTCACCCCTCACTGTGATATGCAGTCCTTGCCGGAGCTGCACTCCACCGGGTGCCTGCATCAGGCATGAGCACCCTGCCTGCTGCTGCACTATAGGGGAACAGTGGGGGTCCCCACACCACCCACCCTCCCTCACCCCACACACCCACACCCTGCTTTCACCCCCCCACATATACACACACCCACCAACATACCCTATGCCCTCCCACACACTGCCACACCCCCTCACAAATCCCACACATATACCCCCACACCCCAACATATACACAACCACATCTACACCCCATCATACATACACACATACACACGCACAATATACAAGGCTAAGAATTTATTTTTGAGTTATTATGCGATCACTTCTATATACACGACGCAAACACAAATCATGACAAAAACATTATTTTCAAATATGTTATAGTAAGTGTTTGACTTTTAGTGTATGATTTGTTTTTTTTCACGTTCTAAGATAGCAAACCCCCCCTCCCAAAAGGAGTATTTCCATGGGGGAAGGGGAGAGACTTCTGGTGGCAAAGGCCAGGGGTTAGGGGTTGGAATTCCAATCCCAAAATGATGACGGGGGGGCGGAGGGGGAGGCAACTTTCAAGGGGCGGGGCTACTCATGCAGCCCTTGACAGCTCACCAAAACTCGTTAAGCAGCCCTCCAGTCAAAATAATTCCCTACCCCTGAGCTAGGAGCTCCTTTTAAGTTATTGTGCTCACTCTGCAGCCTATTGGCTATATCAGAGGCAGCCCACAGCAGCTTAAAGTTCCTTTACTTATGAAGGCTGCTGGCTTTCCCTTCCAAACTCAGCACACCCTTGTCAATCTATTCTGAGCTCTAAGCCCTTGTAGTTAGACTTGTAAGGTGCATGCATAGGCTGCCCTGTTGTGTCCTTGTTGGAGAATTCTCCCTTAGGTGACTAAAGGCCTTTTCTGATTTGTACTTGCCACTGCAGCATGTAGATTCATAAATAAAGGCAGAATCCCTCCAGGAGTATGTCATTATGTAGGTATATTAATATATATGAAGAGTTGAAAATTTCCAATCATAATTCAAAGGTCTCCTGGTTTAATTTTTAACTGTGACATTATCTCTTAATTTAAACAGCCAAAAAGTTAGTATGATCAAGGTTATCAATAACATTCTGTTGCTGAAGCAAATTAAGGTCAAGTGACCAAGGTTACTACATTAATAATTCAACCTGTCCTCAAACAAGGAGAGAAATGAATAACCTTTTTTTGCTATGAAACACAGTAAATACCTTTGCAATGCATTCAACCCTTCAACTGAAGGAATTGCCTCTCAACATGTGTTTCAGTCTAGACTGTTCTACATTATACTTTACAGAATTTATACTTTTCATTCCTTTAAGATTCAATTAAAGAACATAATACAGAGTTTAGTACCATATGCACTTCACACCAAAAAGAGAAGCATGTCCATCAGGGAAATATGATTAGTTTACTTAAAGGGTACAGTTTTGCATTTCTAAGGCATGAAAAATGCCCCTTAACTTTAACAGGAGTTTTGTCTGGCTTGGATATATACAAGATTGGGATTTTTTTTTACCATGAGAAAGTCTATTCAATTGAATTTTTTTTTTTTTCCCCAGATACTTCTCTCTCTCTCAGCTTCTTTTGGCCATTTTCTTTTTTTGTGATTGCAAAGTTCAAGATTACTGTTCTTGACATGATTTCTTGTCCTTTTTTTGATATGTGTAAAACCCACACAAGCAATACAGGAAGTTGTCTATGTATAAATAAATATCAAACGCACAAAGTAAAAGAAAAAAATTAGTTTCCCCCACTTTAAGCCCTTGAACCCTTTAATGGTTGCTTTCTTAGGAGTTCCTTGTAATGAGAATTGGTTCAAAACCCCACTAACTAATTGGACCAAAGTGTCCATTTTATACTGACATTCCCTTTAATTTCCATAAGAATTGAGTAGCCAGGTTGTACCCTTTATAAAACTACTGGAAAGGAAGAATAATTCCTGTGGGTCTTGTTTTGTAACTTGTCACCAAAATTTCATGCCAAATGAGCACTGGGAGGTGTGGCCTGGATATATACAGCAACTCCCCAAGGAAATGACTTATTCTTTCCTTGGCTGATACACTGAGGATACAGAGAAACTCCATGACCTTGGAGAGATTGGCTGAGTTACCAGTTGATCCATTGCTCCCCATCAGTGCCCACTGGTCCATTTGCAGTGGGGTTTGTTCCCCTTTCCCCATAGAAAGAGAAAGGAATATGCAGCTCAAATGTGACATTTCACTGCAAGCTGCTGCAGAAGAAAGTAGCTTGTGGAAGGTAACACAAACTGATCTGGATGCATAGAATATTTGGGGTAATATGTAAAATTATGGACAAAATAAATAAAGGTATTTTTAAAAATGAATGTTTCCCTAAATCTTAAGCTCAAATAACTAAGAATTAGGTTTTATCTTCATGAGAAAGAGGCATCAGTTTAACTTAGCTCTTTTAATAAAAGACAATTTAGTTTAACCAGAGAAAATCCCCCTGTGATGACTCATATTTTGCTATAGCCGGGATCAATAATACATTCCCACTTTGACATCTTCATATAACCACCAAGCATTTAATTGCTTCATAGTGTTTTTATCTACATTTACTATTTACGTGGAACTTCAAGTAATGTGCGATATATTCAGCATATGTCACATGAAACAATTTTACAACTAGCAGAACATGGTGCTCTTCTCTTTATTGTGTTCATCCTGCAAAAAAATTACCCTCAACCACATTAACTCCACGTCATTGTCAATTCCAATCCATTCAAAATATCTGTATGATAATATATACCCTGATATTTCCAATGTAAAAGGCTAATGTTTATGTAAACAAAAGGAATTGAGGGATCTGAACAAATGAAAATGAGTTATGGGAAGTTTTGGTAGGGCTTATACCTATTCTATGTGCATGAAAGTGAGTTACTCCAAGCTAAATTAAACATTCCAAATGCTAGCAAGCATTTTAAGGAGCTTTGATCTTTTTAAGTGTTACTGTTGGTTACTATTTGAAGGAACAGAGCAAATTATCATTCAAACAGGAATATGGGTGGTCCAAAAATGAGTGGTCCAAAAATGAGTAGTCCAAAAATTATCCAAATAGGATCCATGAATGCATCATGAATACATTCTGTTATCAGTTCATCAGTATAAATGCAGACTTAACTTCAGTGAAAGTTACTTTAGATTTACACTTACATAAACGATGTCAGAATTTGGAAGAGGTGAGAATCTGGTCCTTTGATGAGAATATCAGTTTATTTTACTACTTGCAAACATTATGCTTTTGGAAAGTTGGATTGGCTCTTTTAGTGTGTTCTTATATATATTTGATAACATTGCTTTTCCTTTGAGTTGTGGACTTCTAGTTGCTGTTTTGCGGTGGCATCCGTGTGTAAGAGAAGATACATATGCCATTTTTAGGGGCCCCTCCAATTATTATGAAGCTTATTATTTAATACTTGAATTGTGGTAGCACCTCAGTTTTAAATGCACTGTGCTTGTAGTTTATAAACCTAGTGTGTGATCTATCCTACCTACCCTGCAGCAGATTTCCTTAGAGATAATTTTGAAGTGTTTTTTTTTCTCATGCCACCCTTAGATTGTTCCCAATCCCATGGTTTTTTCCTGTTACCTTATGTCTATACTGAGCATAGATTAAAATGCTCCAAGTTATAGTCTTCTTCTATACAAATACTGTAACAGATACCACAGTACATACAAATGCAACTTAATCATGTTTCTATTTGTTTTACTTATGTCTGAGTTCACACTGCTTTGCTCATTGCAACAATGCACTTTCTATCCTAGGTGCACTTTATTGATATGTGTCCGTGTCCCAGGTGAATCTCAGACTTGCAACAGTTTTGTCATTAATGTATTTCAGAGTAGCCAGTAACACTGCCCAGTACATGTGGATCCAAACAACTGTCCTTAAAGTTTGCTGGGCCTATCTCTGTGAACATACTCAGGATTCTACAGTTTTACCCATGATTCGACAGTGCAAAGATTCTCATTGATGAACAATATGTGTAATTCCTCTAGAGCATTGTTATCTGGTAGTATTTTGTCCAGAGTTCATATATTTCAGATTATGTTCAGGTGACTGTTTAAACCAAATTCTGAAGTTTAATGAGAGTGTTCAAAATTTCCTAGGAATAAGGAGAAGTATGAGCTGTAATTTGTAGGTCAGATTTTCAAAAATAAACTATTTGCAATGAATAAACAATGACCTAATTGTGACAACAGACTAGTAATATTTTATGATTACAATTTAAGGAAATTATTTTTTTAAGCTTGGCTATTTGGTTGTTGGAATTCTGTAGAAGAAAAGGGAGATGCTTGACAGAAAGGTGACTTTGGAACAGACTGAAGCTATGACAGGTGAGCTCTATCATTAAGGCTTATTAGTTACTTTTGTCTCCTGTCTGACTCTTTCTTTCTTTTTCATCTTCTGGCTGAAAAGGAATAGTCATAGAGCAAAAAAAAAAAAGCTATGAGAAGGTATATCTACATGTGCATTAACACGCTTTAGTTAATGCACATAAACTCTAGTACCTTGTGACAGGAGGCTGTCCTGGCACCCGTCACAATATCGGTCCACGTACCTGTCTAGGGCAGTCCACCCACCTAATTTGTCTGCCATGTCTTTGTTCTAAATGAATGAATGTCTTTGTTTTTGTAGGTGGGAGGCTGCCCATCTAATGCCCTGATGCCAAGGGCATGATACACAGTTCCAACTTCCCTTTACCAATCTCTCATGCCTCACAGATGGTTTCATAATGACTTCTGAATCTCCAGGCCCCATTGCTGGGCTGCACTCAGCCACAGGCCTGAACATGGCCTCAGGTGTCCTTAGACATGCCTGGGCCACTTGCCCTCTCACTGGGGCCTCTACTCCCACACACACTCTGGGCTCCTTACTTCACATTAGGCTTCTAGCCCCTCACATGTTGCCCCCTCACAGGAGTAACTACTCTGGCCCCTCACTGGAGCTTCTGGGGTTTATGCCCCTTGGGCCTCAGGTGTCTGTCGATGTGCCTGGACCCCACTCTTGGCCTACGGCTCACTCAGGCCTCAGGTGTCTGTTGACATGCCTAGACCCCTAACTCAGCCTACCGCGCACTCAGGCCTCAGCTGTCTGTCAATGTACTTGACCACACTCTTCTTCAGGCCTCCCACTAGGCCTCACTGTTATCAGGCATTGGGTGTTGGGCCCTCCTGGCCCCTGTGTTGCCGCCCAAGCCTGGTACTTTTCTCTCATGGTGTGCTCCCCTAGGCTTTCCCCTCCACAGGATCACCCACAAGGCAGTGGGGACTGAGGTTTTCCAGTGCTCCATACCTGCCTTTCACTAGGGACGCACTGATGTGGCATTTCCTGGAGACTGCCCTGCCATAGGCAGCCCTACCCCACACCATCCAACCCCAATTCAGCAGGGTGTAGTTTTAAGCCATTCCTCAGGACTGCTGCAGGCCTACCTGCCCTGGTCTTTTGTTCCCTCACTGGGCTCCTGGATATTCTTTCTTCTGAGCTGATCATTCCTAGGAACTCTGTTTATGTCTCCACCTCATAACCATACTCCCATCCTGGCCCCAACTCTCTCAAACCCCCTTAGAGGATTCTTCCCATCAGGAAGCTGGGCTTCAGCCTCTGTCATATCAACGTGCTGGCCAGCTTACCGCCCATCTTCTCTTGGCAGTGATGTCCCCACCCCCTCACAAGGGGAACTTCAACCTCTTTTAGGCTCTGGCCCTGCCCCTAGGCCAGTCAAGGTACAAGTAGCTCTCCGCAACCCTAGCCTGACCCTTGCAGTGGGCCTACTTGCCTTTTAGCTTGTTAGCCCTGGCCCCCTTGCATGGACCAGTCGAGATTCCATGGGATCAGTCTAGCAGCAACTGACCTTCCTATTCAGGCGGCAAGCTTTAGTTTAAGCACCCCCACTGCCATTTTAATCATTGGGATGCTGATACAGGAGGCATGGCTGCATTTTAATTAGAGTGGCACAGAGAACCACTGTTATTAACGTGCCACCCCGACACCCCAGAGCACATGTAAAAGTGCCCAAACTTTTTAAGTGATGCTTAATGCGCACTAGCCTATGTTAATGCATATTAATTAAACAGTCCTTTTTTCAGTGACACTTTAATAAGCATGAAAGTAGGCTAGTGTGCATTAAAGCACACGTGCAGACATCCCCAGAATGGCTAGGGATGGAAGTTGCATATAAAGCGGTATTAATGATCAGAAACTGGTTCAAATCTGTAATGCAACAGAAGTTCAGGGCACATAAACCACTTTCAAAATGTCTGAAATTGGTTTAACATAAACCTAAATGAACATAGTATCAGACTTAACTGATGTAGGTAGATTAAATCAGTTTACTGAACTTCTGTCCTAGATCCCCTCCAGTTTCAAATTAACTTACAATTCCCCATTATCCCAGTATGCTTTGCACCTCCCCTGCAAAACCTCCTTCCCTCTCTCCCCCCTCCACAGGGTGGGCCAGCTAGCTTTTACCCCAACTGTCTACTCCAGCCAAGCAGGGCGGTATGCTCTTAGCACTCCCCCCACCTCTAGCCTAGGCCACTGCAGGTATGTGGTTGCATTTCTAGAATGAATAGTGAATGTCTCTTCACTTGCTTACTGGTTCAGTCTACTAGGCCTGTGCAAAGTGGCTAGTATTCGCTTCAGATTTAGCCAATTCGGGGGACAGTGATTCGATTCAGTGATTCAAATCACTGTCCTGATTTGATTCGGCCGAATCTGATTTGGAGATTCAGCTGCTGCTGAATCTCTGAATCAGCCAGGCCCATCCCCCGCCCACTCTCCCAGCCCGGCAATGGCTGCCCTGCCCACCCCAGCTCCCAGCTATTTGGGAAGAAAAAAGCCCCTACTCACTGGGTACTGCAGGGCAGGAGGTGATCCCTGCTGCCCCCCACTATCCCGTGCTGTGTGGAGAGCTCTGCCTTGTTCCCATTTCCCTGCCATTGCTCCCCCAGCCCCTCCATGGGTGCCCTGCCTGGGCCAGCTCCAGTCCTTTAAAAAAAAAAGAAAAAGAAAACCCCCCAGACTCACTGTTCTTGCCGACAAGGGTGAAACCCGCTGCCCCCCACTGCCTCGCACCACATGGGGAGGGGGCCCTGTATGAGCCCCTCAAACCCCTGAGGCCACTGCAGAAGTGGTGAGTCTTGGGGCTTTTCTCCATTTTTTTTCCTTAAAGGGCTGGAGCTGGCCCAGGCAGAGCACCCGTGTGGGGGCTGGGAGAGTGGGGGGCATTGTGGGGCTTGTGCAGAGTCCCCCATGCAGCGTGGAGCAGAGGGGGGCAGCAGGGATCACCCCCCCACCTGGCAATCCCCGGTGAGCACTGGGGCTTTTCTTTAAAGGGCTGGGAGCTGGGGTGGGGGAGGGAGCTGGAGGAGCAGGCGGGGTAGGGGGAGCTAGCAGGGGTCCCCCCTGGTCCCCTGCCCACTCCCCTGCCCCTAGTACTTATCAGCTCAGAGTGGCTGTGTCTCCCTGCTGGAGCCACCAGGGACTGCCCGAATCTTTACGAAGATTCGGAGAGCTTTGAATCGATTTGGACATTTTAATTGGTCCCCTGATTCAATTCAAATTCAGAGATTCACCCATTGAATTGGGTCGAATCTCCTCTGAATTGAATCACCACCTGAAGCTTCACACAGCCTTACAATCTATGCATCTTAGATTAACCCATGAAGATTGAATTGATTCAGCCTCAGGCTTTTTGGCTGTCTGTACTTAACCAATTAGTTCAGTGAAAATACTGAAAATTTTCTTTTTCAGAAGGACTTGCATTCTTGATTTTCCCAGATCATTTTTGTAAATGGAAATATCACAAATCTGAATTATCACAGTTTATTAGATTGAAGTCAGCATGTTGGACTGCTTTTCTTACTAGTCGTGTCAGCTTGAAACTAGAATCCTGAGTATTAAGGCAGCATGTTTCCAGTTCATAGCAAACTGTGAGAGTGGGCTGTTTCTCACCAGCACTGCTGCCAAATAAAAGTAAAAGAAGGCTGAATCAAAGCAAGTCCTGCTGATCTTGAACTGACACAAACTGCTGGAAAGCACTGAACAGCCTTGCTGAGCAAAGCATGTAGCTGGTATCATAGTCTTTTGTTCTGGTTGATGCTAAATTCATTCTGCGAAGACTGGCAAAATGCAACTAAGGAAAAAGAATAGTATAACAAGAAGCTATAGGTGATTAATTCTAGTAGCACTGCAAAGATTCTATATTTATAGATAAAATGAGTAGTCACTGTTGCATGCATAACATACATTAAGTATGAAATATTCTGTAGGTCTATTTCTTCCTCAGGGTATGAATCACTTTATATTTAATATTAGAAAATTACTCACTTGAATCAAAACTTAAGACTATTCACATATGATAGTTTCATGCATCAGACTTCTACTACCCTTCAATATTTTGGCAATCACTGTTTGTCAAAATGAAAAAAATGGAAATGTATTAATCATATTTTGAAAGTTCCAAGAAAGCTAAGAGAGTCTTTGATTTTGTACAGTCTCTTTTGGAGCAAATAGCCTATATTTGGATGATATTGGCCAGGGACATATATTACACGTAAACTGGTTTAAGTGATCAGAAACTGGTTCAAACCTGTACACAGAACAGACATTCAGTGCACATAAACCAGTTTGAAAATGGCCGAAACCAGTTTGAGATAAACCTGATTGAATATAGTATCAGACTTGACTGATTCGGCTCAAACCGGTTTATGGATTGTCTGTCCCAGAGCCTTTGCAGTTTGCATTAAATCAGACACCCCCCCAGCATCCCAACATGCTCTCTGGGTAGGGCTCTCTGCTTCAGCCCAGCCAGGCTGGCCCTGCTCTTCTGCTCTGCATCCCGAGCAGGGACTGGCAGGGGCAGGGGTCTGGACAGAGAGGGGTTTAATTCCACCACCAGGGACCCAAGTCGAGTCTGCCCAGCACTCCCCCTCGCTACTGCAGATGGGAGGCACCATGGCCCCCAAGGCAGAGCAAGGCAGGGAACAGAGTTAGTTTTCCCTCTACTCCATTGGCAGCTGAGTGGCTCCCTGCCTGGAATAGGCCCCTGGCTGTCCCTTCCACCACAGGCTGGAGGGAAGTGAAATAACCCTGTCCCTGCCTCCACCCCTCAGGGGCCCTGAGTCTGAAAAGTTGAGGATGACAAATAAACTGACCAAAACAACCAATACTGAAAGGAAAAGTAATCCCAAACAGGGCACTTCTACACGTGCTAGTAAGATGATTAAATAAATTCTGGCGCAGTTTGTGCCAGAGTTTATTGCTTCCAGGTATGCCATTTGAACATGTGGCCCTGACTGCAGCGCATTGAGCTGGGGTGGAATAGCCCCAGCTGGCAGGGAGCCCAGGGGTTCAGCCTGCCAGCCCAGGGATGCTCTGGCCTGTCTCAATGTGTCGTGGAGGGGCTGGCTAGGGCATGAAAGTCCTTCAGTGCGGGGCAAGCCAGCAGACAGCCCCCACACTGAAGCACCCTCATGCCCCAGCCAGTTGCATCAGAGTCCACACATGTGGTGTTGTGGAGTAAAACTTCCACAGCAGGATAGTGCTTGTATTTACAGATACTAACGTGCTGCAGAGTTCATTAGTTTCCTCTGTCCTAATAGCACTGCACATGTAGATGCAAGATGTTTACTGCAGAGGTAATTAGGCAACTCAACAGTACACCTCTCATGTAGACACGCCTACTGGTATTAAGTTTATGCTTTTTGCAATTAAGTCACTAATTCTAGCAGCCAATGAGAACCTGTGAGGCAAAACAATACTCAGAAACTCTCTTCACTGACTAGTTTTTCATCTTGCCAAATTGCAAAAAGATTAGATCTATCCCTGACCTGAAGAGTATTTCCGTAAGTCATCATGTCTATTTGTTCCTTCAGTCTTTATATCCATTTATTTGTCACTGTCTCCACACAGGCTTTCAGCCAAAATGGGATAGCTTTAATTACAATGACATCAACTCCTATTTGATAAGAACTATGCTAATACCAGCAGTTCATCTTACTTTATTCAGTGAAGAGCCACCTGGTGAGAATAGCAAACATGATCCATATTTGACTGAATGACATACAGGTGAAATGTTCTCTATTTTATTATCCCCTAAGATACCTGGTTCCTTAAATAGACTTATTTTGAATAATAATAGCAATTAACAATAGAAGAAATATTGAAATAGCTGGTCCTGTAAATTGCTTTTTCTATAAGCTCAATTTGTCAATAGACCCCAGCATGATATATATGTTTACATCTAAGTCACAAAATTCCAATTACTGAGTTGGTGAAAGCATGTATTTCTAAATGACCCAAATTCCAAGCAATAAGTAAAGGCTAGACACTTTGAGTATACATGTTTACCAGGGGAGACTGCTATCAGCTAAAATAATCACAATTAGGATCCTCAAAACTGCTCAATAAAGATAGAACTTTAAAAAGTATTTATTCTTAGGACCATGCTATATCACATTACATACACCTGATATACATAGTGTTCTCTATTACAAATCTGCATTCATCAGAGTTTTCATACTACAGCATTAGATAACTAAGCTATATAAGGTTAAAAGTCTGGAAAGTGTTAGGAAGTATTGGGAAATAAAATGAGATTTTCTATGGCTTTGATTTATTCATATGGTTACGGAAGCATAAATCAAATCCACTTTACCAAGTAATCCCATATGAAAAGAGTAAATAAAAAGGCCTATTTTGAAAGATTTTTTTCCCACAAAGTGACTCAGATAATTTATATTTAATTCAATGTATCAGCGGTTTATCAAATGATTTCTAGAAAGTGGATAAAAAGTACCTTGAATACCCATAAAAAAGACGTGTGATTTATAAGTAGGGTGACCACATGTCCTGATTTCTCTGGGACAGTCCTGGATTTCATAGGTTATCCCAGTGTCCCAGCCTGTAGATAAAAATTCAAATAAATATCCCAGATTAGCGCTATCCTGCTTGCACGTGCCTGGCCTGGATCCTCCTATGTGCAGGCTGCTCTCACATGTAGTCCATGTTGCCCACCTCTAAGACTGGCCCTGCCTGACTGTATTGCACATGAGACAAGTTCACAGCCCAGTGGATTCAGAGCCAGGGAGCCACTGTGATTGCATGCAGCCCAGGTGAAGAAGGGGCTCCCTAGGGGGTGGGGCTGGGGTGGATTGGGACCCATGTTGGGGGGTGGCACCAGGATTTAAGCTCTGCCATGGGACATCTCAGATGTCTGCCCTGCCCTGGGACTGTGGCCCTGGCCAGCGCACAGCCCAGCAGAGTCAAGACCAGGGAACCGTGCAAAACCCCTAGTGGGGACTTGGCTTCCTCTGTGGAGTGGGGGCAGGGAGGCTCAGACCCCTGCCCTGCCCTGGGACCATGGCTCTGTCCACCTCACAGCCCAGTGCAGTCAGGACCAGGGAGTCACATGGTCCCACCCTACTTCCCAGCTTCTGGGGATCCACGTTTGGGGTCATGGCTCCCGTCTCTGTCCTGGGACTGCAGGCCTGGCCAGCTCCATCCTGCTCAACTTGGCTCCCTCTGCTCTTGCCCTGCACCACTGCAGCTGAAATGGGTGTGGAACCCAGGCACCATTGTTTGGGTCCCCTCAGGCAGTGGGATTGCACTGGGGGGGCACAAGAAGCTCTTGTTCTCTGTGTGGATATCCTCCCCCCATCTCACTGCTTTTCTGAGCTTAACCTGGAGGCTGGAAAAGGTGTTGTGCTACTGAAGTTGGGGCAGGGGCAGTGCAAGGCTGCTCCTGCTTTGCCTGCAGCAGTGCCACTTACTTGGGAGAGAGGGGGAGGGGGTGGGGAAGGGTAGTCTCTCAGAT
Organism: Crocodylus porosus; assembly: GCF_001723895.1. NCBI lineage: Eukaryota > Metazoa > Chordata > Crocodylia > Crocodylidae > Crocodylus > Crocodylus porosus. The sequence continues at coordinate 16,448,462 of NW_017728912.1, forward strand.
TTCCCATGTTCCCATATGGTCACTCTATTCATAAGCCCTAAAAGATTGAATTCTGAAAAGTTTAGGTTTGGAAGTCAGCCCTGAGGAAATAGTGCATTGCAGATAGAGGAAAACTGAGTTTGCCATCATTCCTCCCTTCTTTCACCATTCTCTCCCCCTGTCAACAAACCATGTTGCCTAGTTCACTGATTCAACTATTGCATTCCTCCACTTCCATTCCTATCTTCACCATATGTTCTTGCTTTTTATCAAATCTTCAAAAATCACCCTTTTTACCTCTGTTGCCCAAGCACTAGCCCACTAGCCCAAAGTTGTATCAACTTACTGCAGCTTTTCTTTCTTTTTTTTGTGGGAAGGGGCGGGGGAGAATGGGGTGTCTGTTCTCTGCTTCTCTCTCCTATTCATCCTAGCCAAATGCTTTGAGTCAAAACTAAGTGCAAGATAGTCTCTTTGATTTTCTTTCCTGTCTCAGTCTTTATATTGGATAGAATTTCTTAGAGGCTGCTTAAAATCCAAATGGATGGTCTGACAGCTTGGAAGTAATTGAATGCATTGTCTTCTGATTATGCGGAGCTGCAGCTCAGGAGGTGTCGGGATCCATTGTAATAGTTCTTTTCACATTAGGCTTCTACCACTTTGAAGTTACCATCTTTTACTACAGGCACCTTTTCCCCAAAAATCAACCCCTCCCCCCAGATGTGGGCTAACTCTCAAGTGGGAAAGCTGATTTTTCTGCCTGGAATAAAAGCACCCCACTCTGATTCCTGCTTCAAAACCAACTGCCCAGAAGCAGCAGTGGCATTTCAGTTGACTTAATGGCTCATTGTTCTTCACTCCATAGGTATTAACATTCATCTCTCCTTTTTTCAGCGACTTCATGTTTCATTAATCAAGGTAATCTTTCTTCTGGTAATGTTACTGCCTGCTAGCTACTCTTGGTCTCTCTTGTCCTACTTAACAGCCTTGTATACTTTTTAGCTGTGTCCTTGCTCTATGCATTTATACCTCCGGGAAAATAATTTTTCTTTATTCTGCCTTCCCAAAAAACAATGCATGTGTTTTATTCAGGGGCATGTTGCATACAAGAAAATACATGTAATCTCTGATCCTTTTCCATAATCTAATTAGCAGAATGGGAAAGGATCAGGTGAACCAACTTTCTTTTTGGTGCATGTTATTTAGTTTGGAGAACTGTATACCTTTATAGAAATATAACAGCACAAATGTGGGAGTCTAGTGTTGGGCTCCATGCTTCAAAAAGGATGTGGACAGATTCAAAAGAGTTCAGTGGAGAGCAATGAAAACAATTAGACAAGTGGGAGGCATGATTTATGGGGAAAGGCTGAAAGAGCTGGGGTTATTTAATCTGGAGGACAAAAGACTGAGGTGGGATTTGACAACAGCCTTCAAATACCTGAAAGTTTTTATAGAGAAGATAGAGATGGGCTTTTCTCTGTGGCCATAAGGGAAAGGACTAGAAGCAATGAACTCAAGCTGTACTGGAGGAAATTTAAGGTGCAACTTAGGAGGAACTGATTATGAGGATGGTCAAATATTGTAACAGGCTACCTGGAGAAGTTGTAGTATCTCCATTCCTAGAAATTTTCAAGAGTGAGGTAGGCAGACACTTGGATGGGATGGTGTAAGGGACAATTATGACTTGAATAGGTGCCTGGATTAGATGATCTTCTGAGGTCCTTTCTAGCCCTATTTTCCTATGATTCCATATTATTAAAACATAATAATTCCTGATTACTTTGAGACTGCCATAAGCAAATTTTCCAAGCTCATACATTTTCTGTAGTATTTTAGGCATGATGATAGGGTAATTTTGAAATCAACTTTTAAATGTTCTTAGGAAGATAGGAAAGTTATCCTATCTTCTTAGAAATACATCCTAGTTATCCTAGAGATATATCCTAGGAAGATGCATTTCTCAGATTTCTTTAGTACTGATCTAAATATAACCAGCTGCTTTGACAGAGTTGCAATTCTGCTGTCTCATGCTAAAGATGGTTATATTTTGGAACTGGTGAAAAAAAAATTGAGGTGTATTTGGAAAATCAATGAGGAGGAAAGTAAACAGCAAGACAACAATACAAGTAAATAAAATATACGCTTTTAAGGAAATTCTTCTTATCAGCACAGAGGCAGAAAAGGACCTTGGGAGTCATTACTGATTCCAAGATGAACGTGGGCTGCCAGTGTGAGGATGTGGTCAGTAGGGCCAACTGCACCTTGTCATGCATCCACAGATGCATCATGAGCAGTCCATCATGAGGTGATCCTCCCCCTCTATGCAACATTGGTTAGGCCGCAGTTCGAGTACTGCATCCAGTTCTGGATGCTGCAGTTCAGGAGGGATGTGGATAGCATCAAGAGGGTCTGGAGGAGGGCCACTCGCATGATCAGGGGGCAGCAGGGTAGGCTCTACGAGGAGAGGTTACAGGACCTGAACCTATTTATTCAGCCTCTAGAAGAGAAGGCTGAGAGGGGATCTGGTGGCCATCTATAAACTTACCAAGGGGGACCAGTGGGGAACGGAAGAGTCCCTGTTCCCCCAAGCACTACCAGGAGTAACAAGGAATAACGGTCATAAGTTGACCGAGGGTAGATTCAGGCTGGACATCAGGAAGCGCTACTTCACAGTCAGGGTGGCTAGGATCTAGAACAAACTTCCAAGGGAAGTGGTGCTTTCTCATACTCTGGGGGTCTTCAAAAGGAGGCTAGATAATCACCTTGCCGGGGTCGTTTGACCCCAGCGTTCTTTCCTGCCCACGGCAGGGGGTCGGATTTGACGATCTGCTCAGGTCCCTTCTGATCCTACTAACTATGAATCTATAAATACTGAAGATGTAGTAGCTATACAAAAGGAAAAATTGTGGGCAATATCCAAGATAGTGGAGTATGTTAGAGATGTATATAGCATAAGCTTTTGTGATCTGGAGCTCACTTCACCAGATGCTGTGAAAGGACATCACAGAGTATTGTACAGAATAGAGAAAGTGACTGTGATTTCTCCATTCTATAGACTGCTCTGTGCACATCTTTTCACAGCATGTGATGCATTGTTTCTTTCCAACTCTAAAATGAAGTGTCAGCTTTCTTCCAGCTAGTTTGAATTTATTCTCCATGCTTAATGTTGGTTATTACAGAATCCTGGAATGTCCTTTTAATTCAATCTTCTCTCCAAGAGGAAGAAATTCTCGTCCCTTCAAAGCCCAGTACTTGTGAACAGCGCTTTCTATTTTATTTAGCAAGAAAAAAATTCCACATCAAAAGAATAGGGATACAACAAGCATAAAGATCTTCAACAAGTATAAATTAGCATAATTCTACTGAAGTCAATCATGAGACATGGCCCATTTTATTAAATAAGTCTCAGTGGTTCAGGCCAGAAGTTGGGGAGTGCTAGAGCATGGGAGGGAAGTTTGGGAGAGAAGCTATCTGAGGCTTTTCCACTCCTCCCTGCTCTGAGTTTGATGGAAGGAGTTAAACCTCAACCCTGGTCCACACCGACCCCAGCTGGGATCTGCCTGGAAAGAGGAGCAGTACCCACCAGGGTTTTCCCCACTTTCCACGCAAGTGAAGAGCAGGATGAGGAGCAGGGTTGTGATCAGACCCTGACCTGGCGCTGGCATGCTGAGATGGAGGAGGAAGAAAGGGGGTTTAAACCCCCTCCCTGGCCCACACCAGGCCACAGCCAGGGTCTGCCAAGTGCGGAGCAGCCCCTCCCAGGCTTTTCCCTTGCTCCGCGCTCAAACAGAGAGTGGGGGAGACAGGGGCATGGCCAGGCCCAGCCTGGGGCTGGCACACTGAGACAGAGGGGAGGGAGGGGGATTTACACCCTGTCCAAGGCCCACACAAGACCCCAGCCAGGGTCTGTCTGGGAAAGGCAGAAGGAGAAGCTTCTCCCAGGCTTTTCCCCACTCTCTGCTCAAGCATAGAGTGGAGAAAAGCCTGGAGGGATTGCCAGGAGGGATTGCCTTCCCCTGGCCAGGCAGACCCCAGCTGGGGTCCAGTGTGGGCCAGGGAGGAGGTTTAAACCTCCCCATCCTCAGCGTGACAGCCTGGGCTGGGGCCTGGTCATGCTCCCCACTCTGCTCAAGCGGGGAGCAGGGGCAAGGCCTGGGAGGGGCTGTTTCTCCTCCACCAGGCAGAACCTAGCTGGGTCCTGGAGCTGGCTTTCCCTGCCCAAACAAAGTAGTGCTCTGGCTATGGAGTAGAGGGGTGGGGCCAGCCCTGCTTTGCTGGAGCAGACAGCACAGCCCATGGCTGCAAAGCATCCTGGGATCCTAGGAGACAGTGAGTTAACTTGAACAGGAAGGGGGTCTGGGACAGAAGTTCCATTAACTGGCATGACCCAAATCAGTTTAGTCTAATACTACATCCAACCAAGTTTATCTTAAACCAGTATTGGCCATTTTGAAAGTGGTTTAAGTACACTGAACTTCTGTTGTGTTACAGAATTGAACCTGCTTCTGATCACTTAAACTGATTTATTTGTAACTTCTGTCCCTAGCCTAAATCTTTATCCCTTTAGTCTTGATGTTGCACTAAAAATAGCTTAGAAATCAGGGGACTGTAGTACACTTTGACCCTTTCCACACATTCAGCTCTATTTTATCAGCTCCAAGTCTCCTCCTTTTAGAACCAATATTCACATATAGTCCACTCTTTTTTCTTCCTCTTTGCCAGCTCTCCCTCCATTGTACATGGATTCTTTCCTGGACTTAGTAACATAATTCTTGGTGCAAATTGTTCCCAGGCAGCCCAGGCAGCAGGGGACCACAATGGCTGCGTGGCTTAGGCCTGAGCTCTGGGAGGTGGGGGAAGAACTGTCTCCAGCTCCAGAGCCCAGAGCTCCGTGCAGTTTGAGCCTGCCCCCAGAGTTGGGGACAGCTTTCCTTGCCCCACTGGAGCTAAGCCCTGTGCTCCATATGGCTCCAAGCAACCTCTGGATCCGGGGACAGCTCCTGACCCAGGCACATATGTACATGTGCACCCAGGCACGGTTTAATGTGCCTGAATTTACTGTGCAGTAAATTCAGGCACATTAATTGCATGTGTAGACACACCCATTCAGTGTCAGATTCATTTGCCCACCATTCTGAAACACCACTTCTAGCTCATACTTTAAAAGCCTGTTTTTAATGCTTTATGTATTAGGCATGATCCCAAAATATTGTTTCACTTAAAGTGACTGACTCAAATAATTGTCCCTAGTGGTTTTCCTGAACTTCAGCAAAATTGTTTAGCTGCTGTTATACAATGAAACCACACAGATCATCATCAATTAGTCTGTTTCTTTGTGCAGACAGGGTTTCATCGGTAATTCCACATGACTATTTGGCCCACTGGGTTTCTAATTCATTTAGATAGGATCTGCTCTTATTGTTCTTTCCTTCTGTTTGGAGCCTCTTTGTCAAGCTGGTAAATCTTATAATCTTTTTGTGGTTTTCTTCTTCAATGCAATAGCATTCTCTTCTGTTTCTCCTTAAGGGAAAATGAGGAGGGATTTGATGAAAATTGTGTTTGAGTTTTAGGGAACTTTGTAACAGACATGCCTATATTTGTAACATGTATATTTCAAATGAGAGCAATTTTTTGTTGATGTTGGAAGCTCTGAACAAAGGTAGTCTGAAAGTTATTAAACACAAAGTATAATGTTAGCTATCTGATTAGTCCTGAAACCCATCTAATTTTATTAGTGGCATCTTGGAACTATTTAGAATTAATTTTATGAATAAAAATTAAAGTTATTCTTGATTTATATATTTTCCTGATCTCATTCTTCATCCAGGTGTACCAGTTCTATACTGCACCTCCTGAATATAAAAGACATATACCAATGTGTAGCACCTGAGATTATTTCGGTGACTACATAGATTCCAGATCTTGGATGCTAAACATAAAAAATATACAACTTACAATTTAGCCAGGGTCTAAATGTACAATTTGGCCAGGGTAGGTCAGTCTCTGAGTGCTTTTGTGGCTTTACTGCTAGAGCCTATGTGTAATTCTGGAAAATGCTTTATATGTTGTAACAACAAAACTTACTCAAAGTGCTGGCAGTGGCCCTGCTGGACTGGTATACAGTCTGCCTGGTTAGAAATATTTGCAACTGGCAACATCCAAACTGATGTTCTTACCAGGCTCAACATGTGATCTCATGCCCACTGAAGTCAATAAAAGATTCCTTTTGGGCATTGGGAGAGGTCCATATTTCCTTAAGGAAGGAGGGTTTATTCAGTATGATAAACAGTAAACTGGCTCCAGACAGTGTGATGGCTGAAAGTAGGAGATATTGGCAGGTGAATCAACAGTGATCCAGCCCTACATTGGATTAATTTGGAGAAGAAAAAAATAATCAACTTTATTTTGTTAATAATATGCTATTATATACAAACAACACCATTCAAGGGGACTGTTGTAGTATTTTGGACCCTTTTTTAGAATATTGCCCTTCTAATAAAGATCAATTTGTAGATTCAAAATGTTCAGAGCAGTAGGTATTTGCTAACTTGGCTGCTGTTATCTAATTTCTTGTACTTGAGGCTATGATAAGAATGACCTGTGAGTGTCCTCACCATTTCATTGTGTAAGGGCCCTGCTACACATTCAGATCGAAGCTGGATAGAAACCAGTTGTAGAGTTTACACATTTTCAAGCACTAACTGTATTGCTGATTGGCTCTTTTTATAGCTGGATAGCAATTTTTACCACATGGTAATTAGTTTGCACTTGTGCCTGGTCTTAATTTATTGCCCAATTAACTAGTTAATTATGTAATATATGTAACATGTAGCAGGAGCCTTATAAAGTTACACTTTCTATATTCCTTCCCTCTCTCTGCTCTTCCCTATCTCCTTCTATTGCTGAACTGAATAATTTATACAGGGATTAGGGATATCTCATGTGTGAGTACTTTTAAAAAATACCTGTCATTTAGTTTAGTCCAGGGGCGGGCAATTTTTTCAGGCGGAAGGCTGCTTACTGAGTTTTGGCAAGCCATCAAGGGCTGCATCACAGGCAGCCAGGGGCAGATAAATAATAATTTTCTAAATTTTTTAGGGGCCCCGCGAGCTGGATAGAATGGCCTGGTGGGCTGCATCCGGCCCTTGGACTACATTTTGCCCACCCCTGGTTTACTCCCATGCATTTCTATGGCAAAAGACTGGAAATTTAGGTGATATTGGCTCTGCAGTCCACTGACACTATGGGATTTCTTTTTCTGGTTCCAGCAAGCGCTGAAAAACTGATCAATATAATTTTGGACTAAGCCCAAATCCACTTTTTAAAAAATTTTTATGACCTGAAAATTATAAAAGAGAAAAATGTTCACATTAAAGCCCTTTAAAAGTCTTTAAGGTGAAAAGATGGAAATTTTAACTGAAAAATTTGTTTTAAACACTTGAAAGATTTCATTTTGAAAAATGTAAAAAATTAAATGTTTAACTTCTAAATTTTGTTTTCAAAAGGAACCCAGAGATGATTTGTTCAAAAATAATGGTGCCACTGAATCTGTATTTTTTAAGCTGACAAGGTTTTGGCTGACAAATTTTACCCGGCTCTGGGTAGGGGCTGCAGCCAGTCAGCAAAGCTCCCTTCTAGGGAGGATGTTAGGGTAAAGGTTCTTCCCTGCCTGGGTGATACCTGCCTGGATATGTTCTCACATTCTGTTCCAGCGGAAGTGAATCAAGCCCCAAAATATTTCTCCTCACAAGCATCTTCCATGAGCCAAGGATAAGAGGTCTTTCAGGCAGGCATGGTTTAATAATACAAAGAGATGAAGTTTAAAGGGCAGAACCTCCACCCATTTCAAACTCAATGGAAATATTTTCTTTAACAGAAAATGGAAAGCCAAAATGTTGCAATGAAACACATGCCAATATATCTTTGTATAAACATACGTATATCTTTATAGCTGTGTTTCATGTGTCCAGGATATAGTGTTTATGTAGTAATGCATCATTCTACATTGACATGATTTTTTTTATAGAACATTTTGGCATTTGGCATTTTATTATATAAATGTCTAAAAATGTAGCTTGCTGTATTATGTCTCCCCTGGTTGTCTTCTTCCTCTTTCCTCTTATTCACTTCACTTATTTAATTTTTTATATATATTTTTTGTCTTTTCACATATAATTTTTCACCTTTCCTTTTTTGATTTCCCATGCTGTGCTTCCTTGCTCACTTCTTCATTGTTGTTCCATACCTTTTTCTTTGATCCAAAATGCTCTCCTTCTTTCATTCCTATTTCCTTTCTGTATTGTCTCTATCCATTTGCAAACCTTTTAATTTTGCTTGTTATCCTCCATCTTTCTTTCTCCCCTTTAGTGCTAAATATCACTACCTTTTCTTTTATAAAAATATCTGCAGCCTCCAAGTTCTATCCTCCTCATTTTTTCTAATGGTTCCTCCTTTAGCAAAGCATACGTTCTCTCTGTCACTCTTTCTATGTACACATATGTCTCTTTCATCTGCTGCAGAAAATGCATTCATCAGCTCAAATATTCCACCAGTCTAACCTTTTATCTGCCTCAGTATCCAGTCTTTTTCCTTTTCCACCTATGCCCTAACTTCTCACAACTCCCTCACCTATCACTCACACTCTCTTTGCCTCTTCTCCATTAAACCTCCTTCTCTTCTTCCTTGTAATCTTCCATCCAATCTTGCTCCTCTGACTCTATTCAATATATTTTCCTAAACTAGAAAGCTGAAGGAACTTGAACCAGTCTAAACCAGTGATTCTCAACTAGGGTTATGGGAGATTCTATAAAGGGTGCCACTGGGAGCCTATCAGTACTAAAAGTTTAGGTATGCAAACACTTGCACATGATTCACAAAAGTGGACCCAGAGATTTCAAACAGAAAACCATAGTTTCAAAAATGTTCTGACCTGCTGTATTTTTTCTGAGTCCTTTGAAACAGATGAATTGCCCTATTATTTTTCTACAGTTAGAAAACAAGTCAGAGGTAAGCTGGCATTTTCCAAAGGGTGCTGTGAGTCTACTGAGATGGATACTTTGAATTTAATGGGGAGAGAGGGGGGAGGGCAAAATCCATGAAGTCAAAAGGAATTTATTCATTCAATAGGCTTTGGAGCCAATCCCAAATGAATAACAAAGAGGATACTTTATTGATTAAATTGTGCATTTTCATATTTAATTTAATAATATACCTCAAGATGCTTTAGAATGTTCCATTTGCTGCTCTGATGTTGTAGGGGGCCTTTGTCACAAGAGTATGTCAGGCCATGGATATGAGTAAATATTGCAGTTCAAGACCATCTGGTCATAAAGATAAATGTTTATCTAACGCCAAGATTACTCAGTTTTCCAGGTCATATTCTGTCTAGACCTTTCTTCTAAATTGGTTGCTGAATTTGTTCATGAACAAGACATGTAATATTCTTCAGAGTGCTCATAATGAGAAGTCTATAGAAATGACCTTTTAAAATCTCAATGACTCTTTCACCCCACTATCAAATTTGAAAGTCTGTGCTTGCTAGCATCAAAAATACAATCAAATCCTTGCTCCTGACTGTCTAAAACACTGTATTTCTAAAGTTCTTACTGAATAGCAAACCTTTGAAATAAACACCACTTTCTTTACCACGATAAATGGTTTTGTCAAATTCTATAGCTTCACTGTATAATTCTTTCCAATGAATTGCATTCTGTTTAATTACAGAATGTTCAGAGGAACCAGCTATTCAGTTTTTCATGTATTTCAACTGTTTACAATCTTGTCCTGAATTTTACTACAGTAAGAAAACACATTCTAATTGTTAAGCCTTTCTTTTTGTTAGGTCTTTATTTTCTTCATCCAGTACAAGAACTGTTAAAGATCTACATCTGTAGCCTTAGTAACCATCGGAACCATTAGCCAGACTTTAAAAGTTAACCAGATTTTTGGTTGTCTCTATGGCTGCTTTGGTCTACAAAAGCACAGTTTTGAGGGCTCATGTGGAATTTGTGTGACAGATAGAAATTGTAGCACAGGGTGAATTTTGTTTAGAGTGAATTGTGCAAATTGGAACTAAAACAGCCACTAAAATGTCTCCATCTAGTCTTCTCTTTCCCTGACTTCTCTCATGCTGTAAATTCTTCTAATCCAGATTCCTTAGTATATCTAACAACATGGAATTATAAGAATATATTTCTTTTTCCCATAATACCCAATATTGTCAGATTTCTCCATTCATCCATTCAAATTTGCTGTTTTCTATTAACAAGTCTTGAACCTACTTTGGCTTTTTATGATTTTTTAAATCCACCCACATAAAGGGAGGAAAAAAGAGGAAGGAAAGATATCTTTTATGTAGAATCATAAAAAATAGGTTTGGAAGGGACCTCAGGAGGTCATCTAGTCCAACCCCCTGCTCAAAGCAGAACTATATCACCCCAGCCAAGGCTTTGTCTAGCTGGGTCTTAAACATCTCCAGCAATGGAGACTCCGCAATGTGTCTGGGTAACCTGTTCCAGTGCTTTACTTCCCTTCAAGTGAAAGTTTTTCCTAAATTTCTCTTGCTGCAACTTGAGACCATTGCTCCTTGTTTTGTCATCTGCAACCACTGAGAATATTTTAACTTCATCCTCTTTGGAACCACCCTTCAGGCCTGGAGACTTTGCACCCATTTGCAAAGTGCTTTGAGAGCATTAAGTCCATTTCCCTCAGCCTCTCCTCAGAAGTCATTTTCCCCAGCCCCCTAACCATTTTCATTGCCTTCTGTTGAACTTTCTCCAATTTGTCCACATCCTATCTGTAGTGGGGGGCTCAAAACTGGACACAGTACTCCAGATGTAGTTTTGCCAGTACAAAATAGAGGGAAATAATCATTTCCCTTGATCCGCTTGGTTCTCCTACAAATGTATCTTATAGTGCTGTTAGCTTTCTTTGCAACAAGGGCAATCCACTTGATACCAGCTGCCAACAAGACATTGAGCCATGGTAACTATTCTTTGAGCCTTATGATCTAGCGAGTCTTCTATCTGCCTTGTAGCCCATTCATCCTTCCTTAGCTTGCCTGCAAGAAAGTTGTGGAAGACTATACCAAAAGCCTTCCCAGAGCTGAATAGAGGGGATAATCACTTTCCTTGATTTGCTGGCGACACACTTACCAATGCAGCCCAGTATGCCATTAGCCTTCTTGGCAACAAGGGCACACTGTTGGCTCATATTCAGCTTACTGTCCACTGTAACCCCCAGGTCCTTTTCTGCAGGCTGCTGCCTAGCCAGTCAACCCCTGGCCTGTACCAGTGCATGGGATTGTTTTGTCCTAAGTGCAGGGCTTGGCACTTGTTCTTATTGAACCTTATGAACTTTCTTTTGTTCCAATCCTCCAATTTGTCTAGGTATCTTTGAATCTTTGAAGAGTATCTACTACTCTTCCCAGGTTGGTGTCATCTGCATACTTGTTGAGTCACCCAGGTCGCTGATGAAGATATTGAACAAAAGTGGATTGATACTGGCTTCCAACTAGACATCAAACCATTGACTACTACCCTCTGAGCCCAATGATCCAGCAAGTTTTCTATCAACCTTACTGTTCATTCATTCAACCCACACTTCCTTAGCTTGCCTGTGAGAATGTTGTGTGAGACCATAACAAAAGCCTTGCTAAAGTCAAGGTACACCACATCCACTGGTCTCCCTGCATCCAGAGCCAGTCATGTCATCATAGAAGGCATTCAGGTTGACATGACTTTTCCTTGGTAAATCCATGATGACTGTTCCTAATCATCATCTTCTCCTTGAGGACCTGCTCCATGACTCTTCCAATGACTGACATGAGGTTGACCTGTCTGTACTCCCCTGGATCCTTCTTTTTCCTTTTTTTAAATATGGGCACTATATTTGCCTTTTGCCAATCATCTGGGACTCTCCCAATCACCATGAGTTTTCAAAGATGATGGCCAGTGGGTCTCCAATCACACTGGCCAGTTCCCTCAACATCATTGGGTGCATCCTGTCTAGGCCCATGGACTTCTACATGTCCAGCTTTTTTAAAATAATCCCTAACCCGTTCTTTTGCCACTGTTGGCAGTTCACCTCCTCCCCAGACTGTGCTGCCAGGTGCAGTAGTCTAGGAGCTGACCTTACCCATGAAGACTGAGGGGAAAAAGGCATTGAGTATGTCGCAGTGCACTCAGGTGCCCTGCGCTTGAGAGCGGAGACTGCTCTGGGGAGTCCCCTAGTGGCAGAAAGGGGGAGGCTCAGCTGCCGTCACCAACTGGTAAAACCAGCTGACCAGGAAGGGGCAGGGCTTATCCCTTCTTAAGACCAGGTAGTAGGCTAGGAGGGCAGTCCCTCTCCAGCAGCCGTGGGAGTAGGGACTTAGCTTGGACAGACAGAGGGGAGGACTCTAGCAGTGAGAGCATCCCCTGGTCACTGCTGAGGTTGGGGAGCCCTCCTTCCCCCCGCTCCCTCACTCTCTAGTAGGGAGTAGATTTTTGTTTGACTGGACAATCTAGTTTTTATGTTGTAGCCCAGGGGCTTTATGTTTTAGGTTTACTGTTTTGACCAGAGGACCAGGCAAGGCTATTGGGGTGAAGGAGGCCCCATAGGAGCTCCATGGTAGCGTGGGGTCTCCTGGCGCCGGAGAGGGTGCAGCTTTGTTTGGGGGCGCACTGGGCCCAGCCCTGGAGCGAAGGGGGGCGGCAAGAAGCCCTGGAACAAAGGGGGGCGACGAGAAGCCTTGGAGTGAGAGAAGGGGGCAGCGAGGAGTCCCGAGAGAGAAGGGGGCAGTGAGGAGTCCCAGGAAAGGGGGCAATGAGGAGCCCCAGAGCGAGTGAAAGAGGGGGCAGTGAGGAGCCCCGGGAGTACAGAGGAGGGCCAGAACATAACAAGGCCCAGGTCAAACAACATCAACTCCATCTGCGAGGCTTGGGATGTGGTGTAGGGGAGGAAAAGGAGCCGCAGGTAGCGCCCCCTGTCACCAGGGCGCGGAAAAATGGGCAGCTTCCCACTGATTACAACCATCTTCTAATCAAGTAAGATCAAGGCATGGCAGGAAAGTAAGCAGGTGGTTGGCCCATTACAGGAGGGCGGAGCCACTCCCAGAAAGGCTCTGATATTGATACTTCTGTCACAGAGTACTTCAGCCTTTTCTGCATCCCCTGTCACTAAGTTGCCTCTCCCATTCAGTAAGGGACCCACACTTTCACTGATCCTCCTCTTGTTACTGGCATACTTGTAGAAATCCTTTTTGTTTCCTTTCATGTCCCTTGCTAGTTGCAACTCCAATTATGCTTTGGCCTTCCTGACTTCATTTCTCCACGCCTGAGCAATACTCTTATACTCCTTTCAGGTTGTTTGTCCACATTCCCACTTCTTATAAGCTTCCCTTTTGTGATTTAGCTTAATGAATAAGCCAAGCTGGTCTTCTGCCATACTTGCTAGTCTTCTGGCATATCAGGATGGTCTGTCCCTGTGTCTTCAGTAAGGTTTCTTTAAAGTATAGCCAGCTCTCCCCATCAGACTGGCTTCCCAAGGGATCCTGCCCATGAGTTCCCTGAGCAAGTCAAAGTCTGCTTTTCTGAAGTACATACTTCGTTTCCTTAGGAACCTGAACTCAATCAGCTCATGGTCACTGCTGCACAAGTTGCCATCCACTCCTATATTCTTCCTGTCTGTGAGCAGCAGGTCAAGAAGAACATGGACATCCCAGCATTTGCACCAGGAAGTTATCCCCAACACTCCAAAAACTTCCTGAATCACCTGCACACTGCTGTATCGTCCTCCCAGCAGACATCAGGGCGACTGAAATCCCCCATGAGAACGAGGACCTGTGATCAGGAAACTTCTGCTAGCTGTTTGAAGAAAGCCTCCTCCACCACTTCCTCCAGGTCTGATGGTCTATAGCAGACCCCCACCATAACATCACCCTTGCTGCTCTCCCCTCTGACAGTAACCCAAAGACTTTTAACAGCCCTATCTCCAGTTTCATACTGGAGCACTGAGCAATCATATAACTCTTTTACAATAAGTGCAACTCCTCCTCCTCTTCTCCCCACCTGTCCTTCCTGAACAATCTATACCCATCCATGACGCTCCAGTCATGCAAGCTTTCCCACCAAGTCTCTGTTATTCCAATCATGTCATAGTTTTGTGACTGTGCAAGGACTTCCAATTCTTTCTGCTTATTTCCCAGGCTCTGTGCATTCATGTTCAGGCACTTGAGGAATCTAGTCAATTGCCCTGATTTCTCAGGAAGAATGAGAATGCCACCCCTGTTGCCCACTCCTACTTATGCTTTCTCCAGGTCACCCACTTCCCCGCTTACCTCAGGGCTTTGGTCTCCATCCCCTGGTGCTGGTAAACCTCATTTAAAGTCCTCCTCACTAGGTTAGCAAGTCTGTCTGCGAAGATGTTCTTCCCTCTCTTTGTTAGGTGGATCCCATCTCTTTCTAGCAATCCTTCTTCTTGGAACATCATCCCATGGTCAAAGAAGCCAAAGCCCTGCTGGCAACACCACCTCTGCAGACATGCATTGATCTATAGGATGTGTCCACTCCTGCTCAGGCCCTTCCCCTTGACTGGAAGGATTGAGAATACCACCTGAGGCCCTGTCCTCTTCACCCTTGCACCCAGAGTCCTGTAGTCACTTTAGACTCAGGGTCTCCCCTGGCGGCATCATTGGTCCTTACATGGATGAGCAGCATGGGGTAGTAGTCAGAGGGCTGGATGAATCTTGGTAATCCCTCCGTGACATCTTGGATCCAGGCTCCAGGCATGCAGCAGACATCTCAAGACCACAGGTCAGGTCAGAAGATGGATGCCTCTGTCCCCTGCAGAAGGGGAATTTCCAACCACCACCACCCATTGCTTCTTCTTGGTGGTGATGGTCTTGTTCCTTACACCTTGAGGAGGCCTGGCCTGTCCTCCTTCACCAATGGAACGGGATCCTTGCACTCTGTTGCTAGGGCGCCATATTTGTTTTCCAGATGAAATGCTGCAGATGGAAGATGGAATTGAAGATTTCTGCTTGCTGTGAGAGATCACAAGTTTTCAGCTTCCACCTCCCTCAGAGTCTATAACCTCTCCCTTCTTTGGCACTGCCTTTGGCAGTTCTTCCTCCACAGTCCTGGAGGTTTCCTCCAGCAACAAATCAATGAACTCCTCATGGCGGAGGATGCTTCAGAGCCTCACCACCTCCTCCTGTAGCTTTCTTGCCTGTTCCCTGAGAGAAACCACCAGGAGGCACCACGCACATCGCAGGCACTCCCCCACCTGGCTGTCACCAGAAGAAACCCATAAGCTATGGTCTCCATAGCACCAAACCCGGACCTGGGTGGAAACCTCGATGGTGAGCAGTCCTACCTGAACAGACGCCTCACAGGTGCAAGCAGTGCCAGCAGCTCTGGCACTGCGATATCCTCCAGTTATTTTGCTGCATCTTTTAATCTGCCTCCACTCTCTTACTGCCCTTCTTTCAAGCAGACTTTCCCTAGCAATCTTGCCTGGAAGTTGACCAGTTTACTGTTCCTTGGTCCTGAAAGGGTCCTTTATTCCTGCTTCTTCTCACCAAGTGTAAAGGTTCCCCTCAAAGAGGAGAGTGAGGGGGCAAACTGATTTGCTAAGTGCTTACAAACTGCTGCCCCAGTTTGCTGCTCTGCTCCTTGGTCACTCAGGGTCTCCTTTTATACCTTAATGGACTGGCTCCACCCCTAGTTAGGGCTTTTGTCAGGCACAGGTAGCAAACATTCAGCTAGCAACTCTCCCAGCTTCTCAGAACAGATGCTTAAAATACACACAATCCACCAAACAAACACTCAGGAAGCCAAAGGCACAGGCAGTTCTGGATTAATTACTTTCCCAAGGCAGGATCTGGTACCTGGTGCATGGCTTCTTTTCCTAGCCCTCTTCCCCTTCCTCCTCTTGCTTCCAGTTATCTTTGATTTGATCTATGAACTGATCAAAATGCTGGATTCTCTACATCTATTTTTAACATTTAGCAGGTTAAATGATTAAATTAATAAAAGGCAGAGGATAACTCCTTTTCATACTTTGTTTAGACTCTATCAGTAAGGTGGACTAGGGATAAGGATAATATTGGAAACAGGACACAGCAGTGGATGCTCATAATTTCCATTGGTGTTAATGTTGAACCAGAGGACCAAACTGTGACTATAGGGGAGATGTGAAGGCCATGGAGGGGTGCCTGGTGGGACACTCTGTAACAGGCAGCCCATCCTGGGGTAATAGGCTGAGGACTGAAATGTGGAGAACAGCCCATGGGGCTGGGGACTGAGAGGACTGGGTTTGCTATACCGGTGCACTGGCCAGGAAGCATTGCTTCGTGAGTGGCTTGGTTTACCTCACCAATTATGAAGGAATCTTGGGCTAAGTGGGAGCTGCCATTCTCATTATGATACAGATGGAGACAGAGCAGCTGATACAGTTGTTGGTGCAGCAGCAGGCTACTGCTAATGAGCAGGCCCAAAAGCAGGATAGGAACTATGGGGGTAGAGGACAAAGCCCAGAGAATGGACCCAGAAAGAAGAGCCTCACAGCAGAACCACACCCTGGGGGCCATGCCACAGAAAGTGCAAGACCCTGTGTTAGAGGTTGCCTGCATAGTTGGTCCAGCTACCAAAGCAGAACCCCTGAAGTCAAAAAAGGGGAACATAGATGCCACAGAGTGCAGCCATGACAGAAGAGGTCACCAAAAGGGAAGGGGGCAGTGACAGTCCCAGCCACAGCAGAGAGAAGCAGAGAGGAAGTCACCAGAAAGGGAATTGTGGAAATGCCAAAGAAGCAGAGAACACCAAAGACAGTGAAAGGAGTTCTAGAGTTAGAGGTGAGTCCATCTACAGGAGACTAGAGTGAGTTCCAGCTCGAGCAGGGGATAAGAACTTGGGCAATAAGGAGAACATGATCTGCAGAAATGCAAGCAGCCCAACCTCAAAGCCAGGTATTCCCCCTCAGAGAGAAAAAGGGTGGCCGTCTTAAAATTGAGGACTGAGCACTGGAGATGGAGTTGCCCACGGGCTGAAAAGAGAAAGCCTTGCACTGCTACTAGAAGAGTTAGATACTGGGAGTAAGCAGGAGGTGAAAGGATTGATGAGTGAGCTGGAAAAGCTAACTACCTGGTATAGAAAGGCCAAAGCAGAGAGACCAGAAATTTGGAGTCCCAAGTGAAACCTGAGTGCCACAACCAAGAACAGACAGAGGCAAAAGCAGTGGCCTCGCAGTGCTACATCACACAGGTAGAAAGGGGGCTGGAGAGGGCTCAGATAAATCTGGCTGAAGCTCTACAGAAACTGAAACAAGCACAGGAAAATGATGAGAAAAGTCGGGTAGGGAGTCCAGAGCTATGAGAGGCAGGACTGGGGTCGAGGATTTTAGAGCCTGATGGGTGAGACCAGGGCCCAGGGAGTAAAAAGTGGAGCCAAGGGGCCTCAGACCAGAAGAGGGCCTAAGACCCAAAGCAAATCCTCCCTAACCAATTATCATACCAAGGCATGGCAGGAAAGACACCAGGGTGAGACACCCTGAGAGGCCAGAGGAGGGGAACAAGGCAGGACTGGGGCAACCACTAGGAGTGATTTCACCAGATCAGAGCTGGACATGTTACAGTCTCTTTAATGTGTATTTACTCAAATTTATGCAAAATGTACATGTGCTTGTTTTTTAAACGGAGGAAACAGGAGGTATGCTGCTACGTCACGTTTGCTTTCTTTTCTGCTCTTTCTACTCTCTTATCTGCCTGTGGTTTCTTTCCTGTCTGTGGTGAGTGCTGTTGTGTGTGTAAGTTGAGGCATCCTCTGTATTATACATTGCTGAACACACACTGCTAGTGATTAATATCTAGTTTAAATCTTCTACACCCGGTAAATTTTTTCCCCCAAAGGAAACATCCTTATTTTGTATTTTGCATTCAATGAATCTGGCAAATATACATTTCTGTTTGTAAACATCGCTTTACAGAGGGTTATACAGCATTATACTAAACTGAAGTTGTTATCTTTTCTCTCTCTCCCAGGATGAGCTGCATAACAGAGAAGATCAAAGTTTTAGACCCTAACTGTGTAACTTGCGTACTGAAGTTAGTAGCAATTTTGGGTGAATATGAAACCTAAATTTCCTTTCCAAATTGTGCTTTAAGTTTAATTTTTAGCACTTAGCTTCACACTTTGGACTAAGTTATAATTAGAATTCAAAGAGTACTTTTACATGCTTAAAGGACTCTGTAGATAATAATTATGGACGTCACTAACAGAAAAAAAAAACTAGACAGAAAGATGAAATAGTATTTTAAAGAATATCGTTAAGGTGGTCAGAATTCAAAAGCTGAAATGGATACAGAAATTATGTACTTCGCAAAAGCCTAGTTTGGGTAAACAAATGTCCTCAGTGACTGTTTCAACAACATTGAAAACTGCAATGAAAATGACATTTAAAAAAGATAAAGAAAATGTTCTATTCCAAAATTAATCCAATTCAAAACTTCAAAACGTTTTCCAGAATTATGTTGTGAATTTTTCAACCAATCAGTAAGCCAAAATTTAGTTTGCCTGGAAAAGCCTACTTTGTGTATACAAGCTGTTCTTTAACTACGTGGCCGCCCACTATTTTTTTCTCAGATTTTCTGCTATATTTAATGCACAAAATGGACACTGGTCAGGAAAAGTGGCAGCCCTTCAAAATCTTTTTTTGTCTTAATCACTGAACATGTTTCCCATGTGGTATGTACTACGCAATTCACCGCAATTATGTGGCAAACATAGCATTATTACATTTTGGGGCATTTTCCATGACGCTCATTAACACAGTATCTGAGTCTCTCAAATATTTTGTATTCATATTCACACCTAACTTGTGTTAGGAAAGTGTTAAGTCTGGCCCAAAAAGTGATGTACCAGAGGCAAAAAGGGGATGGGGGGAAGGAGGAAAGAGACAGGGGAAGTGCTGGGAGAGGCAAACAAGCAAGCAGTAAACCCACAGGAACAAAGGAGTCACAAAAGCTAATCCAGGTACTGGGATAAGAATCCATGGTTGCAAATGATTTTCAAACTGCTTTAGAAAATGTGCAAAGCCGTCTATGTCTTTAGGGTACCTCAGTGATTGGGTGCCCAATTCTAGACACTCAAGACTTGATTTTTAAAACTTCCTAAAGCATCCACTGCTTCCATTGACTTATGTTTGAGTTGTGAGCCATTAGGCAGATCCTGCTCAAGAGTTCTGAGGTTGGACATCCAGAACATGGAGAGAGACCATTTGTAATAATTTTTATTGAAGTGACAGGCCTAAGAGTTTACAAATCTGCAGCACAGTGAGACACAACCTGGTTCTTAGTCTCAGCTGACTGTTTTACTGACCAGAACATTCTTTGCCTTACTCCCAGAGCACCTACTTTCTATACTAAATGGAGCGGGAGTTGCACAATGACCTTTGATGCCTGACACTTTGAGAGCAGCAAACAGGTAGCAGCCAGGTGCCTAATGAAGGCAGCCGTTCTGGCCCAGGGATATAAACTGGGCTGCAGAAAGGAAGGAGGAAACATCAGGCTGAGAGGCTGCTCCAGCCAGAGTCAGGAGGAAAATGCAGGACCTATGGGGAGGAGGTGACCCCTTGTCCTGGGTAAGATGTAAAACTGCACCCTGCTGAGGAAAGGTGGTCTGGTGGGGCTCCTAGTGGTATAGAAGCCCCCACAAAATGCCAGGCCAGTTACCTCCCTGGTGAAAGGCAGGTCAGGGCACCTTATAACCCCAGCCCCACATCTCTGGTGGTGCTAGCGAGCAGGGGGAGCCCAGGGCTTGGTCAAGGAGCCGTGAGGCAGAGCTTAGGACCTGAGGCTGCAGCCAGGTGGCAGAGGAAAGTTTGGGAGCATGAGTCAGGCCCCGTGTGAGAGAGGCGATGAGTACAGCAGCCCACGAGTGTGGGTGAGTGAGAAAGCCCAGTGGGGGCATAGTGGTCTGGTGAGGGGCTAGGAGTCAAATAGACCTACAGTCATACAATCGCTCAGTCAATGCTGGGGTGAGGGTAGCAGGAGATACCCGACAGACTGTGCCAGGGCTGACCAAGGTGAGGGGAGCTAAGCCCAAAGCCAGGTGAGGCCAGGAGGCATGATTGTGGCCCCTGAGAGAGGGCAGTATGGAAGAAGCTGGATGAGAGCCAGTGGAGTGAGTGGGACCCCGGTGACAGAGGAGTAGTATGTGAGTGGCCCTCCAGGTCTGTAGAAAAGAGCTACAACTGTGTGCCCAGTTTGCTACGGCCATAGGCCAGAAAAGTAACACCAAAGTAACATCTGTGAGGCATGGGATCTGCGGAGGGAAGGTCAGAGCAGGTATTAGGCCCTTGTCAGCAAGGCGAGAAATGGGTAGCCTCCCACCTTAGTAACAGCTTTCATATTTTTTCATTAAGGTGTGGCAGACAAATGAAGCGAGCGGTTACCCCAGGAGCAGGGCGGCCTGCAAAGACCTGATGAGGCCACCCTGTTACAGACTTCATTTACTGTACAACCCTAATACATTTCCTAAGCACCATTTATCTTAAGCACTGAATGAGATTATATCAAAGAAGAGAACATATCATCTCAGTATTATCAAAGATAGTTGTTACATGTGCACCTAGGAATCAACCAAGACTGTGGCCCCATTGTGCAGAGTGTACACAGACCTTCGTTACTTTTCCAAGTCCCTGAATCCAGCCAGGCTCCAAATGGAACATTTTATGTGCAAGGATCCGAAATGAAGCAATGAGACATGGTTGTCTCTGTTGTTAATGTTACATAGCTTGAAAAAGAAAGGGAAACCTGCCTCCAAGCAAAACAAATATCTCACATTAGTCTCAGTAAGGAAGCAGTGCCATGTGGAAGTATTGGAGCTAGCTCTAGGTTGTCTAGATACTGCAGAATGGATCTCTGCATGGGCTAATTTACCTCATGTGCAGCACAGACTTATCCTATAGTAGAAAAGAATTGCCCTAGCTGAGAGATTAGCAAAACTGAGGTTAGCACCTGGGTATGCTGAAGAACCCTAAATGGAAAGAGACATCTGAGGACCATTAGATCATACCTTATGACCTCCTGTGTATCACCAGCCATTGTATTTCACTGCCATATTTAACTCACTAGCTGTTTCTCTACTAATAACTAGCAGTAACTAGACTGATACTGTATTAATTTGTATTGATCTTAAAATATAAACCAAGAGTTCATGATTCCAGGCACTGCACACATATGTAAGAATAAACTACCTGAATACTGGCATTTTCTAATTTTTGCAACCTTAACAATGTCCTTTTGTAGATGATACACATATGATACACTCATGCAGTCCTGTTACACAGAGGAGCTGTGAGGAAGTGGGACGCTCAGTAAGCCCAGAATCTTTGGAGAGGGCTCTTGCCAAAAGTGAAGCTGTCTCTATTGAACATCTGGGAACTGCAGCTTTTCAAAGGGCTGATCCTCACAGGGACAGCCAAAAGCTATATATCTATAGCTATCAATCAACTGATCAATCAATACATAGATAGGGATATATAAATATAGATATATAGAGAGATATGTATCTTTTCCAAGGCCAAATTCAATTGGGCAAAGCCCAATAGCCAAGTTCCAAAATTCAGCTCTGTCACCAAGCATGTGTGGCTCTACCACAGGGCAAGCATCCTCACTCCCAGACCCCTGTCTGAGGCTTTGGATGCATCCCAAATCCAGGCAGACATCCAACCTGCCAGCCCCAGGCCTGGACACCTTGAAGTTCAGATACCCACTGTCTCCCTTGATCTTAGCCAAAGCCTCAAGGACCCTGGGCAGGCCCTGCATAGAAATCCCCACACAAATCCACCCGGACTCCCACCCACACGTCGTGCTAAATACAAGTGACATCCGCCCACCAACTAATCGCAGCCCCCCCGCCGCGGGAGGTGGCTGAGTCTCCTACTGGGCCGCACCCCCCACCCACTTCCCCACCTTCCCACCTAAGTCGAAATGAGGTCTCGCGAGACGAGACGCGGGCGGCTTCTCTCTCCCCTTCGCTTCGCCGGTCGGGGTTTGCGTGCAGACAGTGGGTCTATTATGACGCCACAGAATGGAACGCTGCGGAGGGCGGGCGGAGCCACGCGGGCGGGGGGGGGGGCGCTGCAGCAGGGGACCCCCGCACTGATGCAGCCTTTGCCTGAAGGGGGAGAAGCAGGCAGCGGGCTCTGCCGAGGGGGCTCGGACTGCGGCACTAGCCTGCGCCCGTTGCCTTGCCCTGGCTCCCACCGGTTGAATCCCGTGCCTCCAAAGGAGCGCAGACCCTAGGACACAGCCCTGAGCACCACCCCCGCCCAAGGGTGCCCCCACGAGTGGAGCGCGCCCCGCCGCTTCCCCGCCTGCGAGGCGGCGTCACTAGAGGGAGTCGTGGGACAGAGAGAGCGGCGGGAGGACGTGCTGCTGCCGCCGCCGTCACCCTCCCCTTCCTCTCGCTCGGGCAGAGCTGCACGGGCTGTGACCCGGCGCCCTCGCCTCGCCTCGCCCGCTCGCTCGCTCTTCCCGTCGCCGCCGCCCCGCGCGGGGCTGAGCCGGGGGCAGGACGAGAGGAGCGGGCAGCGCGGGGGGAAGGCGGCGGGAGGGACCGGGGGAGGCGGAGAGGCAGCGCCTCCAGTGTCGCCGCTCTCATCCTCCCGCCTCCTCCCGCCGCTGCTGCCGCCGCTGCTGCTCCCGCTCCCTGTCTGCCGCGGGGGCCCCGGCGCCAGCCCGGGCTTGCGATGGCTTCGACCACTACCTGCACCAGGTTCACCGACGAGTACCAGCTCTTCGAGGAGCTCGGGAAGTAAGAGCAGCTGGGGTCCGCGGGGAAGGGGGCGCGTGGGGCAGGAGGGAGCTGAATTAGGGCGGTGACAGGTCAAGGGCGGGGGGAGGCATGCAGGGGTCTCTTGCACGGCTCCTGCCTGGGGGTCAGCTCCATCTCCGTCCAGGCGGCAGCTCGGGGGGGCACCCCAGGAGGAGGAAAGTTCAGCCCCGGGCTGAGAAGGGGTTATTTGTCCCTCTGCTCTGTCAGGTCCAGAGACCTCTGCATGGCACGAGCCCTGCCCGCGTGCGCAGGGCCCTGGGCTCCCAGTGCCTGCCTCTCACATTGGGGAGCCCCCCATGATTGAAGGCATGCCCTTGCTGGGATCCCATTTGGCCTTGAAACATGGAGCCTGGGCCGGCAGATGGCAATGTGATGATGCCAAGGCTCCCGGGCAGTGTCACGGCAGGGGGCATCAAGCCCTTGCTAGCCATGCCAGTGGCTCGGCTCCCGATACCCAGTTGGACCCAATCGCCATGTTCAGGGAGCTTATTTGGTCACAGTGGTTTCCCTCTGATTACTGTGGTGCTGCCTGTCAAGGGAGGGCCGGGGGTGGGGAAGATACATGGTTATGTGTGTGAGCCCCCTCCGCTGAAACAGAACTTGAACTGCGTACTGAAAATGATGGGACTCGGGCTCCCCCGCTTGAAAGAGCATTTCTTCCAGTCGCAGTCTCATATTTGTGGTGATTGCCATTTTTTTTGTCCTGGTTATTTTCCTGTCTCTTTCCAAGCATTTCATTCCAGGCAGGGAAAGCATTGAAATGATTGAGTCTTTATCCAGGATGACTGATTCTTGTCTGGTTATTGGTTTGCAGGGGAGCTTTCTCAGTGGTGAGAAGATGCATGAAAATTACCACAGGACAAGAGTATGCTGCCAAAATTATCAACACCAAAAAGCTCTCTGCTAGGGGTGGGTATATTTCAACACAGTATTTTTAGTGTCTCTCCCCAGTCCCTGTTTTTTTTCCTTAAAATGACATTATATGCACCCCTTCCCCTTCTGTCTTAATTTTTTAGTCGTCCATTTCTCTAACGTGCTGCTTAGATTTAGATTTTCCCTTCTGTTGACTGACTGTATTTATGAGAGTGCTTCTCTAGCATGCTAGCAGGGAAGATGGATGGATTCTGAGACAATTAAAAAAAAAAACCCTTCTGCTTTCAGTTTTGCATACAGACAAGTTTGAATATCGGTCTGGCTTTCCTTCTCTTTTTAGTTTTTGATAAAATAAATTCTTGCCGTAGCTCTTGTAAAAAAAAAAAAAAAAAAAGGTCAGAGCTTAATTGAATCTCCTTTTTCTCTGTATTTAAACGTGAACTTAATTCGAGGCATATGTAACAGTGAATGCCTTCAGAGAAAAATGTGATCAACTACACATGCAGTATTGTGTATTACAGAAGTGGGTTAGTCATAATTTTATGAAGTGCTTTATCACTGCTATAATCCAAATGCTTAACCCGTTCATTTATATTTTCCTTATATATGTATGGGTATGCATTTTATAGCTGTATGTGTAGTCAGTAGATAGGTGTTCATAGTATATTGGAGAAACTATGGGCTTACCATGTGTTAGGACTGCTGAAAGTAGGCCTTCTGGTGATATGTTTGTGCCTTGATAAATCCACACTAAAGTGCTTGTAGTAGGATGTTGGGGATTAAGGATTATTCTCTGTCAACATTATCTGCACTTTCATGTGAATATATGCCTTTATGATGAACACGGAGATGAATGAACTAACATTGTCAATGTGTAATACTCTTTATATGAAGGAAATGCTGCAGATGGACAGCAACCTGACAAAATTCATTAGCTTAAAAAATATACACAGTTTTACTTACAATGACACACTTGTTAACTTTTATTGCTGTTCTAACCAGAGAGGGTCTTTCAAGTTTTCTATTCTATAATCTACTTTTTAGTTCAGTAGACGACTGTAAAAGTTTACTTTTCCCTTTATACTGAATATTTAATGTCAAGTTCATAATGTGAGAGAAAGGTGCAAGTTATAATGTGAGAGAATAATTTTTTTCCTTAGCTTTTAAAACCATATTTTGAGCCAATCTCCAGTCATTGTTATGTTTTGCTTTAAATGGTGAAGAATATTAATAACATGACTTGAGATGTGTTTTTCACTGTTTTCCTTGAAACAGATTTTGATTCCACCCCCATGAGTTGTTTATTTGGACATTTAAAAGTAACATAAGCAAAATACTGATAGTTACAAAATGTTTTACATTTTTTATGACTCTTGACTGAGAGCTAATAAGGTCAGTATCAGTTTGTTCATGAATTAAGGCATTTATAGTTTCTTTAAAAATCTACAGAAGAAACTGTGAATTGTATTAAGGTTGCCAAGACTGCCTTAAACTCTAATCAAGGCAGTCTGAAATAAATGCTTCTGTTTTATACTTTCCTTATGGTTTTGTGTATGAAACCATGTTTATTCCTGATGTAACTTTTAGATTGAGTGGCATTATCCCATGGGGAGTTTAGCCCATATATGTAATGTAACAAGATCGGAGACAGATTTTGGACACTTGCATTTTCTTGGAATTCGGAACCCAATTCCCTTGTTTTTGGTGGAATTAAACTCTAAAGCTGGATAATGATTGTGGGCACCTCATTTTCTATAGGGACACTTGTGCATACGTGATATGTTGTCAGTGGGTGTAAATGAGTACCATAGGGAGTAGTGTCTTTCTAGCACTGCCCGCAGAGCTTTGTACTAATAGTTTTGTTGTTACAGGGTACCTTCCATAGGGCTAGCTCTTACAAAACTGTCTAAAAATTGCCACCAGGATGTTTTGCTTGCCAATTCTTTTTCAATTCTGTGCTTCATATGGTGACATTAGCTGTGTATATAAATTCCTTCATATTTTGGTGTGTACATACACACACACGTGCCTATATACAAATATACAAATATGTCCATTTGCCCATATCTGTAATAGTTGCATGCACTCAGTCTATTTTGTCAGGTAAATAATTCCAGGGTAATCAATAAGGGTATTACTTTAAGGAAGAGTTTAATAAGGACTTAAAGCATGTGTAATTTCTAGTATATTTAAAAACATTGTTCTGGTGTTTCTATCTACAAAGCTGTCTCCTATGACATAGAAAGTATACACTGAAGAGCATCAGACTGCAATATACTTTCGCATGACCAATGTGATAATAATTTATAGATTACAGTTTAGATACTATTTAAAATTGCAACATTATTTATCTGTTACTTTTTATAAAATTTTTCATTGTGAGATGGAGTGATTTATCTTCATGTGTTCTTACTATAATTAATAGATTTATCTGGTGCTTGAAGTCATGTAGTCTGCTCTTGTCTTTGTAAATCTAAAGGACACTTCATAAAATGAGCTTCATCTGTCTGTAGAGAGTACACACAAGACCCTCTGCTGTGAGGGAAATATACCCTCTAGTGACTGTCTCACTGATGTAGTTTAGCTAAATTCATGTTGTATGTAGGAGGCCTTTTCCTGAAACATTTTTTAAAGGGATTTCAGCAAATAATATGGGGAAATTGAATTTCTTTGTTAAAAAGAGTTATTTATTAACAGTAATTTAAGACACTCTCAGTATCGGTCATGGGTTTCCGTTAGTATTGTTCAGTCATAACAGCACTTGCCCCCCACATGTTTTTTCTTTGAACTTATCTGAGCATTCGCATTCGCCCAGTGCGTGGTACTGATCTGGTTACAGTGAGTTGTTGGTAAATGTGTTCTCTCTCTAGTTTCCATAAAAAATAGGATCTTTACAGAAAAAGCTTTTTTAAAAGACTCTTGTATATACAGTGGTGGATGTCTTTTTGGTGGCTTGTTTACCCATTCTCCCCAACACTTTCTGTTTCTACCACTTTTTTTCATGGCCATTTTTGTATAACAATGTAACATGTTATAACAATTTATAACAATGTATGTAAACTGTCACCCCTGCTTCTCTGAACAGTTTGATTTTCAGATTGATGACAAATTATTTTGTATACCTGAAATATGCCTACTTATCACACCGTTATCTAAACTTCAGTAGAAAAAAGTAATATTGTTGAAATAAAGTAATCCTATGAAAAAGAGATGTGAATTTACATGGTTTACTGTAATATTAAAAAAAGAAAGACATGCTGTCTTTTATGAGTTCTGGGTTTTTCTGCTATTTTGTTAATCTTAAATACTAATACAAGCATAATATGAATAACATAATAGTAATCTTTACAATTTACTTTAGTAATAACATTCATTAGCTATATGTTACTTAATTAATATTTATGTTTCAGAATTCATATTACAAGCTTAATTTGGAAATCGTAGTCTTTTCAGGGAAGAGTAAATTTAATTCGGGTTGTTGGAAAAAGAACAGTAGGCTTTCATTACCAGAAGAGTGCATTCTAACTAAGCTTGCCTACATGAATATGCCACAGATGGACAAAACGCATATATGACTTGCCTTCAAAGGAAAGTCGGATAGTGAGCAAGCGTTTTGGGGGGGAAAAAAAGAAAAGAGCATATTTTTGCTGCATTTGTCTTTTATGTTGCTTCATCTTATATAGAGGGTTCTTATATGTCCAGTTATTTTTATTAAAGTGTGATTTGAGTGTTTGTTTAGAGCTGTTCTCTTTGTGGCTATCTAGCAGGATGAATAAATTGTGCTTCTTTGAAATACGTTCCTCGACAAGGCCAAACTAATAAAAAAAAATTTAAGAAAATTAGATGCCTCATTTTCTTAAATACTTTTTATTTACAAATCATTTTGGTTTTTTGGCCTTGTTCCTACAATGAACTTCATGCAGACAGATCTTCCTGCTTTTGTAGATTGTGTTGAGGGATTGGGTCCTTAGTCTTCAACTACAGTGTCTGCGGTTCATGGACAATAAGTAAATAATATGAGACATTTTGTTAAGGTTTCTGATGATCTCTCTAATTGCACTGAAAAAAAAATGAGTTTGCTCACAGATTTTTTGTAGGATGCAGCTTTTCACTAAAAGTAAATCTGCATTAGGGCTGCAGTTGCCAAAAATACTAGTTCTTGGCTGCCTCTGTGAAAAGAGGTTGGTGGTAGAGTCCAATTCCTGGTGGTCATTTTTCATTTTGACCGTCAGTTGGCAGCCCCTCACACCACTCCACCATTTTTATTGTTGCAGCAGAAACATGAATAGACATCTGCTGTCTGTGCGAAACAGTTATTTATATTAAGAGAGATGCAGGTATCACTTGGGGGTTGCTAGTTCCTTTAGTCCATCTCTGTCCATTAGCCCTAAACCAAAGAACACCAAAGCCCATGACAGTCTTTCCATTATATTTGATAAACTTCAGAGACTTTGACTACTTGCTTATCATCTTTCTCAGCAGGTCTCCTCCCAAATCCTTTCAGTATCTTCTCTCTCTCTTTTTTTTTTTTTTTTTGAAGGGAAATACTGTTTGATTTATACTAAATGGTGCAATACAGGGCCTGAGGTAATGAGACAAATTGTGCATTCCTGTGACTAGCTCCAAAAGAGTATTCAAGCTTAAAGGACACCCTTACCTTCTTGGAAAAATGATTTGATTGGAGAGTGTGCAGAATTTTGCCATGTGGACAGAATAATACAATGTCTAAATCTGTCTGTGTAAAACTTTTTGTGATCCCTGAAATGATTTACAATACTGTAGGGAGACAACCGGTAATGTGAGGCATATAAAAGAGAATTTTTCAGTACAGTATTTCATGGTAGAAAGGGGAAAAGTTTTGTCATGTTACCAGACCACTGGTCCGTTTAGTCAGGCATCTTGTCTGTGCCAAAGCTGGGTGTTTCATATGAATCCAAAACCTTGTAGGAATATGGCTAGGAATCCAGCACTCTATTTTACATGGCAAAATTTCTTCTTGACCCCAGCCATTGATCATTTTACTCCCCGAAGCATGAAAATTAATAAACAGTGGACGTCTGCCATTTTAGTATAACTGCAGGTGCTGTTTTTATTCATAGTCATACCTGTACCCCCCCCAAAAACAAAATAAAAACCCAAAACAACCAGAACAACCAAACAAAGCCTGATCATATAAACTTTAAGAGTACTTAACTCTCACTGAAGTAGATACTAGTTTTGTATATACAAGGATTACAAGTTGAGGAACAAAACCACTTATTCATTTAATAATGCTGTGTTCTGTTTCTTACAATGTTAATTGTATTTGGTAACATTTTTTTGCTTTCATGTATAAAACCTCTCTTTTATATACAAAATGTCTCTCCCTCTCTTTATACTAGGATAGGCCACCACCTACTATTTTGTCTCTGATAAGCTAGTTCAGTCACGACATATTGTGTTATTTAATGTAGGTGTGCTGCGTCCTCTGAGATGCATAAGTACACCACAGACATTTTTACGAATTCATTTGCAAACTTTCTGTTTTTCCAGGTAGATTGCTGATAGGTTTCCTTTTTCTAATCATTCAAAACCTGAGTCTGTTCAGAAGCTTTCTAAGACAGGAGTGTGTAGAGGTTTTGTACTGGGCCATCAACAAACATTTACTTCGTAATTGAAGGGATGTTAGTATACTGTGTCAGTTTCAAGAGACAGTATGTTTTTCTGTGCATCTCAGAAGTGCCTTGTTTGGATTTTGGAGGTTTGGGGATTCTCTGCTTCTGGTTTATTTTTAGAAAAAATATCCAAGAGCTTCTAAGCTATCTAAAAGCCTACAGAATCTTAAATTCATTGTTGAGCGGTAGTAATTTATTTTAATATCTAAAGCTAGAATTGAAAAGACTGTTCCTAGCAGCTGGTAGATACATTATTTGTAGCAAATCTCATGTCATTTGTATAAAGCCAATACTCTTTTCCTTTGCAAAGGATTTATTTTTCCCTTTTCATTGTGAGTACTGCTGTACCCAAGGAAGGAGCTTCTCTCTTTTCTTTCCTTTTTCAGTTTCATACTCTTATAGACCTAACATATATTACATTTTGAAGCTGCTTGCATCGCTTTGTGTCTGGTCAAAGCTTGTTGCTGTTGACTTGCACAGAAGATGTGTGCACCTCATCTGAAAAAAGAATTCCAAGAGTGAGAAATTGATTCCAGTATTATTACAGCTTCCTTCCTGCAATTCCAGGGAAATGTGATAAACATGTAGAGGCATAAAGGCACACACACTTTCCATTGCAGTTTAGAAGTGCTGTTTCAAAATCATTGTTTCTGAAAGGTCTGTAGCATTGAAGTCAATGGGAGCTTTGCCATTGTCTGTAATAGCTTCAGGATCAAATGACCAAATATGCAATATTGTTTTAAAAAAACATAGAATGACGTTATAAATCGCATTCAGTTTTCCTTGAAGTCTAACATTATTACAGAAACTAACAACTAAAGAAGAAATATTAACTTTATTACTCTTATCTTTTCACATTAAACATTTATTGTATGAATGCTATAATTATTCTGTGCTTGGGAAGTATTGTTTGTGTTCTATTTACACATCTGTAAATAGTAGGTGTTGTCATTAATTTGTTAAATTATGTTTAAGAACATTTTTGGCTTTATTGTAGATGCATTTTTCCCATTGTTAGAAAAAAAAATAACATGCTCATGTGTCCTACTAAGCAAAGGTAGAGTGAATTTCTGGGGTTTTCTCCCTTTCTGCTTAGTTTAAAGAATGGCAAAGTTACTGAAAATGAAAATAAATGTAATATGTTAATGAGAAAGAGAAGACATAGGTTTACTATGCAAATACAAAGGATAGTAATTCATTCTTCTTTCTCAGTCATGATCACTGGTGTGTAGAAGGTATTTTTTTACTAGTCTTATTTCTACCTTATGGTTCCAAGCCCTTTCCACATCAACTGGTTTAATGATGCTGTTAGTAAAAAAAGCAAGTCCTCTTGTAACTTAAGAACACCTGTTTTAACAGTCTCATGCTAATGGCATTTCAAAAAGGGAGTTGATCAAATATTTTGCTCAGACATGCAAACTAGGGCTGTGAAATTTTGCCAGCTATTTCGTTTTGACGCTGTTTCGACTGATTTCGACCTCAAAACAGCGAACGTGAAATAAAAGGCTTTGAAACAGCCTTGAAACAAAACGAAGGCAGTCGAAACATTTCAAAATATATCGAGTTCAAAGCTGGGCTTGCTTGCAGCTAACGAGAAACTAAGGAGAGGGAGGAGAAAGAGGGGGAAAGGACTGCTCTGATATTGTCTGTGTAGCTGGCCAGTGTCTGTGATCCTTCCCTGAGGTCCCTTCCAATCCCAGTGGTGTGGCGGAGAGACTGAAAAACAGCATGAAAAGCATTGTTTGAACCGAGCTTTCTCTGTGCCTTCACGCTTACAAGTGACGCAAGTTTTGCTCTGAACAGTTTGAGGTGCAGTTTACCAGAAGCCCCTGCACCTATCTCCTTGAAACTTGGCAGGCATCATGGCCTCAGCAGGTGCTACTATCCCTGTAGTTTTCACCCCACTGCACTGTAACACATACATGAGACATGAGTTTTGCTTTCTAGAATTTGAGGTATAGTTTCCCAGAAACCCCTGCACCTATCTCTTTGAAGCTTGGCACACTTGGTGGCCTCAGAAGGGGCTACCATCCTTGCAAGTTTCATCTGAATCGGGCAAAAAATGACGAAGTTATAGGCTGTTTTGTGCTTCCCCATTATATTCTGTGGGCAAAACAGTGAAACTGTTTCAACAAAATCAAATGGAACAGTGATTTTGGAAAAAAACCTCAAAAATAAAATACTGTCCCCGCGAAACAGAAGTTGAAATGAAATGGTGCTGTTTCGCACAGCCCTATTGCAAATATAAGAAAAATTATTACATTATTTACCATCTTCACTTGAATATCCTAAGAGATATAGGTTTGGGTACCTGCATTGTGCTATGTTAAATGTCCTGCATCCCTTTTCATATGCAGCTACCTCGTATTTGTCAGATGCTTTTCAGGACTAATATGGGGATTTTTGAATTAATGAATCATTGAAAAGCATGATGATTTACTACTTTGCTTCTGCATAAAAGGAAATACAGAATACCTTTCTTTATTGAAGATGGTAGTCCTTTTTTTTCAACTGGATGAAACATTTATTTCTTATTGGAGAGCCTCATAATCACATCTGTTTATCTGTTCTTATGAATACTGTGGGTGTGTATTTGCACCTCTTAGTCTTATTCTATTGATATTGGAAATGTCTTGTATTCTGGAAGTTTTCTTTATATAATATCACCTTGAGTGAATGGTGTCTTGCGAAGAATGCTTTGGGCTTTTTATTGTAGAGAAAAGCATAGCAAATGCTTTGCAGCCCTGTCTGCTTTGCAGCCGTATTTTCTTCATTGTGGTGCAATGGTGTGATTTGTACCTCCCTTCAATTTCTCATCCATACCTGCTGTCCATTGGAGCTAAGGGCCCAATTATGCCAGAGCCAGCCTGCCTGTTCTCAAGTCAGGTGGGCAACCAGCATGCTTGCTGCATCCTACCAGCCCCAGAGGCACAATGCCTGACCACAACCCCCTTTTCAAAATCCTAGGTCCACTGCTGGATGCAGCTTGGCTTGGACGTCCATTCTGCTTTGCTTGGAGGTTCAGTAACTTTATGCATTATGAACCCCTTCATTAAAGGTTTTGTAACTTTTCTAATTCATATTTTATCTATTTGGATGTTGCCAAAAAAGTATGGTCGTCAACTCTGACAGAGTGCATTTAGTTTCTGAGTGAATTTGGTGTTCATGAAAGTAATGCTGATTGAAAGCCCTGGCTCTTGCTAAGTGTAATACAGTCAAAAACTATGCAAGTTTCACCTATGCATTTTGCTAATGCATCTCAGTCCTGATTTTTGTAACATTTTTATTTTAGTCCTGGCCCTCTTTTGAGCAGAAGCTGCCAAATGTATTGAATTATGACCCATACTGTAGTGCATGGGTTCCCAACCTTTTTAGATAGCAGGCCAGAAATTACCGTGGACCAGAAGCAACTGTGGACTGGCAAAATGCAGTCTGGAAGTGACCGGCATACTGCGGAGCGGCTGCCAACCCTTCCCAGGCCATGGCCCTGGGGTTGGGAACCTCTGCCATAGTGGTTTTCCAGTGAGGAGAATAAGAGCAATGATCAATCTAGATCAGAATTTTAATGTCCACAGTAGAAAAGCTAGTCCTTTCATAGTTTGGCACCCTACAAGTTTTATAAACCTGTAAACGTTCCCAAGTCTATTTCTCTTTTATACCAAAATTAAAGTGCATATTTAGAATTACAAATAAAATCCACTTGGGGGGGTGGGGGAACAGCTCGTAATGTTACCTACCATGTCATCATTTTAAGAAAACAAAAAGCTGTCCCAATGTGAAGGCCTGCTTAGCTCTTTAGAGATAAAGCATGCAACAGTTCATCGGTGATGGTTGCATTTCATAGAAGTCGGCTTTGTCTTATCTGGTGATCTGTGGTAGTTTTTTGCTTCTGCCATTGTGTGAACTCCTGACCTTTCATTTCACAGGGAGCAGTAAAGACAATTTGAAGAATTAGGCATGTCTTACTTTTTAAAAAAAAGTTAAAGTAAGCAGAATTGTTAATAAAGTTATGTTTATTAATAAAGAAAGTACTATATATATGTGTTGTCAAAAGTAAAAATAAGTTCTGCTTCTAATTGCAGATATAATTTCATTTTTGCAATACTGTACCAGTATGTTGTTAATTCTGTCTTCCCAGCAGAAGTATCCTGCATTCGTTTACTATGAATTTCTTCGTATTCCAGCTGTCATTTAACACTTGCCTGTGAAAATGAGGAGATTCACCTCTAATCTGTGTGTTTTTTGTTGATCATATCTAAACAGATCAGTAATAATTTGGCTCATGGGTTGACAAAAAATCCTTTTTCCTCTCCACTAAGTGTTCTGCTTACCCAGCTAGGAAACTAAGAATGTATTTTTTGGAGCATGTTTTTTTTCTGGAAACAGCTTTTTGTTTTGCATCCACCCTTCGCTCCTTCTCCCGCCTCCCAACCTTCCAATACCTGGATCTTTCACATCATTGGTCTTAATATCTATAGGCCAAAGATAAGGATAGTCTGGATAAAATCACCATTTTAGCTAACAAGTACAAAACACAAAGGAGGTGACCTCACAATGCATGAAGTTTATAAATCAACATAATTTGTAGGAAGGAATGTTGTACTTCTTAGGTGTTTTCAAAACTTCTTTTCCTGATTTAATTATAGTCAAAAACTGCTTACTTGTAATTTTCTGTAATGCGAATGCAGGTGTTCCAATAGCAGTCACATTGCATATTCATGTAGCTGCAGGAACAGATGGAGTTCCTACATAATATCCATATTTGACAGTCTGATGGGATTTGCCAAGCCTAAGCTTTCATTTAAAATTTAACCTCTTCATGAGATAGGTTTGTGATTTAATCAGGCAAGGGAAGCCTTGGAGTTGCATGTATTAAATATCAGAACTCACGCCAGTGCTTTGTTG
Organism: Crocodylus porosus; assembly: GCF_001723895.1. Taxonomy (NCBI): domain Eukaryota; kingdom Metazoa; phylum Chordata; order Crocodylia; family Crocodylidae; genus Crocodylus; species Crocodylus porosus. Next base: position 16,482,687 of record NW_017728912.1, read on the forward strand.
ATGCCTTTTAGTTTGGAAGATTTCTTGTGGGATTGTTTTTAAGTGGCTGTCACAATTTTTGGGTTTGGTGTTTTGCATTTAGCCTAATATTTCTACTGAAGTGATCTAAATTTGATGGGCTTTATTTGTACATTTCAAGGAACGAAGCAATGTTATTTGTATTCATGTTGTAAACTAAAATGCCATGTATCATTGCAAAGTTCTTGGTAAATGCAGTACTGCATTGCAGGGAAGACTTTTTACTACAATGTAAATTGCTTTGATTTGCTGCGAGGCAGCTCCCAGGACCACTGAACTTTGATGATTAAACCTAGCTTTGAGATTTGCTTTCTTCCTTTTCTAAAATGGTGTGTCAAGATATTCAATGCCTTGAAGGGTTGAGTAAATTTCAGGGAAGAAAGCAACCTTCAGTAAATATTGTTTTGACCGAGAGTTTGTAAGACACTTTATGAAATGACAGGGATTAGTCAGTCATGAAGACAAAGACTGTCTTTGGGTGTAGGGATATTGTAACTTCATTGTCTTATTTTATTTTCTGTGTCTTTTTACAGTTTACCTATTTAGTTTCTTATGCAAGGATAGTTTAATTACAACAGGCTTGCAAAGTCAAGATTCTCTTTTGCTTATTGCTTACATCTTTTGTACAGTGCAACTTTCCCATTACTCATCCAGCAGACCTTTATTTCCATTTAATGTCTTTTTTGCCCATTAAGGCCACATGTAGACAAGTGCGGCTGTGTGGTATATGGTGCCACAGGCATGTCTGTGGCACTGCATAAGCCAGGGTCAAAAAACCTGTGCAAAAAAAAAAAAAAAAGAAGTGAAGTGAAGCAGTGCATACGGGGGGGCAGCATGCACTGCTCAAAACTGGGACCTGGCCGGCCAGGCTCCAACCGGCAGAATTGCCACTGCTGCAGCCCCAGGAAAATCCCAGGTAAGGCTGCTGGGGCCAGCTCAGTGCTGGCCCCAGCCTCCCCCACCCCATCTGGGGTAACCTGCCATGTGCCAGAGGGCATGTGGCACAGGCATTCCCTGGCTACAAGTAGCAGCAGCACAAGATGTGCTGCTGTTTCTTGTCCACAGGGAGACAAACATCCATGCTTGTGTGGATATGGCCTAAGAGGATATTGTCAAGTAGTTTTAGACCCACGCTTTATATGTTGCTTAATAAAACAGAAACAAATTAATGGGGTTTATAACTTAACATGATCAATCATTTTTAGCCAAATTAGAGAAAGCTTTAATGGAAAAATTTTAATGATCTTCTGTAAAATTTTTAGCATCTTTATTACCAATGCCCTTTCAAAAAAACCTTTTATCTGCTATACTATTATTTACTCATTTTTGTCATCTCTCTTCTTCCCTATTACAGCTCATATTAAACATCTCTGTTTAGTAGGTCTTAGTAGGTTTTACAGTCTTTAGTGCTAAATTTACAAGACCCAGGAAAATTTTATTTGTACAACTGCAGCTGTTATTGCCAGGTTTGGATATATGGTACTTCTTTTTTTAAAATTTTTTTAACCAAGTATACACAAGGGTGTTTCATCATCACTTGGATACAGCACCATTTTGGCCACAAAATGACTGGAGATCAAGAACCAGAGCAGAGTGATCTGGTGGGCATGGTTCTCTCTCGCTCTTTCTTTTTTCTGGCAGGTCTTCCAGCATTAGCAGAATTATGAAATTTAAACTGTATTTTAGTAGAAGAGTGGAAGAGTTGAAGGATTTTTCTCCCCCATAATGAAATGATCTGCATATCTGATGAAGCAGTTCGCTGTCTGTTTAAGCTCATGCCCCTCTGAACTAGTTAGTTTCTCAGGCTAGGTACATACATTAAAAAGCCTTAGGTGGAATTGTTCTAAGTTGCATGGTTTTCTGTAAGTGACATAGTTTAGATAGGTAACACACATTCACCCTTTGATAGTGGGGCAAATCTTAGGCCAGTTTCTCCCTTTTTTTAAACCAGCCTGTGCGTGCCAGACTTCTGTTCTGTTCTGTTCTGCTACAGGTATAGACCAGTTTTGTATGCTGAACTTCAGTTGTGTTACAGGTATACACTGGTTTCTGATCACTTGCCAGGAAAAGTGTAATGTCTGTACCTGGCCATCCTGCCCTACTTTTTCTGCCCTTCCTTCAGAATAGGAAAATTTCCTTCAGGAATTAATGGCGTTAGTAGTCTTATATGATGTGTTATTTGCTTTTTTTTTTTTTTTAAAGAAGCTGTGCACCAGCAGTTGTTGTGGCCATAAGCCTACTATGGTCAGAAATATGTAAAGAAACATAGAGGACACCTTGTAGGTATCTTCCCAGATAAAAAGATACTTCCAGCGTTTTCAGCATATCTGCTACTATATTCATTCCCTTGCTAATTATATATTGTGCTAATTGTGGTGAGGAAGTGATGAATGATGTATATTGCATTTGTTTCATGGCATAGGATTTACAGAATTCTATAATCAGATCTTGTTCAGGAGAACTGCTACTATGTTTGGGATAGGAACTTCCTTTGTACAAGTATTCCTGATTTCTTTTCTTGTTGCATGTCCCATTGCTTCATCTGGGAGGGTATGTGATATCATCTGTTCTCTAACAGTCTAGTTTAAATACTAAATCATGAAGTTAATTATTCCTTCCATAAACTTGTTTTTTTTATTAATGATAAATCTAAATATTCTTGAGATACAGAAGTATTCTTTGATCTTTTGTTAAGTTCTTTACAACTTCCTGTGTTAATAACTTCCACAGCTTGATAACCAGATGTGAGAGTGAGCATTTTCTTTGTCTTAAGGATATCCTTTTCTTACTTTCCCTGTCCTCCAACTTTGTTCAGAGAAGTATGTGAAACAGTGTAGCAGACCTGGGGCTCAGTGGTGCTGATAATCTTGCATCAAGAGGAAGCCAAGTTTGTCCATATTTTATTTCTTGTTCATGTGCCAATACTGTCCTTTATCTTAACGTATTTTCTTTTCCGCATCTCAGATTGACCCCATTGTTTTACAGAGAGCAAAAATGTCCCAACTTGGATTTTTTCAATATGCTACACAGGCCAAGCTCTTGTTATAATAGGCTCTGCACTCCATCATCATCCTTGTGGCCCATTTCATAGCAGTTCCATTTTAAACTCAACTGTTTTTGAACACGGGTGATCAGAATAATACACAGCATTCCAGATGATGTCTCAAAAGTGCCTTTTACCATGGCATTAATACTTCTATATGCATAGTGGAAATAACTCACCTGTTATGTTCTAGAATTGCATTTGACCTTTTCATGGCTGCAGCACATTGATTCATGGTTATATTGTAATAGATGAATGCACCAAGGTGTTTGTCATCCTCAAGATATCTGGTTCCTGGTGTATAGAAAGAATTCCTTGCCATTAGTCCCTATGCACCTGACCTTGTGATTTGTCAAATTCTATTTGTTCCAGTTTCTCCCATGCAGTCCTCATGGTCATTCCATTCTTCCTGCATGGCGTTCTAATTCTCCTCTGTAATACCTTTCAACTTGCTGTTACCAGCAATTTTTATGAGATAGTGTTGGTTCCAAGAGAGAGAACTCCAGCCTTTGGATAACTAGTGGATAACTCCACAAGCAGCATCCTTTCAGTTTTTTCCATTCATTTTCTATTTATTCACCTTAAAACTAATTGCTATCTCTTAGTTTCCAGAGGTCAGTCACCTTCAGCCCCATTGTTCAATGTGCTGTAGAAGCATGCAGGGAGACTCAGTCCCTTTCCCAAGTAAATTGTTTCGAACAATGGTTTAAATGACTTGATCTGCCTACCCAGTGATTCATGTGTATAATGTTATCTTTTCCTGAACATTTATTTCAGAAGAGGCAAGAGCAGCTGCTTCCATTGCAGAAATGTAATTCAGGGTTTGACACACAAGCTTTCCATGGCCTCCTTCTAGTGTCACCTGGCAAGGTCGAGTGGAAGCTTCTGTGAAAATAATTTCATGAAATGAAGCTAAATGAGGAATATTTCTCTGAGTTGACTCTGAGTTCTGAAACTTAAGAGCTTTTGTGTTTAAGAAAAGTGCTATAGAAAAAGCTGTCAAAAGTGTGACCAAGTGCTTATAGGAGATGAATTCACTGTTCATTTAAACGAAAGCTGCATCTGTACTCACTCTGATGATACTGGATTTTATCTTACAATTAAATGCTTTATTTTTAGGTGTTATCACCAAGCTCTCCAATTGCTGGTGACTGTTTTCTATAAATAAATGTGTGCGTTATTTATATCTCTGCCTATAGATAGATCCAGATTTATGATTTCATTTGATTTATTTTTATGTTTACACAGATTTTAAAATCTAGGTTTCTGTGGTAACATTTTTAAAGATGCTTAAGCAAGTGGCATCCTGGAATTCCTGAGGGTGACAATTTCAAAGGCAAAGTTGCATTTAGATGCCTAATTTCCACTTATTTCTACTAGTAACCGGACACCTAACCTTTGTTTGTACCTGTGAAAATGTCTTCTGCTCTAAAACTCCCTGGTGCTTGGGACTGAGGAAAATCAGGCATCTTATTTAGGTCTTTAAATGTGGACTTGGGAGCGTGATTTTTAACTTTTCTGTTTGTGAAAGTCAGTCTTGTTCCTGGATGTTAGAAATTGTATGTCGTATTTAACTTTGGAATCGTTGTGTGTTCACAACTTTATTTATGTGAGTAATGTAGAGCAGCATGACTACTGCGATTTCTAAAGTTCCTCACATGCATAAATGGCTTCAGGATTGTTTCTTACTTTGCATTGTGTGGGCAGTGGCGGTGCCACGGGCTGAAGTGGTGGGGGGTGGGAGGGTACATGGGGCTGGAGGCAAAGTGGTGGCAGCATGGAACGGTCCCTGCCCACCCCCCATCATTCTTGATGGGCAGTTGGGGCGCGCGCGCGTGTGTGTGTATCTATATCTATCTAGCTATATCTATCTATATGTATCTATCTATATCTTTGCTAGTGACAAGTAGGATACTGGGCAGTAATGGACTGGCAGTGGACATGGGTGGGATACGAGAAAAGGTCCCATAGCAGTTGAGAGGAAGATAACAATTTAAATTGTTTATTAACAATATTTTATTAGAAACAATCACCTTCCTTTTTTTTTAATTGCGGTTGTCTTTGATAGTTCTTCGTGAGAAAAAGTGAAAAATGTTTCTATAACTCATATTCTTGAAGTTCTAGTGACTACTGGAACATTTTTGTACAGCAGCTACTGGAACATTTGTGTAGGAAGAAAACGCTGCATTTTAATAATGCAGGGAATCTATCAGTAAGATGTTTAAACTAAATCTTGAAAGAAAAACGCATGAATAGAAGTCAAATTACGAAGAAGGATAAACCCTTTTTGGTTAAATGCTGGATATATGAGTTTTGGCAGGGCACAGGTGAGGGTTTGGGTTTTTTATCGTCAGTGAGGGGAGGTTTTTCATGCTCTGATGAAACCTGCTAGGGAGAAGCTGAACAAGATGGCCTGTCAGTATGCTGTAGTCTGATTCTCATTAGTTAAATTGATTCTTGGTGATAAATCGCTAAGTGATGAGCATTGCAGGAACATTTGAAGCTTTCATAAGTAACTATGCCTTGCTAATTTAAAAGGAAAATGCTACTCAAGAGAGAGGGATCTGTCAAAGCTGCCATCAAATTATCCAAGTTGTTTTGAGTGGTTGTAATGTGCTCTCTTTCATGTTGACTTTGGAGACTTGAAATAGATTGCCACAAATACAAGGAAAAAAATTCTAAAAGTGAAAAATAAGTGTCCATATTAGTTGCACAAAGAGGCCTAATAGTTTTGTTTTCAGTCTTTGCTTGTGTTTTTTAACTAGTAGATAGAATTGAAATATTCAGCTGTGTTATTTTATGTGATAGTTTTTTAAAGCTAGTCAAGGGGAGGAGAAAGGGAGGCCTTTAACTGTGTGTTTTGGTTGAATCTTTTACAAATAAAGCAATCTTCTGCAGTTACATGTTTGAGTTAAATAGGAGCTAGATTCATAGCGAGTTTAGATGAACATTGAAGTCAATGGGACTAGGCTTGTTCACAGCAGTGTAGTATTTGACTCTTAAATAGAAGACTCTTAAATACTCTTAAAAGTATCTGGCTTTTTAAATAATGTGAGTAAAACTCCTTTCTCCTATTTACTCAGGTTTCAGCCAGTCTATTGTGTTGACCCTAATTCCACAGATTCTTTAATTTTTCAAAGAGCCTTTGGATTATGAGAAATCAAGAGCTGGCTCCAGTGTTTGAAACAAATAACAGGAAACAAAGGTTGCCACTGGGGGGTCGCGGGGGGGAGCTTTATGTTGTAACAGAGAATCATGAAAAATCTAGCAATTCTAGTTCTATAACCCTTGGTAAAGGTGGAAGTTAGAAAATAAGAGAACATATCTGCTTAATAAGAATTTGTCCTCTTACATATCAGTTCCTCAAAAGTGAAGCTCGGATGAGGATCTGGGAAATAAAAAATCAGTGGTGACAAGATAAAGCCAAGGAGATCCAGCCTTACAAACATGACATGCATTGCTTTTTCCAGGCAATGAAAGTCATCTATGACCCAACTTCCCATTGTACTACTTTCCTGTAATTACGGGATGACTTGATGTCCCTCAAAAACCATGAATCTGTCCAAGCTAGATGAAAAGAGCACTTTGAAGCACTTGTGAACCATGAGTTGACTGTGGCGGATACCACTATTGAGTCCATCCTCAATATCCTAAAAGGGGTTGCCACACCAATCCTCCTATCCTAATAGTTTAGTATGCCACCAAGGAAAACAATAACAACAAGGCTACTGGACTAGAAGACATATCTGCTGAAATATGCAAGACTGACAGTGAGAAACTGGTACTTGTACTCCACAAATTGTCCTTTTTTATTTAATTACAGAAAATAGCTGCATCTGTGTTGTGAGTTGCTAGTTCAGTTAGCGTAAACAAACAGAAATATGTTAGCTGCCTGGGTAATTATAGAATGATAGATGTCAGTCTTGTGCTACTTGAATTTGAAATTGACATTTCATTTCTTCAGTTAATGTCATTTGCCCTTGTTCCATATGTAAAAAATAATTTCAAGGGTGATTTACCCTTAATGAAAATTCCCATATATGCCATGTTTACTACAAGATGCAGCAAAAAGAAATCCGACACACAATTTATTACTAGTCCGTTAAAAATATATTTCTTCTTTGACCTAGAACATGAACATACTTAGATTGATATAGCTAAATACACAGGATTTCTGTCCAAATGAAGAATGTTTTTCATTTTTGTCTTAGAAGTGGTAGAGGGAGTAGACTGTCAAATATGGGCATCGGAAAGGAAACTGTCTTAAGTTCTAACTCTGGAGTGACAACTATGACTTGGTGATATTTTATAAACAACGTTTGTTTCTGACAGAATATTTTCAAGTGTTATGGTAGAATACTCTGCTTCTTGATTGACATTAAACAGTTGTCAGAGAAATCCACAAGCATGTTCTTGTCTGGAAAGATACTTCACTTCTTACACTGTGATCTGTAAGTGTCAACATTTGATTTTAAGGAAAAATATCTGTAATTCATGCACAGAAGTTTAGTTTATGAGCATATAACTTAATCTGAAAATCCTAAATACATTGAATAAATATATTCCTGGGCTACACAGACCCATTGGTATTAATGTGCAGCATTTTCCTCATGACATTTAGATACTGTAATACTTGTTCACCTTTCTCATCATCTTTGCGTGTTGCTATAAGGGATTATCTCTGTCTGATAAGCTACTTACTTGCTCTTCAGAGACCTTTTTTTTTCATAACTATTCCCGGAAGGTATTTATAGACAGAGCATTTACAACGTATGCTTGCAGGTCAAAAACTATTGTTTATGTATAGTTTTTTGATGTGTAAACTAATTGTTGAAGAAATAAAGGTTACTGGGTGTCACTTTTTATCATTTGTATATAAAATCATATAGCATATATAGTATATGTTGTTTTTTATTCATCCATAACCTGATTGCCCTACCAGATCCTTCTTACTCTCATGATGGTACACAGTACTCTAAGTACATGAATTTGAGAGGGGTAAGGAAATAATACTGGATGGGATTGAAGGGGGAGAAGAGGGAAAGGATGGAACAAAAACATATTTTTGCTTAGGCTGTTAAAAAAATTGTGTAAGTGCTATATTAGTTATTTCACTTTCTTAATTACTTTCATGTCAGCTCATGATTAAAAACCAGCTTTTGCAGCAAACAGTTACCCACAAGCAGACATGGCAAATTTGGTTGCCTCCTTGCTACATTACAGTGAATTTGATTTTTTTCTTTCACTTCTCCTAACTACCTAATAAACATAAATATAAATGTTCCTAGTTAAACACTGACAGATTTTAAATTAGTGACCTCAGATTTTTGTTTCTTCATTGTATAGTCAATAATATTCACTCACAGAAGGCATTCATTCTTCTATTCATGTCAGGCATATAGCACCTCTTGAACTGTTCAAATGTAATCCCCCCTTTTGGGGGGATCTTCAGTGGGAAAGCCCAAGCTAAAATTAGTTTTGCTATACTCGGCATCCTGTGATGAGTGACTACAGCATTATTCAAAACTGTAGCTCAAGAGCAAAACAAAAAAAATTGTCAGTGCATTGAGTGATGTATCATAAGCAACCATGCATATTACAGGATACCACCACAGTGAACTCTCTTTGCTCTTTGTCAAAGACTAGTCAGTTTAAGCGTTTCTGCTTCCTATACTTTATTAGACACATTTTGAAAATAAAGGTGCAGTCAGTCACAAAAACATCAATTTTGGTCTTTTACTGGTTTATATTTATATAAGTGAAAGATTGAAAGAAGTGTATACAGTATTCAGGCATACACAGTGAAAGATTAAATGGTGTTTCTCTTAAAATTTGGTAGTATAAATTCAAATGTAATGAGAGTTTTTAAGATAACAAATTGTGATGTGTAAAAAGCAGGAGACCATATTCCAGTCAAAGCTAAACACTGTTTCTGGAATTGGCCTTCTGTTGAGAAATATCTTAAATTGCATATGATAGGCCATTTTCACATAGACTTTCAAAGGTACTATCCCATAGCACAAAGGTGTGCCTGAGCAATCGCTGTTAGCTACTGTAATCATTATAGATAGAAATGAATGGTTATGTACCAAAATGGTTGCAGCACCTCCTCTTTTTAACATATTAAAGAAAGAGTTGGCCAGGCTGTTCATGTTAGGCTATCTTTAGGAGTTGTACGTTAACATTTTCTATTTTCGTAGCAATCGGACAGTATTTTATTTTGAATTGTCCTTTAGCAAAGTAATACGGCATTTCTAATATTTCAGATCCAATAAGCTTAGCCATTTAAGTAGTCTCCTGGGCCACATCCAGATGTGTGCGGACATTTGGTTCCCTGGGGACAATTAGTAGCAGCACACCTTGCGCCACCACTAGTTGTGTCTGGGGAACACCTGTGCCACATGCCCTCTCTTGTGTGGCATGTTACGCTGACTGGGGTAGGGGAGGCTGGGGCCAGTCATACCTGGGGTCTGGGGGCTTCCTGGGGCTGCAGCAGCGTCGATTCTGCTTTGCGGAGCCTGGCTGGCAGCAGACCACAGCTCTGGCTGACCAGTCTCTGGCTTTGGGGGATGCACACTACCTCCATGTGTGCCACTCCACTTCTTTTTTGTGTTGGTTTTTTTGATTCCTGGATGTCCAAGGGTCAAAAAAACCCTGTCTGCGCTACTCCCTTGCAGCGTGGAGGACAACTGAACATGTGGTAGGTGGTGCCGCAGACATGCCTGTGGCACCACATACTGCATGACTGTGCTCATCTGGATGCGGCCCTAGAGTTTAAAATTACCAAATGGATACTTTTTAGGGATTGGGCCCTAAAGTAGCATGTAACTGGTCTATTTCTCAACTATACAAGTTCAACCATTAGCAGTCCCATCCTCTGTCCATAGAAGGCCCTCTTACTGCATGTCCTACTTTCGCTCTATTTCTAGCAGGTCAAGGGGAGACTTTTTCTTCTATTTCCATCCCAAGATTTCTAGATTAGGTTAAATATATTTCTATATAGTGAAAAAACATGGTAATATTTCTTTCTGCTTTTCATTGGTAATGTACAGCTCCTAATGTAATTCAGCTCCAGAGAGCTGAATGGGTTCCACGTATCACTCATTACAGTGATCTTCCAGCAGTGAGCTATACTGACCTAAATTCATATTAGATTTAGCTTTATGACTCAGATACATGATATATATCATGTATTTTCTATTAATCTAATTCTATATCAAGATTTGGATCTGAAAAAAATAGGGGATCTTCATGGGTGGGTAATTTTAAGTGTATGCTGTATGCTTGAAAATAACCATAGTAAGAAATATTATTTCACTTTTTAGGTGTGATCATTCATAAATAAAATAAATAAGAGGGTTCACATAAGCTGTTTTTTCACATTTCTCATAAATCACAGCTGCTTTGGATGAAATGAATACTGCAACCTTGACATGTCTGTTCCCCGTAAAAACATATATACATAATTTCTGGTGTACATGACTTTTTTCTGACCAATTAGTGCATTAGCTTTGTTGTACTGAAAGTTCCTGATATGAATTAAAGTATTTTAAAAACCTCTTTTAAAATATGCCATACTATGCTAATATTGAAGCATGTTAAAATGTTTCGGCTCATCACATTAAAAGAATCAGGAAAGAAATGAGGCAACTGACGAGATGCACTCTGGTATTGTAGTGACTAACCTTGCAGTACTGAAATAAGGGCTTGTAATCTATATATTTCCAAGGATGATAGGGAGCCTTTTTTGCCTTCCGTGAAAAAATAATATAGCTTGCTTCACTTTTGCTTGTAGTAATTTGGAACTTCTTTTGTGTTCAAAGATTTCTAGATGATAAAATCTTTTACTAATAGACTTCTGATGGGAAGAAACTCTCTTGAAGTATTTTCAGAAATGCAAAAGAACTACTATATTTATTTGAATACGAGACAAGGGGTTTTTTTTACCCATTTTACATTCTCATATAAGGAAACCTCATTAAATACTTTGTCTATCATTAAACTGCTGCCAAAACCAGCATGTGCTGAGATCGGGGGTGAGGGCAGGGGAGGCTCGGTTCCATGCTGGGGGGAACTCTTTCTCCTTCTGCCCCTAGAGTGGCAGTGGGAGCACGGAGCTTAGCTGGGCAGGGTGCCCCACACAGCCTGCCTAGCCACTTCTATCCCGGGGCTCCACACTGCATACCTGCAGCTCCGCACTCACAGTGGGGAAGCCCCACACTGGACTCTGTAGGGAAGCAGGGGATGGGGCTCCCTCCACTCCCGGCAGAGTGCGGGGACTGTGCAGCCAGGAGTGGAAGAGACAGCAGGCTCCAGTGCGGGGCTTCCCTTGCTGCGAGGGCTGGACCTGTAGGCACAGGGCATTGAGCCTCGGGGATTAGACAAGCCTGTGTCAGGCACGAGTGCTCTGACATCCCTGCCTGCTGCTGCTGCCAGGCAGCAGGGTCTGCACACCGTGAGGGGAGTGTGTGGTGGTCCCAACATCCCCCACACCCACACCCTGCCCAGCTTAGTTTTGCACTCCTGCTGTCCCTCTGGGAAGAGGGGGAGTGGGGAAGAGATCCCCCTAGCATGGAAAAGAGCCTCCCCCTGCCCTGGGGGGGATGAGTAGCATCCCATATAGCCCCACCACACACACCCTGCTAATTGCATGTGATGAATCACATTCACCAGCCAGGGGGGAGAAGCAGGGGGAAGAGTCCCCCTCTGGGGCCAGACAGCCTCACAGAGCCCCCCTCCCCAGCCCACTCCATAGTGACAGCAGGGGAGGAAGAGGGAAAAGAGCCCCCCATCACTAAACAGGGCCCCCCTTCTGGGTCCATGACAATGGGGGAAAGGGAGGAGGGGGAAGAGTTCCTCTCTGGGGCCGGGCAGCCCTGTGTGCTGGAATTGCTGCCAGCTGTCAGGGAGTGTTGGGGTGGGCCTGCCGGAGCCTGGATATGCCCCATCCTCCTCAGCTCAGCTTCCCTGTGGATAGGAGGGCTGCTCTTGTGCCCCCGGTCTTCTGGCTAGAACAACTACAGGCATGTGTCGAACATCCAGCCACTTGCAAACTGGTTCACTCTCTGCATGTTAGATTAACCTGCAAATATTGAATCAATTCAGGCTCTGGCATTTTGAATGTCTGTCCCTAGCCTTAGTGCCAATGCTTTTTCAAGTCATGATGAGCTACTACACTGAATGCGTTTTTACTTCCTTTTTACTTCCACAGCTAAGCTGAGCCTTTCTTTTCCCTTTCCAATGATTTCTGGTTCTTCAGTCTTAAGTGTCTGGCAGACATCACCAAACAGGGCTCTAAGCAGTCCACCCAAAATGTTGCCCCTTTTTTTCAGCCTGTCTTATGACTAGCGTGGCCCCAGCCCTCCATGAGGTAGAGCCGAACCAGGTTGCCCTGCGTATCATCTGCATATACATTTCTGGATGATCCCAAGATTTGTGACAAGAACACCTGGTTCTAGTCATGGGTGGGAGGCTAATTAGCATATGGATCCTTTGTTGGGGGTATCTAGAGTATTCACACATACTGCGTAATACTGAGGTGTGCAGTCACCATGGTTTGATGTGCTGTTGACTGCTGGAGCCCAGCCCAGCCCAGTGAAGTGTATGGGTAAAGTATGAGCCTTTTGGCTTTGCACTAATATTATGCATAATCTGTATAAGTAGGTATTAAAGTGGTGCTTAAAAATATGTTTATGGAGTACCTGTGCTAAAACTTGCAACAGTTAAAAAAGTAGTAATAAACTGCAACAATTCTGGATGAATTAAGAGTATGGGCACTATATACAAATTACTACAGACATTTTTATTTGATTGTTGTTTTTAAATTTGCCTCTTACTTACATGTGACAGTAGGGGGGTGGGAGGAAAAAGGGACTGCAGGGGAAAGAAGTTGTGGGGGGCAGAGGACAATACCTTACCCCACAGACTTATTTTCCCTGATGTGGTCGTTGGAGTGAGACAAATTCAAGAGAAACCTGCAATAATTAGATTAAATATCTGGAAAAATAAAACAAATGTATAAATGTTCTGTATATAGAATCTTATATTTTGGGGGTCAAGTTATATTCAGGGTCATCTTATATTTGAGTACATACTGTATGTGGCCTGTTGCACTAGTTCTTGTGAATTTAAGTGGGAGGATGGTTCCCACTTTTTAAAACAAGATCAGTTCCTCCAAAGGAACATGGACATCTGAGAAACTTCCTCAAGAAACTTTGAATGAAGTCTTATTCAACAAATTTATACACCAAAGCCCTGCTGAGCTGTCTCACATTTGGGAAGTTGTCCTCTCGGTTCTATGATAGATTTGAATATATTTTTCAAAGGGACTTTTCTTTTCGGATCATAGCAGAAACAAATTCCAGTTCACATTAAACCTATAAGATATATCACTAATTTTTAGTAAGTAAATTTAAGTAATAATCATTTTACTTTCTTCACTCTCACGTATACAGTAAAGAACAGTTTTATGATTAGTTCAAGACAGCGTTGAATAATATGTGCTACTTAGCCCACATAATTCTCATACCTTTTGTTATGTAATTGTTTGATTGGGAGAGCACTGGAACTCAGATTTTAGTGCAAACGTTTGTGTTTTCCTTGTTTAGGTAGTCCTTATAACTTTGTCATCCCCATGAGAAAACATGAGCCAAACATAAAATAGATGTGTCAACCAGAGAAGAAATAGAAGTCCTATACCTACTCAATATTTATTTCTTGTTGAAGTAGCAGTCTTTTATCAATGCAGTGTGAAACCACATCACTGGCTGTATGGATGTAGGGAGACCAGTGGATTTGATATACCTTGACCTTAGCAAGGCTTTTGATATGGTCTCCCACAACATTCTCGCAGGCAAGCTAAGGAAGTATGGGCTGGATAAATGAACTATAGGGTGGATAGAAAACTGGCTGGATCATCAGGCTCAGAGGGCCTGATAATAAGCAATGGCTCAGTGTCTTGTTGACAGCAGTATCAAGTGGATTGTCCCAGGGGTTGGTCCTAAAGCTGGTTTTGTTGAGAGGGGATTTAATAACAGCTGTCAGCTACCTGAAGTGGGGTTCCAAAGAGGACGGAGCTAAAGTGTTCTCAGCCGGTGGCAGGTAACAGAACAAGAAGCAATAGTATCAAGTTGCAGCAGGGGAAGTTTAGTTTAGATATAAGGGAAAACTTTTGCACAAGGAGGGTAGTAAGCCACTGGAATAGTCTACTCAGAGAAGTTGTGGACTCTCCATCCTTAGAGGGCCTTAGGATCTAGCTTGACAAAGCCTTGGCTGGGATGATCTAGTTGGGAATGGTCCTGCTTTGAGTAGGAGGTTGGACTAGATAATCTCCCAAGATCCTTTCTAACCCTAATTTTCAATGATTCTATTATTCCATAAATTAAGACATTTTTGTATGTCCAGAATTGATATCCAGTGATCCATATGTCAAGTTTCTGTGTCATCACTAGATGTGAGTGGTTAATTCAAAATGGTTATTTTTTTTACTGCTTTTTTATTTTATTTACTTCTGCCCAGGAAGATTTACCAGGAATCTTCATTTGTGGTTTTTTTCCCCCTCTTTTTATGAAGCTTATGTCATTCAGTCTCTTTCCACAAATTCTGAGATGCCAGTTGTGAAAATTTGGTAGAAATTAGAGATTGCGCATTTTTATATAACAGTTTGAGATTTCTTGTTTGTTTGTTTGTGGGTCATTGTTTCTGCCTTTTTTCCCACCTTATTTTATTAAAAAAGTGGATTTCTGAAAAGTTTCATACTGACTTTCAAATGCAAAATTATCTGCAGATTTAGTTACTGGACCTGTCAATCAGAAGAATTTTCCTTCTTATTTCTTGGTACTCCATTTTCTTTGAAGGCCAAGTTACTGTCCATTTCATTTTCCCTTTGTTATTTACACACTCTCTCTGCCAGTAAGGTTATGACTTGGAAATCCATGTGTCTAGACTAATGGAGTTGTGCCATCCTGTGATAATCTTCCTTTCACGAAACCACACTGACTGACATGAATTATATATTCATTGATAGGAATAAGAATGGAGCTGTATTACCTGTATTATATCCTCTTACCGTCTTTACATACTAGAACTTTAATTGTCAACCTGTGCATTTCTTGTTCTAGCTTAAGTAAAGAGTAATTGGGTAATTTAGAAAACTTACAAAGTGTTTCTCTTTCTCCAGAAATTTCATGTTCCTAGAGAGGTGTACCTGTAAGTACTAATTAGATTGGAGCTCTGAGAAAAGATGTGCTTGAGGGGAGAAGAGGAAAGAGCCATATATCTTGGGGACTCAGGATAACAAGGTTATGAGTAATGATTTCTATGAAGTCATTCTAACAGAATCTATATGCCAAGCAAGTGTACCAGAGAGGATAGTAATTGCTGAGGCACAGAGAAGCTTGAAAGCTCATAGGTCTCAGCTGAGGCACAGTTTTGTCCTCAACATCCATGTTGGTGGCCTCTGTCAGGAGTCCGGGACGCACTTAAATCTAGGTGCATAATCATATAAGGAAATAATCTTCTGTGTAGCTGTTTCTTTTCATGCCAACATAAATTTTTTTTAAATTTGCATTGGAACATTTAATCAAATCATCATTGAAATATGTGCATTTTTAGATTACGGTCTAAATGCAGTTAGAGTGCAGGGCATTTTTAGAAACATTAAAAAAGGAAAGAATGTAGGAAGCGAAGCCTGTTGGTGTTGATAAACTGATGAGTACTGACTTCTATTCAGGTGCTTGAATCTCCTCCTCTGCAACCCATTAAACCTTTGAACTGTCTAGTGTGATCTATAAGCAGATATCTTAACACATGGCTGCTAACTGCAGTCAGGTTAAACTGAGTTATGAGTGAGTAATTATAAAATTAGCTTTAAATAGAAGTGCTATCTGTCAGGTGTCCACCACATTAAGCAAACTGTCACAATCTTTGCTTAATCAGATAAGAAATTGAAGAAAAGTTTTTTAAACAGTTCAATATCTCAACTCACAAACTAAACTGAACCAGGAGGAATGGAATGCTTGAGTTTGAAACATGTTAGCCTGCTTGAATATGCTTGTAATTTTGGTGATGTATCAGTTGCACAAAGTTAGAAGAGGGGCAGAAGAGGCTAATTTTAGATGCTACTTATATGAGAGATGTTGAGCATCAATCCAAATACATATTTAGGAATATTCAGAAGAGGGAAAACAATTTTTAATAGGACACCAATTAAAGCAAAGAATGTTAGCCTAACATTAATCCTTTTTGCACTGGTCTTGACTGTAGTATTATTTTACCTGCCAACAAACCAAAGGGCTGTTTGCATTTTAGAGATGATAACCGTAAATCAGCAATGGAGGTACAGTTTTATTTACATACTAGATTAAGCAGCACTTAAGTGATTGAGGGTAAAAAATGACACTTTCAAATTAGGAAAAAACGTTTTTTAGTATTACCAGGTGAGGTACAGTAGGAACAGCAAGCCTGGAGGCATTCACACTAAGATGATATGTATTTACAGACCACGTAGGATGGAGTCTTTTCTGCTTCATGAAGGGACTTTGATTAGATGACCCTAGATAGTATCTGTGATTTTTGTAAGGTGTAATTGTTCTAACATCGATTTTAGCTTTATTTTTAGATATACCATTTCAGTGGTATTGTCTATATTTTATTTTTTAAAAGTAGGCAAATGAAAAGTTACTTGCTCTTTCCATGAAGCAAATGTTTGATGTTGTGATAAAAAAAAATGTTTATTACCTATGAAGATAATGATACAACTAGGTCCTATGAAAAATATCTAGTTCCTGCTTAGATTACATTGCTCTCATAAAGTGATTGTTCCAGTAATTAAGAAAAAGGTAATAAAGCCATCAGTCATTACTGAAGAACATATGTGCATGCGCACGCACACACACACAAAAGCTATGCCATAGGTGTAGTGTTGTGGGAGGGAAAGGTGATATGTCTCTTTCATATGCCCTCTGTTCTGTCTTTTGCACAGCATGATATCTTGAATTACGATAAGTTGTCACTGTTTCGTTTTAGATATGTTGACAGATTCCTACCTCCGCAGTGCCTTGAAATTTTTTTTTTGTCTGTAGAATATTTCTTCTGTAGAGAGAGAAAATAATGAGGAAAGAATAATTAATCTAGAATTGCTCCGTGGTAATGATTAGATCTTTCTGATGGTAGTAGCATGGAAAGCTTTATGCACAAGATTTGAAGTTACCAGTGCTTGAGGTTTTGACCCATTGATCTTCCTGTTAAGTCCCGATTGGCCATTAATTGGTTGTAGAAACCTGCTAAACTTCCAGTTGCTTAACAACGCCAAAGCAAACAGTAACTGCCATGTGTTTTCTCTAAGCTCATTTGTATTTAAAATAGCCCAGAACTTGTCAAATGGGGAACATGACTAAAATACTGTCCAGATAAACAGAATTCCAGTGTGACCATTCATGTTTTCTCCCAATGTTAACAAATTACAAAAATATATTGGTAGAAACAAATTTTGATATAAGATTATTTTGTTAGAGGCATTATAATTTCATTTCTGATGTGCTGAGAAATGTTTCCATACCCATTGTTGGGGTGTAAGTGTGTTGTTGTTTTTTTTAATGGAATTAAATCACATATTTACAGTAAATATGTAATGAGAACTGATTAGTTTTTAGAGAAACAATAATGTCTAATAACAACTTGAAAACCATGTGCATTTTTTGTGGCTCACCCCAAAGGGATGGTAGAGATTATGACAGTGGTAGTTATTCAATCAAATCAAGTTTGCAATTATGTTTCATAGGACAGAACACTGGAGAATCAGTTCAGATCTTTTTTGGTTAGCTGAATTTAATGAATTCATTTTTCAACAGGGCAAATACTGGGTTACCTATAGAGACAAGTGAGCATCATTAGCTGGGTATAGCCTAAATAACAAAAAATATTACATTTTTAATTAAAAAGATAGTTGATCATTTTTGTGAGTGTGTGCATGCATGCTCAATTTTTGTGACGAGAGTTTAAGTAAATGAAATCTCTTATGTGGTGATAGAACTGAGTAACTAAGGTAAATAATCCATGGGTGCATTTGGATTCAGTTTTCATCTTGGCATATAGCTAGTCTCTGATATTATCTGTATTTGGATTTCAGTTTTATACCAATGAATTGATTTCAGATACCTATGCTACTGATTTCCTTATTTGTGTATGCAAACAAGTAGTAGCAGTAATATAATTTTATTTCTGGTGTGTTGAGAAATACTCCTTTCACCTTGACCTTTGTATCTTGAAAGAACCCAGGAAGAATAAATTAGTTCTTCCAGTGACCTACAGTTTTGGAAGGGTCTTGGGTTCATCAAAAATGTTTATATGGAGTAGGCACTTAATTCCCAATTAGCCCATGGAAAAGGAAAATCCAGATTCCTTCCAGATTTAGGACATTATATTGTATTTCTCTGAAGATGTCCATCATTTCCAGTTGGAAGTTCTTACCTCTGTATATCCTGTTCCCAGTGAAGACAGAACATAGCATTCTAGGCTAGAGATGTAGGTGCACTTCAGTCATGGGTAGAAGGATTTCTGCATATATATGTATAAAAAAACAGTGGCCCAGTAAACTGCATTTGCAAAGTTTGGCATAGATTTGAGTGGCAAAATGTCCTTTTGAAGGGTATGAGTTATGCAAACCACCCACCACATTCCAGAGAGGAAAGGCCTCCTGCCAGAGCAGCTCACAGCATGACTGGATCTAGAAGCATAAGAAATGTAACCATTCACTTGCAAAGACGGTCTCTATTTGTAGAGCTCTTATCAAATACATCAACACTGGGGAAAGTGGTAGAGTGGGAATGAATCTTGGTTTGGGCTCAGCTATATACTTTTACACACAAGTTACAAAACTATATTCCTTACAGTTTCCTGGGGATGAGTCAAGCCCAGCCTCTGGCACGGATCTTTGAAAACTCTTGGCGGTCTGGTGTAGTACCTGAAGACTGGAAGAAGGCCAATGTGGTGCCAGTCTTCAAGAAAGGGAGGAAAGTGGATCCAGCTAACTATAGGCCCATCAGCCTGACTTCTATCCGGGGGAAAATCTTAGAAAAGTTTATTGACGAGGCCCTTCTTAATGGACTGGCCGACTCCAACATCCTAAGGGATAGCCAGCACGGGTTTCTTGCGGGTAGGTCTTGCTTGACCAAACTCATTTCCTTCTATGACCAGGTGACCTATCACCTGGACAAGGGAGAAGAGATTGATGTCATATATCTTGACTTCAAAAAA
>NW_017728912.1:16502101-16530167 GCF_001723895.1 Crocodylus porosus
TGATCATGGTGTCCTGTGACCAGTGGGGTCCCCCAAGGCTCTGTCGTTGGACCCATATTGTTCAACATCTTCATTAATGATGTGGATGTTGGAGTCAAAAGTGGACTGGCCAAGTTTGCCTATGACACCAAACTTTGGGGCATAGCATCCACGCCAGAAGATAGACGGGTGATCCAGGCTGATCTGGACAGGCTCAGCAAATAGGCAGATGAGAACCTGATGGTGTTTAACACCAAAAAATGCAAGGATGTTGGTATGGTAGGGGTGGAGGGTAGGGGTGTGTGTGGGGGCTCTGAGAGGGCGTAAGTGTGGAGGGGTATGGTTGGAGGTGGGGAGCCAGCCCTGCCCATCCCATCCCAGCTGCAGCACACAGTTCCTGGCTGCAAGGCCAGGACCCATGTGGCATGCTAGGGGGCCAGCCTCGCCTGTCCTGGTACAAAGCGGTTCTAGCTGCAAGGCCAGGACCTGCACAGTGCAGCATGGAGCCAGGTTGGCCTGGCCTGTTCCCTCTGTGCCACTCTATGTGGGTCCCAGCCATGCAACGGGGAACTGCATGCTGCTGGGAGGGGATGAGACAAGACAGGCCAGGCTGGCTCTCTGCCGCACCATGCGGTTCCCAGTTGCAAGGCTGGGACCTGCAAAATGCGGCACAGAGCCAGCTTGGCCCTGCCCATCCCAGCTGCAGCATGCGTTTCCCTGCTGCATGACTGGAATCCATGCTGTGTGGCACAGAGCTGGCCCAGTTCAGCCCATCCGCTCCCAGCAGCACACAGTTCCTGACTGCAAGGCCCAGCCCAGCCTGGTGGGATGTTAGAGTGCCAGAACCATAGGAAGTCCCATGCCATCAGACTGGGCTGACTCTGTGCCTCTGCATGGTGCTCCTGGCACTTTAGTTGGGAGTGGCACATGGAGGCACAGAGCCAGAGTCCTGTAAGCCCCATGGAGTGCGGAAATGGCTGGCAGTGCATCCCCCCCTCGCCCATTCTTATGGGAATTTCAACTCTTGAATGAGGGAGGGCTCAGGAACAGCCACAGGGTCTCCAGGGCAGAAGCCTCGGGTAGCCAGAAGCTTCCCGTCTCCAGAAGCTCCTGGTGGGTGGGGGCATGCAGTTGTATAAGAGGCAAAATGTGCATCAGTGCACAGAAAATGGTGTGGTCCACTTTTGAACTAAAGCACATTGAAGGTGTTTCAGTTCAAAAGCACACAGCTGTCATTTTCTCCATGCTGGCACTCATTTCACCACTTATACAACTGCAAGTGATGCAACATAGTGCGTGTCAGCTCATATGCTGAGCAGACTCAATTAATCAAGTCTGCTCTGACGCACCAGATCTCTGATGCATCACAGTGTAAAAAAGTATGTGTGTAAAGGCCCCATGGGGATTCTACCATCCCCATGCCCTATGGTGCTTTCTACCATCAGCCCCATACTTACAGTGAAAAAATACAGTTCTTGTGCTGTCAGCGTTCTCCAAGACTGCAAGAATCTGATAGAGATATACTAGGGGTGTGCAAAGCTTTGGCCACTAATTCGATCCGGATGAGATTCAGCAGCCAAATCTCCAAATCTGAATCAAATCAAGAGAGCCGTTAATCTCTCCGAATCGAATTGGAAACCTCTGAATTGATTCGAGAGAGATTTGATAATTTGACCATAGACACAGCTTTGTTTTTTCTACGTACCTCAAGGTACCAGGCGTGGCTCATGAACGCTGAGATGGTGGGGCAGATGGAGCGTCCCACAGGAGCGCAGGGTGAGGAGGGCAGTGGACCCAGAAATGAGCGTGAGATGCTGCATCCCCACCCCCCATCTCAGCATTCATGGTACCTCGAGGTACATAGAAAAACATAAAATTGTGTCTATGGCGAAATCACTGATTCTCCGAATCAGCATTGAATCTTCAGATTCAACCAAACTGAATTGGGGCAGTGATCCCAATCAGCAAATTGATTGCTGTCCCCGAATTGGGCCAAATCCGAATTGAATACTATCCACTTTGCACACCCCGAAGATATACCCATTTAGGTGCTATTGTGTCTATCTTATTTGACAGATATTCTCTGAAACATTGTTGAAGTCAGATTGTAATGGGATTTGTTTGAAAACAAACTAGTTTTAGTAGGCAACAAATAAACAAAGGCCTCCTAGGTTGTTAAAGACCTCCACTTCGGGAAATTAAGTCAAATTACTGAAGTGTTTAGATTAGTTAATGCTTCTCAGGCTTTTGCTATTTATCCTCAATTAGATAACCTCTTTGATTCTGCTTTGTTCTCAAAGTACATCTTCCTGATAAAAGATCAGTCCTTCTGTGCCAAATCAGTTAAAACACAGTTTGATCCAAATCTTTTAATCTTATAACAAGAACATTTGTTTGGTTGGCTATTTTGGAGGGTGCAGTGACAGACATCTCTGATGTATGCTGATGAAAACATTATTCATATATTCCTATTCATTTAGAACATATATAACTAAAAACGGATACAAGGTACCAAGTAGTTGGTAAATGATCATTTAAATCAATATATTTGTATTCACTTCCATAAAAAATAAGGCATACCCTTTTAAATATCTTGCTACCCAGAGAGAACAACCTGTCTTAGCACAGGTTTAGAGGAAAAAAGATCTAAATAAACTGAGTGCAAAAGGTATTTTTTTCTATATGGTGAATACTCCTTTAACCATTATTCTCTGAAAGGACAGTTTGAGGAATCTAGAATCTTGGTAGCACAACAGTTTTTAGCAAATGACTATTTCTTACCTGTGAGATCCTTCCTGTAGTTCAAAATAAATTTGTAGAAAATGCAGCAAGCCCATATAAATTAAAGTGGTAAACTTCACCGTGATCATGTTTCTTTTCATCGTAAGACAGGAAAAAATACCCCTCATTTGTATTTATAAACCTAATGTGTTTGGGTGTAATATAATTCAGTAGAATAGCCTAAACTTCTGATATTAATGATCAAAGTCATGATACTGAATTATTTGCTGTTAGCTCAGCCTTAGAGGCACACAGTACAGGAGAAAATATTATTTGAAACCCATTATGAGGCCCATTGTATATCTATTTAAACATGTCATTTGTGGAGGTCTGCATTTTTTTTGTTATTTTCGGCTGCTATGTGGTCAGATTCTTTCGTAGTGATGATACAAGGATTCAAGATATTAAAATAATTCTGTGGAACAAGTACAATTATTGAAATGTAATGTTTGAGGATTGGGGAAGGGCCATAATCTCATGTTTCTGGGATTGCCTGAATATCAGTTCCAGGACTGAATATTAAAGATTATCAAATTGTGCTGGAAGTCATCCAAGCTCTTTGTTTTAGATTGTATCATGCAGCTCTCTACAGTATAGTAAGATGTAGACCGAGAAATACAGACACAAATCTAAATCTGTAGTTCATAAGTAAAAGGTAGTTGAATGATTTTAACTTAAAAAGAGTTAAAATCTATTAGTTGAAATAATGGATCTAAAAAATAGCTATGTAGAACAAATCAGTTGAGGTAGTAAGCTTTGTGTATGCATGATTCTGGATAGAAGTCTTTCCCAGAGAACTGTACAAGCGTAAGGCCGTTAGGTCATTGTCTTGTCTCCCCCCTGCATGGGATCAAGTATGCCTGGACCAGGTGTAGCATTTTGGACTTCATTGTTATTGAATTGTATTTAGTTGATTTTTGGACGGTTTTTTCAATTTATCAATATGATTTTGAATTATGCTGCTCTCTCTCATAATGTTGGCAACTGTTTTCAGCTTATTGTTATTCACAAACTTTGTAAACAAGTTTTCTGTTCCATTGTCCAAATTGTTAATGAAAATATTGAGTAGAACTAAATGCAAGACAGACTTTTGCAAACATCCATTTGAAATATTTACTTTGTTTTGAGAGAGAACAAGCAATAACTGCTCTTTCAGATAAATTTCTAAATTATTCTTCTATGATTTTAGGTCCAAAAGATTTTTGTTGGGGAATATTAATGAAGAGCTGAAAAGGATATCTAAATGAAATGAGGACTTAACTATTGTAGCTGCTATGACTTCTGCTTAAAATAAGTGTATGCAATTTATAATACATCACAATACACTCTTAGCCGCATTCACTAGTAGTAAAGGAACAGTCTACTGGAACAGAAAATAAATGTCATGGAGCAATCTACAGTGCTATGATGCTTACAAGGGACCACATTGAAAATAAGGAGAAATGCTTTAAAAAAAGAAAAAAAGGACAAATTAAAACAGGTTAATTGCTTACATTTTCAGCCCTTTTAAACACACTGAAATTTAAATATTCATGAAAAGGAAATGCATGAACTGATGGTATTTTTTCCAAAGAATTTGTTTGAAATTTAACTGTTTAATAATGTAGTCTACTTAAATATTTGTAGCTGTATGAGACAGTAATTAATTGCAGCATTACTTAAAGGTAGAATTTATGTCACCTTAAATTCCTCTTGAAATTTCAAATATTAATGTAAGTAACTGTGCATAGTTTATCAAAGTTAAATAAGTCTAGAGGCTGAAATGTAAAGGCTATCCTAATTATAAAACTCTGCATTAATAAACGCATATTTCCCTTTTCAATTTAAAAAAATCCCCTTTTCCTTACCTATGTTCCCTCTGGCACACAGTCTTCCTTAAGTCACCTGCTTTTTAAGATGTTCTGACTTCCATCATTGGAGCCTGATACATTTAAGCACTGGGAAAGTTGAATCCTCACATATTGCAGAGTACAAGTAAACAGACTTCAGTCCATCAGTTGCTCAATCTGTGCCATGTTGTTTTGATCTGTTGATAGTATGTGATTCACTAAATCAAATATAATTGTTAGTAAGAGTTAAAACTGCACTCATGTGTGTAACTGAATTACCTCACTTGGCAGAGGATGTGCCAGAGCAATATTTTCATTTTAAAAAAATCACTCTGAAGATGAAAAAAGAAATTTGCTTGAGCTCTTGCATGTATCACTTTTTCAGCAGCCATTAGCAATAACAAAGTAAGATCACTTAGAAGATAATGACCAGCTAGAACATACCTCCACACAGAAGCACAAGCATCAATTGTGTTCTAGTGCTGGTACTACACCATGAATGTATGGGAGTGGTGGGAGTCCTAGAAAATTAAGGATAATTTTAAAAAAGAAAGGATCAATGGAGGTGGGTGTGGGGACAGATAGTTGTAGTAGATCCCCAAATGAAATGAGACTGGGGAAAGTATTTCTTGGCTTTGCAGGAATGTTTCCTTAGTGTGTCAGCGTTCAGGACCAATTTTGATGTATATTGATGCAGTGACAACAAGGACCTGGGGTGCTTAGCTTTAGGGTAGCGGAGTGCTTCACACTAGTCTCTAATGACTTCATATGGCCAGCAAAAAGAAGAAACATGTTGAAATTTGAAGGGAGCTATGAGCAGCCCTTCTCAAATAGAGGGCATAAAAATGGAGACTTGGTTGAAATTGGGATTGGATTAAAAACTTGTCCCTATATGCACTTGTCTCAGCATTTAAGGAAACTGTAAATGACCACACCTTTTCACGGTTTCAAAATTTGAAGGGACATTTTAATTGAAAATCAATTATAATGAGCTTTCCTGAAAATGATTTAGCAGGTGTCTACACATGCACTTTAATCTACATTAGCTTATTTTAATGTGTATTAAAGTGTCATGTAAAAACCATGGGCTCCTACACACATGCGTGGAGCCTGCTTTGATGCACCAGACTTCTAGTGTGTCAGAGCAGACTTGATTAAATCTGCTGGAGCATGGAAACTGATGTGCTCTGGGAACCTTGTATGTCACATGTATCAGTGTTGCAGCGTGTCTCTGCGCTGACAAAAACGAGCAATGTGCTTTAAAATAAAACATGTACAATGAGCTTAGGTTCAAAGTGCCCTGCTGCCATTTTTTCAGCACAGGGATGTGCAGCAACACTTAAACATGAGATGCATGGGCGCTTTTAATTAGTGCAGCTTGCCAATTAAAGTGCCCAGTGCCACGTCTTGGAGCACATCTGAAAATTCCCCATGCTTTTTCTTAATACACATTTAAAATAGGCTAATGCACATTAAGTGTCATTTAAAAAGCATTCTCTTTAGTTAATATGCATTAAGTGAGGATAATATGCATTTACCTCATACCTCACGATGGATGTTACAAAATTTGATGCACATTAACTAAAGCTCATTACAAACATATAGACATGGCCACTGTTAACCACCCCCGCTATGCAAATTCAGAATACACAAGTTACAGTTTTCAGGTGTCAAAGTAATGTTGTGTTGGGAAAGTAGAAATTACTCTCTTTATGGACAATATGTATCTTTCATTTTTCCCACTTTTTTCTGTTTTTACCCAATTGGATTGAGTTAGATAACCTCTACTTTGGGCTGGGAACTGAGATGTGACTGGACAGCACATCAGTGTCTGAGCTGATAGGACCCATTTATCAGACACTAGGTAAAATAATCAAAAATGAATGGATGCCCTAAAATGCCATCACTTTTTAGGGACCAGAAACCAAAAAAATGGGAACAATGTGACTGGGTATGAATGGCTGTATTTTTTTAAGGGCTTGCCTACTGTATAGAGATGCCACCATTAGCACTGTAGCTATGTCAGCAGAACCGTCTAGTATATGGTAGCACAAAGGTGTTGTTTTGTCTACCGCTGCTCCCCTGTACTAAGTGTCTGAATGGCATTTAGCTAAGGCAGGCCTGTCTCAACTGGTGGCCCATAGGCTGCTTGTTTCCCATAAAAGGTTAATTTGCAGCCTGTGGGCTCCTGTCTGGCCACTGCTCTCCAAATTGTTTTGGCTGCAACAGCAGCCAGTCTGAAGGGACCCCCTCTAACCTCCAGCTTCCACTTTCTGCACCTACCCCAGGTTGTGGTACAATGCAGTGCAGCGAGATGTGGGAAACTGAGGTTGAGGCCATGGTCAGATGGGTGCCTGATGCAGTGGAGGTGAGGGTTGTGGGTGTCCCCATGGTATGTGGCTTGGTGACCCAGGGTTCCATTGGTGCAGACCCTGGGATGTGCAGCCCCAAACTTTAAGAAGCTGGACAACTCTGAGCTAAGCTATTGGAAACCTGTTAGCACAGCTCTGTCCATGCTAGGGGATTTGTTAGCATGGCTATAAAAAAACTTTGCAGTATAGACCAGACCTATGTTTTCCTTCATTGTAGCCTCATCAGAGATATACAGAGGAACAGAAAGAGAAGATGGAGTTTAGGAGAACATGGCAAGCTAGTTTCTATATGGTGTTCCAGTTGCCTAATAAATACTGTCTTTTTTTGGAAATGCTGCCTGCATATCTACAATTTCTCTTGATAGTTGAGCTAATTTAGACTTTGTGCCTGTCAGACAAACAGGAATGTTATACCCAAGATTCCAATCTCTTTTTCTGGATCTGGCTTTTAGATTGTATAAAGACTAGAGTTTGAGCAAAAAACCTGGTAAACCCATGACTCACCAGCATCCGTGCCCAATTTTCAGCTGTGACCAAGTGCTTACTAAGGCAACTACTACTGTCCTGGGCGCCTAAAAGGCTAAGTCACTTTTGAAACTTGGACACTCTTAACTACTCTCAGCCTTCAAAACCCAAAGCCTTTGAAGTCCCAAGTATGAAAGCATGGTTCTTATGTGTAAATTGGCACACAAGGCACTCTCTCATAAATGATTCTGGTCCCTGAGGAAGAGATCCAAATCTTATTGATGTCATGGGGTGTTGTTTCATTTAGGTTGAATAGATTGTGGATCGGCATTGCATTCAATGTCACATTTGCCGACTTCACAGAGACAATAATACATTTTTACTGCATTTTACTCCTGTTGGCAGTGCAAAATGAGCTGTTTTTTCTGTTACTTAATGTGTACCATTAACAAAATTGTTTACTGAACTTTGATGTTACTCTGAAAGCAGAAAACTGTGCAGGCATAATATGAAGATAATGTGGTGGGCAGAGGTGTATCAAACCTGTATTACTGGTAATGATGCAGTTTGATTGTTTGGGTTTTTATTTTTTAAGGATTTGTGCACTTAAGAAAACATTAATTCATTCTTGTAAGCTGTATACTTTTGATATGGAAAGCATTGAAACAAACTCTTTTCAGTCTCTTCTTTAAAGTTGTTTTTCAGAATAGAATCAAAATAGAAAGATCAAACTTAATTATAACATCATTAGCTTATAGTGCTCTCATAGTAACATTAGATTATACTCAGTGGGTGCATCTACATGTGTGCTTTACTGTGGAGTTGACTAATTAGCTCTGCAGTAAAGCATCACACTCTACATGGGTGTTTATACATGTGCTCTGGGAGTGGGGGGGAGGGGCGCTTTAATTAGAGCAGCTCCAAGACCCAGTCTCAAGCACCTGGAGCATCTCATGTATCAGCACTGCCGCACTTGAAAATGACAGCCCTTTTCAAGTGCAGGGATGTTGAATCATGAAACGCTGGAGGTTGCTTGAGCACAGTAATTATCTCACTCCAAATGAGTCTTCTCCACTATACTGTAATTACAGTGGGTTGGAGTAGCCTCTCTGCTTATGTATAGGCACCCTATGTGCACCAGTATTAGGGCGCAGTAAACTAATTAACTCTGCTGTGGGACAGTACTGTCCTATGGCCAAATACTTCACTGCACTGAAACTCATGCGTAGACAGTGACTGGGGGCATAAATTGCCTCCAGTCAGCTCAGCCAGCAGGGGGCCTTCTCCTCCCCAGCTCAAATTGCTGCTGTTTCATGTGCACACTTGGATTCTGCGCCCAGGTACAGTTCACTCTGGCTCAAAGCATTAATTACTCGTGTAGATGCATCTAGTGTAACTAGTAGCAAATTTTAATTCCTGCTGCAGGATTGGTTGTAGATGCAGAGAGTATGGTTTTCAGATTGAGCTGCTTAACTTTGGATGGTAAAAACCATATTTAGACTCCTAACTGAAAATGACCTAATGTTTCAAAATGGCTCAGCATCTTTGAATCTTAAATTTATCAGAAGTAATTAAGTAAAAATGTATATGCTTGTGTGTGCATTCATGAAGTTCTTATGGACAAATCAGGCAAAAATATATGCACCTCATCACACTGAACACTGCAGATCTACATGGACAAATACAGTAAATGCTTATGTAAATGTACTTTTGGGCAAAGGTCTTTACCTTGTAAAAACTGTCTCTGAACATGACCTACATTAGTTCTATCACAAGCTCCAAAAAATCCCTGTGTTCAATATTTACATCAGTGTAAATTTAAACTTGGAGTGAAAACTAATTTATAACAATAGACTTGGGCAAGTACTTATATATGTGCATATCTAGCTGTATAGATGGATGGCTGTTATGATGATTGTATATATGGCTGTAGGCATCTGTATTAACAGAAAAGCTCCAATTTGTTTTGTAAAATGTTTTTGTTGCATGCTTGCCCTTCACTTTTTCTGTCCTTTTATTTCAATTTTGGACTGACAAAGAAGTTAACAAACAATGCCAAGCAATGGAGGTTTCTTCTGGCTGAATGACTTTGTCCTGGCAAAACAGTAAGTGGCTGGAAAAGTGTCCAAAGCTGCAAGGAAATAGCTTTCCAGTCTTGACCACATGAATGGAAGTTTTGGAGCTAACCAAGGAGAATTATGTTACATGGTGCTAAGTATTAAAGGTAGACAGTCTGCCGTTAGTAGAGTAGTCGCCAGCCAGAACAGAGAGGCAAGGAAAAGAAAAGGTTGTAGGACCCTGAACAGTCCTAGACTAAATGCCAAAGAATCCTAGAGTAGTTAAAAATTGAGGCAAGAATTTTGTGACTCGTTTATCATTTTGTTTAAATCTGTGTATCTCATGTATTTGCCCTGAATAAACTTTTAAATTTAGAAACCTGCCTGTAAAATCCCTCACTCTCTTCCTCCAAACAACATCTAAGCGATATGTGTATGCTGATGGTGTCACCATAATAGCCCAAGGAATAGACATGACAGAACTGGAAAAGACACTGAGTACTGATGTGGAACTCATCACTGATTATCTTCAAAAGTGGCACTTAAAGCTGAGCATCAATAAATCAGTATCTTCAGTCTTCCACCTGGATAATCGTTGAGCCATGAGTATGCTGAATATCAGAGTAGGCAACCACATCCTTCCCATGAGCATATCCCAGTCTACCTAGGAGTCACATTAGGCTGTTCTCTCACCTATCAACATCACATCCAGAAGGACAGCAGTAAAATCTCCGTATGGGTATCTGCCTTAAGATGTTTAGCCAGCACAACATGGGCTGCCAACTTCAAAATGCTCAGAACCATTGCATTCGCAATAGTATATGCCCCAGCAGAATATTATACTCCTACGTGGTCCAGAAGCTGTTACACTAAGCTTCTGGACTTCTTAAGAGGGAGATCTTGGGCAGCCCCCTGTGTGAATGCAGTGTCTAGTGAACAGCACAGCACTTAATCAACAACTGCCGTCTTTATAAATGCCCAGACTGGGTGGATGGAATCTGCACATAAAGGCTAGGGACAGAAGTTGCACATAAACCAGTTCAGAAACTGGTTTCAACCTGTAACAGAACAGAAGCTCAGTGCACATAAACCAGTTTCAATGGCTGAAACTGCTTTACGATAAACGTGGTTGTATGCAGTATCAGACTGAACTGATTTGGATCAAACCGGTTTATGAAACTTCTGTCCCAGACCCCTTCCTGGTTCTAGTTAAATCAGAGTTCCCCAGCATCCCAGCCTGCTTTGCAGCCCTGGACTAAGCTGTATTATCTGCTGCAGAGAGCAGGGCTGGCCCAACCCCTCTGCTCCCTAGTAGGAGCAATGATGCTGGCTGACAAGGGAGGGAGGGGAGTGAGGAGACAAGCCCAGCTGGGAATGCAGCCAATTTTCTAGGGAGGGATTGTCCCCCCAGGCAAATTGTCTGGGGCCAGGGAAGGGGGTTAAACACCCTTTCCACTGCTCAAACTTACTGCTGGCTGTGACTGTGGACTATAAATCCTAGAGGAACTTAAAAGCAGGAAGAGGAAGTGATGAGCAATCCTGCAGAGTCCTGCTGCTGTAATTCTGGACTGTGAATCACAGAGACCTCAGGGGCAGCAGGAAGAGGAAGTGAACATACAGCCTATGCTGGCTATGTGCCAAAGAGTCATGGTCTAGTGCGCCAAGGCTTCTGGCTTGAGCCACGACAGGCATGTGGCTGTGTTTCCTGAATCAAAGGTAAATATCTGTTCACTTCTGGTTCAGTTTAATCTCTGCAGTTAGACTAACCTGCAAAGACTGAATCAATTCAGCCTTGGGCTTTTTGACTGTCTGTACTTAGCCTGAGCGGACTGTGGCTTATAGATTTGTAAGTTGGTAGCTGATACCACATGAAACAGGAAGTCATAAAGCTGGACTATGGGGTCCTATTTTCTAGGAGTAGTACCAAAGTGCCTGGAAACTGTTCCAGAAAATTAAGGGACAGTTTCTGGTGTCTGCACAGAGTCAGAGATATTCAGAAGCATGCAGATCCAGTGTATGTGTAGGTCCAAATTCACTGGCAGATGCCAGTAGACCAAAACATGAGGAACTGGCCTCTACTTGAAAAGGGCAAGTGGAGCGCTAACTTCCTGCCCTGCTGAAGAAGGCTTTCTAACAGGTTGCTATCATTGCACTTTACAGAGGTGGTATCATTTGTTTTAGCTATAGACTTGTATGATAAATCTCAAATGCAAAACTTCAGAGAGGAATCCTTAATAACTATTTATCTTCTAGAATCTCCTGACTGCTGAAAACAGAATGAGAATAGTTGTTTCTGCTTTTCTGTCTTTCTTCACCTTCATAACACTTTCTCAGATATTCAATAGCATGAAATTAGTATGCTTATTGCCAGCTCCGTTGCTTTTCACAGGATCAGCAGAGTAGCTATGAATCTGATCAGTCTTATTAATTTCATTCTTGGAGTTCTTTTTCATCTTGGAGTTGGCTGACTATGAACATCAGAAATAACATTAAATCAGTTGTTTGCACTTGATTCACAATTTAAAAGTCTGAGTCATTTCTTTTGGGGGGGTTTTGGTATAATTCTTTACGCTCTGTGTTTGTATGTATATGGAATATATATTTTAGTGTGAAAGATATTTATAATTCTTTTGTGTTTATTATGTACAGATGTGTTCCACTGAAGTATTTCAGTTCTCCAATTCTAGGTTTTTAATTACTTAAAAGAACATGTATGTGGTCATAAAGCTAGTGGAAACCCAAACACCATTTATAAATTTTAGTTCTGTTTTTCCTTTCTCTAAGTTGTTTGACAGGCTTAGCTGTCAATAGTACATAATTTTCCTAATGTATTTAGAATACTAAGAGAATCAAACCTTTTATTAAATAAAATATTAATGGTGAACTGCTGAAATTATGTAACTTTTATATAACCTACTACTTTTACGTGTAAAATAGTTATTGTTAGTAATGACCCCTTTCTGACATTACATCTATGAATAGTCTGTTAATTTTATTGTAGAATTTTCATATACCCTTTTTACTCAGAATCTACAATTATATACAGTAGCATTTTTTTACATGAGGTTTTACCAGAATAGTTGTAACTACTACTAAAAGGGCATATAAAAATGCTGTTTTAGGAAAGCCATTTGAAGAGCCTTCAGATCCTGTAGCTCTAACTAGGTTGCCCTCAGGTTCAGTATACCAGTATATATCTCTTTTCTAAGAAGATAAACCTCCATATAGTGCCATGGCCCGCTTTAGTTCATTTTAGAAAGTAAATTAATTTTGCACTCAGTTCATTTCTCTGTTGTTTCTCTATTCTGAGCTTTTGTCCATTTTTCCTCTTATAGAACAGCCCCCTGAGAGAATATCTTCCTGATTTGTCTAATTGAATGAAGTAGAGTTTCAGATGACCAGGTGTTTTTTTTTTGTTATTCTGAAATGGTAGAAGTTTACAGCATACAATACTGTAAGCTCAGCTTGTTGATGTAGCTACAACTGGCTCTGTCTTTTCTCCCTTGAAACTCACTTGGCAGTTTGCATAGTCTCTTCATTCTCTGCAACTGAGGGTAACTGTTGTTTGCTTTAAAACACATAAGGTGCTAGAAACGTTTCAGTATTTCCCTTAAACCAGAAGAGAGAGAGAGAATTTTCACTCAAAGTTTTAGACCTTTCCTTAAAAAAGTACCATTAGGGTGTTTGTGTCTTGTAAAAATACAGGCAGTCCTTGACTTAAAACAGTTCAAGTTACAATGTTTTGCACTTGCTGCTTTTACAAATTGGCACTGTTTCAACTTTATGATGTCAGTTTCAGCTTTACGATGCTTGGGCCGATTCAACGCCATGCCAGTGAACAAGTTTGCTGCATTGCTCATCTCCCTGAAGAGCATCTGTCCAAACTTCCTTGGACACTTTCTTTAAGAAAACAGACAAGTCTCCAGAAAAACCTGCAGCCAAGACTCCTGGGAAGACTCCAGCCAAGAACCCTTCAAAAAGTCCAACTGAGAGCCTTTCAAAAAGTCCAGCAAAGTCACCTCAAAGTCGTCCTTCCAAATCAATATGATTGCTATTTACAATATAAATACATGAATATAGCTATATTACTCATCTATAATTAATTGAGTATAAAATTCTGGGGTATTTTTGGTGAAAATAGGGTATCAGGCCTTGGTTCAGGAATCAACCCCCCATTTATAACTTTGTTTCTTATGAGAAAATGGGTTCCAAGTTACAACGTTTCGACTTAAGACACAGTTTTCAGGAAGCAATTGTGTCGTAAGTCTGAGCACTGCCTGTAAAACAAATTTAACCACCTTGAACAACTATTCTGAAACTATCCTATTATGTTATTCTGTTGTAATATGTAGTATAGGTACACATTTCTCAGTTTTATTCTTTTATTTAAATGTGTTTATAATTTAGTTTTGCAGGCTAACTTTAAGAGGATTATTCAGCACTGCAGGACAGGCTGGCACACCACGCCAAGATGACTAATTTTGCTAAAACAGGAAGACATGATATGTGTAGTGATCAAAACAAAATCATGCTTAAAAAAACCAAAGTAAACTTGTATCTTGAATTTCTTATATGGAGGGTCCCAAGTTGTGCTTTTATTGAAATAGTCCTCAGAGACTATGCCATATATTGCAACAGATTTCCTTCTCTCTCTGAACCCTACATTTTTAACCTGTTATGGCCAAATGTTAGTTTCATACCTTACATGAAATCTGTAATGACTGAAAATAATTGCATCAACAACCATGCATAAGTATCTGGCACTACCTTTAGATGGCTAGGACTTTCCTAGGTTTTTCTTTTCTTTTAAGCCCTGGCCAGTAGAAGAGTTTTGTTTTGTGTTTTAAAGAAAGACGGGTGAAATATAAGCTGTGCATGACATACCACTTTATCACAATAAGACATGTTGTACATATTTAGTTATATCATACCCACTGCATTTTCAACATGTTTGTGTATATGTAGTTTTTTTCCTTTTTCTCTCCACTCTTACATTCATCCTTCATCTAGTAAATATGTCTTTGCAAAGTCCATCTCTTATGTCACTTCAAGTTGTACTGTAGTGTTGGAAATAGGCTGTTGTCTTAATGGTGCATGTCTCTGATGGTCATTATGCTGTTCTAAAGTGTATTCAAACCAGCCTGATCAAAGAATGTCTTCCATTCAAAAGATTGTTCTGAATCTATCCCAGCTACATAGTTGGTCCAATAAAAGATATCACCCTCAGAAATCCTTGCCTCTCTTGAAATTGGAAGGCATTTTCAAGTGGTAAATCACTGGTTTCTTTCTTTTACTAATACTGTTATCTTTAACATTGTGGATCCAGTTGGCAGGGGTTATAAACATTTGCCTTTTTGAAGTACCTTTGAGTGCTTAGTATTATTTAATTTTAGTTGGAGGAATGGATTGAGAGCTTATCAGTTTTTCACAGAAATATTTTTTCTGTGTCATTATAGTCAGAAAAGATAGAAATTGCATGTTCTAATTCAAAAAGATTGATGTTGTATAGTGTATTGCATCTTTGTCTCACCACTTTGCCAAAAAAGGAGGTTATACGTACTCTTTTAGCTGTTTTGGATCCTTGTTGAGTAATTTGTCACAGCACCTTTTCCGCTGATGGAGACAAGGAAGACAGTAAGGATACCACTCAATACTCAGATTGTAGGCTGCATTTGCAGGATAGTCTATTGGACTGTGTGGAATATTAGAAAGTCTTCTCTGAAATTGCACTTTAAGTTATTACCCTAAAAACTTTTACTTTGAAAAATTCTGCATATAATATGGAGGGAAAGCTGTTTAATAACCCAGAAGCTCTGCTAATAAATCTTAAAGCCATGTGTATGTGTGTGCACACCCATAATTGGTTCTTCATCCAAGTGTTTTGTATATTCTCAGCACGCTGTCCCCACAAGTGGTGAAATGGGCTGAAATCCTACTAATTTATAATTTGCTTTTAATGTTTCTTGTGTTAGACGTACATTAGGACCATATACAAATGCAGAGTGGGGAGGCTTTCAAAGGAACAAATGGAATTTAGGCCCAAAATCTTCATTGTCTTTCATTGGGTTGAGTACTTAAATATAATACTTGTGGTATCTTTAAAAAATGTCACTCATGATCTAACCTAGGAAAGATTTCTTGAGTCACAGATCTCCTACTCTAACTCCTGTTACCTGTCCAGTTTAGCAATTTCCTAACTTCTTGGCAATATGTTCATGTTTTATTTTGAGAGACTGAAATTATCTAGGCAAGAAACTCCATTGCTGTTCTTTTGCATTTTCTTTCCAAGGGATTCCTTTTTGTAACTAAGCTGTGAATAGCTTGTATGTTTCACTAATATGAAACTTCTATTTTTAATAAGTGAAATACACGACTTATAGACAAAAAAAATACATTAGCTTTGCTACAAATCAGTACCATGGTAATATACTTTCACATGGTAGTATGAAAGCATACTACTGTATGTAAAAGGGACAGTTTCCTGTTTTCATTGTGAAACTCATCTGAGTGTAGCACTTGCTTTTGTTTGTTCAGGCTTGGCTTCTCTACGAAACTGAACAGTATTCTTTAGTGATCAAAGTTTTGTACAGTTCCACATATATATGTGGTAACCCAGTTAGGTCTAGGTGCTGATTGACCTCCTGGATACCTCACTAGCACTTAGGTGCCCAAGGGTGGCACCACATCATCATAACATGTTTATGGTGGCACAGAGGCCACTGTGGCCATAATGAAGCTACTATCAAGTTGTGCTGCTATTTAACAGAGGACGTCTGTTTAATGGTGGGAGAGCACTACCAGCCTGGAGCTGCCTGCAATCTCCAGCTGCCCCAGGCAGGTGCTGGACGGGCCCAGTCCTGTATACTCTGGATAAAGTCCTTCAAGCCCAGGAAGCACCTGTCTGGCTTTCCCCACTTACTGAGATGGGATCTCTGAGGCACATCTTAGTAAACAGGGGGAAGTCAGGGTTTCCCTGCCAGCATACATGTGCCCTGGAGATCCCTTCTGGAGGTAGGGGAAACTGGACAGGTTCTCCCAGGCTTAAGGAGCCCAACCCTACACAGTAGGCCAGTGGAACACGTTGTTGTCCATAGCGCTGTAGTATCAATGAGTGAGGCCACAGGCAATGTGTGTTTCGCCCAGTGGAGTGGATTAGCTCTGCTGGGGCACAGCTGTTCAATTTCATTTGGCAACATCTATTTCTATTCAACTTATTCCACCCTGGTTAAGTCTTTTTGTGAATTAGTTTTATATCTAAGGAAGATGCATTTAAAAAGTACACCTGTTAATGGTTTTTCAGGGAACTAGAAGGGTGGGAAAAGATTGCACTTAGAAGTCCAATAGATAGAATAGGATCTGGCCCTTAGGACTGCATCAACCTTATCATACTGTTTTAATTTTTAAACTTGCCCCTTGCTCTGGGAAAAAGAAGGCTTACATTTTTGTTCATGAAGTGAAAATACCTAGACATTTTGTATGATGGGATAGTTTGTCAATGGTCACAGTGTGATTGGAAGTCTGGATGCTAGATAACAGATGTCAGAGTGGATAACTGGCTGCTGTCACTGCTACTCCTTCCTTTGCTTTAATGTAGTCTCCGTGGGAGACCTGTACAGGGCTGCAGCTCATTTACTTGGAACATGTTAAAGGAGATTCATCTGTGTGCCTGAGTCATACAACTGAATCAACCTTTTGGAGCCAAGCAATTTCGAATTAAATCCTGAGGGCTTCTAAAACTTAACTTTCTACAAATTAGACAGACAGACTCTTTCACTTTCACCTGTGCAACCTTAATGTGGTCCTCTTATGAAAGTGCATTATGTTACAGTCTTTAATTACATGATGACATACTGCTCTTTCCATAGGACTCTTGTTTCATTAGACACATAGAAAGCTCACTTACTATGAAGCTGTTCAGTGTTTATTTTGCCGCCTCATTCAATATATGATGAGACTTATTTATGGTATATTATGTAATCCCTGCTTTGAAAGCAGAATTGTTTATTTCTGCATGATGTTTTTTTTCATGATACCACTGTTATTTGAATACTTCATAGACATTCATGATTTTTACTTTTTTTTTTACTCCCTGCTCCTGTGGGATGTGGGAATGGTACTTTTATAGATACGGAACTCAGACAGAAGAGAGATTAAGGTTGAAAGCATACGTAGTTTTGGGTCCTGTTTGAAACACAGAAGACCTGATTTTTAAAGGCTCGTAACATTGTGTACCAGTTTGTAAGGTCATGTCATAGCTTCTGTTGACATCATAACACGCGGAGTCAAAGTGAGCACCCAGAAAATGAGGATGAGTCAATTAATAACTACTTGTGGAGAGGTTGGTTGTTTTGTTTTATTTTGTTTTTTTAAAAGGATGTGACTAACATCAAATAGGAGAGTCTGAGCATATTCAAATTATTATCTGCATGTCTTTTCCACCCACACCAGGTACTGTAAGGAGAAATGGCTGCCTGTGCTTGCAGGAAACTGTGCTTGGTGGCCCAGGTGGTTCTTTCCAGTTCTATGTTCCTGTGACAAAGGTCATGTGATGCATATGGAAATGTGACTATTTATTCCCTTTAATCTTTTCTGCACTAGGAACTTTACCAGTTGCTGAAAATGGGTATTATCATTGGTGCAGGTGAGCTGAGTCTGCATGTGGTTTCACTGCCAATCTAAATCAGGACAAGCCAGGTTTATCACTTTTCCAGAGAATATGGTTAAGCTATGCTCCATAGTTCTGAAAGAAGTCTAACCATGGTTAGCCATTGTTTGCAATTGAAGTTAAACAGTAGGTAATTTATTTCTGTTAGCTTTGGGTATTTTTCCTAATGTAGACTAGACTTTGTGTCAGTCTTCTGAGTCTCAGGTAGGGTTTCTCAAAGCATGAGAAGACTCAGTTGTAGCTGCTGATACAGCTTTTGTTTGACCAACCTTGCCTACTTCCTAAGTTAGAGCATGGACAGATGTACCTTTCATGCATCATGTCTGCATGATCTTGTGGCAAAAAAAAAAATCAGACAAATCATCGTAACTTTGAATTAAACAGGGTTAAAATTGTGGTGTTTTTGCAACACTTATAAAGCTACAGAATTATACAGAAGGAACAGTTGTATTGTAACAGCTTATAACCCTATTCTTTTTGACACAATTGTTTTCCCATCAACCCCTTAACAGGTATTATTGGCTCAAGTGGAGCTATGCTAATTTACAATACCTGAACATCTGGAGCTACAAGTATTATTCTCAAAAACTGCTGTGGAACTTACCAGTGACCACATCCTATAGAGTTGATGAAAGTTTGTTTTAACAAGGATGCTGTACACCTTGTACTTTATTTTTAGTCTAAACCACACATGAAATAGTTGGGTGTTTTTGCCTAATGCTTTGCATTGTCTGATTTAGCACTATTTCTAGCAGAGACATTTCTTATACACTATATCTTACCGGTTGTAAATGCATAAGATGTTACATTGAATACAACCTTTTGTTTTTATATGTCAAGCAGTAGAGACTAGCAGAAACCTCCTGAACTGTTGGATTCAATTTGTTCTTGTCCTGCTACCTTAGATTGTCACTTCTCACAGGTACTCACTACAAAGAGTTCACAAACCAACTTCATTTCAAATATTTGTTTCTAAAGATTTGTTTGTCAAAAGATTGCTCATAAGGAATGATTCCTGAAAGTAGCGATCTGTTTGCAGTTGATTTGAGACCAGAGACGGGGCTAAAAATCTCAAGGGCCACGTCCATACATGGTGTGGACATTTGGTTCCTTGGGG
The DNA here is from genome assembly GCF_001723895.1 of Crocodylus porosus. NCBI lineage: Eukaryota > Metazoa > Chordata > Crocodylia > Crocodylidae > Crocodylus > Crocodylus porosus. Next base: position 16,521,367 of record NW_017728912.1, read on the forward strand.
ACAACTTGTGGCAGTACATCTCATGCTGCCAGTAGTTGTCTGTGGGGAATGCCTGGGCCACGCACCCGCTGATGCACAATAAGTTAACCTGGGGGCAGTACGAGAGGCCTTACCAGCAGCCTTACCTTGGGTCCTCCCAGAGCTGCAGGGCCTCCCAGAGCTGCAGCAGCGGCGATTCTGCTGTGCAGAGCCTGGCCGGCAGCTGCAGCATAGCTCTGGGTGACCTGGCTCCATTTTGAGAAGCACACGCTGCCCGTGCATGCGCTGCTCTGCTTTTTTTCTTCTCAGGTTTTTTTTTTCTCCTCCACGCTGCTCCCTTGCAGCACAGAGAACAACTGAATAGGCCATATGTGGCGTCAGAGACATGGCTGCAGCGCTACATACCTTACGACTGCACTTGTCTGGATGCGGCCAAGCTGTTTAAAAAGGGGTAGCTTACTCAGCTCTGATACTAGCTATGCACAGGTGAGGTTAGTCTTTGCATGCAACTGGGAGCCTAGGCATAATAATCTAAATATGAAGTATTATCACCTGTTATGTCTGTCAGACTGGGAAATGCTTATGCTCTGGAATGAGAGAGTTCATTAATTACAGAACTGTCAAATTCTAGCCAGAAGCCTGTGGGATATTTACATAGTGCTAATGAATGAGAGTGCCTGCACAGAAGTGGTAGAGATTTAAATGTTCTCTCTCTCATGCTTTTACCCACTCTTTGTCTTCCTTTCCTCCATTCAGTTCTGGTTGGATGGAAGTGGCACACCTATAACCTGTCAGCCCACGCCACTCCTTCAGTCAGTCGTCCTAACAGTCAGCACTCCTAACTGTAACATGGGCATGGCAAGTTGATCTGATGTACTTAATTTGGGGAGGGGGGGATCCCTATTTTTTCTCAGTGTTTAGCTCCGTGCTCTGGAGCCATGTGTTTCAGAAGGGAGGAGGGCAAAGAAACAGATTAGCAGGGTGGCCTGAGTGAAGGCAGGAAGATGGGGCTGATGGAGTAGAACCACTCGCACTTAATTAAAGCAGCTTGACAAAGCTTTAATTAGCATTACACTGGTATGTATGTGGACAGGAAGCATATCAGGCAAAGGGTACAAATGCCAGTCTGTTCTCCTCTTCTGTAAAATGCTTTCAGTTTCTTAATTTAAAACACCCTTATTAGAAAGACAGAGCATCCCCTAGCCTTTGTGCTTAAGCTATATTAAGCAGTGGACCCAAATGGGTACTGAATTACAAGTAGTGTTTATCAATTACTCCTGCACTGACAGCATGGAAATTGATTTAAAGTAACAGAAGACCAATTAATGTGGTCTGGCTCTGTCATCTAAATGAAATTTATAAAGGCATCATTTTGCCACACGCAACACATGGCCCTGTAAAAGCTATGTGTAGGGGGTTGCAGCATCAGAGGCTCAGAGGGAAGATAGATTTGTGGATTTTGTTTCTTATTTTTCAGTTTCCTTTAGTATTTTTCACTATTGGGTATTTTAAAGAGATTGGGTTTGAGTTGCATTCATTTTTTTTCCCAGAAGAATGTTCCAGTTAGCGTTTGTTTTATTTATGGCTAGCATTTGGAATTTTTATTGTCAGAGAGCAAAGCAGGGATACTGTGTATTTGCATATCTCTTTAGGGGTTTACATTTATGGAAGAATTGTATGTTCATGAAAGTAAGACTTCAAGGCTTTGTGAAGCATTATTTCTGTTATCTCACTGCCAGTCCTAAGTTGTAGTCCAGTTGAGAGGTCCTGGTCCTGCAAAGTGAAACAAGAATACGCAGCCTCTGCTTAGGAAGCTATCTTTGCAGAATTGGAGGCTCTTTTTATAGTGTCATCAGGGCTGGGACAGTATATTCCTAGAAAGCAACATATTTCCCCAAATCCTCTTGGTTCCTTTGGCCATTACTGCATATAAACTAAATTTTCTCTGTGGGGAAAAAGCTTCACTTTTAACCATTAATGAAGAACAAAGGAAGAATATTATTGGTAAGGGAAGTAAAGATATAACTATGTTTTAAATTGTCTTCTAGCTGCTAGGTTAAGCTTTTAAATTTGGGTATGTTTTATGGCATGTGGCTGCTTTTTAATTGACTTTTAGAAACAACTCAGTTTCTGGCAACTAGATCCTATGAGGGAAAAGGCAACAAAGCAGGTAATTTTCAATGGTCCTTTCAGCATACATGTGTACACACTCTGGAGCCAGATTGTGATATTAAACAGTCTTTTGGCAGAAGGCATAGATATTGTTACGGTAAAAGTCAGATCATTGGATAGAGTAAATTTAATTAGATGTGAAAGAAATAGGGGAGCCAAGTTTTTGTAGGATGACTCATAATTTAGAAGCTGTGGATCAAATCCATCAATGAGAATTCTCTTGGAGTAACAACTAAAGTGACTAGGAGCTTTGCCAGGAAAAGGACTCTTCAGTATTTGGCCTTCTGTTTTTCATGACTGGTGCCCATTAGCTCCACTCTGTGAGTATGAGCTAGTCTGCATTCTTGGTTTTGAAACAGGCCTGTTCCTTCCTATCCAAATGCATATTTGTGCTAGTCTAAACTGTTGTAGCAGAGATAATTGTTTTATTAAATATTTATTACAGCAAACAGGATTCTGGATATCAATCTTTCTCCAAGTCTTGGTTGGTATTTACTGTTTCAAGACAATGGTTTAATTAAACTATTGTATAAATATCATGGCAACAGTTCTGCATGTTCAAAATGTGCTCAGTGCATGTGTTTTGGGGAGCTATTCATATGTATAAATGCAACATTAATGCAGCTATACAAATATGATTCTCTATAAGCATCAGGCAATTTGCAAGTGTTTTTCTGACTAGTGTTGCTAAACCCTCACGTGTAACTCCAGGCGGGTTATCTTCTGGTCTGCTTAGTGCTGACTTGGGAGTGTCGTGTCAGAGAGCCAAATGCCACTCCCATATTCTGAAAGCCAATTTAGCCTTTGTATAACTAAAAGATGCTGCCACTTAGCTCTGAGTTTGCCCAGTTAGGATTGATGTAATAGAGTATGACATAAAAGCTACATCTTCATCACTTGATGAACTATCCTTATACCAGGGTTTGGGACAAAAGAACAAGTCTGGGATTTGGCACATAGACACTACAGACATTCTCTACTGATTTGCTCCCAGCTTCTGTAGTAACCACAGATCAATCTCCGTGAGGTGAGTTTGGGAATTACAGACTTTCTTGCTCATGACCCTAATGCCAGTTACCTTGGCAATGACATTTTGATCCTAGTAGACCTCCTAGGTAACTGGCAGCTAGGCATCCTTGTTTGTATAGTTACTTAAGTAAGTAGCAAATGGCAGGGTCTGTATGGCTTTCAATTGTTGTCAGACTCCCAAACAACAGCCTTTAGCACTATTACCCACGGAGGTACATGGGTTCCTCAAACCCATGTTCACAGTGGACTGAAAATGAATTTAAGAGTGACAGTGGACATTTCTGAGTCATCAGAGCACACAAAGATACAAGCACATTTTAGTGTTTTCAACTTTGAACCCTAATATAGTAGGAAATAAGAGGATTCTGTGAACCCAGGTACTGTGGTTACTAAATGAAGGTCCTTAAGTTGGTTCAGCTGCCCTTTTAAATGATAGGCATAGGACTTTAGCTTACTGTGGATTCAGAGGATTTCAGCCGCCTTTCTCTGTTGAAAGATATTGCACCATTATTTTTTGGTTTTAAGATAACGCAGTCCTATGCTGAGAAATTGGAATTTAGTCTTCACTGCGGATCTCAGCATTTGTAGGCTTCTGACCTGCGGAGATCTGGCTGAAGGTGATTTTGCTTGATACTGCCATATGGTGACTGACCACAGCCATGTTTGGTCATTACTTATGAGATGTATAGATCTGATGAAACGTACAGATTGAGGCCCCCATAAGGAGCTGGGCAGGACTGGAGGAGCTGCCCAGCTGTAGCAGCTCCTGGGGCTGGAATGTGTGGCTGCAAGGCCTGGGTAGGAAGTGGGATGGAGCTATGGTCTGACTGTCTGGGGGGTGGGAGGGGGCTGGCTCCTTGCCACTGCATGCACTCTTGGGAGGGCATGGGGGGGCACGTGCCCCCCACATTTGTGCATGGGGTAGTGGTGGGGGTGGGTTGCCTACTGGAAGCTTGGGGCTTCTTGCCCTGTTGCCCCCTGCCCTCCCCCATGGGGCCTCCACAGCACAGCAGGTGGAACCCATTTTGGCAGGGCAGAGCAGCACGGGGAGGCTCGGTGCCAGCACTGGGAGCCCTGTGCTACCATGGCAAGGTGCCCCTTGCCCGCCCAGCAGCAGAGGGTATGGCATCACAGAGTTGTGGCCCTCACTGCTGCTGGGTGGGCAGGAGGCATCTTGCCATAGTGGAGCAGGGCTCCCCGCCCTGTTTTGACCTGCCACACCAGTCCGCCCGCTGGGCCATGGAGGCCCCCAGGGGGAGGGCAGCAGCATGGGGAGCCCCAAGCCTGCAGCAGGCAGCCCTCATCCATCCTCTCTGCCATAGGCTTCACTCCAGTCATGCCGCCCATTGGGGAGGGGGAACCAGGCTCTGTGCTCCACTCCATTGCAGCAGCCATCACTTCCCATGGGCAGCAGTCAGGGCTTGGGCACTGCTGTAGGGAGCAGGGGGCTGCGGATCCAAGTCTCTGACCCTGTAGCCCTAGCAGCTGGGGGCCCCCTTGGAGGCTATGGGTGGGGAGTGAGGGGCACCAGCAGGACTGAGGGACTCTGGCTTGGGAGTTGGGGCAATGGCATGGGCAGGGCACTGGCATATCAGGGCTGCTTTGTGCCACAAAGTACTGAGGCGGCATCCACAGCTGGACCCGCATTTTGGTGAGCGAGGGAGGCAGGGAGCGAGGGAGGCAGGGAGAGCACTGATAAAAAACCCAAAATCAAATGCCAAAATCTATAGATATTTAGAATGTATGTTATTGTAGTGATTGAGGCACTGATGGGCTTCCAAATTGCTTTACAATTGTAAATATATCAATAAAACATTGTACTCAACTGATACATATGGCATTTCATTTTAATCATAGAAAAACATGGATTTGGGGGTTTTTAACAAGACGATTTGCTTTTTTTATCGAGAAGTTTGCATTTTTTAAACAGAGAAAACCAGGATCCCCACATAAATATAGACTACTGTGGCTGTGTAGTTCTATAACTATGGTCAAAAACCATTTTACAATGAATTTTACTTAATGGATTCAGGTCACAGCTGAATTATTCTTAACTGAATGAGCCCAGTACAATCTTGGTATTGTCAGCAGATTTTTCAGACAGCTGGTGATTTGTACATACTATAGACATACAGAAGAATATCCTTTAACTTCTTGTGTCCTTACATTTGATTATAGAGTCTGTCTTTAGCTATGATGCATTTTTTCCCTTGGTTTAGCTCCAGGAATTACTCTACACATTGGCTTTTACCAGCATTTCCTTTGGAGGCAGTTGGTATCACTATTGGGAGGGATGAAACTGCTACAGACTCTATGAACTAATTGATTATTGATGACTTTGTAAGTTATCATGTTTACTCTAATATAACAAAAGGTTCTACCACTACCTCCCATCAGCATGGGAGAAAAAGCTCCCCATGTTATATCTGCATACAAGGAAACCTCCTTAAGTGCATTGTATATCATTAACTGCTGCCCAAAGCAGCATGTACTCAGTAATGGAAACCAACTTTGAAGTTGATTAAATGCAGCTGGTAACTGAGCATAATGATAAAACACGTGGCCCATGTTGGACAAACATGCTGCTGGGGACTTAACACTATAAGTTAGTGCAGCCCTTCTGAATAAGATGTATGGTAGTGCCCTTTGCGTGCAGTCCCTCACAGGGCTGACTTTCAGGCTGCTTAGGAGTGCTGCTTAAAATTGTGTTTATGGAATATCTGAACTAAAACTTGCAGCAGTTTTAAAAAAGGTGAAAAGCATCAATTCTGGATGACCTAAGTCTACTGGTACCAATAGTAATTTGTCTACATGCAAGTTACTACAGGCATGTTTATTCCAAAGTTGGCGTTTCCAAATTTGCCCCTCACTTCCAGGTACTCGGGGAGTATGTAGGGTGACAGTTAGCAGGGATGGCGGGGGAAGGGACTGCAGGGGGAATAAGTTGTGGGGCGGCAGAGGGCAAGGGAGCCATCTGTGCCCCACCCCCCAGATTTACTTTCTTGCTGTAACAGTGGGAGGGGGACAAATTTAAGCAAACATCAAATAACTGGATTCCATAGCTAGAAAATTATAACAAATTTTAAAAATTTCTATGTATAGAAACTAATTACTGGGGGAGGTCAGCTTATAATTAGGGACCTACCTAAATCATGGCGAAAATGGCTCCTTTAATCTTGCCGTTTTCACTATTTTCCACCCCCCACCCCCAATGCCACTGATTGGCGGAGGGATTTGCATATGCTGTGGTTTTTGTCTCCCAGCCAGTCAGCAACAAGCAGCAAGCATCGGGGCCTCTGGGGGCCTCTCTGCCAATCAGTGCGCAGAGGGTGGCATGCGGTGCAAACAGCAAGATAAACACAGCCACTGTGCAGTGCAGTTCTGCTGCGATTTAAGTAGGTCCTTAATTATAAACAGGGTTGTTTTGTATTCAAGTAAATAAGGTATTTTCCTTTCATAAGCTATTTCTGCAACAGATTTGTTTTCCATAACAACAGGGGCAGTTGAAAAATGCTGTTGGGTGTTTCCTTCCTCTGCAAAACTGGAAAACATCTAGTTGTATGGAATATAGACACCAAAATACAGTTCTGTTATGATTCAAGTCTTGCCAAGATATGTTGGGGTGAAGCAGAAATCAGTGGGACCTCCTTTGTTGGTTTATCCAACTTTTTTCCTTTAGTAGTCCTGAATTAAGACATATCAGAGGTGGAATAAAATTGTTGCAATTATCTTTTCTACATCTGCCCAACATGCATTTCCAGTTTGCACAGATGGGTTATATGTGTATTTGATATGAGTTCTTGGATTAACTTAGAATATTCTGGGCAGTTATAGTATGTGTACTATATGTCGTGGTACAATACTGCTTTCTTCATAGTTTTGTGGCAGAGATTTTATTAAAACTGGAAGGGGGAGTGTTGAGATTGTAAGAAACAAAAATAAATAGAAGGTTTTTCTTTTCTCCTTTTTTCTTTAGTTTAGACATAGCTAACCAAAGGTGCATCTAATAGGGTGTTGAACAGAAATGAAACTGTATGGGAATCAGGACAGATTCATTTTGGTTGTTTAATAAACATCTGGATTCGAGAATTAATCTATTTAGAAGCTACAGTGTTTCTGTGTGTGACAGGATGAATTCTAAGAGCTGCTGTGACACCCCCTGTGGGCCACCCTAGTCTTGCCCCTACTTCAAGGTCTTTCATATAACCCCCATTTCTGTTGTACCTGCCACACCTTGATGTTCCTTCTGTGCTGATGGTAGGGTTGCCCCTGAATCCTGGAATGGTCTCCTCAGTGCCTAATGGATCAAATTGGTTTCTGGCTTCTGGGTCCTCCAGCCACTAACAGAGCCTTGTCTGTTTTATGCAGACTGCTCGTGTGCTCTGTTGGAACTATTTGCACCCGACTGGCACAACTTGAACTCGGTTACAACCCATGACCCTAGTGACCTTAATCAAGTCTTAGGGGCTCCAATTGTCATCTCCAGCCTCCTTAATAGCCATAGCCATGCCTCGCAGATGTCACTCAGTCATCTTTCATTGTCCTGTACAGGCTCCATCCCTCTTGGCCTCATTCTGCAGGTTACTCTGGGCCCACTTGTTCTCACCACCTTCTTGACCCCAGCTTTTCTCTTTCTCAGTGCTCTGACTCTGGGCCCCCTCAGTTGCCTGCCCCAGTCTCCTTCACCTCTCTCTCTCTAGCATCCCTATCCCTGATAGGGTTTGAAACACAGAGTGCCTCTTAGGGACCCCTCCAGGGCCTCCTTACCATCTCTGCTATAAGAAAGCAAAAGACACAGCCCATCTGGACACTCACAAAACAAAGAACTCAAATCATCCCCACCCTGGGCAAACTTAAAACAAAATGGAGCGGAGCCCTGCCTGTATGCCAGAGCTGTGGCATACAGGGCTAGAGTAAGCCTGCTGACCTGGGGGGGGTGAGTTTCTAATACTAGAATAAAGTCCCTCTCCTTCCAGCCCGTTTGTCCTATTATGCATGGTAAGCCTATTGTTCTCTCATTCATCTGTTCAGCCCTACCTGGTTTCTGTGCACCTGTAGCACAGCTGTTAGTAACTGCTGAAACCCTGTTTCCCTGTATTGATTTTTGTCTAAATTCCTATCCCTCCAGGCCACAAAGACTCTGCTTTTAAAGGGTCATTGCGGGCCCTGTTTGTCCCCCAGCCTTCTCCCGTTAACTAGGTAAGGGTTCACTATTACACTATGGAACACCTTTTTCATTTATCTGGAAAAAAAATTATTAGCAAAACAGATCTGGATATTCTAAAAGAGCAGGAATGGGTCCGAAAACATCAATTATTCTTATAACAGATCCTTCATATTTAATCCAAAGCTTTTTTTTCACAGTAATTATTCATAGTTTGGAAGTTCTTTCAACTGATTTAAGAATTGCAGTGTGTACTTGCCACCTATGTAATGCAGGATTTTAACACAAAAAATGCACCCCTCAGATCCAGTGGCCAAAGCCCTCCTTTCATAGAATCATAGAAGTAGGGTCAGAAGGGACCTTGTAGATCTTCAAGTCCGACCCCCTGCCTGGGCAGGAGAAAAGACTGGACTCAAATGAGTCCAGCCAGGTAGGCATCAAGCATCTTCTTAAAGAT
>NW_017728912.1:16531022-16553141 GCF_001723895.1 Crocodylus porosus
GCCCATCACAGATGTGCTCCTTGATGATCTTCTCAAAGAGTTTCCCAAGGATAGAGGTAAGACTGATGGACCTGTAGTTGCCCGGGTCCTCTCTCTTCCCTTTTTTGAAGATGGGGACCACGTTAGCTATCTTCCAGTCATCCAGCACCTGGCCCAAGCACCACAAGCGCTCATAAAGCCGTGCCAAGGGCCCTGCAATAGCCCCAGCTAGCTCTCTCAACACCCTGGGGTGGAGAGCATCTGGACCTGCTGACTTGAATATGTCCAGCCCCTCCAAAAGCTCTCTAACCCGGTCCTCCCCAACCTGAGGTCTGGAGGCGTTCCCCTCAAGTCCATCTGGCATCACAGCAGGGAAGTCCCAGTCCCTGCACAAGAAAACGGACATGAAGAATTGGTTAAAGACTTCCACTTTCTCCTCTGGCGCAACCACCAGATTGCCCAGTGTACTTTGCAGAGGCCCCACATTACTTGGTGCCTTCTTCATCCTCCCTATGTATTTGAAAAGGGACTTTTTATTATCCTTGATCTTGGATGCTAGTCCTAGCTCTTTGTCCACTTTAGCTTTCCTGACAGCCCCCCTACAGGCCTGAGAAGAGGAGGTATAATCCTCTTCGGAGATAGCACCCCCCTTCCACCGGGTGTACGCCGCCTTTTTGGCAAGCAGGCATTCCGGACGTCCTTGGTGAGCCAGGGGGGCTTTCGGGCACTCTTGCCTCCCTTGCATCTTGTTGGGATGGACTCCCCTTGGGCCCTGAGTACCATTTCCTTAAGGAACGACCACTAGTCCTGGACACTGAGTTCCTCTGCCCTCAAGGACCCCAGGGCCTCCCCCACTAGTCTCCTCGGCTTGTTGAAGTTGGCCCTCCTAAAGTCTAGGGCCACCGTCTTGCTGCAGGCCCTTGACGCCACTTAGCTTTCTTTCCAGCTAAGGTTGCTTAGCATGGTAAGACCTGGAATATGTAATTTCTAATCCGTGTTAAACAATCATTTAAAATGGCTTTTTTTCCCAAAAATGTTCATATTGGTCTATAGTTTTAAAATGTACTTAATATCTACCAGGATATAATAGGATATTGTAATCTAGTTAGCCCGCTATTTTCAACTGGAATTGTAATTTCCTTTCTGCTAGATAGTTGAAAAGATTTTGAAGTGCTGTTTGATGGTTCTCCTTATAACCTCCAGTTTATAGTGGTATTTACAGCATTACATGATTTTCACTATACTAAGTGTGTAGAATATTACCCTGCTGCAGCTATTAAGTTAAAGGCAGCTGAGGAGGTATATGGGGAGTAATACACATGGACTCTGAGTTTTAGCTCTTTTCCTGAAAGCTGCAGTACCTGTGAGGTACATGTTGTTTTAAACAACTGAATATATATTTCATCATATGTAAGTCTATAAGATTACATCTGGGGTAGGGAGCAACTGAAATGCATTGGTCAACCTTTCACATGCATGACAGACTTTTCTTTTTTTGGCCACTTTCATTTCTCTCTAAGTTCTATTTTTGTCTTTTAGTCCGTAAGGTCTTTTTTATTTAGTTTTCCTGAGGCAATAGATGATTCACAGGGCTGAGTTTATTCGAGAGGACATGAATTCAGTCACCCTTTTATTCTGAGCTATCAGTTCCTACAAATATAACCGGCTTCGTGGCGCTCTGCAAGAAGGTCAGCCTGAAAAAGAGGTAGCATTTTAGAAATTCACATTAATGTTCTGTCATAAATATGCAACTACCTTATCTTGAAAACTTCACCTTCCTCAGACGTCTCAGTTTCCTCAAGAAAAGACTCTTAGGTGGCCAGGAGAACAAAGGGAATTTTTTAATTGTCTCCTGTGACACTGAGCTATGTACTGATTTGTTGAGTGATCTGATTCTGTATACAATTTATTTTTTGTTTCCTGTTATTTTGGCCACATCTTGTAATAGTGTACTGTACCTTTGCTATCTGTTATGGTGTTGGGGGCAGAATATACAAATAGAGACAATGCAGACATCTGATATGAAAAAGTATGCTGTTGGTCAGATAATGGAGTAGGCAATGCATGTTTGGCATTGATGTTGAAACAGGAATTACAAAATACCAAACCTGCACTTGTTTTAGGTTCAGTGTCATCAGTAAAGCAAAAATGTTTGTATACAGCAAGGCAAGGCCATGATAAATCGGGCTAGTCGGCTTGGAGTCCCTTTGCCAGCCATTGGCACAAAACAGTAGAGACTGATGTAGCAGTTTTGGGTCAGCTAGGGGTCAAAAGGCAGATTGCCCCAGGTCACCAGCTTCAAACTCAGAAGCCACTGGCTCTGGTGTGCCTGCTTGATCAATTTACTTGGTTGATCCTGATTAAGTTCCTGAGGTAGGTAGTAAGGACTATTGTGTGTGGCTGAATATTTTTAGATTGTGCATGTTTTTTAATGGAGAGTGACTAGCAAATTGTGTGCGCTGCTAAAAGCAAATGATATTAGTGTTTTGGAGTCTATACCTAGAGTTATAAGAAGTAAATGTAGCTTCCACCTTCTTGCACTGTCTGGCGAAGTTCACCACTCTGTGTGTGTGTGTGTGTGTGTGTGTGTGTGTGTGTGTGTAATGTATTAAAGTTGAACATAGTCTAAATATTTAATACAGTTTTTGCCATCCTCAGTGCTTTCCTGCATGTCTTGTCATGCTATATTCCAATAACATAACTTGTGAGAACTTAGTCATTCTTCCTCTTTTGCTGGGTAATATAGGCTAAGATGGGGTGGGTTTGTTGCCGAGACTACACCTTCAGATGACTACAGTGCAAAAATAGGCATGGCGTTCAGTATGACTAACTCTGACATCTGTGAGCAAGTCAGTTTTAATACTTGTGGCAAGGGATTTTGCCTAGGGAGCTGCTGCTATTCAGAAAAGGATACTGGATCCCCCTGTCAGATGTTTGGAGAAGCTATGAAAGGGTTTTGACACAGAGCAGATAAAGTTGGTTGGAGGCAGACATGAACTGAATACCTGCAGCGAGATTTCAAGGATCTTCTGGCAACCTAGGAAACAATTGGCTTTTTAGTATTGCCAATAATGAGGACAGACTGAGGAACAGCATCTTTATATTTTATTTGGTACTTTAAACTTTATAAAGGCACTTCTACAGCTGGCTGGGCCACAGTGTGCCTCAAAGTGGTGGAGCAGGCAGCCTTGTACTACCCCATCTCCACATGCCACGCCCCAGTTTTTATATCTGGTTACCCACAGGCTACTGGAAGTGACCTGCCATAGAATCTGGGGCTCTTGGGCCTGGTGAACATAGTGACTGGTGGCAGAAGAGCGAGTGAGGGCTGACACCCCTGTCACCCTCCGACTGCTTTGCCTTTTACCACTGCCCGTTCTTTCTCTGCGGCTGCCAGACCTGCTTCCAATGTCTATGTGGACTTGGAGTCAGACCTCTTGCCACTGTGTGCACCATACTGGTATCAGAGCTAGTATCCCAGCATAAAATGTGTTGGTGGCAGCAGCGCCAACTGCAGCATGGGGCATACAGCATATGGCAAGACCTGGAGCTGCATTGCCACAAGACAGGATCACTGGAGCCACCTTGTGCCCTTGACTGTATCTAACCTGCAAAGAGACCTGTGGTCTGAATCCAGCCAGGGAGCAGGTGAGTTTGACATCCCTGCCATAAAGCATTTGATGCGTTAACCAGTAATTTAATACATATTTAAGAATGAACTAGAAGCCATTGCAAACTATGAAATGTGGATGATGTATGCAAAAAAAAATTAGAGCAGAAGCTACATTCAGGAATAATTGAAGCTTACAAGCATTAAATAAAAGGGGTTCAGTAAGCTGGTCTGCAACTGAAACGGGCATAAATAGTAGTGGCAATACCTAAACTTGGGAGGGAAGGTCACAATATCCTTGGCAAACTAAATCCTGGTAAAACAAACTCAGTATTCTCAAATATGACTAATTTAGATGAGGAAACTTGGGGAGGTTGGGGTGGGGGGGGATTTCCTCCACCTTTCTCTGAGGCCTTGGGATGTTGGCCACAGCTAAGACTTGGTATTTTTGACAAGGAGTGGCGGCTCCTTCTACTTGTAGTTGGCAAACCCAGAGGTTCCTGGCTAGAGGTGTTGCCAATTGTGTCATACTGACAGCTAAATTTGGGGTCAAGAAGTAGTTTTTCCCCCAGTTGACTGGTACAGATCATGGGGAGGTGGGGCGGTTGCCGTCCTTTGTAGTGTGGATCATTTTGTGTGCTCTTCTGAGCCTGCATTAAACCAGACTTGCTTGTTGTTGCAGTAGGAGGTTATTTGTGCTTCCTTCTTCTCCCTTGTTTTTACCTATGGCATATTCAAGGGTATTCTTGATGCTGTAGGTACTTTGCATCTGAGAGTTGAAAGTGGCAGTTGTGGGGATTGTGTTAACGATTGTCTGCAGCATTTTAAAGAGTGTGTGTTTTAGTGAGGCTTTGTTGGCTAGCCAAAAGCACCAAAAAGCTCCACTGAAGCCCCCGATCTTTACAGATGCTGCAGAGTCAAGTTCAAGTAACTGCTGTTTTATCTGATAACTGCACTGCTTTGTTCAGGAAAACACCTTTTTTAACCTCTGCAAGCGTGGTTCCATAGGTGCTGAGCACCTGCTAATTTTTTTTGTGGGTGCATGAGCTCTGGAGTACTGAGTCGGTGCCTATGTCTGCATTCCTTGGGAAAAGAACCTAGGTTGATTCTCAGATCTTACAGTCTGCAAAGTGGAAAAATATATTTTTAGTTGTAAAAAGAATAAATGCAATTTGGTATCAGTGAGCTACAAGAAATATTGATCCTTATGATGTTAAAGTTATTTTTCAGAGTAAGGCCCTACTGTTATGTAGCTGGGAATATGTGGTCCCAGAAACTTAATATCAAAGAATATAGTTATGCACAGCCTGTAAGCTTTACACAGTGTTCTCTCTTAGGAATATACTAAAGCTTTATGTAGTTCAACTGTTTTTTTTACGCGTATATGCTTTAGGAGGACATTGCTAAAGAGTGCTAAAGATTTTGCGAGCTGGCAGTGTATAAAAATATAATATGATGAGTTAGCCATAATACACTTAATTTTTTTAAAATGGAAGCTAATGGAAGAAAGATACTGGAATTATTATTCAGTGTGGAACCTGCTGGAGCTGATTGGAGCTGATTAGCATCACTGCTGTAATTATTTTTAAAAAACATGTAGAAATAGATACCTGTTCTTTTATTTAAAATCTGCCATTCAGTAAATACTGAAGTTAAGCCATTATATTTTAGTAATTTTCTGCTTCATTAATGATTAAGATTGCTAATCTTGTGGCACTATCAAAATATAAAAAAGAAACATTTTATATACTTAAGTACTACACACCATTAAAAAAAGAAAAACACCTGTGTCGGTGCACATGTTAATATACCTCTTTCTCTGTGAAAAAAATTAGAGGCTGATGATCTCAGCAAATTTTCTTGCAAAGTCAGAATTGAAGGCAACAACACTGTGTTTTTGTTCTTATCGCACATGCCTGGAGTTCTACCTTTTTTCTACTCAAAAGGGTAAAGTCCATTGTGCTTTCTGAGATAATTATCACCAAGTTCAGATAGGTTTGCATAAGCAAACAAAAGGTTATTGTCTAGCCCCTGGCGGAAGAATAGTTACCATGCTTCATTTTAATTTTAAAGTAACAGGGACAACAGAAAATGTTGGAAACAGAGAAGTAGCTGGCTTGTTCCTTGGACTGGTGCCAGAAAAGTAGTTTCCACAAAGGTTTTTCAAGGTTTTGTTCCCATTTATGCTAAGGTTTCTATTTACTGCTCTAATCATGTGACAGAGCCTCAAACTTTAATGTAACTATATTTAACTACCACTCTCCAGCCTCTTCGTGATTCCAGAAGACTATAAGGTGGCATTAATGTACATGAGATTCAGACTTTTTTTTTGCTTTACAAAATGCATGTGTGACTCTTCTCTGATTTAGAGAACACTGCAGGATCTATGAACTGATTTGTCTCAGACGGATATAGTACTATAAATTCTCTCTGCTGCTCCTTCCCAGAGGAGTAAAGGCAGATGACTTCTTTTTCTTAAGCATATAGCTGTTACATCTGGAAACCTGTTCCAAGAAGCAAAATATATTGGTAGCAATACTTGTCTTTAAGTTTGTGTCTTCCATGGTTGCAAGCAAAGATGAAATGACAGTACTGGTCTGACATGACTTTCTGAGAGAATGACAAAGCATTTTGGTAGTTTTTTTTTTAATCCATTTCCTATTTTTTTTTAAACAACTCAATTGCTAAATTAATCTTTTGGATCCACAAATCAGGTCTTTTTTTCCCCTTGTTACATATCAAAGACTCAAAGCTATTCCTAGGTTATCAGTGAATCAAACACAAAACTCATGCACGATAAGTGTACATATATTCAGTACATATTAAATATAAATTTTAAGAGATCTAATCTGAAGGATGGAGCTCCTAAAGTACTACAGTGACCTTCCACAGAAACACCTTCAGGTGAATGTCTTTCACCAATTACTAAAGCTTATTATCAGTGTATGCATTGAGAAACATGGGATAGGAGGGGCTAGAAAACATAACGTCACCAGCTCAAAACAGCTTCATTATTTAAGTTTGTGTGTTCTATTTTAGCAGTCTTCTTTTGTTTCCAGGAGGGTCCCTACCTTCCCCAATTCAGGCTTGATCCACAAAAATAAGATATAGGTTCCACCTGATTAAATGACTGGTCCTATTTCCAGTTTCAGAAACATCTAAGCAAAAGATGCTGCTTGTTGTCATTAGTTCTAAATATAAATGAAACATCTAAATCAGTCCCAAATTATTCCCTGAAGCAGCTTTAAAACCATGGCTTTTTGCTCATGTCTTTTCATGGGCAAGGATTGTTTCATATGTCATTATGACTCACTAATGTCGTCATTGGTTGTTACCAGTCATTAGGTCATGACTCATTTGAAATTATAAAATGACCTACTGCTGTTAAATCATGTACAAATGTAGCTACCATCATTCTTAACATTTATGGTGT
Source organism: Crocodylus porosus (assembly GCF_001723895.1). Classification (NCBI taxonomy): domain Eukaryota; kingdom Metazoa; phylum Chordata; order Crocodylia; family Crocodylidae; genus Crocodylus; species Crocodylus porosus. Next base: position 16,538,045 of record NW_017728912.1, read on the forward strand.
GCTGCAGTTTTTTGTTGTCTGACACAAGTGATTCATCATTATTTGGAGAGAAAATACACTCTGTCTCCTAAATTGTAATAACAGTGGGTGATATTTATACCCCAGCTAATGTGTGTGTTGATTTTCCAGCTATGTTGGAGCCACATTAGGGAAAGCAAAATGTAGTCATGGAGTAGAAGAAAACTGTGATCCTAGAGACAAAGATTTCCAGCAAACAATTTTGGAAGAGGTGTCAGGACATAACATTAGAATCCAGACAGCAGGATGGACCCCACCCTCTCCCCCCCAAAACCTTCCCCTTTCTGTGGAAGTCAACAAGAATGACTTTATGGTATTCCATACTAACAGATAACTTCTCTCCTTCCATCCCCCACAAGCAGATTTCAGGGGAGGATATTTGTTTAGTGTCCTTGGAACAGAGGTCCAGCACCTGTTGGATGGCAGCTTCTCTCATTCCTTTCGGCATGCCACAGTGGGAGCTTTGTCATGTGCAAACCTAGACCAGGGTAAAGATTTTGGCATGTGAGGAAGGAATTTGGGAATGATATGAGTTCTCTTGGGATGGAACATGACAGTATCATAGCCTTGAATATATGGGCTGTTAGCCATTTTACTTAAAGTATTATGTGTTGTTCATGGAAGCAATGACCTAAAAATAGTGCATAATAGTGTTGGCCCTGTAGTTCTGAACCCAGGGCTTGGAGCCAGGACCTCCTGATTAGAAATGTTGGCTCTGACACTGAATTCCTCCATAGCCCTGGGAAAATGACTATGGATAAATATGGTGTAAATTGGGAAGCCTAAATACCTGAACTGTACACTTGGGAGGCCCGAGTGAAAGCGGTAGCAGGAGGAAACCTCCTTTCCAATCTGCAGAGTAAAAGTTGATAATAGTTCCAGGTTATAGCATCAGAGATGGGTGGCGACCCTTATTACAAGTTGGATAGTCCTGAATTCGCCACTTCATTTACCTTCTTCGGCCTGTGTCAAAAACCCCTCTATGTGGCAGCATTGACAGCAGTTTTTGGAGGCGCACAGCTCTGTAGTGGGGCAGTTAGCATCCCCTAAGTTACAGAACTCTGTCCTCCGTTTCCCTTGCTCTCAACCACTGTGTAAGCCAACTGTATCCTCTTCTCTTGTATGTGGAGCATCCTATGGATATGGAGAAGTACGAAAGGTTAGATTCCACTGTACGCCAAGTATGGGCTGCGGGTGGTTATGAGGTGACAGAGAGAGATCATCACCAAAAAGACGTCCACTTCATCCATCTGTGCTCTGTAGAAGCTTCATCCAGGTAGAGCTGGTTTTCAGGAGAGATGGGGTACTGCTGTAGATCTAAAACTAAACAGATGAATTCACCAAGTATCTTGTGTGTGAAGGAAAATCAGTGGTTGCAGGAGTTATTGAAACAACTAGAGATGCCCCTTGCTCATTAGTCTGTAGAGAGTAATTCCTTCCAGAGCCTCATTGGACAAACCCTGCACAAAATCTATTTACTAAGGCTCTGCAGAGGCATGGAGGCTTTGGATGTTTACTCTGTTTCCTCCATCTGATAAATTGGGACTCTTGCTTGCTTACCTCACTCAGGTGCAGTAAGGATTACTTAGTTAATGTTTGTAACATGGCTTCAAGATTAGATGTGCTTAGTTTTATTATTGCTGTTCTTTTTTGTCTGTATGACTATGCTGGTGGAAGGTCACCTTTCACTATATTTTCACACTGTTTTGAAATGTATTTTTATCTTGATTTTTATACAGCACCAAAAACACTACCTACTCACAGCTTTTAATATAGGCTTAAAATTCAATTACAAAAAAAGAAGATATCTAGCCACCTCTCATCTTTCTTAAACCTAGAAATTAAGCAACCTCAGACTGTAAATGAAGTCCACCCACTTTCCTGTCCTCCCATAAAAGCCTAAGCAAATAGGTGGGCTTTGCACTGTGATCTAGTGATTCAGCAGCTCCTAGCTCAGTTCCATTCATATCGTCATCCCTTACCTACCAGGAAAGAGGTGCAGCTCCTTTATAGGTCATGGAAAGCAATGGTTTGTCCAAGCCAGGCAGTTGACAAGTCCTTATCTTTAACGCCCATATTTTTGAGAGGGAAAAGCATTTTGTGGTAAAAAGTAGAGTGTACTTCAAAAAGTAAAAGCACACATTCACCAAGAGGATTTGTGTATTTTATCTATGAGTAAGGTGTTGCATATCTTGCAGCTTTTGTGGTCTTGCATATACTATGTGCAGTAGGGTTTCCTTCATTCCTCCTTTCCTCTATACACATTCCCAAGTGTGCCATTTTCTGATCCCTCCTTTATTTCAGGAACTTCTTGCAATTCGCACCCCCTTTCTCCTGCCGAGGTTCTGAGCCTCACGATTTCCCATGCCTTGTACCAGGGACTTATGCTGTGTCAGTAAATTCCCCCTCTTCCCCTCCAACCTAATGGTTCAGTGGGTGGTCTTTCCAAGTCGTTTCAAAGATTTTGTTTGCCTTCTCCCCCCAAGCCAGCAGTTCTATGTTTCACCCTCTTCCCCATACCCAGCTCCCTAATTCTTCCCCGGTGACAGTGACCATGTGCATATTCCTTATCTCCTCAGGCTGCCGTGACTTTTACTCTCCAAATGTGTGTTGGCTTGGAGGATACATCAGCCAGAATGCCAAGTGTTAGGTCCTATTGGAAGTGCCAGTTGGGTTCCTGTTCTGTTCAAAAGTTGTAATAGGTGTCATTCACGAGTTGTTTGAGGTGTAGACAGCTGTAGATATAATTGAAACTGTGGCTCTACCAAACAAATAGCCAGGGGATCCATATAACCTCCATTTTTCACCTTCCTGCTTACTATTTCCCCTTGCGATAAGTTGGTTTTTTGGCTACTGAAGTTTGTTGATAGGATTTGGAATGGAAAGAATGTCACATTCACAAGTTAGTGTATTACAGACAGACATAGAAATGCTATTAAGGCCTTTGAAGCTGAGCCAGTAACTGTTTGGAAATAAGTGTTTTATACAAATGGTTTATAGATTGCTGGGATTGCTTCAGACCTATTACACTGCTTGTAATTCATTTTAATTTGCTCAGTGTTTAAATGCAGTTATTCAGTACACTTACCTCACTATATACATTTCTGTCTGCGGTTTTGTTCTCAGTGCCTCCATGAAAATGATGGCAGGGTCCCAATTTGTGATCCCAAAGGGTGATAAAACATTCAGATGATATAGTCTGTCTTAATAGCTTAAAAGTAGGCTTTCTATTCAGATTTATGCCTTTTCCAATAATGTTTTTAAGACATAATATGGTTGAAGTGAATGTCCTAAAATATGGCACTATACAATAAGACATTTATGGCATTGGCTTTTCAAATACTGATCAACTTAAGGTTTGTTGTATTGTAAACCATCTGCACTGTGTTCTGTCAGGATCCCATATAAATATATCAAGTGGTGGGCTAAGGAGGGTGTGTCCTGGCCCCCTCCCCGTTTAAGGATTTTGTTACGTAATGAAAATACATATTTCAGTAAGTGCAGTTCTCTAGTTGCACCTAACCAGTCCTTTTCATAAATTGCTCATGCTTCTGTTAAAAGTAGGCAGCAGCTAACTTGCATACCACGTTTGAGCTGCCCATCCTGTTTTTTGTTTCTTTTTTCTGAGCGGGTTTCAAGCAAGTTTCTTTAAGCTAACAGCTAAATTTACTACTCACTGGGTGCATCTACACAAGACGTTTACTGTGCAATTGCCTAATTAACTACACAGTAAACGTCTAAGCATCTACACATGCACTTGTATTAGGGTGCACAAAACTAATAAACTCCGCAGTGGTGCACGTGTAGATGTTGACCTCCTGGCTGGGGCATGAGGGTGCTTTAGTGCAGGGGCTACCTGCCATCTAGCCCTGCACTGAAGCACCCCCATGCCTCAGCCAGCCCCTCCGCAGCATGTTATGCCCAGTCGGAGCAGCTCGAGGCTGGTGTTAAGGAGTTTGTGACCCCTTGCGGAGCTATTCCCAAAGACACAGAGTCGCTGTCTGTCTCAAAATTTATTCAGCGTGCTGGGCACCCTGAGCAAACTCAGAGGCCCCGAATAAAACTTTACATTTTATAGTTTACAGACAAGACATGCGCGCAGGTGGGAATTTTCCACTGTGAAAGAAAACAAGATATCAGGTCAGTTTGAGAGACCCTTAATTGGTTCAAACTGGTTTTTGGCTACGTGCTTGTTTTTGAAATGCTAACTAATCCTTGATTACTTCAGACTTTAAGACGACTAAGGTTTAGTCATTCCAGAGTCTTATCAAACTGCGTTCGTGAAATGCTGAGTCTTGTTTTGTAGATGATTTCTACAATATTATCTATGATCTTGTTAGAAAATTTCTACACTGGCAGGTTGACCATAGGCCCCCTGCCAGCTGGGGATGCTGCAGTTCAGTTCAGTGTGCTGTGGTCTTGGCCCACATGTAAACTGCACACCTGGGAGCTTCCTGAGAGCAGTAAATTGTGGCACAATAAGCTCTGCAGTTTATTGCTGCCTGTTAATGGCATGTGAAGACATGCCTGCTATGGTATAGGTATTCCTTCTGATGAGTGTTTCTGACTGAATTAGAGAGTTTTATTTCTCAGTTCAGACAACATTGACCCTCCTTCACACTATACAGTATACATTTGGAAAGGTTCAGAGGCAGAATCTTCCAAAGCACTGAGGTGCTGATTTAGCATAAAATAATTGGTGCAATTACAGACTATTGATTAATATGTCTCTAAAAATTCATTCTAGGAGGAAATGAGTTTGGACCTCTGCTAACAATATTTCCCCCAAGTCTTCTTTTTCCAGTCTAAAATCTTTTCCTAGACCTGCTTCCAAAATTTTCATTAAAAAAAAAAATTGATATGTGAGCTGAAACTTGAATTACTGCATTTTCCATATGCCTTAATAAAGCCCGAACACTGAAATCCACCATTTGTTTGAAATATTGATAAGCTATTTTTCTTCCATCGATGCATAATTGCTGTCATAAGAGTTGCATAGCCAGTTTGTGGCCAAGGTCCCTCAGACATAATTGCTTTCAAGAGAGGTGGACAGAATATTAGCTAAACATTAATACAGCTACAGTGTCTTTAGGAGTGGCATCAACTGTTTGTGTAAGTGGAAAGAACTCACAGCGACAGTCCCCAGATAATGCCAACTAAGTGTAAGTTACAGTTGTTTTATTTAACTCCAAGTCTGAATCTCCACTGAATTATCTTGGTTCTGTCTCTATAAGAGTAGAAATAAAGGTATTAGTATAAATCTGGCCAACAGATTGAAGATTTAAGATCACTGAGTGCCAGATAAGTTTTGCTACTCAGACACACACATTTCTAAACAAATCATTTTGCGCATATTGGTTTCTCCTCTCATCAGTTCATCTCTGTATCTCTTTTTGATTTGTAACCCTCAGTCAAGGCCTGCATTTCTTTCTCTCTCTCCAGTATCCCCTCATGGGAGATCTACATGTTTCTTAAGCTACACAAAGGACAAGCTGAGCTGATTTTTCTCTCTCAAACGTTTTCCCTATTCCTTTCTTCTCTCATTATTGACAGTTTTATCATTCTCCTTGTCGCTTGAGCTTCAAGCGTAGGAATTATCTCTCACTTCTCCCTGTACATTTCTTTTTGCAACCAGGCTTTCCCAAATCATATTGCTTCTTCCTTTTTTTAGACAATGGGGTGTTCATTGCAGTGACATGGCAAGTACAGGATCTGGGTACATTGAAAATAAAGCCATTCCTAAATCCCACGTTTCAGTTTTTCTTTCCATTCGCCTAATTATGTTTCCACCTTGTTCTGTCTTGTCTGGACTAATGTATCTTCCATGTAGCTTCCCTGATGGCTTCTTCCCCTTCATCAATTCACATACCACTCTAATCATAGCACATTTCTTAAAGACCCTTCATTGCCTCCATTGGTTTTGCATGTTTGTAGTCCTCTTCCTCATTTTGAAAGCTCTGCATATTGTATATATAATATATGCCTTGCCTTGTCCTATGTCTCTATTTCATTCTCTGCATTTGTTCACTCCACTCATTTGCTATTATTCTGCTCCTTTCCCTCTCTTCATGCTTATGCTTTCATTCTGTACCTGAACTGACACCCTTCTTGATTTATGTTAACCATTTTTACTTTTGATTTTTGTTCATATTTGAGTTCCACTCTTAGACTGTCTGCTCCTTCCCTCTTGTTCTTCCTCAGTTTCTGCTGACAAATATAAGAGCATATATAGTTTTCCCTCTGTAACTATGTTGCAAAAATGCTGCGGTTCGTTTCTCGGGAGGCGAAGAACTCTCAGACACACTATTAGCAACGCAAAAGGTATATTTGCAAATAGGGTCAGAGTGAAGACAAAAGACCACACTCTGCCCTCAGGGAAAACTCTCAGCTGGGTTTTATCCTCTCTCTCCTGAGCACGTGTGCAGAAGCAGGAACTCTTACAACTCATTTCCGGTTCATACAAACATATATGAAATGACGTCATGTCATCCGTCGCATGTGCATTATAATTAACTACTTAAGTATGCGGGGCGGATAGGCATATATGCATTAGCTAATTACACATGCTTAGAAAGTTCTCCAGGTTACCAAAAGTTCAAACCCCACCCTTTCCCAAGGACACAGTCAATTAAATCATAGCCTTTGTAGTTTACAAGAGTAGAGGCAGAGGAGTTTGAAGGTATGTGTGATTTAGTGTTACAAAGAGATAGTAAATTAGCGAGATGTCCTTGGTGGTGTTTCTGCTTATCAGGTATGAGATACAAACTGTGCAGTTTTAACAACACTCTATTCACTATACATTTCTAATAATATTTCTATTTTAATAATATTTCTAACAACTACATGATGTATGTTTAATTAACTTGTTTGAACCCTTATCCTTCCTCTCCTTCTTTTGCCTGTCAAGTTCCAAGTTTGTCTAATTTAGATTTTAAGCTTTATAAGGTAAGACTTGTTAAGCCTTTAAAAAAAACCTCTGGAAATCATGCAAAGTCATGGCATTAATGTTATAATAAATAAAAATAAATAAGTAACATTGCTATATATGCTGATGTTGAATTTGACCCAGAGTCAATGGGGGACGAAAGAATATTAGGATTAGGGCTTTGCTTGATTCTTTTTTTCTTGTGTTTGGTTAAGGTTTTCAAACTTAATATGCACCATTGTTGACATTAGAAACTGTATTGATTATTACAGTTAAAATCAATATAATTGAAAGAATCCCCAAGATGGGGAGGACCAAGACCACTGCCACGATGAGGAAGCAACAGGTGGTGGTGGTTGGAGATTCCCTTATGCAACGGACAGAGGGATCCATCTCCTGGCCTGACCTGTTGTCCTAGGGGGTCTGCTGCTTGCCTGGAGCCTGGATCCGAGATGTCACAGAAGGGTTACTGACACTTGTCTGAGCCTTTAACTGCTACCCCATGCTGTTCATCCATGAGGGTACCAATTCATAGATTGTAGAGTTGGAAGGGACCACAATGGATCATCGTGTCCAACCCCCCTGCCCCTGGCAGGAAAGAGGACTGAGGTCAGATGACCCCAGCCAGGTGACTATCAAGCCTCCTTTTGAAGACCTCTAAGTTAGGTGATAGTACCACCTCTCTTGGAAACCCATTCCAGATTATGGCCACCCTTACTGTAAAAAATTTCTTCCTAATGTCTAACCTAAATCTGCTCTTCACTAGTTTGCACCCATTATTCCTAGTTACTCCCTGGGCTGCACTGGTAAATAGTGCATCACCAATTCCCTTTTGTCCTCCCTTGATAAACTTATAGACAGCTACAAGGTTTCCCCAAGCCATCTCTTGTGAAGGCTGCCAATGATACTGGCAGATGTCACCATGAGCAGAGAGACTACAGGGCTCTGGGTGCAAGGGTGAAGGGGCACAGGTACAGTGTGATTAGAATAATAGAGACGTGGTGGCATAGCTCGCATAACTGGAGCTCTATCATGGATGGGTGCAAGCTGTTCAGAAAGGACAGGCAGGGGAGAGGAGGAGGAGTTGCACTATATGTAAAAGAGTTGTATGATTGCTCAGAGCTCCAGTATGAAACTGGAGATAGGCCTGTTGAAAGTCTCTGGGTTAAGGTTAGAGGGGAGAGCAGCAAGACTGTTGTTGTGGTGGGTGTGTGCTATAGACCACCAGACCAGGAGGATAAGGTAGATGAGGCTTTCTTCAGACAGCTAACAGAAGTTTCCAGATCACAGGCCCTGGTTCTCATGGGGGATTTTAATCACTCTGACATCTGCTGGGAGAGCAATATAGCAGTACAGAGGCAATCCAGGAAGTTTCTGGAGAGCATTGAAGGCAACTTCATGGTGCAAGTGTTGGAGAGACCAACTAGGGTCTGAGCTCTTCTTGACCTACTGTTTGCAAACAGGGAAGAATTGGTGGGGGATGTAGAAGTGGATAGCAAGTTGGACAGCAGTGACCATGAGATGATTGAGTTCAGGATCCTAACAAAAGGAAGAAAGGAAAGCAGTAGACTATTGACCCTAAACTTCAGAAAAGCAGACTTTGACTCCTTCAGGGAACTGCTGGGCAGGATCTCCTGGGAGGCCAGTCTGAGGGGAAAAGGAGTCCAGGAGAGCTGGCTGTGTACCATAGGTGACTGGTAGGGGGTACATGGGGGTGCATGTGCCCCCCCCGACAGGGCCAATGCTCCCCCGATGGCTGACACTGATGCTGTCGGTAGGGCTGGTGCCCCCCTGACAGGGTCGGTGGCTTCTGCGGGTGCCCCCCCCCCAGATTTAGGAGGCACCAGTCACTCATGGGCTGTATTTTAAAGAAAACCTTACTGAGGACACAGGAATGAACCATCCCGATGTGCAGGAAGAATAGCAAATGTGGCAAATGACCAGCTTGGCTTAGCATTGAACTCTTGAGTGAGCTTAAACACAAAAAGGAAGCTTACGAGAAGTGGAAGCTTGGATGAACAGCTTGGGGGGAGTATAACATCCTCAGACATGCAGGGATGAAGTCAAGAAGGCCAAAGCGCAATTGGAGTTGTAGCTACCAAGGGACATGAAGGGTTTCTACAAACTATGTTAGCAACAGAAGGAAGGTCAGGGAAAGTGTGGGTCCATTACTAAATGGGGAGGCAGCCTATTAACAGATGATGAAGAAAAGGCTGAAGTAATCCGTGCCTTTTTTACCTCAGTTTGCATAGGCAAGGTCAGCTCCCAGACTACTGCACCTAGCAGCATAGCTTGGAGAGGCAGGGAACAGCCAACAGTGGTGAAAGAACAGGTTGGGGACTCTTGGATGTGTATGGGTCCATGGGGCCAGGTGCAGTGCATCTGAATTGGCTGATTGCAGACCCGCTGGGCATTATGTTTGCTTTTGGTGATGGGTAGAGGTTCCAGATTGGAAAAGGGCAAATATAGTGCCCATCTTTAAGAAAGGGAAGGAGGACTCAAGAAACTGCAGACCAGTCAGTCTCACCTTAGTCCCCGGAAACATCATGTAGCAGGTCCTCAAAAATCAATATCTAAGCACCTGGAGGAGGAAGGAGAGGTGATTAGGAACAGTCAGCATGGATTCACCCAGGATAAGTCATGCCTGACCAACCTGATTGCCGCCTATGATGACACAGCTCGCTCTGTGGATGTGGGGAAAATAGTGGTCGAACTATACCTTGACTTTACCAAGAATTTTTTATGCCATCTCCCACAGCAGTCTTACAAGCAAGGTAAGGAAATATGGGTTGGATGAATGGACTATAAGTTGCCTAGAAAACTGGCTGGATTGTCAGGCTCAATGGGTAGTAATCAATGGCTCAGTATCTAGCTGGCAGCTGGTATTGAGTGGAGTCCCTCAAGACTCAGGCCTGGGGCCAATTTTGTTCAATATCTTCTTTAATTATCTGGAGAATGGGATGGATTGTACCCTCAGGAAGTTCGTGCATGGTACCAAGGTGGGGGGAGTAGTAGATACGTTGGAGGGTAGGGCTACAATTCAGAGTGACCTCGACAAATTGGAGGATTGGACCAAAAAAAAATCTCATGAGGTTCAACAGGGGCAAATGTAATGTCTTTCACTTGGGACAGAAGAATCCCACATACCACTACAACCTAGGGACTCTGACTGGCTCAACAGCAGCTCTGCTGAAAAGGACCAGGGGGTTACAGTGGACAATATGATGGATAGAAGTCAGCAGTGTGGCCTTTTTGCCAAGAAGGATAACAGCATACTGGCCTGCATTAGTAGGAGTGTTGCCAGCAGATCAAGGGAAGTAATTATTCTGCGCTATTCTACACTGGTGAGGCCACATCTGGAGTACTGCATCCAGTTTTGTGTCCCCCCCCCCCAACAGGATGGAGACAAATTGGAGAAAGTCCAGCAGAGGGCAATGAAAATGGTTCAAGGGCTGGGACACGTGACTTCTGAGGAGAGGTTGAGGGAACTGGGCTTATTTATTCTAGAGAAAAGACTGAGGAAGGGATTTTATAGAAGCCTTTAACTGCCTGAAGGGTGGTTCCAAGGAGGATGCTCCCAGTGGTGACAAGTGACAGGACAAAGAACAATGGTGTCAGCTTGCTGCAAGGGAGGTTTAAGTTGGATATTAGGAAAAAACTTTCTCGGTATGAGGGCTGTTAAGCACTGGAACATGTTGCCTGGAGAGGTGGTGGAATCTCCATCTTTGGAGGTTTTTACGGCCCAGCTTGACAATGCCCTGGCCTGAGTGATCGCGTTGGCAGGGTGGGATAGTGTTTTGAGCAGGGGTTGGACTAGATGACCTCCTGAGGTTCCTTCTGACCCTAACCTTCTATGATTCTATGAAATCTATATTTCGTTTCTGAAATGTTTTTGAAAGGAAGGAAAAATCAGTAAAAAAAAAAAAAAAGCCAACCGTGCTGACTCCTGAGGTGAAGAGCTCAACAGCTGTTGAACAGTTACAGACTAGAACAGTGTTACAGACTATTTATATGTTTGCTGTTGAATATGAAAATAAAATTGAAAGTATTAATTACCTAGTGCAATTTTGGATATTGTGCAAGAAACTGTAAATATTATAATAATCCAAGGTTGTTTACTCCTGCTCTGTGATCCACCTCACATGTGGTTGTGGTCTCTACACAGTTTTAATGGGCAAATATTTATATATGTCTGGGACCCTTGCCAGGAGTCTCAGCTAAGGATTGAACGCAGACAGAGCTACACTTTTACTCAAGAAGTGGTCAGTAGTAGTCAGGTTTGAGGTGTCTTGATTCCATGGTTTGGAAAAACTTGTCCAGCATCTATCTGTCATATCTACTTTGTAGACAGACTTGCCAGCTGTACTCCAATTTGGCATCCATTAAGAGCACTAAGTATGAAAAGAGGGCGAAAAAGCCCCGGGGTGCACTAGCTAACCAAAAATGTGTTTTGCTGCCTCTTCCTAGCGGTGGAAAGTTCTGCAGCCAAGCACAAATACACACTTTGTTTTCTTAATGCATTTAAGGTGAATTATGAAACTCAGCGGGTGTCTTTTATTCATTTTATTCTCTTCTGTGATCACAAAGCATAGCAGTTAATATTACATATTCGTTTGCCCGGGTTATTCAAAAGCCTGACTGAATGAATAGAAGCTTGTATGCACTTCATGGCCACAGAAATAATTAGAGGCATACTGTGTGCCTTAATTTCTAGTCTGTTGATGCTTTTGACCAGTGGCTCAGTAGGAAGAATTGGCTCTGGTGCTGTTTCCCATTATGGCTGACTGGCATCCATTACGGTCTGAAGTATACATGGGAAAACCTTTTTTTTTTTTTTTTTTTTTTTTTTAAACAGTAATGACTACCTGGCAAGTTTTTACAATCCAGAAATATGAAAAGGGTCAGGTTCAGTTGAGGAAGAAAATGTGTTCCTCTTCATGTCTATAGTAGTTTGTTTATTATAAAAATGTTTCACTTCTTAAGCTATAGTTACTAGTCAAAGAAGAATGAATAAATAAAGACTACATTTCAAATGTTTCCCCAGGTGCAGTTAGTGGATGCTAAAGAACTCAATTTGAAAAAAAGTTATATTTATGAGTTCTAAGAACTAATGTTCTGCAGCTTTTATCATCTTTAATGGTAGGTGGATGGAGAACATGAATCTATGACTTTGTAATCAGTTAAGTGATATGAAACATGCTGATGAAAAACTCAAAGGGTTGCTTGCTATTATGTGAATAAATGTGCTGCTTTTGAACTCTCATGCAGACTATAAATGCCTATACTGCAACATGTCAGAGTGGCTATAAATTGTCCTCTCTTTCAAATGAACAGGCTTAAGCAGGGGCTTGGTGCTATAGTTGCTCTCTATTAACGACTTCATCTTATGGAAATTATTGGTTCTAATTTTAGAAATAGAATTAAACCATTTTTCAGAGAGCATTGTGGCCAAGAAGACAATCTTCTAAAGTGTACTTATTTGGTGCAGTTAAATTACATATAAACCACATTCCTAGCTATGGCAGCAATTTCAGTCTTGCACAATAGATCCCCAGGCCCTAAGAATTTACATGTAACGATACCCAGAATGCTTTTCTTCATATTATGTAGTTATTGAGGAGTTTGTCTTAATCTGATTTTGTTACCATTACATTTCCTCAAAACAGCTGCTTTACATTTAAAAATCCCCAAAGAAGAATGTGCAGTGTGTTTCTGGCTGCTGTCTTCATCCCCTCAAGCATTTCAGTTGAGAACATTTTAATATTGCTAAAATACTGACAGTCTTACTTCATTTCATTCTGTGGGTTTTTTTCCACAACACTTAATAATTCTCTGTATTTGCTTTTTTGTCTTGAAGTGAGTTATGAAAGAGTTTATTGTAAGCTCAGCATTCAAATTTGGCACATGCTTTACTGTATCTCCAAGATTGTTGCCCAAAGAAGAGGTCTAATTTAATTCCACTTGTACTATTGCTTTAGAGCAGGCATCTGCATGGCCCAGAGTCTTTTGATCTGGGCTGTGGGCTGTTGCTTTGGTGGCATTAGAGGGTGGGATGCTCTTTCTGTACCACACTGTGTCATATACCTGAGGGATCTGGTGCAACAGGAGCTCTGCCTTTGTCACGCTACTGTCAGGCAGCACTGGCTGTGGCAGAGGGGGACAATACCTGTGCCACCATGCAACTGAGCAGCTGGGAGAAGTGGTGGCAGCTGGGTCCTGTTGTCCACCCATCTCTTGCCTGAGCTGTATCATTCTGGTCCCTCACTGGAAATGACTGCTTTAGAGTATATTTCATAGACAGATATATTTTTCTAAGTGATTCAGTGAGACCTATGAGAACACATGGCATTCCCTATTTTATAACAGGTGGAGGTCATGACCTGAATTATAGTGATTCTATAATAAACAGGAAGGGAAAGAAAATGTTTTCTTTTTCTAGATAATATTCAAAAAGTCTTGGTCAGCTGATGTATCAAGGAGTAGACTACTAACTTGATAAACTACTACTTTCTCATGACTAAGGGTCAGATTCAAAAAAAGACTTTGAAACCTGAAGTTTGCCGAAGTCCTAGTTTATGTCCCTAAATTCAATATATGATCCAGGGGAAAAAAAAGAATGTCTCCCAGGTGCCACTTAACCCTTGAGACATCTAAACTTACTAGGGCTACAAACAGATGTTGCATTTGTCCTGGGATAAACATTTTATTCCAAAGCAAAGTGCAGTCATCTGGAATTCCAAGCCTGTCATCCTGGGATAAACCTGGGATAAAAAGGTCCACAGGATAAGAAGTACTAATAGTTTCTCTCAGGACATTGCAAAGTGCATCTGAATAGTTATCCCAGAATTGCGTCTGTGGCAGAAAAGCAGAAGGGTGATGTGTGTACATACCAGTCCCAGAAAATTTCTGCTCTGGGACAAACATAAGTACAACTTGTCTAGGGATAAATGCAATGTCTGTTCCTAGTCAAGGTGTCCCCCTTTTTCACCTGAAATTTTGCGGCATACCTGCAGTTATTCAATATGTGTCCAACGCTATCTCAGCCTGAGTGATGAAGCAGGTTAATTCTTAGTGGTAATCAGAATCCAGGCAGAGTAGTAGTGAAGTCCTCAGTGGTGTCCAGTCTGATAGGTATGATTGGAATATGGCTACTACAGCAGGACTGGATCCCTTGCAAAATGCACAGGAACTGCTTTAGTTTTGAAACTTATCTGGAGAAGGTGGAGGAGCTGTTTAACTGTTATGTAATAATCCAGTGCTTGGAGCATTCAAAGTCAGACAGCTGGAAATAGTGCCCTCCTCAGCCTCACAGGGTCTACACCTCACATATCCAAGGAAAATGCTCAATGGACACACCCCTGTTGAAGGTTTGTCACTGCGCAAAAGAAAAAGCACAGGGTTCATGGAGCCAAAAGGCAAGGGCAGAAGGAGGACCCTAGTCATTAGGGCACTCACATGGGAGCAGAGTCCTGCTTTCAAACTTCTACTACTTGGATCTGTTTAATGTAATATTGCTATTTAATGTAAAGTGCATGAACAGTTCTGGGAACAGGGACTGTAACCCAAGACAACCCCGTCTTAGATGAGTGCTCCAACCAGTAGGCTAGAAACTCCCTATTGGCTATATCTAAGCCACTTCACAGTCAGTATTTGGGATTTTGTATCATCCATCTGACGCTCCTAACACTCCCCCTGCTATATGAAGTCTAGCTGCCAAACTCTATGATGATCTTTCTGATGCTACTCTATGGGCATGGCACCTAATTTGTAGGCGCTTGGGTGTAAACTTAGGTGTTATCTTTTATATAGTTATTTCTAATTCCTTTATGGGTGTAGTTAAATGTGTTGTGCAAGGAAGGGTTTTTTTCCCTATTTTGTCTGGCTAGGAGCTTCTGACCTTTTTTGTGCAGACTTTGGTAGTGATTGTTACCTTTGTCATGTTTTATAATTGGAATTTTGCAAAGGACTCTAAAAGGAGGCTATTCCTTAGATCTGCTGCTAAAATGAAGCCTCTTTTAGAGCTGCCCAGTTACTGAGATTACTCACTGTAAACCCAGGTTACTGGTATTTCATAGACATTAGGGCTGGAAGGGACCTCGGGAGATCATCGAGTCCAGCCCCCTGCCCAAAGGGCAGGAAGTCAGCTGGGGTCAT
>NW_017728912.1:16553241-16556794 GCF_001723895.1 Crocodylus porosus
ATGGTGAAGGTGATCAGCTCGTGGTCGCTGTCACCCAACTTCCCATCAATCACTAGGTCGCCGATTAGGTCGTCCCCCGTAGCCAGTACCAGCCAGGGTATGCTGGTATCTGCACTAGTTAGGTGTTTTTTCTTCAGATGGGGTTTAACCTCTTGGTTGTGACCTATAAAGTACTAAGTGCCATGGCATATGCCTATTTAATCAGCCTCATATTTTGCTATGCAGTACTGCAGAAGTTGCAGTCAGCAAAGATGCTCAAGATAGTGTGCCTTCAACACAGAAAAGAAGCAGCTGCTGGCAATGCGTTCTGCTTGAGTGGTCCTCAGTGTTTTAATTTATAATTTACTCTTGGTTAAAAATAACCAGAATTAGGTACCGTTTGATAGAGTTATGTTGTTTTGTACCAGCTGAGGAGCAGGCCCCTGCAAAAAATTTTCTACAAAACTCAAAACTAGTAAAAACTAATAGGTGGCATTTTCTTGTTCCTGCACGCTTAAGATATGCTTTCCCCCCTTGTACAGGCTTGTAATATATTTATTTTGATGATCTTTACAGATATGTTTAAAATTACGATTTTAAAACAGTCTGTTTAGTATAAGTTAAAAATGTTAGCCTAATACTTATCTTTCCCGTGTATATTTTTTTTTTCAAATGGGACTTTTCCTGACTTAAACAGGATCTAACTCTTAGGGACTACAGGTTAGTGACTATCTCACATTTCAGTAGAACAACCCATTGATCTGTGTTCCCCAGAAACATACAAGCTGGTATCTTTGAGGCTACTTGTATACTTGAGTTTTCTAAAATTATACTTTGAAGAATGCCATTCAGCTTTATCCTTCCAACTCATGTGGCACTGTCAGCAACGTAGGGCTCAGAGCTGTTTGTGTTTTCTTAGTTTAGTTGGTCAAAGAAAGACTCTAAAAACCTGAAACATCCTGAACTGTAGTAGGTAGCCTAGCAGTTTCTCCAGACCTTCCTCAGAAAGATCAGTGTCCTATGACCTACTTGGTGGGTAACTTGAGCAACTATAAATATATTGTGGCCTCGTACATTTTCAGATAAAGACCTCAAATGTTCTGAGAGTAGAAGGGGGTAAGAAACAAAAGTGGGTCACACACAATGACTAGAATATATTGTTCAGTTGCCATAGCTGTATTTAATTAAAGTGGGGGGATGGATTATACCACTGTGTCAATGACAAGGTAAAGCTACACCTGCTGCAGTTCTGGACAGTTTATTTCTGTGGGGGTGATAGATGTGTTCTGGGATGGACAAGGAAAGAAAATGTTCAAGGTCTAGAAGGTTTTAAAAATGGTGAGAATACAGGTTTTATGTTTCATAGTAGTTAGGGGCTGGAAGGGACCTTATGAGATCATCAGGTCCAGCCCCCCTGCTTTTAGGCACGAAAGAAAAGACTGGTGCACTGGTGTGCATCCAGTGGTCTTTTTGAAGGTCTCCAAGGTAAGTGACTATACCACCTCTGCAGGAGTTTGTTCCAGACTCTGGACATGTAAACCATAAAGATGTTTTTCCTTACGTCCAATCTGAAGTAGTCCTCTAGCAGTTTATGTCCATTATTCCTTGTCTTCCCCTGGAGTGCCTTGGTGAACAGATGTTCTTCCAGCCCTTGATGTTTGCCTCTTACATACATATAGGCTGCCATCAAGTCCCCCCCTAAATCTTCTTTCAGGCTGAACAGTCCCATATCTTTCAGCCTCTTCTCAGATGGCCTGTCCTCCAAACCTCTAATCATACATGTGGCCCTCCTTTTGACTTTTCTCCACATCCTTCTTGAAATGCAGTGCCCAGAACTGAACTCAGTACTCCAGCTGCAGCCTCACCAATGCCGAGTAGAGCGGGAGGATGACATCCTTAGTTTTGCTTGAGATGCATTGGTCGATGCATGCCAGTTTATTATTTGCTCTGCTGGCTATAGGATCGTATTGTTAGCTTACGTTCATTTTGTGGTTGATCATGATCCCCCAGGTTCTCAAAACATATCTGCAGACCATGATGGTGTTCTGCATAGTGATTTAATAAACTAGTCAAACATTCTTAAATTACACAAGAGTTATTACCATACTGGAAATCTTAACATTTGTATGCATAATTAAGAAGCAGTTTGGGATTGCAGGATACCATTTTATAAGGAAATGTAGGGTGGGACACCTCTGCTAACAATTCTTCCCTCTAAAAAAAGTGCTATGGTCTAATCCAAGGCACAGATATATTAAAGTTGTAAGTCTTATATGTCTAAAATATCTAATAAATTTCTGTGTTTATTGGCCTATCACCACCTCTGTATAGAGATTTTTTTTTTAAATTTCCAAGACAGAAATCATAAGGCATGATCCAAGGCAATGGATTATTAAAACGATTGAAAAAAATCTATAGCACAGCCTTCAGTTTCTCATAATCCACAAGGGTTTCTGTCATACAGTTATTTTCCCAAATTTTATTTATCCTAATGTATGTTTTTTATGGTGGTTTCATTGAATTGCACCATTTATTACAGAATCTGAACATAGCTCATGCTTCCGTGTCTTGTTTTTCATAGCTACATGTTACATTAAAGTTATTTACAGCTGCCTGCAGGAAATAAAAGTTTTAAAGATTTTTTTTTCCATTTATAAAACCTTGTTCCCATTGATGCTTTCCTCCTAATTGGTCTGTCAGCCTTTCACAAACTATGCTCTTTTACCAATTATGGTGACTTTTTACTGTGATATATGCCAGTAGCTAGTTTACAGATGGAGAGAAATGGAGATTTACTGCAATACAATAATTTAGAATTTATAAAAGAGCTTTGGATTTAGTCTGGCTCTTCAGCTCTTTATTTGTAGTTTGAGTTTAATTTTTAAGCATGAAAATTTTTATATTAAATTGTGATAAGAAATCACATTTTTCTGCATGTTGAGATTTGATTCTCTCCTTTTCTCATGTTATTTTTGGTGTTCATTTTTACCTCTTTATCTGTCTATTTTTATGTTTCTCAAATGAAAAAATATGAAGATGGGAGTCAGGCAATTTTGCTTTGCTAATCCATACAAACACAGGTAAAAATAGGAAAGAGGAAAATAAGTATACAAATCTTTTTGACATGTTAGAACTTTTACTATAAGCTTGGAATTAAAATCTGGTTTTCCTCTTCTTCCCGACTTCTTTTCCCCTCCTCCGTGTTAGAATGTATTCATACTTCTATTTACTGATCTGCATGATGTCAAAATGATAAGGATTATCTTTTTTTTTTATTTGCAGAACTATGGACTTCAATTGAATTTCATTCTTGTGTATATTTTATATAAAGATTTGGCTCATATGATGGGTTTAATGTTTTATACTACAATCAAAAACAGGGGGAAAAAACAAACCTATTGTGTCATTGGACCTTTGTATATACCAGTATACATATAATAGAATACTGAACTCAGATGCTGTTTACTTGGATTCATCCATAGTTTCATAGTGTCTAGGGTCGGAAGGGACCTGAGCAGATCATCTAGTCCGACCCCCTGCCATGGCAGGAAAGAGTACTGGGGTCAAACGACCC
>NW_017728912.1:16556805-16569927 GCF_001723895.1 Crocodylus porosus
CTTCTCCAACTATCGTCCTTAGCTCATTGAAGTCTGCCCTCCTAAAATCTAGGGCCGCTGCCTTACTGCATGCCTTTGCCACCTTGCGCTGGACGGTGAATTCCAACAGGTGATGATTGCTGTCGCCCAGGTGGTCGAGCACCCGCAGCCCCCTCACCAGGTCATCACCCGTGGCCAGCACTAGGTCCCACAAGGCATCTCCCCTGGTGGAGCTGTGCACCTCCTGGGTTAGATGGAGGTTCTGCACTCTGGCCAAGAACCTACGTGAGTGTTCAGACCTGGCTGACTGTTCGTCCCAGCAGATGTCCGGGAGGTCAGGTCCCCCATGACTACCACATCCTTAGCCTTCACTACCTATGTGAGCTGACCCAAGAATTCCTGGTCAAGCTCTTCTCCCTGGTTGGGAGGTCTGTAGTAGACTCCCACCTTTAAGTTTCTTTCCCCTTGACTGCCTTGTACTCTAACCCAAAGCACTTCAGAGTGCCCCTCCCCTGACTCCTTGCTAATTGTCGAGGATGTGTATTCCTCCTTAATATAGAGCACCACGCCCCCACCTCTCTTTCCTATATTGTCCCTCCTGTACAGCCTATAGCCCTTGACATTCACCACCCAATCATGCGTTTCGTCCCACCACGTTTCCGTTTCCAGGGCTAGGGACATAAATTACACATAAACCAGTTTAAGTAATCAGACACTGGTTTAAACTTGTAACAGAACAGATGTTCAGTGCACATAAACCAGTTTGAAAATGGCTGAAACCAGTTTGAGATAAACCTGGTTGAATGTTGTATCAGACTTAACTGATTTGACTCCAACCAGTTTATGCAATGTCTGTCCCAGATCCCTTGCTGGTTTAAGTTACATTATACTCCCCCAGATTCCCGGCATGCTCTGTGGGCTGGGCAGGGCTCTCTGGTCCACAGCAGAGCTAGCCCCTCCCCTCTGCTCCCTGGTTGGAGCTCCAGCACAGGCTGC
This sequence comes from Crocodylus porosus, assembly GCF_001723895.1. Lineage (NCBI taxonomy): Eukaryota > Metazoa > Chordata > Crocodylia > Crocodylidae > Crocodylus > Crocodylus porosus. The sequence continues at coordinate 16,557,781 of NW_017728912.1, forward strand.
AGGCATCTGCCTGGCTTCCCCCTGCTCCTCCCCACTCCCCTGTAAGCAAGGATTCTGCCATCCCCTCTGCCTTTCACAGATGCACCTCACTAGCTAACAGACCACATATTGGCTATGGTCTGCGCTGTGGCAGACGAGACAAAGGCAAAATCAGCAGGTAGCTTTTAATGTCCCTCTGTTGTTTTCTTAATGGGGTGATAAACACTGTTATCAATTCCTTGCCAGGCTGGTCAGAATGGCGGGGTGGGGGGATGGTCCCTAATCAAAGCATCGTGCTGGGGCCTCAGTACTGTGGAAGGGAAGGAAGGGCTGCTCTAGCACCCCGAGCTTCTAGTCTGAGCCACTGCACGCATGAGCCTGAATTTTTTAAGTCCAGAGGAGATGTCTGTACAGTTACAAACTGACTTAGCCTAGCCAGGTTAGACTAACCTACAGAGATTGAATCAATTCAGGCTCAGGCTTTTCGAATGTCTGTCCCTAGCCCCAAGGACCAGGATTAATATTCAAATGAAGGGATTATAATTAAGAAAATACAAAATACAAATGTAGGTCATTATATATAGTCCCTAATAAATATTCAGCTCTGACACTTAGTAGTTTTAAAATAACGTAGTCCATAAAAAAAAAAAAGCAAAATATGTATGCATACATGCATGCATGAGACCTGCATACTCACATTATATAAAGGTGCATCTATTAGAAGACATTCTCGTGCATAATTTATTTCTATTATTACCCAGTCCTGAGTGGCAAATACATAAAAGCCTGCCTTAGACTTAGTGAAAGTTTTGAGGCACAAAGGAAAGTAAGTAGTCATTTGTTCTTAGTATATCATATATGCAATAATCAATAGTGTTGACTACTTGCACGCCTCTCTTTTCCACTGGATACCTTAATTGGCAAGCTTCATAAAATAGTGGGTTTTTTGCAATAAATATGATGGTGTCTAAGGAATGGTATTGAATCATGAGGAAAAGATGCCTTTTTCAGGAAAGAGCTAAGTAAAGAAGCACAGTCAGCAAAGTGAAGCTCAGCAGGTTAGGAGAATTAAATACTTGAAATTTGTCATTGGTTTTGTTCTACTACCCTGGTTACAGTTCCTATGATTATTTTATCTATTAATCTGTTTCACTGAGTGTACATGTACAGCTTGTAATTTTTAAAAAGAAAATCCATCATAGGCTGTATTAGGCTCTAAATAACATAACACCACCTTGTAGGACTTTCATATATAACCTTAAGTTTCATATATTTGTAAACCTCTACTTAATATTGTTAGGTTCAGTTAATAGAGTTTGAGTTTCACCCTCTGGTTACGTATTCCATATTATGAAACTGCAGTAGTCTTTATTCTGTTTTTCCAATTTGGCCAACTCTCCCTGCTTTTATGGACATGTATATAATTGTGTTCTATACTAGATACTGTTAGCCACTTCAAGTCGAAGGTTTTAGCTGAGTTATTTAACTTTTCAGTACCCGTTTGGACATGGTGGAGTATGCATAGCATTTTGATTTCAGGCTATGTAGTGCATTACATAGTGTCTTACATTTGGAAAAATACATTCACCAAATGTATTTGAGTTTTATTCTATGTTAAAATTACCAATAAAATTTGAATAAAAATAATCATTATATTCATATGTTAGAAAAAAATACTTCACATTAATCTTAAAATGTCATTCAGCTATAAAAGAGGCTGTGTAAAAAGATGTACACACTCTGCTTGTATTCAAAATAAAAAAATACAAATATAAGTTCCAGCAGGGGCTGCACAGAGAGAATAAGGGTGCACTGGAGAATATAAGCACTGGAAAAAGATTTTCAGTATCTTACAGGTTCGGGCTTTGAGTACATCATCCTATGAATGCTTCATTTTGTCTTGGCCTTGGATCTTTTAAAGGGGAACAGTGGAGTTGTTAGTTTACACCAGCTAAGATCTGCCCCAAGATACTTAAGTTTTGTCTGAGGGTAATTAGAAGTACAGTAGATTCCTCTTATTGGAATCACTTTGAGAAATGGTGATTTGATTCTATCAACTGGCTGATTCTATTAAAAGGAGACCATTTTTTTTTCTCTGCACAGCTCTGCTGTTCCCTGCAGCGCCAGGTCGCACCCGCCGGGCTGTGGAGTCCCCAGAGGAGCCTGGACCCGTGGCCCAGCCTGCCTCCACTCCCACCCCTCCAACAGATCAGTGGGGTGCAAGTCCCTCCTGCCCCCTGGGGCTGCATGCAGTGGCAAGGAGCCAGACCCGCCCCCTGGATGAGCCTCTCTCAGCCCCATCCCGCTCCCCGCTGGGGCCCTACAGCTGTGCATTGAACCCCAAGCCCCACGCACTTCCCAGCTAGGCAACAGCCCATGCGGGACAGGGAAGCTCACACACTGCAGTAGCCACTACCACCCACCAGCCCAGTGAGTTTCCCAACTCCACAGAGGGGTGCCACTGCCCTCACCCCACCCCAGCCCTGCTCCTGGGAATTTGAAATTGAGTAACTTATTTCCATTATCCTAGCTGGGAAAAAAGGAAAGAAAACAAAATAAATGGTCCTAAGTTAACTTATTTATTTTTAATTTATTTATTTTATTAACTTTAAGTAGTAATAATAATGGGGAAGGATCCTGAGTGTTTTTAATACATTTTAATCTGTGCATTTTCTGAATGGTATCTGACATGGTTTTAGAACCTTAATGGGGTACTTTCCTAAATGGAGTTGTTTAGTTTCAGTTGCTAAATTATTTATTCCTAAATTTGCCCAGTATTTTAGTATTGTGAAGTATAACTTTAGCATATATTATGACACAAGCTTTTATTTGAGGATAAATGCATAGTGTTTTAATCTTGGCATTTTCCAAACCAATATAATGGTGTTTGACAAAAGGAAAGCAGTATTTAAATCTGTTTGCCCATATTGTTAATCAGTTAAGTGGTTGTCTTGTTTATGGATTTTGATGATTGCACTTAAAATCCACATTTTTATTATTTATTTAAAACAAAAAATAACTGTAAAGAAAGCAGGCTTGGAAATGTTACTAAACTCTTATTTTTCTTGGGTATTTTAAAAAATGACTTTGGAAGTACCATTATTGTGTGTGTTTGTGAAATGAGAATTTACATTTATAGAGGTATGAATAATATGGCTTTTATTACTTAATTAGGGATATTTAAATACTTTTAAAATGCATAATCAACACTGCTAGAAGAGGCAAAACATTCTCTCATAACATCTCTTAAAAGGAAAATATACATATAAGAGGAAATGAAGAGTTCTCTCAGAGATCAAATATGAATCTGCTTGACTATATTCTGTACCAGGAGTTCCCAGACTTTGTTATTCGTACCCCTGGTGTTACGCAGGTTATCTCTGGGGGGGGTACATGGGAGAAATTGTGTAATGGCGGATTTAATTTTTTTTATTATAATATTTGGCATTTAAAGCATTAAAATATGCTGGTATGGGTACGCAGCTAGTAAATCAGGAAGGAAGTATGCAGTAAGAAAATGTTTGGGAACCTCTGTTCTATACCATTAAGATTAATATTCTGGTGTAATTATTTAAAATAATGTGTTGATGAACAGAACTATTTTCCTGCATAGTTTAGTATATGCTCAATTACATCTGCAGTGTTTTTTCGTAAGTGTTGGTGTATAAAGGCCCTGAAATCTTGTAGTAATACATTTTTTATCTTTATTGACCAAAAAAACCTTTGCTACAGCATCACTTTTTCTTCCCCCTTTCTTTTAATGTTTTTATGTTATACCAATAAATGGGCACCTAAGCTTATACTTGGTTGCCGCCAGGTTCTGAGGCCCTGCTGTTAATTGCTGAGGTTTGGTATGCTCACAACTTTTAAGCTCATCTTCATTCAGTTGCTTTTACATTTGGCTCCAAATTTGTTCTTTGTTAGTATGCTCACATTTAAATAGCTTTTCTTCTGATTGTTTAGGATTTCTTCTCTCTGCTGCTGGCACCCATGCACCATTGTTCAGGGTTCCTTGATGATTCCTTAATTATTATCATTACTGAACAGGATGTCTGTTTCCATTCTTACCCTGACAATCTCAGGTCTTCTGATTATATTATCACTTGGTTCACGGTATAGAATTATCATTCAGACTTTCTCTAAAGATTTTGTCTGCAAGGAATCAGTTTATGGGAACCCAGGTCTTATATTCCTGTTTTATGGTATAGCTGTTACCTTGGGAAATTGCCAGGCAGTTCCTGTTTGATATCTAACATCTTGCTGCCTTTGTAATAAGGGTTCAGCATTCTTACCGTACCGTTTCTTCTACTGAGGTTTTTTAAATAGATGGCTCTTCTGTAATGACTGCAGATTTACTTATCTTTAGTGCCAGAAACTTATTAGGTGTCGACACTAGGATTTTTCCCCTGTATCTACATATCTCTGTATTCCATGCTACCCATATGAGCAATATAAATTATACCTGATGTTCTAACATAGTATTATGGCATCCCCGTGTGTAGAATCCCATCAAATTCAGTAATCTGAGTTTAAACTTTAAAAAAAACCACACTGCAGCAAAAGCTATTCAGAGGTTTTATGTTTATCTCGTAATAAAGCATTGTATGAGGTGTGCTGCAAGATTAGAACAGTACTAAGCATGAACTCAGCAGGACCTTTACAATTAAGTTCTTTACAATTGCACTGACCTTTCTGCTAACACATTTAATTGTGAGTAGTAAGACCTTTACAAAATGTGCTTTAATAGACTGATCAGAGAGAATTGTCGAAATAAACTATTCATGAAGACAAGCGGATTATCTCCTGTTAACTTGCCGAGAATCCCCTTGAAAGCAAAGTGTAATTTACAAATGTTCACTTTAATATTTCTATTTGATGTGTCAGGTGACAGCTCAATTTTCAAATCCGTGGGTGTCTAGTTCAATCCAAATGGATCTTTGACAGCTTTGGGTCCCCTGTGGCATGAGTGGTCCTCTGGAAATCTGTTTTTCATATTTAGAGCTTGGTGCCTTATCACTAGGGATCCTGATTTTTCTCTGTTTAAAAATTCAAAATTCTCTGTTTTAAGAGAAAATTCCCAAATTCTTAGATTCAAAAACCCAAAACCCGCATTTTTCCATGATTAAAATAAAATACCACTATAAATATATATGTGTGTGTGTGTGTGTGTGTACATATATATATATATATATATATATATGTATGTATGTATGTATGTATCCTTTTTAATACACTGTTTTATTGATACATTTACATTTTAAAGCAATTTGAAAGCCTAACAATGTCTCTATCATTATAATAAAATTAATTCTAAATATGTATATGTTTTGATTTGGGGGGTTTTTATCATGGAAAATTAGAGATCCTCCTGTCCCCTGTGCTCACCAGGACGTGGGTCCAGTTGTGGCTGTTCCCCACCACAGCTTTGTGGTGCTGAACAACCCTGATATGCTAGTGCCTCGCCCCTGCTCCTGCTCCTGCTCCTCATTCCTAAACTACAGCCCCCTCCCCTGAGCCCTGTCGGTGCCCCTCACTCCCAACCCATTGCGCCCCCCAGCCATGCTGGTGCCCCTTACTCCTGACCTGTGGCCCCTGGCCCTGCTGATGCCCCTCACTCCCAACCCATAGCCGCCTGGCCTTGTAGGTGCCCCTTGCTTCTGACCCACAGATGCCTGGCCCTGCCAGTGCCCCTCACTCACAACCCACTGCCCCCCCCAGCCCTGCTGCATGGGGTCCCCAGCTGACCCCATTCTGCCCTGGTCGGAGCATGGCGATTCCAGTGTCTCCTGAGTTGTGTGGGTGGTGGCAGAGTGAGTCAGGCCCCAGCATGGGCTGAAAGGAGGATAAGGGGAGGCATGTGACACCCCCTGCCCCAGGTTGTGGTTCCTGCGCTGTGCCAGGCAGCTTAGCCATAGCCCCCCCACCCCTCGAAACTTCTGGTCATTGCATCCCTGTGAGCATGGGCACTGGCCCAGTGCTGCTAACCTGGCCATACAGCTCCCCACCACCCCCAAAGGGCCCCTCAATTTTCTCCTTAAAAGAGGAAAATCTGCGTTTTTCTCCTTTAAATGAGAAAAACCATGTTTTTTCAGAGGAAACAGAAAACCCATATCCCTTATCACTGATGGTACTGTTTGTGTCTGGATAGAAAAGGGCATTTTGTGCCACCCATATGGGCAATGTAAATTATGCTTAACATTCTAACGTGGTAGTATGGCACTAGCCCTATGTGTAGGATCCTATCAGGTTCAGTAATCTGAGTTTTTAAAAAACTTTTTATAAATTACTGAAATAAAAGCTGTTAAGAAGCTTTATGTTTATCCTCATAGGTTTTGTCCAAATCATTCCATTTATGTCAGTGCTAAAGAACTGACCATAGTTCTGTTTTTTCATTCATGTTATCCCTTTCTGATTATTTGTGCAGTTGTAGATATAGCAGTATACCTGATCAGTGATAACATAAGGCTTCTGTAACTTGCAAAGTTAATGTTAGCCACTATATAAGTAACTTTTTAGCAGTAAGCTGCTTCTTATGTTACGGGAAATGTTGCACATAGGATTGATTTTTTATATAGGCATGCATGCACATACACATTCCCACAACTTTTAAATTTAATATCTTGGGCAATGTGTTTTAACAGGTATGAAGAGCTGAAGCTGTGTAGCTCCCATTATTTCTGAAGGAATATATACAGCTAAATTCACATGCATCCGTTCAGAAATTAGCCTTCAATTAGCTTTAAGGGTTTCTGACTAAGTGTTCTGGACCTCTTTTGTATTGCCCTGTAATGAAGGTATCTGCTGGTAATTTTTGTTTTGATTTGAACTCTGTTCCTCATTTCTATTAACCATCTTGTATCCACCTTCCACTCCATTCTTCAGTATGATTCAGGATCTCTCTTTAAAAGCTAGATCCTGTTAGGGCTTGCATTACTTATTCTCTTCTATACCTATTGAAAATGAGTAGAGATATTTCCTGTAATGAATGAATAAATTGCATGAAATATTAATCTGCTTGTCCACAAGTAATTGCAGAATTTCTGAGACCTCTCCTGAGAAGATACAAAAGACCAGTTTCGGAATGGCCTGGTGTAAGCAGCCTTGATGGGCCTGCAACCCAATTTTTTCACAGGTCTGTTGGTTTTTGTGCCTTAACTCTAAATTTAACTCTAAACTAGCTGTGCACCAACTCTGAACATTAATAAGATGATGGCCAGGTGCATTACATAACAAAAAGTGAACTGAACTGCCTTTGTCCTGGCATTGAAAATGTTTGTTCATATGTTAGGTCCCAATTTTGCAATGCTGAGGAGGAGCTGCATAGACCATTGTATAATAGCTATATATCTGGACTTGCAAAGCTGCAGTCAAATATCACCCATCCTGGGGCTCTTAATCTTATCTAATGCTATTTCTGCGATCTCGTCTACCGAAGAAACACCGACCGATTTAATTGCACTTGAGTTTTCTCTCTCAAAATCATCTTTCTCTGTTGCAGCATCACTTCTACTTCCTTTACAACACTAAATAATCTGGCTAAAGTACCAGAAGCAGCCTAAATGCAGTAGTGCAGAGGTCCATGATTTCTAATTTACCTTGCTGTGGTAATTCCCCTTCATAAATTAAACCATGAGGAACTCTGTGCTACTATAGTTAGAAAGTTTCCAGTATATGAACTACTGCTAAATTTAGTGTTAGTTTGCGTATTTCTACACTGCTCTGTCATGTGTAACAGAAAACCCTTTCAGTATGGCCCTATTTCAAATAAATGGCAGGCTTGGGCCACTGGAGAGAGTCAAATTGTTGAAGTTGGTGGGTGGTGTTTAAAGGACATGCTGGGTTTTCTCCCAGCTTAGAAGACTGAATGAAGATACAGGTATACCAAATGTTCATGGTTGTCTGCTAAGAATAGTAGCATAAGTGAGCCGTGGGAGCAGGGCATTAGCCCCAGGGTATTGCTTGGTTGGTGCAGGGACAAGGGAGGAAAAATAACAACTGTCTTCACTGCTGGCTGGCCACACCACTACAGTTGGGAGCCAAAACTGCCCGGGGCACTAAGCTACACTGTTATACCTCTGGCTAAGTACCATTGTTGTTTCTGCTTATATAGACATTTCACTGGTTTGGCAGCTCAAGATGGGTATGTGGAAAGTCCTGGTTCATGTTCCAGTCTTTAAGTCTCCCCTAGGTCTGGGACAGAAGTTCATGAACCGGTTGGACCCAAATCAGTGAAGTCTGATACTACACTCAACCAGGTTTACCTTAAACCAGTTTCAACCATTTTGAAACTGGTTTATGTGCATTGAGCTGCTTTTCTGTTACAAGTTTAAACCAGTTTCTGATTACTTAAACCGGTTTATGTGCAACTTCTGTCCCTAGCCCACAAGTCTATTTCCGTTGTATTTTTAGTACATCAGGTGCTATCTTACTCTACAGCCATACCTACCACTCCACATGCATTTGCCTTCATTAAATGAAAACATTTCTGCATCTGTGTGATTGCAGAGTGCTGGCAGGTAATTGGTAGTAATGATGTTGAAGAGCGAGACTGGGTGTAAAAGGATAATATGAAGACATTGTTTGAGCAGTTATAAATATGAATAGCATAGGGTGTGACTCTATACAGAAAACCTGTCAATGGTTGGTTTATATGCAGGGTGTGCACTATATTTTTTTCCTCATTATTTATTTAGTAAATAGGTACCATAGGGCAAAAGAGAAGAGAGGATGAAGAGGACATAACCTCAGGATGCATAAGCTGTTATCACTTGCCAGACAGAGAACACCAAACAACTTGCAACTAGTTTAAATCAATAAATACTTCTATGTTGTTTCTGTTGTATTTGATTGTGCAGGAGTGGTTTTACCTTTTTGTCGCATACAATCAGTCAATGGGATGTTAAGACCAATTATATTTCCCATGTTATTATTTCCTCATACAATATCCTTCTTACTTTATATTTACCTGATTTGTATCTGTATAGTCCCGTGACTATCTGCAGTTACTCATGAAATCAAGCTATGTTGGGGCTGGTGCTAAACTGGAGACTGCACTGGAGGAAGAGGCTGTGATCTTGTAGATATGTTGAGGGTAACACTGGTGGTGCTTGAAAAAAAATCTACACTTTAACATAGTAGCAACATTTTTCCCTTTAGCACCATCATGCTACTTGTGAGTTGCTGCATTTATGCTAACTAGTGTTTGAGAGAATGTTGCTGCTTCTGCTGTGTTTCTGATTTTGCTGCTGCCAAAAAAGGTTTATAATTTAATTTTTGGACATCAGTTTGTGTTCAAACATTTGCTCATACGTCATGTAATCTTGTGACTACACAGCTGTAAAGCATCTGTGCTTGACACCATTACATTACCAAAAAAACCGTACAGACAAATAGAGGGAAGGGATTCTGACTGAAGAACTAGTTCACATCAATTAAAGGAAGAAAATGGAAGGTAGCACCTCCTGTTTTCTCTTTAGAACTTTTCCTGTATATGAGGCTAAGTACAAAATCACAAATTCTGCCACAAAATTTGATTTAATATGTTTCTCCAGCCACCTGAATTGTATAACTTTTTATGAATAGCAGAGTATTTCCCAGAATAGGGTTCCTAAATAGTGTCTGCATAAATACTATTATTATTATTATTAGTTTATATTAGTCACAGAAAGATCTCAATAAGGATCAGGACCTTTCATTCTTGCTGTAACCAGACATAACACTTCACCCACATGCCTTGCCTTACTATCTAAACCAGGGGTTGTCAACTTTTTTTCCTGAATGAGCACTGATGATTTAGCCTTTTTCATGGAGCATTAAAAGAAAATGAAATAAATATAATCCTCCTCAGCAATGATGCCTTTCACTGTGATTCCTGATGTGATTCCGAGTACTTTTGAGCACTGTTCTTGGACCTGTTGGAGAGCACTTTATAAAATCACGAGAACACTACAGTGCTCATGAGCACCTGGTTGAGAATGCCTGATCTAATTCGACAACAGAAAGATCAGCTGGGAACATGGAACTTTAATCAAGACCTCAGTCCTTATCATCATCATCATCCATATATACTAAATGTGTATCCTCTGTAGCCGGTTGGTTGGGATACTCACCTAGATTGTAGTAACTGTTCCTAGATCAGCTTATGAATTTTATGCAATGGCTTTTAAAAGATGTGGATCTGAAGTTGCTCAGGCTGAACAGAAAATTCTAACTGGGTCTCATATCCTAGGCAAGTGCTTTTTATGTAAAGGCCAGTCCTGTTAGTGTGTGTTTAAGCATGCTCTGAGGAAGCCTACTGTATCGAGCCCCTACATATAAATCTACACATTTTGCCAAAGTTAGGTATTTAACAGTTTTTTAATCTGGCCCAAACACACTCGATGGCAAACCTAGGATCAACTGAACTATGATTTATTGGTTCTCCCCTGGGCAATGTCAGTACACCGTAAATTTAAAAAAAGAAAAGTTATGAAAAGGAGTAAACATTATAAATATATAGTATCTGTGTTACAAAATAAATATAACTTACTTTAAATCACTGATATGAACTCTCCCCTTTAGCTTAAAAAAAGTAAGCATTTTTTTCCAGGAATTAGAAATTAAAAAAAATTTCTAGCTACTCAGGACTCAAAAGAGATTCACTTTTACTTTTTCAAAAATGGTCACAACATTTTAATCAAAATATTATCAAATATTTATTTATTGGGGGTTTTTCTTGGTAAACATTTAAGCTATTTCATAGTTTAACTATTTCAGTGACTTTCTTTTAGAAAAGAGACAGGGATTTCTGTGAGTGATATCTTTTATTACACCAACTGAATATTTAGAGGAAAGTTAGACAAGGTTTCAAATACAGTGAATTCTTCAGGACATTTCATTTTTTTAAAAATTAATTGAAAAAATAAAGGACTTTTTTAATAAGAAAATTAAAAAACACCAGGAGTTTTCAAAAACTTCCTATGTTTAATTCTAAGATATTTTTTCCACAAACAAACAATAAGTTGTGTTTCTCTCTCTCTTTCTCCCTTCCTTTGTGCTTTGTATCCTAATTTCATTTCTAATTTCTTTCTCCTTCTTGTACTCTGCTTTCTGTACACCTTTTCACATCATTTGATGAGGTGAACTTCTGTGCACTTAAGTTTGTGTTTTACATATGTACCTTATTTAGTTAGTCTATAAAGATGCATCTCTACCCTGATTTCTCATAAATACTAGTCAGCTCTGGCACCTACATAGACAATATCTTTGATCTGATTATGTTTTAATTTTTAGATTATACAATGACCAAATATGGATTTTAATTGGCTTTTGATCAATGCATATCAAACAAGATGAAAGATGATCTGATGGCCATTGTTTTGGACTGGGACATGGGCAATCTGTTACAATTCCTACTTCTGTCACATAGTTCCCATATAATACTTGTTAAATCTGGCTGTGCCTATATTTCCTTCTTATAACATGCTGCAAAATACTTTCTCTTGTATAATTTCTATTGTTATATATTTGTGCATTGCCTAACGTGTGATGTATTAGCTATATCTGTATCTATCACTCTAGTACAATTAATAAATAAAAATTGAACCTCATGAGAATGACCTGTTTTATCTGTTATATAAAATGAATTCTACAGTATTATACGGCACTAACCAAAACAAGAAAGTTAGCAGTATTGTAGATTTTAATATTGGAGGTAAAGAATACTAAAAAGAAAAGGACACTTCCTGGTACTATGAAGCCAGATATGAAAATTAGTCTTATATTCAGAATTTGCATAAGGGCACAAATGGCAAACAAGACAAGTATCAAACCCAAGCATAAAATCTTAGCTGAAAGCCAAATGCGAATAAGATTTCACAGAAATGGGGAAGCAAATAAATGAACTTCAAGTACATCTGGTAGAAGTATATACGTCATCCTCCAGTTAAGTGGAAAAGCATGTGGTTATTGCGGGGATATGGCTGCTCGTCATTTAGTTACCAGAGCTGCTTGCCACAGAGTGGTGGTGTTAGAACACCATGGTGTGTTTTAGTGTTGGTATTTCTTTGGAACGCTACCACTTGAGTAGTGATAGTCCTTATATAGTTTCATAGTTTCTAGGGTCGGAAGGGACCTGAGCAGATCATCTAGTCTGACCCCCTGCCATGGCAGGAAAGAATACTGGGGTCA
>NW_017728912.1:16569938-16611761 GCF_001723895.1 Crocodylus porosus
CTACCTATGTGAGCTGACCCAAGAATTCCTGGTCAAGCTCTTCTCCCTGGTTGGGAGGTCTGTAGTAGACTCCCACCATTAAGTCCCTTTCCCCTCGACTGCCTTGTAGTCTAACCCAAAGCACTTCAGAGTGCCCCTCCCCTGGCTTGATATATTTGGTATCAAGGAGGTAGTTAATTTTCTAGATTAGAATAGCTCTAGAGATTCATGCTATTTTTGTTCTGATTAATGCTATAATCATAGTTTATTTGATAATTATAAGTTGTGGTGTGATTACTTTCCATTCATCCACTGAAAAGGCAGCTTGATTTTCTAACATCATCATACCTTGATCTGTTTGTCAAAGGAAGGGGGTGGTATAGTAATTTAATTCAGAGTGGCCTGTGATTTGAATATAAAATAATAGTGACTCTAAATGGAAGAAAGAGGATACATTTTTAAACATAATTTTACATATTGTGTCATTTGATTTTTTCCACTTGCAGTGACGTGTAGGATAGTGTGTTTTCCTGCTGAAAGTTATAACTATGTTTTCCTTTCTTGCAGATCACCAAAAGTTGGAAAGGGAAGCCAGAATTTGTCGCCTTTTGAAGCACCCTAATATTGGTAAGAATATTTAAAATAGCTTTATAAAGTGGCTGCCAGAGTAGAAATAAAAAAATATATATTGAAAAACTTCATAGAAATAGAAAGTTGGAAGAAGTCAAACAGAAATATCTTCTGACATGAATGGTTTTAATACAGTGAACCTCTCTTCAAAGGGTATTCCCTTGACGTGGGGTATTTCAGCTGGCTATCTAGCACAACACAAGCTGATCTCACCCCTTGAGCTGTTAGTGCTATTACTGTCAGTAGTACCATCAGACTAGGTGTTTGGGAGTTTTGGGGCTTGTGGATGAGTCATTATTAATAATTTCTTGTCAGTTGTGAGAGGATTTAATCCAACGGAAAAGGCTGAAAATGATTGTGCCATTCACAGCAGTGCTAGTGAATACTGCCTGTTCTTATCTAACATTTACTTGTTTAACCTAGTTGCCATTCTGTGTTGTAACTTGCATCCCTTTGCTGAAAAAGTATGTAGAAGCATTAGGCCCTTCCTTCCTCTGCAACTGTCCCTCCATTCCAGCACTCAAGTGATAGATTTGGGTAGGTCCTGCTTTGGGTTGCTTATTTTCTTGAGAGTGCAAAGCAGCAAAAACAGATGATGATTTTCTAAAGTGGTAGGGAAATGATCTTAGAATCTGCAAACAGTGTTAGTCAGTGTGTTTATAAAAATCTACTACCTCCCAGCCTTTTGTAGTATGTGAAGGGAATTGGTTTCTTCCTCCTTTCCCTTCCATTCCCCCTCCATCTTGCAAGCACTTGGCATATATTTAAAAGTTTTGATCATTCAAACTAGTATCCTAACTGACTTTACTACATAAATATATTTGATACTCAGAGAAGGAGAAGACTAGACAATGTATTTGCTGGGCCTAGTCTTCGGTCTCTGCCTCTTTGGTTCTGTCTCACATAATTTGATCTTTATGCCATCTTTGTTACCTCATTAGATCAATTTGATTGTCTAATGCTCAGTAGACCAACTCCCGTTTGATTAATTAACCTTAATCATCATGAGAAACAGCAAATAAGCAGGGAAATAACACCACCCAGAAAACTGAAAGCTCAAAACAAAGCTTGGAATCTCTCAGTTGTCTCCCTCACAATATTTCAGAAACATTGTGATTTCACCCGAGTTGGAAATCCAGGAAGAGTAATATTATCTTCTGTATTTCCCCCCCTTTCTGTCCCACCCCAAAATCAGGAAGTGCAAATTGATGGAAGGAGATGAGGAAAAACCATTTAACTCAAACATTTTTTAATCTTTATGAAGGTTTGGTTAGGAAAAGAGCTTAGATTCTTACTATTCCCAAGTCGGTTTATCTGTTCATAGCTATAATTAAAGAATTGTTGGAGCATATTTGTTTGCTCAGTCCAAAGAAGATTAAGTAAAAAAAAATTTTAAATGTTCATTGCTATGAAACAAAAGAGTTGAAATACATAAAACCTGTCCAAATAAAGGTATTATAAATGGATTGCATGTAGTTAATTTCCTTTTGTTCCACTGAATAATTTGAAGTAATATTATTATTGTATACTGTCCAGCTGTTCCAGTGGAGCTGTTAAAAACTAATAAACATATGGCTTGGAAATACAAAGGAAAAAACACTATAGATCTTGAGAGAGATTATTGGTGTTACATACGCTAGCACCAAGGAAATGCCATGCTGTGCTGCCTACTCTAATGTGGGGAGTTCAGTAAATGAATCACACAGTAGGGTTTTCTTTTCCTTCTAATTGGCAGTTCAGTTTCAGAAAGAATATCAGGTTTCAGGATTTTGTGAAAGGCTGTTTGTTCTCACATTACAGAATCTCCGTGAACACTATGGTGTCGCTGAAATTTATTTACTAGCCTTTCCAGTGACAGAATATCCTGTTGAGCAGAAGTTTGCACTTGCTGGAGAATTGCTTTTGTTTACAGACTGACTCAAATCTCAACTAAGTATTCAAGTACTGTACTACATTTACGAAAGTTAGTCTGAAGGTTCACTTTGGTGCCTGGTCTCTGTCTTGGAGAGAGAATACTCTGGTAGCTTCAAACTGGGAAAAGAATAGTGATTTTACAAATTCAGTTTTCAGAAGTGGTAGCATAAATTTAGATAGTTAAGTACATATTTAGACATCTGTACTAGATGATTGCACACTTAATTGCTTACATAGGCTGAGGTACACATCCTACTCCCACTATAAGCAGGACCCAAACTTCTCCCCTTAAGTGCTCCTTTGGTGACTAGGGCCAGGTACAGACGTTCACAAAGCCTGAGGCAGAATCAATCTAAGATATGTGGTTTTCTGTAAGTGGCATAGCTTAGGTTGGTAGCGAACAAAACACACATTCGCCCTTTGGTCGGGGGGAGGGAAGTAACAGGACATAAATTTTAGACTGGGTTCTGCCTTTGTTAAACCAGCCTGTGGGTGATGATCTTCTGTTCTGTTACAGGTATAGGTAAGTTTTGTGTGCCAAACTTCTGTCCTGTCATTGTCACAGTTTCCGATCACTTATACAGGTGAAAATGTAACATCTGTACTTGGCCTAAGGAGCCTGGCTAAGGTGGGGTTTGGTCAGTATAAGCTTGGACTGGGTGTGTTGGGCCCTGCTGTAGGAGGACAGTAGTAGAAGATTTAGGTTCCCTATTATTACGGACTGTAAGTGAGACTTGAATGCCTAGAACTTCCTTAAGTGCTTTTGAAAGTCCTGTAAAAACTGAAGAGACTTCTTATTCATTTATACAAGATGGTTGTCAACATTGGGGGCGGGGGGAAGGGGAAGGGGTAGGGTCTCTTTTGACTTAAGATAATATTTCTAAAAGATCTCAGTATTGGGTGAATTCTGTTCCTATTGAACTAAAATTGTAAGCTTTCACTGAACAAATCCCAGCTTTATCAATTACATGGTCGTCTAAGTTATAATAAACATGTCTCATTAGGATTGAACTGAGGTGATGGATATAAACTATAAAACAAAAGAAAAGGCACGCTAAAATAAGGCATGAAAAGTTATATTTTATTATGTATGCTAGATTGAACCTTTTTAATTCCAAGAAGAAATTTTTGTCCTATATATTTATGAAAGTGAACTCTAATGGGCAACAATCCTTTATTACATTATTCCTCTCTAATGGTAAAATTCTCCTTATACAGAATATAAACACTTTACACCTAAGATGCTTTCTTTCAGTGAAGATTTATGATACCACAAGGCCTTAAAGTTTTCTACAGTGTTGAGAGGGATCTTTTAGTAAATTTTATCATCACTATATTGACATTTATGAGTGTGAATATTTTTTAAGTGACAGTAAGTCCCCTTAATCTATGAAGAGTAGGTGCTGGGGCATAGAGAATTCATACAAGTTTACTCCATTTTTACATTTCCTTTCTTTCTGTGAGTGGTGTACAGCTCACAATTGATTGTAGCCTAGAAAATAATGGATTCTTTTGAAGTGAAAAGGTCATAGCTGAAGAAAATATAAATTAAGGTCCTGAAATGATTCTTGGAAGGCAGTCCTCGGAGAAAAGAAAACATCTATTTTAACTTACTGCTTTCTTTCTCATTAGAGTGTGAACTTATTTTTAATACCTTCTAGTTTGCCAGTGAAGTAGTATCTATTTCCAGTAGTAGCCTCCTCAGTTAGAATTAACTCATTCTTCCCTTTCCTTTCAGACCTTGTGGGAGAAAGGATTAAGCAACTTCAAGTCTCAACGAATAAAAAAACAGCACAGAATTAAAAATCACTTTTTCTTAAAGTTGCTTTATTTATTTGTAATTGACAGTTACTGAATCCTTTTCAGTGTTCATAGTTTAGTTGAATTTGTCTTTTGAAACTGAACTTTTTATCATAAAGGTCAACTTTTGATATGACTCATCTAAAAAGACTTTTCTTCCTAGAATATATTAAGATCTGCACACTACACTTCCTTACCTTTTAACAAGTGTAAAAAATACTAAGACTTTCTCAACGCATATATTAAAAACTCTTTTCTTTATTACTGGGCACAGTATTTTTTTCTTTATAGTCAGGTCATAACATCAGAGCATTGATGAATCATCTTTTACAATTCCAGCTTACAAAGAAATTCTTCATAAAACTGTGTCTAAACTAGATATTTAGTGTAAGGGGACTGATGGAGGAAACCAAAATGTAGATATATATAAGCACCTTTATTTCTTTTTTAAATTATTATTTGTAATATTCCTAACTTTTATAACAAAATCAAGTTTTCTTATAACTAACAAAAATTTCTGCTGTTGACTCATTTGTAGAAAAAAAATCATTATCCTACTTAACACTTCGAAGACAGATGTTCATCTGGCAGTTTATTGGACCTAATATAGTGTATTAGGTGTTCTATATTAAATTGTAATAGAAGAACATTCAGAATTAAGCATTTTCCAAATCAATTGGTATATCTAATTTTATTTCCTGAAAATGTGCATTCTCATAGGCATTTCAAATACAATAGATATATCATCTTGGGATGACAGATGTAAAGAGATTTTTTTCTTTGTTATTATTTTAGTTGGTAGTCTTTTTTTCACCACCAACCCACCTGAAGAAATTATTTCTGGTATTGGCAAGAAACACTTAGCATGGGTTAGATTTTTCTTGTATTAATTTGTTTGGTTGGGTTTTTTTAAATCAAAGAAAAAAATCAGGGATGAAACAGAAGACCTGGAAAACTAGGATAATTTTGAGAGTGAACTTAGCAGATGATGAAATGAGAATGAGTTCTTGTTTCAGTAGTCGTAGGCACTTTATTATAATGGGATGATGTCTGAAGAGGTGAACCCAGAAATGTTTTTATTTGAATTCTTGATCTTAATTCTTTGAAATCTTTCTAAGCTACCCAAGATCACATATAAGAGACAATTCATATTATTTCTATATCACTTGCATTGAATTATTCTGACATAAAATTGACTAATTCTGAGGTCAGGAGGGAATATATCCCAGTATGCACCTTCATTTCACAACTGAGTAAATGTATTATGGTTCTTTGGGGGGGGTTCCCATTATCAGAACTGCTGGATATGGGCTTGTACGGGAAGATGTGTATTGAACCAAAGTGATAAATAGCACAAGGATCTAAAATTAGTTAAGGCAATTCTGGGTGCAAGCACACAACATAATTACTATAGAGCAGGGATGTCAAACTCACCTGATGCCAGGGACCTGAAGCCAGAAGTAGGGCTCCTCACAGGTAGGATCCAGCCTGAGGCAGGGGGTGGTCCAGAGGTGGTAGTGGGTCTGGAGGTGGTAAGGAGCCTGGGTGGGGAGTGGGTCTGAGTGAGCAGTTGCCATCTGGTGTGGTGGTGGGGAGCTAAACTCTCTGCCAGCTGCTATGACCAGTGGGGTGAAAGGGTACTGAAGTTTGCAGCAGGTCATTCAGCAAGCACACAACATGCAGCTTTACTGAAGAGTAAATCACTCAAAGCCAGGATAACCACTTATGCTAACCCCTTGAAAAATGTATGATAATATTAGTATGTGGATCCTGTTGTGCTTCTATTTCCCTAGTGAATGCATCCTGGGATAGCTGTTTGGTCAACGTTAACTCTAATAGCATCTGCTGAAATACCTGTCTTGGGAGAGCTTGCCATGTATATGCTCTATTCTACAGACTAAATGTCTTATGGAATAAAATCAAAGTAAAATACTCCATAGTGCTTGTGTTGTACCTATTTACCTGTACTTTTCTTTACATAGTAAATGGGTCTTAGAAAAGGTAGGGGTAAAATCTAATTAAATCTAAATTCTCAGAGTTTTAAAATGCTAAATCTAAATCAGTGTAAGCTGTCTACTCTATGCTATAGCATAAGTCTGTTCTGTTGGTCTGTATCTCATTCCAGGCAAGTTTTTCACTGAGCCTGAATATAGGTTCATAGATTGTGAGGCTGGAAAGGACCTTGGGGGATCATCAGATCCAGCCCCCCTGCACCAGGCAGAAAAGGCATACACATATGTATATGATATAGATAGGGATATATAAAAACACAGTCATGGTTTTTATTTATTTATTTATTTTTAAGCATATTTTTCCAGAAAATAAATACATACTAGGACCAATGTATAGGATTTAACTATTGGTAGGTCATCCTAAATTTGACGTCATCTTGGATTTAAATTTGGTAGATATGATAGTAAACATAAATCCTAATATTAATTGAATGGAGGAGATAATCTTGACATTCAAAATTTCAGAGAACATATGAACCATGATAAGACCTTTTTAGTTTAACATATAGAACTATATATAAATGAAGTTGGAAATCTCTAGTAAAATTCTCAGGGCTCACAGCCTTTCCTTTATGAAGAAGGAGTTATTTCATAGATGTTGAAGAACTAAATTGTGTTGGGAACCTTTGGGATCACCATTTAATTTTAGTTAAATTTCTTAATTTTTTAGGGTGGGTGGGGTTGTTTGTGTGGGCTTGTTGTTTTGTTTTTAACCACAGTAGCTGATGAAATGCAAACTAAGTGATTCCTAAACATTTTTTAGGCAGTATACTTCCAGATTCATGAATGAAATCTTGGTATCAGAATGATCTATAATGCATATTTAAATAAACCTGGGAATCCCTTTAAGTTGGAGGTTCTTATACTGTCCATTTCAGTATCCTACTGATACAGCAATGACAGTTGTGTCAGAAATGCTAAGGGAGATTTTTTACACACTAACAAAATATTACATTTGATGCAATGACATTTTAACAACTTTCACTATACTGTCATTATATTTCCTTTATCTGATGTGTCTGTTTGCAGGCAGCAGGCACTTTTATAATGTCACCTACTGAAAAAATATAAAGGAGATTCTTTTTTAGGTCTCCTAATTAGGCCCCTGACTGAGAGAAGCTCTCATATCAGAAAAGCCAGTAAACATGTTCTTAATCCACATTGACTTCATTAGACCCCAACCAAGGTGCACCTCTATTAAGAAAAAATGCTTAAAGCCCATTTTACTTTTGTAAGATATACGTGCATACCTTAGTGTTTTCTTGAGTTGACCCACCTCTGGGTATGCCACGGGCACCCCACAAAGACCTGTTGAGGAGGGTATCATAAAAATGTTGGGGGAGGAGGCAGAAAGGGTGAGGGGGTTATCTGCAGGAGATCCCTGGAAAGGATTTTTGCCTGAAAACTAATAAAGGTTCCCTGAAGGGAGTTGCAGGAATTTCTGGTGAAGACTAAGGACTAGGGGCACATTCATATGAGTGTGCACGTGCAGTTTGCGGCGCCTCCAACCTATTTGTGGTTTGTACATGACAGATGTTCAACTGTGTGCCACACTGCAAATTTGCAGCACGCTACCAAAATTTGACACCAGGATGTTCCAGTATTTAAAAACAACAAAAAAAAACCACCTCAAAAAGCTGCATGGTGGTTATGACAGCAGCATGCATCGCCAGAAGTAGAGCCCAGCCATCCACAGCCACACTCTGACTGATGTCCAGGCTCTTTGCAGCTGGATCAGCACTGCTACTGCACCAGAAAGCCCCCAGGAACTCAGGTAAGGCTGTTGGGGCCAGCGCACGTGCTGGCCTTAGCCTGCCTTACCCCACCTGGGACAATTTGGCACATGCTGGAGTACACATGCTGGGGCATGTCCTGGGGCACAAAACAGTGGCACAGATGTGTGCCCCTGCTTTTTGTGCCCCTGGAAAGGAACACCTCTGCATGTGGACATGAGAGTGGAAATTTGGTTAGCCAGAAAGCTTTCCTGATCTGGAGCCAGAGGGGCAAGTAAAGGCTGAAAGTATGGTTAGCAGCAAAATGGCTATATTGCTGATTTCCCCATGCTGGAGAACTGGAAAAGGCTAGAGGTAAGAGAGCTGCAAAAAGGTTTTGCTTGCTGAGAGCCAGGGGATCAACAGAGGGACTTATCCCATTGGCTTTGTTAAAGGGGAGAGAAGGATCCAGAGGTCGAAGGAGGGCCCCTGTTCTGGGGCTTGCCTTCTGCCTAATCCTGGACAAAGGAGAGAGAGCTCCCAGATAGAGATCCTGGAGAAGAGCTAGGAAAGATTCCAGTTGAAAAGGCTGGGATGACTGGTCAACGCAAGGAACTTTGGAGGAGTGCTGGGAGAGATGGAAATCACCAGGACTGGAGATATTATATTGATTTAAGGACATTAATGTATCTTTGAATGACTGTGTGCATGATGAGATTTTCTGCTGGGGTTTTAGGGATTATTTTGCAGGTAGAGCTCATGCTAGCCTTATAAAAGCTGATGGTAAACTGTTGATGGACTTACTGCAGAACATGGAGACCATCACCTCTGAATAGCTGCATTCTCCGCTCAACAACTGTAACTTAAAATGAGTGAAATAACATAAATCTTAAGACTGTATCCTGTAAGAGTATTATTTGTGGAAGGACCAAGTATACACATACAAGTGCAAAGATAGAGTAATGCAACACGCTTGGCATCATTTGCAATCAGTGTTTTAAAGACCTTCAAATATTTGTTCCATTGCTGTCTATAATTTCAAGTGGTCACATCTGGTTTACAGCCTGGATTTATTGAGTTTCATTGGTAATTCCATGACTTATATGCTTGGTCCTTCCACAATAACATCACTAGGGACTGGATCTACAAAAGAACTCTGCTGCCTGAAATCTGCCAAAGTCCAGAATTATGATTCTCCTGATTAGGCATCATTGTTGGTTTCAGCCTAGTTTACTGTAGAACCAGCATCTGAAGAAACTTGCAATACATTCTCATATGTGCAAAGAGAATAAAACTTTCGTTAGCACATGTTGAAAAGCATTGAATGGCGTAGGACACTTGCAAGATGTGGAGAAAACTTTTCAGTACTAGGCAGTTTTTTCAAATCTGTCCCATAAGGTCAAAGTAAAGTAACACCTCGTGGCTATTCGGTAGTTTACATCAGGGACTGGCAGCCTTTTACAAAGGCGATCTCTATTTATAAGAATGAATGAATATTGATCAGACTTCAGCTGATGAAAGAAACAAAGACCTGTGGCAGAATACTTTAACTTTCCTGGACATTCCATTGCTGATCTCAAGATTGCCATTCTCAGGCAGCAACATTTTAAAAACCATTTTGAACATGGGCGATGCATGGGGGGCCCTTACCAATCTGAGATTCTTAGGGTGCTGAGAGAAGTGTTGGTGGTCCTTCTGGGTTTGCTGCTGGCACTTCTGGTGGGCAATCGGCTGCTGGGGGACCCCCTCCCACACATGGCCAGTCGGCGATCAGCCACTGGTTCTCCCCAAGTATCAGGTACTATAGATTTTTATCCCATTACCTGGATTAGCTTTTGTGATCGCTTTGTTCCTACAGGTTCTTCTCTTTTTGCTTCCCCTCCTCCCACTCCCTTCCCTTCTTCTCCTTTCTCCCTTCCCACCTTTTGTATTCAAAACAGTCATTCTACTTTATACAGTGCTCTTTGCTGGTCTTTTCATGGTGTCTGATGAAGTGAGCTCAACAGCTTATCCTATGTATGTTTTTTATTTATTCAGAGTATAAGGTGCATATCTACCCTGCCTTCTGCCTGAATTCAGACTAAGGGGACTTGTTGCATGGTAGTTTTGGGTGAGTCCTGGAGTTTTTAACCCCTGGATTGTCCATGCATTAACAACAGAAACGAATTTGAAGCACTCCTTAGGGGGCAAAAATTAAACCACTCCATGGCATGATTATCTCTAATCCATGCTCCCCAGTTGATTTTACACTAAGGTGTAGCCTGCTACTGAGGTGTGAACACCCCACCCTCCTCCACTGGTCTGGGTCAGGTTCACTGCCCCCTTCTCCAACTTTCTTACTTGTGGCTGTCTGTTCTTGGGGAGCAGGCAGGGAAAGGGTAACCTGCCTGTTCAGCCCAGAGGACAGTGGCAGCTGGGCAGGCAAGTTAACCCTTCCTTGCCTGCTCCCCTGGGACAGACAGTGGAGGCAGCCACAAGTAAGAGGGAGGCATGGGGAGGAGCCCCAGGAGTGGGGGTCAAGGGAGAAGCCCAAGAGACAGATGGAAAATGAGGGAGTTTTAGGGGGATAACAGGGGGAAGCCCAGAATGTGAGGAAGGGGGGATGCTTATTTTTCCAACCTCCAGGCCCTTGCTGACCAAAACATGTGACTGTTCCAAACTCAAGCTAGCCCTAACACTAATTAACATTTGACCAGCTCACAGCATGTGTAACAAGTCCCTAGCCCAGTTAACTACCTCTCAAAAGATGCTTCTGGCCATAGCGAAAAATTTATTGACTTGATCTGATCTGTTGATAAAAGCTTCAGCCTGATGCACATTAAAAGTGCTAACAATCTTCATAAAACAAAAAGGGTATGTGACTATTCTTCATGCGTGAAAATGTCTGGTACCTTAACATACTTTAATCTCTGAAAAACTCTAGCAAGAAAGCAATAAGATGACAGTGTACAGTGTGTAGTATTTGCTACAGCTTGCTAACCTGATAATGTTGCAAATGTGATTCTAGAATATAGGTTTAGACTACTGGTTGGGGAACCTATTAGGGGTGTGCGAAGCATGCCATATTCAATTCAGATTCAGCCTGATTTGGGAGACAGTGATTTGATTTGTTGATTCAGATCAGTGTCCCAATTCGATTCAGCTGAATCTGAATCTGAAGATTCAGTTCTGATTCAGAGAGTCAGCAATTCGGCTATAGACACCGCTTTAAATGTTTTTTTTCCTACATACCTCAAGATACCAGCCGCGGCTCATGAATGCTGAGATGGTGGGGCGGATGGAGCATCCCACAGGAGTGCGGGGGTGTCCACAAGGAGTGCATAGGGGACCCACACACTCCCTAGCTCAGCAATTGGCCGCAGGGGGCGGGGGCCCCCTAGGACCAAGAAGCACCAGTTGCCGGGGGGGAGGGAGGTCCCCCCATGCTTTGCGGTGGACCAGAAGGGTCTACTTCTGGGTCCACCACTGAGCGTGCTGGGGACCCCCCCATGCTCCCATGGAATGTTCCATCCACCCAACCATGTCAGCATTCACAAGCCACCTGGTACCTTGAGGTATGTAGAAAAAACGTATCAAGCTGTCTATGTCCAAATAGTGGAATCTCTCCAAATTGATGTGGAGGGTTCTGATTCGATTCAGAGAGATTAAAGGGTCTCCAGATTTGATTCGACTTGGGAGATTCAGTTGACAAATTGGGCCAAATCTCTGCCGAATCAAATCAGCAATCAAAGCTTTGCACAGCCCTAGAAGGTATTATTCTTTTTTCTTTTTATACACACAGTTACACTTGGAATTGCATTAAAAGCACGCCCAGGTTAATGAATGAAATGTCAACAAGGGATGTGCCATTTCACGTAATCGTTACCTTTTCACCTTGTGCCTACATACATGATGCTTCCAATTTTGTGAAAGAATAAAAATTCTAGCAGAAATTTGGAAGGCAGAGAAATCCTCCTTTAATAATGAAAGCCACCTTTTAAGTTTCTGTTTCCTGGCCTTTATTCTTCTGGTAAGTGCTGACTTCTCTCCTGGTTTAGTAATTGCAGACAGCTCAAATCCTGCAGTGTTTTTGATTACTAATCTCGATTTCCTGGTATTTTTTTCTGGTATAAAACTGTGTTGGCACTCAAATCATTGTTTCTTTTTGTGATATCTTAGAACCCTGTGGTCTCCTTAATTAAGACATAGCCCTTACCTTTATCAGTTTTTTCTACCTTTTTATAAGGGGTAACTTATGCATAATAACCTAGTAACAGAACAAAACTTGTTGATACTTCATGTGAGATAAAAAAGGATCTTTTATTTTCATCCCTTTATTGGGAACGTTAACTGAAAGCAGGCAATGCTATTTTAACATAGGTTTTCTAGATCATTAAATTTAGGCCCTTGTTACATGGTAATTTTGGGCAGCTCCTGGAGTTCTTAACCTATGGGTTTGTCTGTACATTCACATTTGAAAGTAGTTTTAACCACTTGTTAGGCAGGTCAAAGTTGTACCACTGCAGTGCAGGATTATGTCGGATCTGTGTTACCCAGCTTGTGTTTCACTAAGCTGTAGCCACTCTAGGCTACAACTTTGTGTAAACAGTGCACATACCCCCTCCTCCCATCCCCTGCTGGTCTAGTTCAGACCCACTGCCCCACCCTCCGCCCTCCTCCCCAGGAGCTCAGGTCCCCACTCGCTGCTTCCCTGCACTGTCAGTCCAGGGAGAGCAGGCAGGGAAGGGTTAATCTGGTGGCTGCTGTTGGTCTCTGGGAAGGCTTAGCCCAAAGAAGAGCAGCAGCCAGGCAGACAGGTTAACCCTTCCTTGCCTGCTCCCCTGGGACAGGAACCGGGGAGGAGAATGGGGGAACCCTGAAGGCTGAAGGGGAGGGGAGTCCTAGGGCAGGGAGGAACCAGGGGAGTCCCAGGGTGCATAGGAAAAGCCCAGAATGGGAAAATAGAGGGATTATTACCTTTCAGTCATCAAGGCCCCTGCTGGCCTGAAGTGTGACTGCTCCAAACTCAACCTAGCACTTGTACCACGCAACATTTGTGAAACTCACAGTGTAACATGTAACATGGCCTTTAATCTGTGTATCGTGCTACATTAAAAAAATCATTGAAAAAAAACACTAAGTTCATTTGCATGCAATCAATATTTTTTTCTTAACTGAAGTCCAAAAGACATTAACGTTTGAAATTTTTATTCCCCTCCTATTTCATACAATAGGAAAAAACCCCAACAAAATAAGACATCACCTAAATTATTTCATGCTGTATACAAGCAGTTCCTAGGAATATATTAGAACCATGGCTCTTTGGCATGACACTTCTAAAGTATGGAATTAAGGGAGCCATGAGATAGGGTTTTCCTTCCAGTTCTTAGTTCTTAGCACCTACAACAGTTAGATGAGATGGTGGTGATTTTAAATATTTTAGACCCTTTTTGTTCTAGTAAATCAACATGTTGTTTTCTTGACACACAAAATGGACCTCTTCCTTGCAGTAATCTTAAAAATGTAATTTGTTTTCCTAGTTAACATTAAATGTCAGTGAAACAGCACAGAATAATGAAATTACAGTTTGATTTGCTGCTACAGAATAAGCTGGTTGTTAAATAGTAAAATAATAATTAAAAAAAATCAGATACTACAGTAGCTGCAGTGGTAGCTACTATAAAATTAAATGCACTGTAATGAAATGAAGAGAAATAAGAGTACACAAGTGTGACCTGCTGATTCATTAACAGAATATCATATTGCTCCTCTTTACCCAGGCTTTCACTTACAGTCTTCTTCATATGCTGATTCTTATTGTAATGTGTTTGATATCCTTTGTATTTACAGTTGTCGGTAAAAGGTGGAAAAGAGGAGGAGATTTTAGAGTGAAGGATTCAACCTCAGATGCTTTAGCTCCAGAAGCTGTTTTGGGGAAAATGGACTCAAAGTAGCTATGGTGTTTGCCTTCTGTTCATAGAATCATAGAAGTAGGGTCAGAAGGGACCTTGTAGATCTTCAAGTCCAACCCCCTGCCTGGGCAGGAGACAAAACTGGGCTGAAATGATCCCAGCTAGGTAGGCATCAAGCCTCCTCTTAAAGACCCCCAGGATAGGAGCCAGCACCACTTCTCTCGGAAGTTGGTTCCAGATCCTAGCTGTTATAGCAGCTCTGAGAAGAGTCAGAGAGAAAGTAATGAAAACAAGGAAAAATAATTCAGTTCTAAATACCTTGAACTGCTTACTGCTAATCAGTGTGCCCATCTACTCTCTATTTATTCCAGTATGTGCAGTACAGTAATATCTTTGTGCCAAATACGAATAAATACTTTCTTTTTCTGCCCCTACCCTACTTCAGTAGGAGCAAATTAAGGCTTTAAATTACATGCCTGAGGAAGCAGGGAGCAGGATTAGGGGAATGGAGTAGTTGAAGGAAAGGGAAGAGCCATCAGGCATTTTGAGCCTTTTTTGTAGTGAGAGGACCTGTGCACAATAGAACATCTTTTGTTGCATTCTGCATCTGAATATATATTAAATTATCTTCTATTCTTCCATATGGTGATTTATGGGCTACTGGAAGCCCTCTAGAAAAGAAAAAAGAAAACACCATCTTCTCAGCTCTCTAGATTTTGTCCTATTAGCTACAGCATCCCTGATGATCTCAACTGTGTTCTGAGTGGCCGCATCTACATGAGCAGCGGACTGTGCAGTTGTTACTGCGCCGTCATTGGGTTTTTTTCAGTCACTACTGCGCAATAACAATGAGCTACTATCCAACAGTGTCTCATGTAGATGCACCTAATGTGGTGCAGAAAGTGTTTCCTTAGGGTTTGCTGTCATCTATGCCCTGTTCTCCCATAAACTGGTGAACACCATTTGGTCATAGATACGTGATTATGCAGTATATTTGTCATAAACTAAACACCGTGTCCAAGGACAGACATTACACATAAACCAGTTTAAGCAATCAGAAACTGGTCTAAATCTGTAACAGAACAGATGTTCAGTGCACATAAACCAGTTTGAAAATGGCTGAAACCAGTTTGAGATAAACCTGATTGAATGTAGTATCAGACTTAACTGATTTGGGTCAAACCAGTTTATGCAGTATCTGTCCCAGACCTTTTGCTGGTTTAAGATAAACCAGACTCCCCACCATCCTGGCATGCTCCCTGGGCTGGGCGGGGCTCTCTGCTCCACAGCAGGGCTGGCCCCTCCCCTCTGCTCTCTGGCTGGAGCTCCATTAGAGGCTTGCAGGCATAGCAGGGTCTGCTGGCTTCCCTGTGCCCCCATCCCCCTCACCCCTCTCGCTTCTTAGGCAGAGATCCCTCCCTCCTCTCTCCCACAACACAGACCTAGCCAGCATATGGTATGCTAGCTAATGCTGTGTAAGGCAGATAGGGCAGTGTTCATTTAGGGCTTTTTAGAGCTAATCAGCAGCTCAGCTGGTAACATCCCTGCATACCTTCTTTTGGAAAAAGCTGTTTAAGAAGAGCTTGAACTCATGAGCTCGGCTTTGTTTTCTGGTGGGGTGCTAAATGCTGATAACAGGGCTGATAAATACTCTGTTATCAAGGAAGGAGAAGGACCCCTCCCTACTCACAGCGTCCTGCCAAGGCCTGGCCACACCCTCAGCTGAGCTCTGTGCAAGGCAAAGAAGGGCTGCTCTAGCATCCCCTGGCTTCTAGCCAGAGCCACTGCAGGCATGTGTTGGCATTTTTTCAGTCGAGAGGGGATGTCTGAGCAGTTGCAAAGTGATGTAGCCTAGCCAGGGTAGACAAACCTGCAAAGATTGAATCAATTCAGGTTCTGGCTTCTTGAATGTCTGTCCCTAGCCCAGAGGCTTTGCTCTGCTCCAGGTAACCTACTTGGCTAAGTACAGACCATCAAAAAAGCCTGAGGCTGAATCAGTTCAGTTTTCGTGGATTAGTGTAAGCTGTGTAAATTGAACTGATTAGCAAATGAACAGACATTTACTTTTGATTCTGGCAATGTAGCTACATGCCTACAGTAGCCCAGACCAGAAGCTGTGGGGGGTGCTAAAGCACACCTCTCTGCTGGGCTTGAACGACAGGTTGGGCAAAGGCTAGCGCACCCATCCTGGGAGGGAGGGGGGTTTGCAGAGGAGGTGCAAAGCATCTTGGAATGTTCAGGGATTGTGAGATAACTTGACTCTAGAGGGGATATTGGACAGAAGTTCAATAAACTGATTTAAGGCCTTGTAGCTACTTACTAGAGATGCTTTAAATTTGGAAACCTTTTTCACATTTCTCTCTCCATATTCTACATAGCTTTTTTTTCTTTTTCATAAAGCCAGTGAAAAGAATACCTAGTGATTTTAAATGTAAACTAGAATAAGGGAGAGAACCATGAGGTAGAATTTATATATCTATCTTAAAGAGGTTGGTGCAGTTGCTTGAGGTCAGTAGACTATGAAAGCTGTTGCACTTTTGTTATTTGATTTATCATTCTGTTTTGATTTTGTTATCATTTGTTATTTGATTTATCATTCTGTTTACTTGCTTGTTGCTCTTTTAAAAAGAAAAAAAATCATACCAATAATTGCATTGTAGATTTTAGAATAGGAATGTTAGATTAATATTAATGTCATACTTTTTAAAAATATAATAAATGACTCCTTTAGATTTGGAACCTTGTGTGGAGCTTTATTTGAATACTTTGTTTATAATGGACCTATAGCCATGTGTACATACTCATAGACACCACAACTTCCAGCAAAACCACAAATATGTAATTTTCTTCTGGACTCGTTACCCCAAAAACACGGGTTTCTATTATTTGATCTCATAGGTTTCATGGACATTTGAGCTGGAAGGGACCCTGGAGGATCAAGTCCAGCCCCCTGCCTCGGGGCAGGAAGTCAACAGGGATCATAGGATCCCAGCAAGATAAGCAGCCAAATTTCTCTTGAAGGCATTCAGAGTGGGTGCTTGAACTGCCTCCAACGACAATCTATTCCAAAACTTGGGGGCTCAGACAGTGAAGAAGTTCTTTCTTATGTCCAGCCTGAAGCAGTCGCGGCGGAGTTTGTGACTGTTCGATCTTGTCATCCCTTGGGGCGCTCTGGTGAACAGACGTTCCCCCAGATCCTGATGAGCACCCCTGATAAATTTATAGGTGGCTACCAGGTCACCCCTGACCCTGCGCTTTTCCAGGCTGAAGAGCCCCATGGCTCTCAGCCTCTCCTCATAAGGTCTGTTTTCCTGACCTCTGATCATGCACGTGGCTCTCCTCTGCACCCTTTCAAGCTTCTCCACATCCTTTTTGAATTGTGGAGCCCAAAACTGGATGCAGTACTCCAGCTGTGGCCTTACCAAGGCTGAGTACAATGGGAGAATGACGTCCTGGGTTTTGTTTGAGAAGCATCTATGGATGCAAGCCAGTGTTTTGCTAGCTTTACTAGCCGCAGCATCGCACTGAAGGCTCATGTTCATCTTGTGGTCAATCATGACCCCCAAGTCCCTTTCATCTGTAGTGCTAACCAGCGTAGCACTGCCGAGCCTATAAGCATGCTGCAGGCTTTTCCTCCCAAGGTGGAGAACCTTGCATTTTTCAGTGTTAAATACCATCAGGTATTTTGTCCACCCATTTCCTGAGCCTGTGAAGGTTAGCCTGGATTGCCCTCCTGTCCTCAGGTGTGGATACTTTACCCCAGAGTTTGGTGTCATTGGCAAACTAGGCCTGTCCGCTTCTGACACCAATGTCCACATCATTGATGAAGATGTTAAATAGTATAGGCCCTAGGACAGAGCCTGGGGGGACCCCACTGGTCACAGCACACCAAGACGATTGGCTCCCATCGACCACCACCCTCTGGATCGTACCGCGGAGCCAATTCCCCAGCCAGTGGATCATGGTGAGGTCAAGGCCTCAGTTAGCCATTTTAGTTGACAGGTGATCGTGGGATACCAGATAAAAGTCTTTTTTGATGTCAAGATGGACAACGTCGATCTCTTCCCCCGTGTCCAGGTGGTAAGTCACTTAGTCAGAAATGGAAATGAGATTGTTCAGGCAAGGCCTGCCCGCAACAAACCCATGCTGGGTATCCCTCAGGATATTTCCTTCAGCTAGTTTGTTAAGGATCGGCTCTTTGATAATCTTTTCAAGGACCTTCCCCAGGATAGAAGTCAGGCTGATGGGACTGTAATTAGCCAGATCTACTTTCCTCCTTTTCTTGAAGATAGGCACAATATTGGCCCTCTTCCCATCATTGGGCACTTCACCAGAGCGCCAAGAGCTCTTGAAGATCTGTGCCAGGGGCTGAGCTATGATG
Organism: Crocodylus porosus; assembly: GCF_001723895.1. NCBI lineage: Eukaryota > Metazoa > Chordata > Crocodylia > Crocodylidae > Crocodylus > Crocodylus porosus. The sequence goes on from NW_017728912.1 coordinate 16,588,258, forward strand.
CTCGCCAGCTCCCTGAGTACCCTTGGGTGTAACCCATCAGGGCCAGCTGACTTGCAGGTATCTAGCCTGTCACGGTGTTCCTTCACAAGGTCAGCTTTGGAGGGCAAGGAATCTCCCTCACTTGGGCTTCCCTGACACACAGTGGGGAGGGTCATCCCATGGGAGTGGTGAAATACTGATGCAAAGTACCCATTTAGCAAGTTTGCTTTTTCCTTGGCGTCGGTTGCCCCATCTGATTTACCAGGGGTCCAATGTTGCCCTTGCTTTTCCTCTGGCTCCCCACATGTCTAAAAAAGGACTTTTTATTTTCCTTGATATTTGTAGCTAGCTGGAGTTCCATCACAGCCTTAGCTTTCCTGATTTGCTCTCTGCAGGTCCAGACCAGAGCAGACTATTCCTCCTTAGTGGCGGTTCCAGTACTTCATCCTTTGTAGGTCTTCCTTTTAAGACATAGGAGGTCTGCCAGTTCCTTGGAGATCCAAGGAGGCTGCTTTATCATCTAAAGGGGGATTTCATCTTTCAACTAAGTGAAGGCAAAGGCATATCCTTTTAAAGCACAAGGTCTTACTACTCTTCCCTTCACAGTATATGGAGTTACATTGACAACCTCAATGTCAGTATATCTGCACCAACTGCAGATTAGTGTCCACCTGTTAGTGAAATATAAACCCTAGATGCTTTTCCTGGAGCTTCCATGAAGCAGATGTGTAGTGTCGCTGGTAGGTATTGTAAGGTTTTTGGGGACCTCTTCGTGGGTGCCCTGCCTCCCAGCGATGTCAGGGTGAAACCCTATTCTGGTGCCACCTAGGTGATCTGGGTGCTTCCCCTTTTTCTTGTCTTCCACGTCTTCAGTGTTATTAGTTGGGGAGGTGGTTCCCTGTTGGGGCCTAGAGGTGTCTCGGCCATGGGGTTGTCTTCGTGGGGCTCTAAACCTCCCCTTGCCACGCCTTTGGCCTGGTTTGATGCTGCTCCCTGCAGATCTTCCCTACACTGGCCGCCTTGCCAGAGCTGGATCTTCTGGGCTGTGAACCTTCAGGGGGCCACCCCTGGTTTTTGGGGTGGTTTTTTCCTCTTCAAGAAAAATAAAGTTGCCCCTTCTGGTGTCATCCACAACTCAACAGAAAATGCTGGCACCTGCCGGTGGAGCTTCTGAGCCTACCTTTCTCTCTCTCTGTTTCAGGGCTCCTTTCTCCCCCTTCCTAGGGGCTTGTTTGTCTTCTCCCCTTTAACGGGTAGAGGTATTAGGACCTCCCCTGTGCCCCATCCCTACCAGTTCCTCCGGTGTCCCCACCCTGGAGCCCAGCTGACCTGGGGTCCTGTCGCCTTGGTCCCTCCTGCCGGCATCACTCTTCTCCCCTTTCCTGGGGCTCATGGTTCCCCATGCTCTGCCCCCTCCAGAGCCATCCAAGGATGATAACGGGCTTGAGGGTCTGCCCTCAGTCCCAGTTCCAGGGCTCCTAGTCAGAGCCTTGCAGTTCCCAAGCAGTGTCCTGTCTGATCACTGCTGTCTATCAGGGCTCCTTGGCTCTTACCGACCCCCCAAGCCTGCCTTGCTGGTCTCCTGGTGGATGGCTGCCGCCTCCTCTGAGAAGCTGGGGCTGGAGCTGGAGCCAGCGTCTCCTAGCTGGTGTTCCACATCTCTCTCCCCTGCTCCTACCCAGCTGTTTCTCTGGCCGCTTTTTTAGCAGCCCGCGCTGCTCGGAGGCCACATCCCTGGCTTTCCCCAGTACACAGGCTCAGGCAGCTGCGAAACTGCCAAGCCTGCATCTGTGCCAGCATCTGTGCTCTGGTCTCCTCCCTGCTGCTGCCCATCTTGACTCCTACGGTGAGTGCCGCGGTGCTTTGGTTAGGGGTGGGGGTCTCCTGTCTCCCCTCTCACATGCAGTATAGCAGCTACTGCAGTTATATAGAACTTTTGAATAGAACTGGCACAGCTAGAGGCAGGGTAGATTTGTACCTTATAAACTAACTGAAGAGACGGACACAGGACTCTGTGTGTGTGTGTGTGTGTGTGTGCGCGTGTGTGTGTAAAATATATCTAGCTATCTAGACATACTTTGTATGTGTGTGTATAACACACACACACACTTTGGTTATTCTATGGCCCCTGGCAGATGGGTAGTTAAAGGTCAGATAGTATCTGATGTGCAATCCCCACAATTGCACTTCTTCCTGCTATGCTACAGGTGCCTGGCAGGAGGTGGGATTGAGTATCAGTTCCAATTATTCCTTATTGCATATGCAGAGGAAGCCCAGGATCTTGATCCTGAGGTTCCTCTGCACTGGCAAGTAGCAAGCTCCTGCAGCGGGGAGCCAGGATCAGCTGATGTCTCAGCCTTGGGGTGCATCAGATCCCTTCACCCCAGCACCACCCGGAAGGCTGGGAGTCCCAATCTACCACTGCTCCCAGCCAAAGGGTTGTATTGGAGTCAAGGGCTCTGATCCACCACTGTGGCTGGGATCAGCAGCTAATTGCAGCTTCTAGCCTTGGGCCATTCACAGCCTTGACTCTGATGGGCCCCAGAAGCAGCAAGCAGGTGATCGGCATTCTCAGGCTCCATAACACATGGGAGTCAAGGTCTCCCGTGTGCTGTAGATGCTCAGCCAGGCCACGCATTCAATTATGGCATGGTAGGAACCAGCCAGAAAGTTATTACGCAGATTTTTGCAATAATTTTTTGGCTAATTCCTTGCTTTATCATGCCATTAATTGCATTACCATGTGGCCTCATAACTACTTCAGACGTAATTAACTGACTAATCCCATTTTAAATGTAATGTGCACCAGGGGCCTATAAGGTGCAAATCTACATGCCTTTTGCTTGACTTCAGATTAATGTGGCTAACTAACACAGCTCATTGACACACATCATATATTTACTGAATTGTTTTCTACTATTTCTATCCCCTTCCCTGTTTCCCACTTCTACACCCCCCAGGAAAGTTCTTACAGTACTTAAAAGATAATGAAGTGTTCCCCTTTAGCTTACAGGTAGAGGGAAGAAGGATCTGAGTTGTATTACCATACATGTAAATGTGGCTTCCTGGAGAGTGTGATGGTGAAGAGAAAGTAAATAGGGATTTATTATATGCTATTGCTCACAACATAAGAGCTCTATGGGTCACAAAATGAAAATAGTAGATAGTAAGTTTAAAACTAACAAAAGCAAGTTCTATTTCACATGGCCTGTAATTAAGGTGTGTAACTCATTGCAACAAAACATTGCAGATGTTGACAGTTTAGCCAGATTTTAAAAAAGATTGGACAAGTTATTGGAGGAAAGGTGCATCAGTAGCTATTGAGCATGGGAGTTAAGGTACAACCTGTGAATCAGAACTTCCTAAATCTTATATGCTAGAGGCTGCATGTGAGAGAGGAGCAGTAGAGAAAACTGGCCATGCCCTGTCTACATACAGGTGTTTGGGGAGGTTAGGGTTGAGAAATATTTGTAGTTCTTCCCAGGGAGGATGATACAGACCCTTGAAACCTTATGTGTGGAAATTCTAGGTTCTACATTAAATTACATACAGTCTTTGTTGATCATCTCTTGCTTTCTGCCTGTGGTGGGAATAACACTAGATTGTTTGTGAAAGGTTAAGATTACCTGTAATGAATAAATAATTAATGGCATTAGTTCCTTTAAATGCAGAATATAACAGCTATTACAGGGTGTTGTTTTGTGTGTTCTAAATTACAAAAGAGAACAATACATTTTCTACATCTGCCATTGTTCATAATAGATATTTGTGTGAGATGCCGCAAACAATAACGCATCAATGATTTCTTGCTGATAAAATGCGTTGTCTGTAAAACATGTTCAGTGTCATCCTTACAATAAAAAGATGTGAGCAGCTACATCATTTTTACTTGTTTTACTTAGTGCCATCCATTTTTTGCTAATCAGTGAAAAAGGAGATAAAAGCAGTAAAATGAAGCCTTGTGATGCTCTTATTTGTTTTCTTGTAAGTGGTATTATCTTGAATGATCAAATATTATGATATTAATTCTTACTGGAAGTGCAATTTGATTAGAATTAGCAGAGAACTCCCTTTCGCTTTTGCTTTTGCTTCTTTGAGCACTGATATCTTTCTCTTAGGCTGCCTCTCCCAGAGTGCAAATAAATAAATAAGAAAAATTTACAAGGGACTCATGTGTGTTAGGTACCAGCCAAGGAAATGCTGGCTACTCATTACAGTGAAGGGACATATACAAATTTGTGAGCACAGCTCAGTACTTTTACTATTATGACACTAGAAAATATTTTAGGAGTGTACATTTCAACTCTACTTTTTCCTTCTTTCACTTCTAAAAGGATTAGGAAATCAATTGCATTATGAAACGACTTACATAAAGAAAAGTAAGCTTCTGTTTCATTTCCCTAAAGAATTTTGTTTTTCTTCTTGGACTTGCATAAGACCGTAACATAAGCAAAATAATCCTGCTCTTTTTTCTTTGACTTCCAACTCTACTGTGCCCTGGGTTTTTGAACACAAGTATCCCCAAACCATGTAATTGTCAGTAGCAATTTTCTGCATAGATAACTCATACTTTAGTGGTAATTTTATCTCCATCCAACATAGTAAATTATAATCCACTGCCTTTTCCTTATTTTGAAAACCTAATTGTGCTTATATGAGGGCAAATGGTTTCAGGGCAAAGTTGTTGAGAGAAATTTCATTTCTGCATTTACAGGATGGCGCTTTGAGATGCATCCTGGTTCCTGAGTGCTGTAGAACTGTTCATGTCCCTGTCTTGGCCCAGTATCTAGACATGAATGTCAGTACCTGTAACTTAATAATGCTGGATAATTCTTCACTCCATTTGGCATCCTGGAGTTTAGATTAGCATAGAGTAGCACAGGCAACATACGGCCCACGGGCTGCCATGCGGCTAACCAAGGCATTTTCTGTGGCCTGCGGTGCTGCAACGGGAAACGGAAGTAAACACAGTTTACTTTCGTTCCCGCCTCTTGTCCCTCCAGCCCCTCAGCAGCTTCCTAATGGCTGCTGAAGGGCTGGGGAAGGGACAAGGTTCCCACACGCACAGTGTCAGCTTGACGTTGCCGACGCGGTGCATGTGGGAAGAGGAGTTCAGACCTGGCCCACCTCCTCCTGTCCCCAGCACCATGTGTGGAAGCCACTGTGTCCCGGCCCGAGCGACCCGCAGGTGAGAGGCAGCCCGGCTTGGCCACCCGGCCCCGTGTCACAGGCGGAGGTGGAGTGGCATGGGTAGGTGCTGCCTCCCACTGGGCTATTGGCATTGGCCGTGCCATGCGGGGCGGCCCTGGGCTTGGGCAGAGCCTGCACTCACTGCGCCCTGAGGTGCCTCCCGGCTCTGGCTCCAGCTTCCTCCAGCCCGGTGTGGTGCGGCAATGCGGACCCACGGAGGCGGCACGGAGGCCAGGCTCACCCTCATCATCTGCCTCTGCTGCCTCCGCAGGTAGGGCCGGGGTCAGGGCGGGAAGACGGTGCCTCCCCTTGGGCTGGGCCAGTGACTGTGGGCTCCCAGCATGTGTGTGTGTGTGGGGGGGTCCCTGCCTTTCATAGTCCTGACTCAGTGTCCCTCACTGCTCTGACCTCCAGACCCCAGTGCCCCAGTGTGTGGGGCATGGGGGGGCCCCAAGTAGCCCCTGGCAGGCTGGAACTCTGCCAGCCCACAAGAGAAAAGCCAGTTATATGTTTTTCTCCTTTAAAGGAGAACCCACTTTTAAAGTTTGCTCATGACCCTTTCATATATTCTTGAGACCTTCATTGGTGCCAGAGGTCACGTGACATCACTTCCTGATGTGATGCCACTTCCTGTGAGGTCTCTGAATATGGCTCGCCGGCCCATTGGGTGATAAAAAGTTTGTGACCCGGCCCCACATTCAAAAAGGTTGGACACCCCTGGAGTAGCATCTGGAACATGGGCAGTTCTAAGCAGGAATCTCCTTCTTCCAGTAACATGTTTGCTCTTCAAAAGATTTTTTTGAACCTAAGTATGGAAGTATTTCCTTCATCACAGGGTAGTTAATTTTAAATCACTCGTTTATTCTGTAGTTCTAATGCAATCAGCTATCTTTGTCCAAGGCTGCTGATTTACTGCATGAAACCAGGAGTAGCTGATTTGAAAAATGGGTGCCACAAGTGGCATGGGAAGCCTCTGCACAGCATGCAGGAGATCAGGAAAGGGACAGGCAGCACAGCGGTTAAATAGGCCAGGAGAAATAAACCGAAGCAGAAAATTGGGCAGCGAACACAGGGAAGGAATCAGAAAAGCAGATTGGGAAGGAGAAGGGGATCAGATTGTCTTTTAGGGAAGGTACATGATTAATTTGTGGCATGCCTGACACAAACTAAACAATGACACCTGCTTTACAGGCAAACTGATTGTACTTTTTGTGTTAAGTCTCCCATGAGTTATACCTTAGTGGTGTCTTATTTAAAAACAAAGATGATTGTTTTCCTGTTGAAATAAATGTTTATTTGCTGTCCCAAATAGGATAGATGTGGGCACTGAAGTCTTTACTTGTGCAAAGGATACTTATGGACCATGCTAGCACAAGCTACCCTGCTTCATGCCTTGTCATCATGCTGGATGCTTTTGGAGTATTTTCTTTTATCCTGTTGCTGCCTTCCTTATGTTAGGCAGCCTACTCTTGTTCTCCTGTTCTACTTCAAGTGTCTTCTGACTTCCTTGGGTTAGGTCAACTGATGGCTGAGGCTCTAAGTCTCCTTGATCCTGTCCAGTGTCCTGCTTGCTGCAGTTCCCTTTGGTTTTGTTCACATAGCTATCCTGAGCCTACTGCTGCTTTAAATGACCTGTGTCATAGTGCAGTTCAGACAATTGCTATTGCCTTCTGTGGATACCTGATGGCTGGGCTTATTGCCTTTGTGTTGCAGCCACAGATTCCTGGCTCCTTTTTTAAAGGCTGCCTGCTTATCTTGGCATTCTCTTAAGTGCTTCAGTGTAGTTTTCATTTTATTTCCACTCTACTACAACAGACTACACACAGGGGAAGGCAGATTCTTTGTGCTCTGACCTATCCATCTCTGCAGGGTCTATTACCTGGAAGAAATATTATGATGATCCAGCATTGCCAGGTTGGGTCCACTGTGGTTAAGTTTGCCTTTACAGTCATTCTCTTGGCTATCTTTACTGCTGACTCCCTCTTTGCGCTGCTTTGTGGGTGCCCAGAAGATGTCTCATGTTCATATTTCCATTGCTTGCAGGCAGCTGCAATGTCCTGTGGCTGATAGGATGGAATAGCAGGTTTGCTGTGACTTGCAAAATGAACTTTCAGTTGTCTGATCACTGTTTTTACCCAAGTGTCCTCCATTTCTCCTTTTTAATTTTGTCAGGGCCAAAGCCATGGCTACCTTTACTAGCCAATGCTGTGGCCTTTTTCTATGCTTCCTTTATTGTGAGTGCTTCTAAGACATCATCACATTGTTGTTCTAACTGCTTTCCTGATTGTATGTACCTATAACTGCAGCTGAATGGTTGTCCTACTTTAGGATTGCTGCTTTGTATATGATTTTCCCTAATCTTTCCTTGGGTCTCTGACCTTTCCCACCTATACCACGATGGTCTCAAGGGCTCACAAGTTCCTAAGATACATGTTCAGAATCTGCAAAATACAATTGGACATGCCTGCAACTCACTGCACTCTGTTGATATCCTTTGACCTAAATATTTCCTGAAAGTCTCTAAAGTTTCTCACTATGCAACTGGAATCCTTCAGAAGTCAGATTTCCAGTGCAAGAAACCTTGGTTCTTTTCAGATTTGGCTTGTTTTTTGCAAAATGTTCTGCTATAGGCATCTGTTTAGGAATTGTTATAGCTTGGTTTCATAGTCCTGGATTGTCTCCTCTTTGACTTTTCCTATCACTGTATAACATCAGCAGTCACATGGCTTGAGGCTGGATATTCCCTCTAGTGCCTGGATCAGTTTACACTTGAACATCCATAGGTCCAGGCTGATGCTTAGAAACATTCATTACCAAAAGTTCCTACCAAGAGTATTGGAAAATGTATTGGGTAGGTCCATAACTCACCTAGCATAATATGTGAGAAAACATTCCTGACCGTTCATACAGTGAACATTTTGCCCTAGAAAAAATCAGATAGTGTGTCCCTCCCCCACCAGCCCCAAGCTGAGACCCACGGTGGATGCCCTGGTCACCCTGCCCTAGTTACACCATTGCTTCTTTTTACCTCCTGCAACCTCTGTTCCTCCTTCTGTGTTTCATGCGGATTTCTATAGCACTAATTAAATCCCACAGCCAATGAGTGTTAAAAGATGATGACAGTTTTTCATTTGAAGTCTCCAGTTTGTCATCTATTAGATTAATATACCTTCTCATTCCCAGCAAAACAAATATTTTCAATCACTTGGAGCCTTTACATATTTGTACAGCTTCATGCCTTGAAAATGATAGCAATATATAGCTGTCCTCCATTCTGGCAGAGACAGAATGATTGTGATAGTTAATTGATACAGAGGAAAGCTACATTGGCTCAGCAACTTGCACAGATGGATCCGAGTCCTAGCCCAATGGGCAGTGTTGGAGTGAAACCATTTTGGAAACAAACCGTTTCAGTATAGTACTTCATATTTCTCAGTCTTGTGCTTTATTAAGTTATTGAAAATTCCTGCTGCCTAGCTGTCATTTTGATTAATTCTGGAAGCATTTGCTTATCTAGGTTAGTGGAAATTTTTTGTTCACTATTTTTGACACCATATTGAAGTTGGCTGCCTAACACTGATAGCTGGAAATAGGAGACCAAATATAGCAACTCTCTTTCCTTGTCTTTGAGACCATTCAAATAGTTGTGGTTCCTTCAGTGAAACAGACTGTAAGCACAGGTCTACACTGAAGACTATAGAAATATCCAAGCTAGCTTTTTTTCTTTCCAGAAGAAAAATAAATTAGTTAGTGCTGAGTTTCATGCTGCAACAGCTATAGCTGGTGGATTAGATACTTCTCTGTTGCACTGCAGTCTGAAGTGTGGACTTAACTCCTGGCATGACATTCTGCAATGGTTGTAGAACTAAATCATTATACTTCTTGTTATTTTTTATTAACTAAATTCTGCCCTAGAATGAAAGGGAAAGGGGAACAGAAATTCTGCCTGTCGGAGTCAATAACCTCTAGAAAAAAAGTTAAAACTGAAGCATGAATAGTTCCTCCTGTCTGGATTGTATTGCCTATTATGGAGAGCTTGCCCTGCTGCCTTGTACATAAGAAGTAGGCTTCCTGCTTCTCTATTGCTTTCTCTGCCATGCTGTGCATTAACACAACACAGAGCAGAGTCCTAAAAGCTCAGTGCGTTTGCATTACTCTATATTCAGTGTTTTAAAAATAAAGCCCATAAACTTGGTTTTATATTTTAGTGCACAGGGAAGATTTTTTAACCTATTTGCATTCAGACTTCATATGTTTGGAAATGGTTTATAGATTAGCCATCAATAATTGACTGTCAGCACTAAGCCCAAACCTAGCAGTGGAAGTACTCAGGTAAACTGCCAGTTTTTGCCCCAGAAACTGTGGCTCCAGGAAAGGGACTGAATGGTAGGAGGAAAGGGTTAGATTATGCCATTTTAGTTGTTGCCAACCCTTTGATCTCATCCTAAAGAAAGTCCAGAGTCAGAAATTTAATCTTTTCAAGTCTTGTTTGGGGTATCTGAACTTCACCTACCATCCCAGCAGAGATGATTCAGGGAGATTGCTTTGTTACTCTATATCTTGCCCAGCTTAGAAATGATGCTGTCACCTCTTCATTTCCTTAATGTTGTCAGAAGTAAAAAAAAAAAAGCATCCATTACCAATGAAGGACTAACCTGTGTCAGAGCCTTCCTGTTCTTATTATTGAACATTACAGGCCATATTTTGATATGAGGCACAACAGTGTAACTCCAGAGTCCAGTAGATCAATTAAATTATTCAGAATATGTACCTGTATAGCTATTATTAGAATTATGTCCTAAATGAAAATATGACCAAAGAAGAATCTGTTTTAACAATTACATAAGGAAATATACTGATAATAACTCCAGCTGTTTTTAAAGTGCATGTATTGATTTATTTACTTTTTTTTCATTATTTCTGTTTTCCTGGTGCAAACAGTGGTCTGCAGGATTGTATTTAAGATTTCAGCTGGCCCCAACGTATGATTATACTTGTTATGCACACAGAGTAGACATATTCAGTTCATCTAATTGGCATAATTTTGTCAAATCAGATTACACGAGTTTACATCACTTGTGGAACAAGTCTAATAAATACACATACAAGCAGCAGTAGCTTTCATTTTTATGCAAATATATACAGGTATTAGATTTCTGCAATAGAGAAGCTGCAGTTGTTCAGCGATGACACCTGGACAAGTTCCTGTTAAAAAATAGATTTTTATTTTGTGGTAATACCTAAAGGCCAGACATCTACTGGTGTTGTACAGAAAAATGAGAGACTATGACCTAACGAGTCTGCTTTAAGCCTAATTAAAGCCTTGCATTTCAAAGTAAAGTGATTAAACTTATATTCCCCACATGCTCAGAGAAGAGCCTGAAAAATGGCCCCAAGTGAATTAGAAATTCAAAACACATGCACACATGCACAAACACCAAAACAAAACACAAAACCCACAAAACAAATTAATATGATGAAATGCATGAAGCAACTTCGTCATGGCTGCAGATCTAAGTCCCAGCTGAGTCAGGTGCATAAATATATGTCCATATCCAACCCACCCGGCAATTTTATCTGGCCTGCGGGCACCCACCAATGGATTGCACCTTGCTCAGCCCATATGCCTCACTCCTACCCTGGTGCGCAGGAAGGCCCTGCCCAGCCAGCATGCAGCTTCTGGACAGGGCTACTGCTGCAGCTGCTGGGGGACCTACTCATCTTCCCTGGTGTCCTGCTCACTCCAGTCACTAGGTAGGGAAGTGGTGGGGATGGGAGGGCAGCCAGTGAGGGAAGTCCTGCACAATGGAGCCAGCTGCCTTCCCCACCCCTGCTGTACAGATGCACAGACTCCACTGGAAGTGGAGGGGAGCCCCACTCCCTGCTTCCCAGCAGAGTCTTGGGACCTGCATAGCAGGCAGTGGCAATGCAGCTGGCTTCATCGTGCTGGGTTTTCCCCCACCAGCACGGAAGCGTGGGAGCTGTATGTGTGCCATGCAGAGCCCCACGCAATAAAGACAGGCCAGTCTGGATGTGCTTCTTGTCCCTATGTGTCGTGCTGACTGGGGCCACATGCCCCCAGGAGGCAGCGCCTGTGTGGGCCATGAGCACCCCAAGTGCCCACCGCCTGCTGCTGTTGTTGCCAATTGTAGGGGCTGTGTACCATGGCGGGGGGTTCCCACACCCTCACACCCTACAAATGCCACACACCCACACCCTGCCCACAACCTCCCACATATATATATACCCCCCAACCTACCCTATTGCCCCCTCACACAGCCACACCCCGTCACAAACCCCACCACACATGCACATGCACACGCACACAACCACACCCCTTACTCACAATATACAAGAGTAAGACTTTATTTTTGAGTTGTTATGCCAACATCTCTATATACAGTATACAAACACAAATCATGACAAAAATATTTTTGTAATAAGATTAAAATATGTTATAGTAGGTATTTGACTTTTAGTGTATGATTTATTTTTTTTCTGGTTCCAAAATAGCAAACTGCCACTCCCAAAAGGAGTACTTCTGGGGTGGGGGGAGAAAAAGTTGGGGGAAGAGGAGAGACTTCTGGTGGCAAAGGTCAAGACTTAGGGGTGGGACTTCCAGTCCCAAGATGGAGGCATTGGGACAGGGCACCTGTCAAGAGCCTGGGCTAATCTTGCAGCCCAAAACTCATTAACAGCCCTTTAGCTGAAATAAAGCCTGCCCTGGTATAGAATGATAATTGAGCCAAATCCATTTTGTATCAGTTTAATGTTTATATATGACTTTGGAGAAAGTAATAGCTTCATGTCCTAAACTTACTTTTCAAATGGAAAGGATATCTGACTATAAATGTTTACATTAAACTTCAACACCATTACAAGAAATAAATACAGTGAGTTTAAAGTATAATGAATGTTTGAACATACTGAATGAAGCAGTTCATATACCTGAAATTACTGTCTAGAGAAATATGGAATGAAAGGAGCTTTTTATAACAGTGTGCATTTCTCTAAGACTGTAAAGTAGCAAAAGCTAAAACTGTAACTATTAAAATATTTTTGTGCTTAGGGCCCAGTCTTCTGTGCACATGAGCAAGAATTTTATAGGATCAGACCCTCTATCTCCAGCATCCACTGTATTCTGCAGGACAAGTCGACCAATAAAAGTCATGAATTTTCCAGCTACATTTAAAGCTTGACTGTTCACTTCTTCCTGTGAAAACCTGCCAATCACATTCTAGTGATAATGTGTGTGTATGTCTGTATCTGAATTCCTTAAAAAGTCTAAAGCTGCTATTATTTTATGAGCTACAACTATTTCAGGCTACTATTTCAGGCTACAACAATTTTAATGTGCCACCTAATATTTTAAACTAGGCTATCGCTGGTAGGTATTATTGAGTCCTCTCTTGCCTAGTGTCCTACCCCCTTGCAACATCAGGGTGAGATCTTAAGTATAGCATTACCTGTGTGTCCTGTTAGTTGTTCCCTCTTGCCTGCCATGTCTTAATGTTCTTTCCGGAAGACAATCCCAGCAGCTATCCTGTGTGATCTCACTAGTTTGGTTTTGTGGGGCTCCAATCCCCCTTCCCCCCTGCCTTTATGCCACCCTTACCACATGTAGGGCTGGAGCAGGCATCATTGCCTCAGAGTTCACTTTGCCTTGATGATAGGTTCTCACCTGCGCTGCCCGTTGCTCGTGGAAAAGTTGCTCCCTGGCCATCGGGGTGTCCTCAGTTGTTCTTTGGCATGGGATAATGACCCTACAACTAAACTCACCACTGTTTTATATTAATAAAGTTCTTTTAACAACAACTTCAGAAACTAACTGAAAGCTTGATTGACTAGCCTCCACTGGTATACTCTCGTGGCTACTGGGTTCTCGCCACAAACTGAATTATGGGGCTCTTCAGTATCTTGCAGTATCCCGGCCTCAGTCCCAATAGGGCCCCCTCTGGGTACCCATATTGTTGGCTGCTACTCCCGGCCTTGATGCTGTCTGGGGCTTTGTGTCCCGCTTTGACACCTCAGCTCTCCAGAGGGACTGATCTTGCCCAGGCAGCTCCCTTCCAGGCTCAAACCAGCCACAGGTTTGGTTGGGGCTTCCCTTTCAGGCCTCACATTGCCTCCCAGCTCCCATCTCCACAACTCCCCATTGGGTACCTCTGGGCTCCAACGCTGCCTGTGCTGTTGGGGATCCAGGCCTTTCTCCAGCCCTCTCTTCACTGAGGTGAACTGCTGGCTCAACTCTGTGGGTGAGCTCCAGCCACTCTTCACCAGGGCACGCAGCTGGCTTAGCTCTTGGGGCAAGCCGCACGCAGCTTCTTAGCCACTATTCCCTGGGGTGCACAACTGGCTCCACTCCCTGAGCAGCCATGTGCAGCTTCCTGGCTCCGCCCTGCCTTGGCAGACTCTTCTCCTGCTGGCAGCAACTCTCATTAGCTGCTTCCTGTCTCACTGCCTCCATGCTGCTCCCCCTGTGTTTTCCAGTGTCCTCACCGTCCTGGCGAGCTGTTCCGAGGCTCTTCCAAGGCTCCCTCCTGTGACATTTTCTAACCGCTTCTTGAGCCCTCCCCATCTAATGCACGCCATGTCACTCCTCTTCCAGCCCACTCATCATCCTGGCCCCATACCCCATCTCTCCCCAATCCGCAGGCTCAGGCTGCTGCAGAATTGCTGCGCCAGGGCCAGCATTGCTCTTCCTGCCATGAGGTAAGGGGAAAGTGGGGAAAAACCCTGCTGGCAGTCTCCTTCCCCTTCACACAGGCCAAGAAGAGTTATGGAAATTCTGTTATGGGCAATTAAAAGTCTGATTGATGATAGCTCCATTGTTTTGGTGGATGGGAGCTACTGAGTTTTAATGTTTCATATTTATCTTGTAAGTCTGGAGATGCAAGGAATCATTACTTGTAAGAATATGATTTTCTTTGTAAAATAACATTAACCTCTTTCCCTTTACTCATTTAGCCTACAATTTTGGACATTAAGCATAAACCTAGTTTGTTCCTTATGTATTATAAATAGCTCATTAGTAAAGATCATGAACATTTTCTTAATCATTTTTGATTTATAATGAAAACTTCCATACTGAAGGTAAACTTTTAAACCTTCATTTTACTTGCACTTGTAGCAAATCCAGAAATAAAAAATGGTATTTGGGAAGATTTAGCCTGAATTGCCCTTAGAACTGGACTTCCCTACTTTTTCAGATCAGTCTCTTTACCCGTCTCATTCTCCCAACCCAGCAGTATCTAAGCATGTTATTACTGAGTGTATTTTTGTAACTGGGCCATGCTTTTTACTGTACGTATATGTTACAAAATTATCAGTGGTGGGAAAGCTCAAAATCCATCACTGGATTTATTGTTTGCACATTTTTTTGCTTGCCTGGGCCTGATGCTAAAGGGAAATCTGGATTGAGAACAGCACATACTCTGTTGGCTAGAGGAAATGGAGCCCTTAACTGTTCAAAGACAGAACATTTGGGAATTGGCTCTTCATTGCACCTACAGGAGTGCCAATTAAACGTGTAAAGTGGCTCATTTGGGAAGTAGCTGATCTTTAACCAAATGTGAAACTTTCTTAGTTTTCTCTTCCAACCTAATTTTCCTTGACTCACCTCTGCTACTTCTTTCCCTCTGCATTGAAAAAATTATAGCAGTCATCTAGGCTTTTAATATTCATTTTAGATTAACTACTTGGAAATGTGGAATGGTTTAATATTAACTAAAAATGTACTGTGGTTGAATATTAACTAAAAATGTACTGTTTTGACAACAGTAAAAGTAAATATGGAAGAGAGGCATTAATCGCTTCTCCCACAATTGATTAGACAAGTATATGTGTTACATTCACTTAAGAATCACTTAAGTGCATCACTTAAAAACAGCATTTGATAGTCTCTTTAAGTAAAATATAAGGGTGCAGTTAATTTTATGATTATTAGATAGTAGTGTGTCCAGTGCTGTTATTCTATATTCATATTAGGTGATATGGAAAAATTATAATTTAATCATATAGGTTATGGGTAATATGATATTATGCCTAATTTTGGTCCTCTTTATGTCAGAGGTTTACTTATTTCATATATAGATCATAAAATCATTTTTAAAATATGCCTAGAAGGGGACCTCAGAAGGTCATCAAGTCCAATCACTTGTTCAAGGCAGGAGCAACCCATTTTAAAATGTGTTAACAAATCAGAAAAAAAAAACCCAGAAATGCATTAAATACATTGTCTATTATTAAACTGCTGCCAAAAACAGCATATGCTCAATAATGAGAACCAACTATGAAACTGATTAAATGCAGCCAACACTGAGCATGACTATAAAAAACATGACCAATACTGGGCAAACATACTGATGGGAACCTCTTTTTGTATGTGTGTGACCTTTAAAAAAAAAAAAGGGGTGGGTTCCCTCCACAGGCAGTTGGCATCAGGCCTAAAGGTACTGCAATACCAGGCTAGCACCAGGAAGGCCAGAGCCCTCTCCTGGGTGCCAAAAATGCTGCATTTGATCTTAACCAAAACAGGCTGAGATGTTGATGGGACAAAAACCTACCACAAAAAAAGGTTACTGTAGCCCACCTGCGCAACATATATGATAGTACCCATTGCACTCAGTCTCCCTCAATGCTGATTCTTTGTCAAGTTATGGAAAGCAGCAACCCTGAATACATTTCAACATCCTCTTCACTCCCACTGCTGAGCTGCATCTTTCTTTTCCATTCCCAGTTATTCCAGTTTCTTCATCAGCCTTAACTGTCTGGCAAACATCACCAAATGGGGCCCCAAATAGTTCACCCAGAAACCTTCTGTTGTCCCCTCTCTCAGCCTGTCACATATGATCAGTATGGCCTTGCCCTCCATAAGGTAGAGCTAAACCAGGTTGCCCTGTGTCTCAACTGCATATGCATTTTGGAGGATCCCAGGACTCATAACAAGAACACCCAATTTCAGTCATGATTGGGGGCAAATTAGCACATGGTTCCTTTGTGGGGAGTATCTGGAATATGCGCACCTACTAAGCAGTGCTGAGCTATGGGATGACCATGTCTAGAAACGTAGCTGAGTCTGCTAAGGCCAACCCAAAGAACGATATGGTAAATCATGACACTATTTAACTAATATTATGTATAGTTTGTACTATGTCTAAGTAGTAGGCCTGTGCGAAGTGGCAAGTATTCGCTTTGGATTCAGATTTGGCCAATTCGGAAGGACAGTATTCAATTTGAAGATTTGAATCGCTGTCCCAATTCAATTCAGCTGAATCATATCCTAAGATTTGATGCCGCTTTGGAGATTTGGCCATAGACTAAACAAGCAGCAGTACTCACCATACTGGACAAAGCTGTCTCCAGCTCGTAAGTCTGTTGTGGTGGGTGGAGGAGAGAGGGAAGGGGTGTGGGGTTGGGGGGAGGTCACTGACCCCCTACCCCCCCAATTTATTTTCTTGTTGTAGCAGTGGTAGGTGAACAAATTCAAGGCAAACCAATATTTATACATTTTCCATATATAGAATCTAATTATGGGAGGTTTGTCTTATATTCAGGGTCATCTTGTATTTGAGTAAATATGGTAGATGCTGACTTGCCTAACTGGATCTTCCCCGTGTCAACCATAAGGGTCACTTTAGTTCAGTGTTTCCTAACAAAATTTGTAAAAATACATAGAAATGTATATCTATACATGTGTGTGCACATATAATTGTGTGTGTATATATGTATCTACTTAGGATCTAATAAATTGGATGCCTGGAATAAGGAATAGGATTTTATAATATCCTTAGTCATTTGCTACATGCCAATCTATACGTTGTGACACTTTTGTATTCCTAGCCACCTCATCTTCCCACACATGCCTGTCTTCATTGTTCTGATGATTCAGAGGTCTATGTGCTCTAACTGGAAAATTAATTACATTTCTGATCAATTTTGAGGTATACCTTGCTAATAGAACTCCACAATCCTTAAAATATTGTAAGGAATATATTCAAATGATATTAAAGTTTTAGATTTCAAGTTTGTCTTTCCCTTCAGCAATAGATGAATAAACTATTGACTACGTTTTATTGCTTCTTAATAATTTATCAGTAATAAATTCAGGAGGTGTCAGTATTATCTTGTCAAGAATCAAACACAATAACATTTTCCCCTGAGCTTTCATTTCCTCCAAGCATATTTTAGCATGGTAATAAGGTTGTGAAAAGACTCCTTTATCCTGAATAATTACACTTAACCTACTTTTTGAAAATCCTGTAAATGGCAAATTTAGGACTTCCCTTTAGGAAGTGCTGCTTGCACCTCTTTCTCACTACAATGAGTGCTCTAGAGATGAAGATCTTTCATATCAAGGTGGTGCAAGGTATCTTCAGGCTGGCAAAATTACGTGCCTCCTTTTAATTATAATGATGCAGCAAGTTCATCATTAGTTTCCTTTCACTAATTTGCTATTGGGTATGCTACTGCTTTGTTTTACATCTCATCATTGTTTTGTTTTAGCTAAAGTTTGTTCATTTCACCCTAGTTAATTTCTGAAATTGAGTTAATATTGCAGCCCATGTAAGAATGATTGCTTTTCTTACCATACATGATGATCAAGTTGGGAAGAGTTACAAATGCTATCCCTTGAAATGGGGCCATCACAGACTACCTATTCTGTCATTTATAAGCTACTAGAAAGGTCTGGAAAGCATAAGAAGCAGCCTTAGTGGCTGCAGAAAACAGGGAATCTTGTGGATCTCCCCTAGATCGCCAGCTGAGGAGGCAATTGTCTTTTCTCGATCATATCCAGAATTTTAATCCAACTTCCTTTATTTCCCCAGGGATTGGGGAGCAGGGGGTGGGTTATGGGACATATTGAGCTCAGTTCTCCATTGTGCTCATATGCTTTTACCTTGGTCTGGGAGTTTAAAGGATATTGAAATGAAGTGGAGATAGGCCTTAGGAAAAGACTTGTGTAAGTACGCTCCACTGGGAACTTAAAAGTTGATGGTTTGGAAGTTATGGTAGTAGTGTTGAGTGCAAAGTTCAGAAAGATGGCAGACAAGGGATACAGTTGACATTACTCTTCTTATCTCTCATTCTTCTATGGCTCTTGCTACTCAAGGTTGATTAACATCAGATTAGAACCTTGGATGTTATGCTGTGTAGTCAGTGGCTTATGAGAGAGATTCTGTTTAGATGTAGCTTTAATTACATGTTGATAGCATATTGTGAAGCAATACACTGTGAAGTAACTTGCTGTTTGTAGTAGATCTTGTAAACAGCAGGACAGCTTCTATATCTTAACATCTGAGTGTGAATTTCTGGTTTCTTGCTATAGCTGTAGGCAAAAACCACTTGGATCCATTGATCTTAGTGTATGAGCGAGTTGTTTCCATTATTAGTGATCTTTCGTATTTATTTTTAAAAGCTAATTTACATAGCCATTGTAATTGCTAGAATTAATATAATATGACTGAAATGTTAATATTACTGTTTCTATGTATAATTATCATTAGCCATTAAAAACTGCTGTGGCTCATTAAAGGGCCAACTGTAAGGCCATGGGAGTCTGTTTATGAAAGAATCAGGAAAGAGACACTTTTTTTTGGAGTGAGAGAGTCGGGTTTTGCTATTACAAACATACTTTCCTGAATGAACTTTAATAGACTGTAATAGGTTTGAATTGTTGTTGTAGTCTTGATGGTCCAGGAAATATGCAAGAAGAAAGATATGTTTGGTGATAACTTTTATTAGACTAACTGTGTAATTGGAAGAGATGTTAAACAAGTTTTTGTACTTTATGCCTTAAAGCATGTCTAATCGCTGTCCCAAGTATACCAGCTAGTTGGTCCAGTAAAAATTACTACCAAAAGAAATACCTTAGTGTGTGTACACACACACACACACACACACACACACACACACACACACACACACAGATGGCCACCCAAACTAACTTAGTTTGCCTACATGCACACCTTAAACTTAGATCCTTAAGTAGGTCAATCTAAGTGCCGAACTGTACAGACATTCCCCAAGGGCTAGATCAATCAAAAATGGCCGGCCTGATCTAACTTTAGTTTACCTGACAGGCGCACTAAATTAAATTGAGCACAATTGGACAGATCTAACTGAACTTCTATAGTTTGGCTGTTTAGAGTACAGTCCCAGGGCTGGGAAATCCCAACCATTCACCCCAGCCCTAGGGCTACGCTTTTCCTAACTGCCATCCCCCTACCACTGGGCTATTTTTAGCTGTTCAACCCCCCAGTCAGACCCTGCCCATGCACCAGCTATGCCCCCCTGGTCTTTCCAACCTCCTCCCTGCCAAACTGTACTAGTCCCCCTAGATCCCACCAATGCTGCCACTGACCCTGCTAGCCCCCTGTGCCCCAATCCTGCCCACACTTCCCCCCCAATCTGCCATACATTAATTTGGCTTCCAGCACCAAGAAAGATCTGTAAAACTGGTACCCAATTTGCAGTTACATAGCTTAAAGTAAGCTGTATGGTTGTAGATCAAATCCTGGGAACTATAAATACTGACAACTATGATGTTTGCACTGTTCTCAGTGGTGGCAGATGAAAGAAAAAGGAGCAAAGATTTCAAGTTGCAGCAAGGGAGGTTTTAGTTGAATATTAGGAAAAACTTTCTCACTAGGGGGGTAATGAAGCACTACATTGGTAGTGGAATCTCCATCCTTGGAGGTTTTTAAGGCCAGGCTTGAAAAATGATCTAGGTGTAGACAGTCCTGCTTTGAGCAGGGGGTTGGACTAGATAACTTCCTGGGATCCCTTCCAACCCTAGTCTTCAAAGATTCTACTTTTAATTTCAATTAACTAATTATCCTAACCTATGATATATATAGCACACTCTCTCCCCGCCCCCAATTTATATACGATAGGTTAGTTAATATCGCTATAAAAGAAACTGGAATCTATAAATAATAAATCTGTAATCTATAATATCTGTAAATATCTTTATAGATCTATAAATAGTTTTAATTTAACTAACCTATCATATTTTATCTAGCTGCCTATAAATAGATATAGATATATAAAATATGATAAATTCTAGCTAGGTAGATATAGATGTATAAAATATGATTGGTTAGTTTAGATTCACACCCTTTTCAGGTAGTTATGACTTGCTTCTAGGCTCTGCTCTTGCAATCACTGAATCATAGGGCTCACTTGAGTAAAATGACTCTTCCTGTGTTGTTATAGGTTGCATTACATTCCATTTCTTAGATCAGGGTTTCTCAACTAAGGGGCTGTGTGATCCTATTAAGTTTGCTATGGGGTGTCACAAAATACTAACACTTTTAGATATGCAAACACTTTTACATGTGATTCATGAGATGCAACTATGAATCCACAGCATAAAAAACATTTTAACCTATTATGGTCTTTCTGAGTTTTTACAACAGAAGAATTGCTCTAATATTTTTCTGTAGTCAAAAGCCAAGAGCTGGCATTTTCTGAGGAGTACCTTGTGTCTAACAAGGGGTGCCTTGTGTCTAAAAAGGTTGAGAACCACTGTCTTATATATAAATAGTTGTCCAAATATTTTTATTTACTATAGAATATTTTTGGATAACAAATGAAGTATAAATGTTCCTGGGTAGGAAAAAAGTCCTCTAATATACATTTTAAAAATGAAACCTGTAATAGAATTTGGATTCTTAAAGTATTTCCATTCAAAAACATATACTTTATTTTCTATACAGTATAGTTGCTTGTTAACATCACCAGGAATGTTATAAGCAATTGTTGCTACTACTTTTTTGTGCAGAAAATGACTTCTTTTTATGGAAATTTTCCACTTTTGGCCATAACATTGATTCTCTGGATATATACAAAAGAAAAAAAAGCTTTTTTTTTAAATTTGAAATTTTGTGCTGGAAATACCAATGAAAAAACATTTTTCATATTGATGCATATTTTTTGCTGAGGTAGAGGGGGGAGTAGGAAAGGGAAGTATGAGAGGTCAGCACTTCCAACCAGCTCTAGAAAAATAATCATATAAAAGATTATAAAGGCAGTACAGTTCAAAATGCCTTCCCTTATCTGTAGGAAGATAAACTTGTATGTAGGCACTCTCCTAATTGAATGGTAAGACCTAAGCTACAGCATATTTAATTTATTTGACAAAATACATAGAGAACGAGTCCTTTAGCCCTGCTGCTTTCTTACGGCAATACAAAATATTTGTAATAGTAGTTGCGTGGGAGAATCCCCATGTGGGCTGGGGTATTCACATGCTTCTGTGATGAATGGCCTTTTAGGGTTTTTTTAATTCAGCTGACAACAGGTATGAGTCTAGTTGTCCTAATCACAGAATTTAAATTTGAACAAAAGTTGTGCAAGGTGTGGGATTGTGAGCACGCTCAGAAGTTCCAGTATTTACTGAGATCAATGCAATACTGCAAGCTACCCATAAATATTCTTACTCAGAAAAATTCAGAGGTATTTTTTTAACATGAAATCAAGTCATTTTCAAGGATCTTAATATTATTTGATTATGCTGACACATACTAAATACTTTTACATAAATGCTAGTACAGGGAAATAGCTTTGCTTTTGAGCAAAAGTTCTAACTGGTAAGGGTTATTTAGTTTGTTCCTTTTAAAGATTGTGATCTATGGCTGTATGTCTTTTTAAAATCAAGGGTATTTTTTCACTTCTCAAACTCACAGACCAAATCCCCTTTTGATCTTTCTTTGTGTCTTGAAATTTAAAGATATATAAGAATATTTAGTGACAACATTTTGAGAGAAACCCTTTCAGAAGTACAGCACCTTTGCCTTTGCTGTATTTTGAAAAGCAAAGGATACAGTGATAATTGGAAGCAACACAACTTTTAAATTTGTCTGATTTAAAATTGATCTATTTCTGATAAATGAGAGAGAAACTATATTTTGAGGTTGAATATTCTCAAAATGAAATGTCTGTTCTCAATATGAAAGGTCATAGGAAATGTAGTTTATATAATGGCTCTAGTTGTCTCAAAATGTACTTTAGCCAAAGTTTTTCAAAAGCGCCTAGTAACTTAAAATGTCTCAAATATGAGATCAGTTTTGGTAAAGAAGACTTAATAACTGCCTTGTTCTTTTTGAAAAAAATATAAGGACATAGGAAATGCAACATTTTGATTTTTATTTCTGATCATACCAGAGTTATCATTAGCTCTTCTGTTTTTTCAGTTATAAAATCTAATCTTTATCTCTCTTCATAATCTGGTGTCTTTAAGAGGCATCAGAAGCTAGATATCATGAAGGGTGAGTGGGAACAATGTTTTCTGTCTGTCAATGTTTAGAAAGAAAAGTTGCTCTTCCTCCGCTTAATGCATTTAAAATGGTGAAGAAGCCAAAGGGAAATCCCCCCTTGCTTGCTGATTAGAGCCCCCTAAAACAGATTTGGCTTTAGGCCTGTCTCAGTTTGCATTAAAGCATTAAGAGGGAGGCAGTCTCTTCTCAATGAGTAGGAAATAGTGTCAGGCATTTTATTTTGTGTTCCTGGGGCCAGAATCTAGTGTATAGTTGAAAACTGTTTTGAATTATTTAGGTTTTTCTGTGGCACAGATGATTAATGTATTTTAAATGCAGCATATTAAATTGCTTATTTTATGGCCATGGAATGCCCAGTCTTACTTTTCATTTTTGTAGTTTGAGTGTTCCTATCTTTCTTTTATAATGTTCATATTTGGCAAATGTATACATTGGAGAAGATAGCCATATTTTCCCATGGCAGAGGCTAATTCAGGGGCAGGCAATTATTTCGGGCGGAGAGCCACTTACCGAGTTTTGGCAAGCTGATGAGGGCCGCATGAGTAGCTCTGCCTCTCAACAGGTGCCCTGCCCCCTGGTCACCATCTTGGGACTGGAAGTCCCACCCCTGATCCCAGATTTTCACCACCAGAAGTCCCTCCCCTTGCCCTGGAAGTACTCCTTTCAGCAAGAGATTTTGCCATCTTGGAACCAGAAGAATACCAAATTATATTCTAAAAAGCAAATATCTAAAACATTCATTAATTTAATTAAAAAAAAATATTTTGTCCTGGTTTACACATGTTTCTGTAGTGTAATGAAGTCTTACTCTTGTATATTGTGGCAGGGAGTGGGTACAGGTTTGTGGAGGGTTGTGGGTGTGTAGGTATGTCAAGTATGTGTGGGTGTGTGGTGAGGGAGCATGTGGGTGTGTGTGTGGATATGTGGGGTGTGGGTGGGTATGGGGTTTGTGCTTCCCTCATCACACACGCACACATTCACTGTACTTGCTTCACTGCACACACACACACGCACACACACACGCACACACTGTGTGCTTGCCTCATTGCTCTTTCT
>NW_017728912.1:16611861-16627029 GCF_001723895.1 Crocodylus porosus
GGGGGCAGTATGTGGGGGGGGTGGCTAGGTGTGGGGGTCTGCGTGCATAGCAGTGCAAGGGGGGGTGCATGTGTATGGTGGGGTATGCATGTGCAACTTGCCCTATGAACATGAACACACACACACATCCCTCCCTACATAAACACTCAAACAGAGTCCTTCCCTACACACACACACACACACACACACACACACACACACACACACATATACAGAGAGTCCCTCCCTACACACATGCACACACACAAGCATAATGGTGCAACCCTGCACTCCCAGTTCAGTGATGCAGCCCAGAGCCACGTGGTGCTAGAGCAGGGTAAGGGCAGAAAGGCAGGGAAATGGCTGGGGGTGGGACAAGGCAAAGCTGGGCTCCCGCCTCCTGCTGCCGGCTCCCCCTGGGCCCTACTGCCACTAGCTCCTGTTGTCTTTAACAAGCAGATAGGAACGGATAAACATTTTCTAAATTGGGGGGGGGGTCCCGTGGGCCACATAGAATGGCCTGGCAGGCTGTATTTTGCTGGACCTAACATCCAGTCTAAGCCTAGAAACAGTTAAGAGTAGAGGGCCTGTTTTACTTCGCTCTTGCTTCTCAATGTGCTTCTTGTTGTACAACCTCCTTATCTCCTCCAACCACTCTCTTCCAGCCCCCTACATTGCAAGGATGGCCTGGGCTTCACTGCCAGGCTTCATTCCAGCTGGGAGCCTGCCTACTATAAGGAAATTTTTGGCTGGTCCTATGCAGTAAGAATTCAACCCCGTGCATCCATAACTTAACATATTTTCTTACGTAGCCACTTGTGCTTTGTGTGTGTGACTTGGAATAATTTTTATATTTATGCCTTCATATTCAGAATCTTTTAACCCAAATTAATATTATAAAAAATGGTCTTATTATGGAGCACAGGTAAAGTTATTTCTGACATGTAATTAGGATAAAATAATAGTTTTTATTTTCCTTCAGTGCTTTGCTGCTAGTAACAACTGAGTTCTTTAGAACATGTGCCATTTTGTGTATGAACACAACTAGTTCATACTAGTTAACATCACTAATGCACTGCTTTGGTATTCCTTCTAACAGTTAAAATACCTAATTATTTTTCTTGCCTCTTCTAATTGTACTAGAGTATTTTCTGGTGAAGTGAGTTTGTATCCAGTTGTTTGACCCTAAATGAACAACAATTTCCACTGTAATAAAAAACATGTTTATCTTTTGAATGAATTTGGAGGCTGCTTACTTATTAGTCCTGTATCAATTATATTCGGCATTGGGGGTTTTTTGCAAATGATAGCAAGTATAAATACAACGTGGTAGAGGGTTATTATCCTAGATACACAAAGTATTACAATATGTTTAACATCCAAAATCAGGTGCTCTTGAGCATTAGTAGCACAGATAATCTTACAAGATTAACCACTAAAATATTTCAAAATATTTTCAAATATTAATAAGGAGCCTTGTCTCCTTATTAATTAATGCTTATGCAAAGTGCAAACTTTTGTAAGTGCTTAATAGTACGTTATTAGAAAGCAGCAAACCTACTCTATGTGGCAGTTAAAGGACATTACTAAGAGGGAAATCCTTATCATAACAGATGTGCCCAGGTATCTGTGCTGTGCTGTGCACTCAGAGCGTCTGAGGTATGGGAGTGCGGTAGTGGGGATTAAATACTCTGCAATCAAATGTTACCTCTGACAGCAGGTTATATACACATACCCAAGCTGTCTTTAAATCCAGTGTCTTTAAATCAGTCTTCTCCACATAGACAAAATGAGCCATTAGTGGTCCTCCACCATCTCCTCTCCTCCTACGCATGGTCAAGGCTGGCTTCCATGCCCTGAGCTTGCCACATCCTTGTGGTGTGCTCTACCCCCATCTCCCCCCCGAAGAGGGGCTGGGAATACATCAACAGGAAGAAGGTCTACTCCATCCTATAGGCCACGAAGGCAGGTTCATACACATCTATGAGGGATGGCCAATCAGTGCACACAAAGCCAGGGTCTTCTGCAACTCAGGGCTATGTGAGGACTTGCAAGCTGGCTACTATGCTCCAGGCCTAGCCCCCCTCCAGCTGGACAGGGTAACTGTACCCTCACTCACTGCAGCATACACAGCCTACCCATTCCCACCATGGCTGCTGAAGGCACCACACACCACCTGCAGCAAGGGGAACAGACACAGCCCTAACAGGATGCATTTTTGTTCTTTCCACAACTCTCCCCTGCAGCCCCCCTCCTTCCCACAATTATCAGGGAAAACCCCTTATGCCCACCTTCCCTCGCTCCAAGCACAATACATTACCTTCCTGCATAAAGAATAATTTTTTTAATAAAAAAGAATTTACGTAATCCCAAGAAACTATTTACAAGGGGTGAAAATGTTTTACAAGGGGAGGGGAAGACTACTTACAGAGGGAGGAGATGACCATGTCTGGGAAGATAATGGGTCTGGGGATTTGCGGGGGGCAGAGAGTGGCACATCATTGGCTGGAGGGATCCAAGAATACTGCGGGACACATGGCACCCACGGCCACTTCTCATAAGGGCTCCTACTCATCTGCAGAGCCAGGAGAGGCCTATCTCTCTCCTCAGGGGGCTGACACCTGGGTCTCTGCCTCTTGATAAATGCTCTTCCACTGGGGGGGCAGGTGGCATGCTCCTCTCTCCCAGCCATCTCCTGTAAGCAGACCAGGAGGCTATCCTGCACCCTCTCTTCATTTTCCAGATGGTCTAGGAATGCAGCCTCCACCCATTCCTCACTGCCTACCGCCCACCTATAAGTTGCTGTTGATTCCCTGGCAACTGCTGCAGCTTCCACAGTGGCTGCCACCTGCTGCTAAACAGCAGCCACCCAGCATCACTCCAGTGCCAGCAGTTTCTGTCTCTGCCGCCGGTGCTCCCGCATGTCCCTCTGCATTTCCTCCCACCAGGCATCAGCCCCCTGTGCCCACCACTCAAAGGCCCAGATGAAGTTCATCATCTTTTGAATCTGTCAAATGCCATGGAGCTGACAGACAGTGGGAGGAGATGGGGAGTGAGGCAGCCCAGTGGTCTGGCCACACCATATGCTGCAGAACAGGGTGGGCCACCCAGGCCATGGCCCAACCATCTTTTAGCACGTTAATTTATATAACTCACAAATGCACAGTTGTCATTCCAGTTAAAACTGTGTAGCTATTTTTTTAACTGCATAGCTCGCTAAATAGCAAGCTGTACTTCCACTTTGTTTGTGTCTGACATGATGTTTCCAACTAACATGCCATTACATAACTTGTGTGTGTCCCAGCTAACATTGCAAAAACACATTTAGGAAGTCAGTAAAAAAATTAAAATAAAATGAAACAAACCCACTACAGACTTTTTCGAAAGCAAACAAAACACAAGAGCTGAAGATGTTGCAAGCACCATTGGCACCACTACCAGAATTGACTAAGGAAAAGACAGACCTCCATAACAAGGTTGAGAAAACAGAACCTGTTGCATTTACCTTCTCAATTTGCGCAGCTGTCACCCACTGCTCCAGCGAATGCTGCGCGGATTTTGCCAGGCCCTGTCCACCAGATGACCCCGCAGTGCTGGAGGGTACTAAAAAGGTAAAGGGAACTGAATCACAGAAAACTCGATCAGTTCAATCGAATTGGTTCAAAGACTTTAATTGACTTTGTGTGAAACACGGGGCAAATTGTTCTGCACACACTGCTGTTTCTGTACAGTCAAACGCCTAAACCTGGCCAAAAAAACTGAGGGTTCATTTGCTATTAGTGGTTTTCAGAATTGGAAATATGCTGTCAAATCCTCCCGAGAACATGAAAAAACAAAATATCACTGGGAAGCCACGGCTCAAATGCAAACGTGTGCCACATCAACCAAGAATTGCTACTCAGCTTGACTCACAACTCAAGGCTCAACAAAATGTAACCAAGAAATGCTAATTAAACAGCTAACATCCCTTTGTTTCCTAATGGGACAAAGATTGGCAATAGAGGGTCACGATTCCAAAAGTGGCAGTCTATATCAGCTCATGCAACTTTGCAGTGAGGATTGTCCTGATCTTAGCCACTGGCTTTCTGAGAAAAAATACATGTCCCATGATGTAATCAATGACTTAATTCATCTCTTTACAATGGGCATCTTACAGAGACTGGTTTCAAAGATGCATGAGGTGGGATTTTACTCTGTTCTTGCAGATGAAACAAGGGATATTGCAAACAAAGAACAACTGGTCACTTTATTTCTCTGGGTAGATGGAAATTTCACAATACACAAAGATTTTATTGGCCTCATTGACTTACCTACAACCGATTCCTCTGCCATCTATAGTGTGCTATACGACATTCTAATATACTGCAACATGCCGCTGGGTCTATGCAGGGGGCAGGCATATGATGGTTCAACTAATACATTTGGTCACATATGTGGTGTTGCTGCTCAATTTAAGCAAAAAAATCCTGCAGCTATTCATATTTCATATTCATTGCTTGGCACACTGCATAAATCTGTGACTGCAAGTTGCAGGGAAAAACTGTAAAGCAGTTTGGGATGCATTAGACTTGGTGTTAAAGGTGACCCATCTCATCAAGTAATTCCCAAAGTGAAACCCTTTGTTTGAGTCTTTAAAGAAAGAATTAACCCCGGAGAATCAAAACCTTCACACCCTCTGTCCGACACAATGAACTGTCCCTACTGGTGCAGTGAAATCCATCATAGATCACTACAGTGTTCTCTGTACTGTAATGACACAGATCAACATGGAGTCACACCATGAATATATAGAATAGCTTGTGGCATTTTGGCAATGCTAGAAAAATTTAGTAAATTTTATTATTTGCGTCTCTCCTACCTTGTCTTCTCTGCCACTGAACAGAGAATGTTATCCAAAACATTGCAAGCAGTTAACACAACACTACAGAAAACAGTGAAACTAACGTGGTGATTCCTTCTGTGGGAGTGGCCAGAACAGGCCTGCGGAAGTTTCTACAAATCAGTAACAGAGGCTGCCACCAATTTGACAAATGCACTTCACACTGCCAAAGCACCAGAGACCCCCAAAAAGGCTGGATGGGGGAGAAGCTAGCTACACTTTTCAGAGTCCAGCAGAATATTACAGGAGACAGTATTATGAAGTTTTGGATTTGCTTGCATGTGAACTTGTTCGTTGTTTCGATCAGAGCTACATTGATGTGGCTTTTGACCTGGAGAAGTTTCTGCTCACTGCAACTAGACGAGACCATGTCACTTTTGATCCCACAACTTTGGAATTGTATGCTAGCAATTTTGATTTTGATCACTTGCATACACAGTTGAAAGTGTTGCTGGATATAAGAGAGTCTGGAAACAAATCCACAATGGTAGTGACCATTAGATCAATCTCAGATGCAATGAATGCGGTGCCTGTGACAAAGACATTACTGCCAGAGATTTACAAACTACTTCGTTTATACTACACAATACCTGTGACTACGGCAACAGCAGAGAGATGCTTTTCCGCACTCTGTTATGTTAAAAGTTACCTGCGATCTGTGACTGGGATGCAATTGAATAACTTAATGTATGCCTGCAGTCTCACAAGGAGACCCTTGCACAGACAAACATTACCCAATTAAAGCTGAGTTTATACAACAAAACGATCGCAGAAGGACTTTCTTTGCAAAGTTTGACACACGTGGACAATAAAATGGCGCTTCAGATTCACAAACAAGGAGCTGACAAATATTGGTGAGTGTTATAACTTGATGTTATTCAGTTACTCTTCCTGTACTACTGCACACAGTGTGATTTTTTGTAACTTAATTTCACGATTAGTGTTGTGTGTTAATAATAATCAAGTATACTCTATATGTATTACACACAGAATGTATGTAAGAAAGAATGACATTAAGCGTAAATATAAAGTAAGAAATCGGCGGTGGGAGCTGACGGGGGAGGACAGGGGTGGGTTGGTTTGTTTGCCCTCCCGCCTGGGCTGTGGGGTCCTCCTGAGGGCCTGGGCAGCTGGACTGAGGTCCATGCTGCTGAAGGTGGAGAAGGTCCATTGGCAGGCAGGAGAGATGGAGCACCAAGCAAGGAGGCTAGCAGTGGTGGATGGCTTTACTTCATCCTCCTGCTCTTGGTCAGGATGTCCAGACCCTCTGCCCCCAGTGGTTTGGGGGAGGACCCCCCAGCACTCCTGGCTGGTCCTACTTCACTGACACTCTGATGCACCTGGTTGCCCCAAGGAGGTGCTTGTGGCAAAGTTGCTCTCCACCATGGCACCAGAGCCAAGGATGTTGCAGAACCTCTTGTGATAAAAGGGTCTTTCTCTTGCAGGGCCCCCAGAACCACAGGCACTATTGTGGGGGCAGGCATTTGTGCTCTGGAGGGTCTTCCTCTTAGTCCAGACCTGTTGCCAGGTCCAGTCATACCCCTGGACCTGCATGTTCCCTATGATGGCCTTGAAAACATGACTGTTCCAGAGGCCTTCCCTGAAGAGGCATAGTACGTGATCCCCAGTCCAGATGTCGAGGAGCTTGTTCACCTCATACTCCCAGTTCAGGCCCCAGTGGGTTGGACTGAAAGGATCTTTACAGGAAGCTGGGGGGTCAGAGCAGGTGGAAGCAGTGGAGCCCTGTGAGCCCATCCCAACATGGTGGACCTGTTGGAAAGGAGCAGGAGATCAGTAAGGTCTGGTGTGGTAGTACTCTCTGTTGTAAACGTAATATGTAACTTCACTTGCATATTTAGATAGTAGTAAGCATTAATATGGAAAGTTATCTGAACAGTCATATATGCATGTTTACTATGAATAAATACACATCTTACTACTGCACAGGAGCCTTTAACTGGATACGGGGTGATCCCAGGGCTGAAATCAGCTGATTTTTCAGTGAAAGCCCTGGAATCACAGTGAGCTAGTTCAAGACTGATGCGGTCTCAGGGCTGAAACCAAAAATCAGCCAATTTTTGGTCTCCATCTTGTGGTTGAACTGTAGCCAGTTCAAGACTTGTGTATTGTGGAGTCTAGAAGCAACACAATCGTGAGCTTCTGCATTGCATGTGAGCCAGTTTGAGGCTCTGGGGCTGTGAGGGGTTGGAACCAGCTCCCTTATCATGCCAGTGTTGCTCCCAGCCCCCACACTGCACTGGAGTTTAAGTGGCTCCTACGTGGCACGGGGGTTGGAGCCAGTTCTCATACTGTGCTGGTGTTACTGCTACCATGTGCATGCATTGCACTGCAGCCCTGAATTGGCATGGCTCTAATGCAGTGGGGGCTGGTGGGAGCCTGACAAACACCTTTGTTGGACTTCCACTCCAGCCACCCCACTGAATTCTCTTCACTATATCATCTCCGTGGAATAGGCTAAAGTTAGCTCAACACAGTAATATGAGCTGGAGATATACTACTCACTGGAAAAGGCCTAACTTTGCTATGCTACAATGGCACTTAGCACATGTTTTACTGCTCAGACGCTAGCGTTGTACGTGTAGGTTGTACATGGTAAGTGTAATGTGTAAGGATTTGAATGGCAAAGAAAGAAAACCATGGAGTAAGGAAGGCTGAAGTGAAGAGATTGTGACAAGAGAGAACAAAAGTAGTCAGTCAGTACAGGGAGTCCATTCTTTAATAAAACTTGTAGAAAGTCATCAGATCACCAGTCCTGCTCTGCTAGAATTGCAGTTGTGTGGATGATTGGCTGGGTCTCTGACTTGTTCCACCCAGAAGGCTTTTTCTTCCCTAGATCATTTGGTAGAGGAAATGGAGTTGAGACCATAGGGAGGTAACCCCAGAAGGAATTTGGGATGAGGTTGCAGAGGGCTTCACTATTGTATTCTAATGTCTAGGAGATCTGAGACATACCAGCAAAACCAGTTCCAGTGAGTCTAGGAATCTATTTTTCAGTGGAACAGGGAAGCATAAATTGCTGTTAAGCAAATATTTGAAGTAGATTAGGGCGTATTAACCAAGCCAAGTAATATTCTTAAACATTTCCTGATTTCATCGTCAAGGTCTCCAATGAAGGACAGAAATAATGCATTGGCGTGCTTTATAGTTTAAAATTGAACAGATTGTCACGTGCTTAGTGAATGAAAGGGGATCAGTTGGGGCACATATTGAGATTAAATTAAGTTCAAACCTGTAAATATATTTTTTAAAAGAAATCATTTTATTAGTGTATCAGATTTGTCTGGCTTTTTTTTTTTTCAGTTTGCCTTCCCTAAAATGCTTTTGGGGATGGTAAAAAAGAGAAGCACTTTCTTTTAAACCACCTTTCCTAAATGCAAGGAAGAACATTTTGTGCTCCTAAACTAAACAGCTTCTGTTTTCTAACATATATTGTGTACTGTCTTTATCTTTTAAAGCCATACATACAGTTAGTGGTATCATTTTTGACTGTACCTAAACCAGGGGTGCTCAATCTTTGGCCCATGAGACTACCCAGGGGTCTGAAAATTTGACACTGGTGGAGTAGTTACAATGTTAATTGCTGCTGTCCTGCTGCTAAATTTCAAGACCTGTGGGGAGCCCTGTGAGTAGATAGCATGGTGCTGCATGCTAGATGGGACTGCATCAGCATAGGTTCCAATTCAGACGCATAGAGCCTGATCTAGGTGACACAGAGTAGGATCTGGGTACATAAGGCAGGATGCAGGTGTGTGGGGTCCAATCTGGGTGGTGCAGAGCAGGGTGCAAGTAGGATCTTAGCACTCAGGGCAGGATTGGGGCAGCATGGGGCCCAATCTGTGTGGTGCAAGGCAGCATCCAGGCATGGGCCAGATCTAGATGGCACAAAGGAGGGTCCAGAAAGCATGAGGTGGGATCCAGGCATGAAAAGCTCAGCCCTGCATGCCAACCCTGCATGGAATCTGACCCACAGACTGGCCCCTTCACTGATTCACATTAATAAATAATGCCCGTACACTAAGTGATACCCCTTGGAGTACATGACTGAAGGACTCTGTGGGCTTCTACTTATCTTTTACTTCTGAAGGGAGAATAAGGTACGAGAATGCCTGTAACTGAATTCCTATTAATCATCCTCATTCATCATGATCTATTAATAAATATGGTAACTGAAGTAGTTTTAGGGCATCTTCTTTAATAGGCAGCAGCTCTGTAGTTTGAAACTGGCACTCACGATCCTTTTTTACCATGGCAAATAGCTTATATTTTATTTGGTCTTCACAAATTATGCCTTTTTGTGACTGAATTAATATTTATGTTCAACATGTTTAAAGCCTATTAGGCTAAGTACAGATGCTCAAAAATCTCGAGGCTGATATGATTCAATCTTCACAGGTTAGTCTAAGCTGTATAGATTGAATCAATAAACAAGGGCACTTATACATATGCTTTTTGGTCCCGTGATGCACCAGAGATCCACCACTTCGGAGCAGACTTCATTAATCCAGTCTGCTCACCACGCGAACTGGCGTGCGTTGCACTGCGTCATGTGCAGTTATATAAGCGGCTAAATGCATGTCAGCACACAGAAAATGGTGGTGGTGCACTTTTGAATGAAAGCAGCTTGTATGTGTTTTAGTTCAAAAGTGCACTGCTGCCATTTTTTCAGCACTAATGCACGTTTTGCCACTTACACAACTGCAAGCATCACAGCACCAGGTGCTGCAGCGCTTGCATGTGTAAAAATGCTCCAAGTGAACGAACATTCTTAGAAATACAGTCACATGCCTGCAGTGGCTCAGGTCAAAAGACAAGGGGTGCTAGAGCACACCTCCCTGCTGGCTGGTGCAGACAGCTTGGGCCAAGGCTAGCCCACCCATCCTACCCACTCTGTGAGGGGGGGAGGTAGCAAGACAGATGCAAAGCATTCTGGGATGCTGGAGGACTGGGAGTTGATTTGAGTCTAGACAGGATCTGGGACAGAAGTTCAATAAACTGATTTAAACTAAATCAGTTCAGTCTAGTACTACATCCATCCCTGTTTATGTTAAACCAGTTTTGGCCATTTTGAAAGTGGTTTATATGCGCTGAACTTCTGTTGTGTTACAGATTTGAACCAATTTCTGATCACTTATGCCAGTCTATGTGTAACTTCTGTCCCTAGTCTTAGAGCAAACCAACTGTGATTCTTAGTAAGTTTGAAAACAAACCCTTTTTAGGCAAAGGTTGATTTCCAGTTTTTTTATGTTGGGCAGTAGTTCCTAAGCTTAATGACATTTGGCTAGAAAAAGAGGACTTGGATTAGGAATTATCAGACAAAAGGACTGAGTTAAATGTAGAATAGTGGTATGTAAGAGATAATTAGCTACTGATTCAAAACACAGGAAGTATGTGATTCATGAGACACCTTTTTAGCATTACAATTTCTGAAGCAAATCAAAGTATTTCAGCCCTTTTTTCATGGTACAATCAGAAGCTAGAATAAATGGGGGGGTTTCAAAACTATTGTCTTTTAGATTTGAACTTTATCATTATCCTGTGTTCCACATACTGTGAACATTTTAGTTAATGGTATGACAAAAAGAAAGATAGGCACCAGTTTTTAGATTCGATGATTTCTCTTCATCCTAGGAAACATTTATATGAATAAATCTAGTCAGTCTTGTTCTATCAAACTTTGGATTTTTGAAAACTGTGATTTTTTTCCATTGAAAAAAATATTGAAACCTGCTACAGTTCGGATTGTTTACTTTTTAAAAAACACTGGTAGAAATGAGAAGGAATCTGGAAGTAGTACATTCCTCTGGTTTCTACAAAACAAACACAAACACAAGAGCCAAATACAAGCAGTCTTTGTTTTGACTCTGGTGGGAGTTTCCCTCAGTTAATGGCTAAATAAAAACTGAATAAAGCCTGTAGGATTTGTCCCTTAAATTATCACGATCATTATCACACTGGAGATAATTGGAGCCTATTTATACCATGCTTATTTGTAGCATAAGGAACCAAGGGAGAATATACAATGTCTGGTTTGGGATTAAGGTTGCCCTTCACTTTAGATGAGTACTTATGATTCCTCACCTTGTATGAAGGCTTTTGAATTGTTTACTGAAGTATCTCCATCAAAGTAATACTTAATTGCAGTCCATTATAAGTTGGAGGTAAATAGCTATAGTGATATATGTGTATGTAGGAGGAAAAGGAACCAGCTCTGTCTTGTGTCTCCTTTACCTATAAATAGTTGTCATTCATTACAACACTTATAAGGACCTATAGATTACACAACTCCAATTAATAATAACATCCAAACTGAGTCTCTTCAACACGGATAAATGGCTTCATTTTGAAAGCTGTGTTGAGAGCTCTTTCCCTCTTTTTGGAACAGGTTAAATTACAGGGTGTACTGTTGATTAATGTTCTTGTATCAAAGAAATAACCTTCATGCACTTCATGCTTCTTCTGTATGAACAGATAGTACTATTGAGATGAGTTAACAGGTTTGGTTTTTGGTTTTGCTTTGGTTTGTCTTTTTCCATTATAACCCTCTTCTCCCTAAATATGCCTTTGTTGTTACCTTCCCAAACCTTGCAGCTGCAATTGCTCAAAGGCCATGATATTATGTAACAAAGGCCATACTGAATATACCCTCCCTTTAACCACGTTACCCCAATCCAGAGCCACAGTTCATTTTCTTCCCCTGCTACTTCCCCCCACCATTTCTTTCATTTCTTCTGATCTCTAGTAAATAACTTGTATCTTTGCATGAACTGACACAGTTAAAACTCTCACTGAGGCATTCATCAGAAACAAGTTTTGACCTTACTTGGTTGCCTCAGCTTGTTTCCTTTCAAGAGGCAGTCACAGATAATCCCTTGACATCCTAATACAAGAGGCGGGTTTTTCCTTTCTGAGTCAGATTTGGAAAATTATTTAAAGGGAATGTGAAGTTTGAAGAAAATGTCTCCAAATGGATGATACAGCGGGCATGACTCTTTTGTGCCAGAGAGAATTGTGCTTCCCAAGGCGCTCTCTGTGATTCTTCCGTTGTCAGTGTCCCAGTTTTGGAACTGTGCTTTAATGACAATAGGGTCATCACTGTTTACATTATCAGCCAAAAGCAGTTTGCACAAAAATATAGGACTGAGAAAAATGATCAAAAATATCATCTGTTGGAACGGTCAATAGTTTCCAGACAGTGCATTCCAGAAACAAGGAATGTGAATCAGAAAGTGTGACAAACTGTAAATATTGAGTCAGTGTTCGTATGGATAAATGCTACTAAGCATTCCATAGCCACAATCTCAAGTCTATACTACCCATTTCAATATACAATTTATCATTTAAGGTTTATTTCATAATCATGATTCATTACCCAGCATTTCTTTCAAGA
Organism: Crocodylus porosus; assembly: GCF_001723895.1. Taxonomy (NCBI): domain Eukaryota; kingdom Metazoa; phylum Chordata; order Crocodylia; family Crocodylidae; genus Crocodylus; species Crocodylus porosus. Next base: position 16,624,128 of record NW_017728912.1, read on the forward strand.
GTTTTTAGAGAACTGGAACAATCTGCTTTAGAGTGGTTCTGTGCATTTGTCACCTTCATCTGTGCACTTGTCACTGAGTGTTTTGCCCAGCAATAGGTCTGTCATAGCTTTTTTAATAGCCATGAATTTTTTTTGTTAACATCCAATACTATTAGAATAGAGTAGAATTAGAGTGTTCCCAGTAAATGTAGAGTTAATAGTTAATAGCATAACTTGTGAAGTTAATAGCATAACTTGAATAGAGCCATTATGATGAAGTATGATTATGCTAGTAAGACATGCTTCTGGAAAACTTCTAACTTTAATGTAGGTGAGAGGCAGACTCAGTTACCGTAGGTCCAGTTCTTCTCCCTGCCCGGTCACCGCACGTGTTTCCTGGCAGCAGGCTCAGAGAGGAAAACTTGCCTGAGCTCAGCCCATACCCACCATGCAGGCCAGCAGAAATGAGGCAGGAGCAGCTCTGGAGCTCCTCCTGCCCCCACTCCTCATCCTGGTTGCAGCTGGAAACAGTGGGGACAGTGGCAGTGGCAGGCAGGGGAAAGGGTGAATAAGAGGGGATGGGATGTGCCACTGAGCACAGAAGGGGAACCAAGGGAGGGAGGCTCTTACTTCATTTGAGGACTTAAAAATATCTGGTTACTACTTCCATGGCATGCCCTGCATGTCCTGGGGCAAGGGGAGTGGTGTAGGGAAAGACTGGAACAGGGGGATTCCACACCTGCAGCACCAGTTACTGCTTCTGCACCCTCCTTTTACAAAATCCTTTATCTACCTATAATTAAGATATTTTCCTTAATATTCTGTGTTCTCCGTAATATGTTGCCATTTATCTTTTTGACTACTTCTGTATCCTGAACATAGGTGTCGATTGAGTTGACTGTTGTTTGCCAGACCCTTATTCTGGGTTGCTAAAATTAACTTGGCGTACAGTAAATTGTAAGCGTAGTTTAAGTTATTGTCTTTTCCAATCTGCATTAATATGCATATATCTCAGTGCTGAATGTTATCTGCCAGAATATTGCCCATGCTGCTAGCTTAGGTATATTCTTCTGAAGTTCATCACAATCCTCTCTGAACTTGACTGAAGAAAACTGTGTGTCAGATTTTGCTACTTCACTGGTTAAGCTTCCTTTGCAAGATCACTAATTACAATTTAATATCATAATATTATACTGGTTCTAGTATAGAACTGTGTGTCAGCACCCCGATTGCCATTACCTATGATAAAAATGGATCATATAATCCTTTTTTTTTTTTTTTTGCCTACTAGCCAGATTTTGATCAATGAGAGTACTTTGCCTCTCACTTGGGTTCAGTTTTGCTCTTAAAGTAGACGTGTGCACTGATCTCAGAAGTCACAAATCCAGAAGTAAGGCAATTTTTGAAAATGTGAGCTAAGTAAATAACAAACATATATAATTATAGGGATTCGAAGGGGAATAGGGAAAGGAAGCCAAACCAAGCTGATGTAATGAGCTGAAAGATCTCAAATAAACTGCCACTTCAGTGGCTGTACCGTATTTTTTCCTTTTGTTGCTGCATTGTTGCCATTTGGATCCCATAATTTTTCATAATTTTAGTCCAGTTTTCTGACTGGTATATTACTGGATATGATTTTTACATATTGGCTAGGAATAGCTGTTTCACTAAGGCCCCATGCAGCCCCTGCCTCATGGCTTACAGCTCACTAAAAGCAAGGCAGATTGAGGATGCAGAGCCAGCCAAAACCACACAGTCTGAGTAAGACCTAGTTGGCTGTTCTGAATCATCACAAGTTCTGGGCCGAGAGTCAGCCAAGAACTGGTTTTATCCTCAGTTTTGTATAAACACAAGATGTTTCCTCGGGCAAAATATTATTAAGGAAAAAATCATGTTTATTTGATTGTTCTATTTAAAAATGTCATGTATTGCATGAAAATATGATTAATACATAAAGCTACCATCTGGGGAAATCTGAAAATCCTTCTCTGGTGCTTCCTCCATCAACTTCATTTCTCAATGTGAATTGGTTTCAGGGTAGCCTGTTTTTTGTTTTGTTTTATTCTACAAACAATATTATCATTAGGATACAAACAGTTGATGTCAGTTTGGTGTATTGTACTGAAATTAACTTTGAAAGTTGTCATTTCATTTGAAGTAATAATAGTTTTAAAAAACACTTAAGAATTGTTTCACAGTTCTTCCATAATGTGATTTAAACTGTTAACATAATTTAAAAGATTCTGCAGTTGATTAGTGCATTTTTGTAGAAATTTCCCTTTGAGGTGTTTTGGCAGAAGTTAATGACAAATAGCATTTGATGATCCCAAGTGTGTATTGTCAAATTTATTTGAAGAAAGGTAAATCATTTTGAAATAGGTCCCTGAGCTGAAAAATAATATAAAATTATGTATGTGCTTCTTAAGCCTAAAAATACTATAGATAAATAAAACTTGAATAGCACTGAGGAAATTATGATTCCAAGTCTCATTCCTAGTTCCCTCATTCTTCCACTCTCCTCTGCTCCTAGCCAAACCTCAGGTTTATCACTCTTTAATACAGTGTGGTAGGAAGCCATTGGCCTGATGACCTGCCATGTTTCTAGACAGTGCTGAACCTACTGCTCCTGCTTATCCTATCTACTTTGTATTTTGGTGCCTCTAACTCTGACAATAGCACTAATGGCTTTAGGTGGCAAGTAGTTCACTCCCGTTTCATAGTTGGTTGGGTTGGAAGGGACCTGAGCAGATCATCAAGTCCGACCCCCTGCCATGGCAGGAAAAAGTACTGGGGTCAAACGACCCCGGCAAGGTGATTGTCTAGTCTTGTCTTAAAGACCCCCGGGGTAAGAGCCAGCACCATTTCGCTTGGAAGTTGGTTCCAGATCCTAGCCGCCCTGACAGTGAAGTAGTGCCTCCTGATA
>NW_017728912.1:16627231-16857365 GCF_001723895.1 Crocodylus porosus
CAAGGTGCGGTTGGCCTTCCTGACTGCATCCCCACACTGCCGGCCCATGTTCATCTTGGAGTCAATGATGATTCCAAGATCCTTTTTTGGCTCTGCACTGACGAGAAGGGAGTTCCCCAGCCTGTAGGCATGGTGCCGGTTATTCCTCCCCAGGTGCATCACCTTGCACTTGTCAGTGTTGAAACCCATCCTATTCTTATCCGCCCACCCCTGTAACCTGTCTAGGTCTGATTGCAGTCTATTCCTCCCATCTAGCATGCCCACATCCCCCCACATCTTAGTGTTGTCAGAAAATTTGAACACGGTGCTTTTTACCCCCTCGTCCAAGTCACTGATGAAGATGTTGAACAGTGCGGGCCCGAGCCCAAGCCCTCGGGGACCCCACTGTCCACATCCCTCCAGGTTGAAAATGACCCATCCACCACCACTCTCTGGGTGTGGCCCTCCAGCCAGTTGAATACCCATTGACTGTGTAGGTGTCGACACCACAGTCCCCCAGTTTTTTCATGAGAGTGGGGTGAGAGACAGTGTCGATGGTCTTCATAAAGTCCAGAAAGACTATGTCCACTGCTACCCCTGCATCTAAGGGGTCGTAGAAGGCCACCAGGTTGGTCTGACAGGACCTGCCTCTAGTGAACCCATGTTGGTTGCCTCTAAGCATAACCTCTCCCTCTGGCCCCTCGTGGACATGTGCCAGGATAATTCTCTCAAAAAGCTTACCCAGGATCGAGGTAAAACTAACTGGCTTATAATTTCCTGGGTCCTCCTTCCTCCCTTTTTTGAAAATGGGAACCATGCTGGCCCTCTTCCAGTCCTCTGGCACCACCCCAGAGCACGTAAAGCTGTGCCAAGGGTCCCACAATGACCTCAGCTAATTCCCTCAGAACTCTGGGGTGGAGTTCATCTGAACCAGCTGATTTAAATACATCCAGTCCCTCCAGAAGTAGATCCTCCCTGACCCTTGGCCTGGGTGTGCTTCCCCTGGGGCCTGAGGAGGTCCTGGTGGGGGTGCTGATCTGGCCCCTGCTCAGGAAAATGGAAGCAAAGAAGCTGTTAAATAGGTTACCTTTGTTGTCTGGTGTGACATCCAAATTTCCTAGCGTTTCCTGCAGTGGCCCCTATGTATTTAAAAAAGGACTTCTTGTTGACCTTGATCCGGGAAGCTAGTCCCAGTTCCATCTCCGCCTTGGCCTTCCTGACCACCCCCCTGCAGCCCTGAGCAACTGCAGTATAGTCCTCCCTGGTGATGGCCCCTCCCTTCCACTGGGTGTATGCGTTTCTTTTAGCTAGGAGACATTCCTGGATGTTTTTGGTGAGCCATGGGGGCTTTTGCACCCTCCTGCCCCCTTTGATCTGTGTTGGGATTACCTCCCTTTGGGCTTGGAGGATCATCTCCTTAAGGAGGAACCACTCTTCTTGGACACCTGGCTCCCCTCCCCTCTGGGACCTCAGTGCTTCCCAGACTATTCTCCTTAGCTCATTAAAGTCTGCCCTTCTGAAATCTAGGGCTGCTGCCTTGCTGCAGGCCTTTGCCGCCTTGCGCTGGATGGTGAATTCCAGCACCCTCAGCCCCCTCACCGGTTGTCGTCCGTGGCCAGTACAAGGTCCAACAGGGTGTCTCCCCTGGTGGGGCTGTGGATCTCCTGGGTTAGATGGAGGTCCTGCATTCTGGCTAGGAACCTACGTGATCAGTCAGACCTGGCTGACTGCTCTTCCCAGCAGATGTCTGGAAAGTACAGGTTACCCATGATGACAGCGTCTTTTAACCTAACTCCCTCCATGAGCTGACTTAAGAATTCCTGGTCTAGCTCTTCCCCTTGGTTCGGAGGTCTGTAGTAGACCCCCACCGTTAAGTCCCTTTCCCCTCGACTGCCTTGTATTCTAACCCAGAGCCCCTTCTCTGACCCTGTGCTACTTGATGAGGATGTGTATTCCTCCTTGATGTAGAGTGCCACACCCCCACTTCTCCTCCCCGTCCTGTACCTCCTGTACAGCCTATAGCCCTTGATATTCACCGCCCAATCGTGCATTGGGTCCCACCACGTTTCTGTGAGCCCCACTTTGTCTGGGTTAGTGTCAGCTAGCAGGAAGGTAAGTTCCTCCTGCTTGTTTCCCATACTATGAGCGTTTTTGTAGAGGCATTTGAGGCCTCCTGAAGATGTGTGCACTGGCCCCCTAATCTCAGCATTGCCCTGGCCCCTGTTGCTTACTGGGTACTTGTTCTGCTTATTGGTTTAGGCTGGGCTATACTTGTGGGTGCCGCTTGGTTTAGTGGTCCAAGGCTTCCTCCGCCCTCATCTTCCCCTTCCCCCTATGAGACTAATTTAAACTCCACCAGTTCCCTTTATTGCTATATGCACTGATACTGTGGAGTAATGATTGGTTTGCAGTGCTTAATATACCAGAATTTTACTGACTTGCTCATATCCCTTCATCACTTATATATTTAAAGTTGATGGCAAATAGGGTGATTGGAAGGAGGGACATAATAGAGACAAATAGAAGTGGGGATACAGGGAGAAAGAGTAGGCATACAGAAATTAAGGTCAAGTTCATGCTACTTCTGTGGCAGTGTCAGGATTTAGCTTCCTCTGTCTGATTCTCAGCTTCTCAGTATTACCATCCCAAACATACCTCAGTGTGCTCAGAACAAAAACTGTCAGGCCTTTTTGGGTATTTAGTTTTAATTCCTATAGAATCATTCATATGCCTGTGTTTTGAGTTTGGAACTGAAGTCACCTACATATATAATGGAAGCTACCTACAAATATAAAGGAATTTAATGGCTTCTTACCACTATCTTAGAGGAGGGATAGTGGTTATATCCAACAATTTCAGCAAGGTTCAACTCAACCTATAAGGGCTTTGTTATATGTTGCACTTTGAGCTGCTCAAATGTTGATTGGTGTTAGTGCTAGGTCAAGTTTGGAGCAGTTGCACCCTAAGGCTGAAAACCTTCCCTGATTGTCCCCCACCTGCACAACCATGACTTGCCATTAGAGGGCTGTTGAGCAGGGGTCTGACTAAGAACTACAGCTGTGAGTTGCCACTGCAGGACTGGTGAGCCAGGACAGGATTTTATCCCTGCACTAAATGGGAGTATGAGAGAGTGGGTTGGAGATCAGAGGCAGGAACGTGAAGCTGGGAGATGGAGAGTTAATGGGATGAGAATGGGTAATGAAATAGCAGATGGAAAGAAAATGAGGGTAGGGAAAAGGTGGGGAAATGAAGGGAGTCAGCCACTGAAGGATAAAATAAAAAGTAAAAAAGTAAGAAAATAATTTTAAAAGAAATTAATAGGAAATAAACTCATAATAGGAAAGATGTCATACTTTAATAGATTTGTGATTGGGGTATGGGGGGTGTGATCATGTTTCCCAGGGTGGCTGGGAGCTGGGAGGGAAGGTGCTTTTCAGGGAGCTACTATCCTTGACCTGGAAAGGAAGCCCCAGCTCATGGAGACCAGATCCAGGCCCCACCTTCCCCCGCCACCCCCCCTTCCCACTCTTTTAGACCCCATTTCTGGACCCGTCCACACCCAGCAACCTGGCTAGCTGGCATATGCCCTGCATACTGTTTGCAAGGGGTTGCACTCCCGTGGGTGGGATAGTCATACCCCCAGGTTTGGGAGGGGGAGTTGGCTTGATGCCAGAACCATCCCCTGGGCAGTAGAGTTCAGGAGGTGGAAAGTTTGTCCATACAGAACAGGAGGTTGAGGTGGGGACACTGCATTCTGGCATGCTGGAGGACTGAAGCTTGGGTGGCTCATCTGTGGGGTGTGGCCACACGTTATTGGGACACAGGCTGGGTAATATGGATCAGAAATAAACCTGCCCTGGATTGCTGTAATTTTAAGCTGCCTATATTGTGCTTAAAGGTAGTTTCAGGTGTTAATGCATGCACAATCCAGGAGTCAAGAGCCCCAGGAATCACCTAAAATTAATGTGTAAGAAAGCCCTAACAATACATGGCAGGATGTTCCATACTCAGTATTCCCCCTCTTATGAGGGACTTCCCACCAAGAAAATATAGTACTAGATTCTATAAAGAATGAGAGAACATGATAGACTTATATATTCCATAGTTATAAAGGAATTCACATCCAGAGCATGTCATCATTTTATCATCTGTCTTTCCTTTTTCGGTATGCTTATCTTGGTACCATGGCCCATGAGTTGTTAGAACACATGAATTTAGAACCCTGGTGTATTTCTGATGATTTGCAGCACACTCAGTAGAGTAGCTCTTTATTCTTTTTCCCATTGTTGTTGGACTTTTTGTTTAAAAGAGTATGCACATGTCCAATTATAGGTTCAGATGATATCTGCCTTATTGCAAAGTAATTCTTCATCTGTCTTCTATTCTACCACATTTTCCGAGCAAATCTATTTAAAAAAAAAAAAAGAATTATTTTAAATCCAATATCACGTGAACAGAATGTCATTTGAGAGTTCCATTGTGTAAGATTAGGCAAGAGTTCCAAAATGTTAATTTCACCCCCAATATAAACCATGCAACCAGCAGTTACAGATTTCATTATGAAATAAGAACAAGTCAGGAAACTTAGACAAAAAAGACCATTATGGACCTTTTCAGATATAGCAAAAAATTAGATTGTATTATGAGCTTAATGCAAGGTTCCCAGGCCTGCATAACTCCTAATGCAGTCTCTATCTCCAAATATAGAGAGATTCATATGGACTTCAGTTTTATTGTGAAAGATCCATATATCTATACTGTAAAAAGAATATTTAAGAAATATGAGAAAAGGAGTATTGCTGTGCTGAATTAGATCAATAACCTCTCAGGAAAAGCATCCTGTGTTTGGCAGTGGCTAATCCCAGCTGCTTCAGCAGAAGGTGCAAGAAATCTTGCAGTTGATGCTTAAGGAATGATAGGCATAAAGAGAAAAAACATTCCTACTCCCACTCTTGATATAATTTGGTTATAACTGTACCTTCTGAAACTGATCTTAATTTTTTTTTCTTGCTTCTAATCGCATCTATAATAATTTTGGTTGTTCTTCTAGCCATTTAATCCTTTTCTAAAGTCCTATTAAGAGTTTTAATAATATCTGGTACCCGTGATTTCTGTAGACCAAGTTGGCAGTGTTATTTGGGAGGCCTTGTCAGTGTCTTCTTGGGTCCATACATTTGACTAAAAGGAGCTGCCGTACATATCACAGAGTTTGCAAAAGCTTTAATGGTGGTGACAGTTCTCTGTAGTTTCTTTGCTTTTCTGTGTAGGAAAGCAGACAGTAAGCTCACACAAAACTATATTCTTTTTGTTCAAAAGTCTGTTCTATTAGTTCCTCTCCCAGTGAACAGAGGTGAATTTGAAAAGGAAAATGTGTTGCATTCCTGTTTGATAGGAGTTGAGACAGGGTGTTAGAAAGCAATTGCTTATTTTTCAGGTCTAATCATGTCTTTGAAATGAGGATTGGACTGAATTTACTGGGATTGCATTTAAGCCAGCCTGAGAAACTGTCAAGAAAAACAGTAAATTAGGTCTACGTGGAGCTATTTTGTTTTTAACTTAGGCAACCTTATGCTTATTACATGGAAATAGAGGCTCATAATATTAACCCAAGTATTTTTTTTCATTTCTCTTTTATACAGTCATGTGCTTTTGATTTGTTTGTAGCCCATAAAAAATAATGCTTTCTTGTTTGTCTTGCCTGCTAAAATCAGCAGCAATTTGAGCCAGGCTGGAGCAGGTCCTCAGCTGGCTGGGCTGATTGGGCACAATTTACACTCCCCGTCAGCATCTACACATGGATTTCAGTGCAGTTAAGTACTTTGCCATAAGATAGTACTGTCCCCAGCAGTACTAGCCTTTGGTGGAGTTAATTAGTTTACTGTACCCTAATATTGGTGCACATGTAAACAGTGATGTTGTACTGGGCATGTCTACATGTGCACATTTAATGTACAGTAGCTTAATTTAAGGCACATTAAGGGTGCTCATCTACGCATGCGTGCATTTAATGCACCTTAAAATGACGATTTTAGGCTATTCGAGCTTAAATTTGATACCTGCATAAAACATTAACGCAATATGTGTCCACTGACTTGGGACGAACTTTAGTCCCAAACTGATCCTCACCTGCATTAATGCGCCTTAGTGCATGCACGTGTAGACACGCACCTAAATTGCCTTAATGCACATTAGGCTAATGTGCATTTTTAGGTGTACATAAAAGCCCACTGTGGAGCTCATTAGTCTACTTTGCAGCAAAGTGCGTATATAGATGCACCCAATGTCTTGAAATCTAGAATTAGTTAACAAATATTTTTCTGTTATTCCTGGGTGGTGAGTTTCATAATTAATCATTATCCTTAATACTGCTTGGCTAGCTTTTGGGGATTATTAAATGCTCTATTTCAAAGGTGGTGAGAGAGTTTTCAAGGGCAATGAATTAGATAAGTGGTATTAATATTAATGTTATATATTTTAAATTCCATCTGACCACTTCTGCTGCACAAGTGGTTTAGCATGAAAGACAGAAACAAATTGCTATGTGTGCATACTGCTACATGTATGTGTATGTTGGGGAGGAAAGAGAGGCATAACAAAAGCAAAATAACTCCAGATAATTACAGTGGTACCTCATCCCCTTAGGCAGGAAAGCCTTAGGCTCAAGACAATTTTGAGTGGAGGAGGTTTTAAACAAAACAAAAAATACCCCACAAAATGAACCCTAGGTTAGAATGAAGAAAGTAGAGATGTGAAAGATATATTTTTCCTCTCTTTTGTCTTTTAATAGTGCGGCTTCATGACAGCATATCAGAAGAAGGATTCCATTACTTAGTCTTTGACTTGTAAGTATATATTTTGTATATGTTTTCATGGGTTGGAAATCTAGTAGCCAGAATTTTCACGTACATCAAGCATATGCACATTTTCATACATCGGTTTGCACAGATCAGTGTGCATATGAGCAACAAAACACATACTGATCAGCTGCATGCACAAATGTTTTATTTGTGTATGTCAGTGAGGCTATTATATGTACAAAACTCTGCATACATAAACACTAAAAATTGTACAAATGATATTTTGAATAATTACTGAAGCTGATATCAGACTACAGAATGTTTTATAAAAGACTGGTTAACCACTGCTGTGATTTTTTTCTCCCCCCCATGAATCTTATTGGTAAAAAATTGTTGTTTTTATTTTTAATTGTATTCATTTTCAGAACAATTAAATATTTTCTACTTGAAGTGAGTAAAAGATTTTCTTTTTATATTGAAACAAGAAAGTTCCTTCTTTTGACTCTTGGCAGAAATTATAATCATTATAAATGTATAAAACATAATATACTAATCATAATAAAATAAAGTATCTAGACTAGCTGGTGAATTGGAAATAGGGCTGGTAGTATCAACTGCCATTGAAGTTGATAAGCACTTTCTTTGGTAAAACCTCATTTTTAGCTGCATTTAACTTAGCTAAACTACCAAACTTGGGCTGAAATGTTCAGCTTAGACAGTACCAGATCATCCAAACCAAATTTGTCCATGGGAAGACATTGATTTCTATTAGATTTTTAAATAAAACAGCCTCAGTATCTACAAGCTCACCCATCTTCAAGTGACTCAGCAGGCTGTGTAGAATCAGGCCTCCAACTCTTTTTGGTGTCCCAACTCATCAGCCACCTACCCAGCAAGACACTATGGGCCTAAGGTTTCCAGCTCTCAAATCAGAACAGAAGAATTTTAGAAATGCAACATATCCTGCAGGACCAGAAATTCCAGTTGTTGCTCAGTTCTGTATTTTTACATTAATTTCTCTGTGCCCCACTTCCTCATCTTTACTGATCACTCAATTCATAGGGTATAGTGAAAATTAATTAAAATGAAGAAGAACCAAAATAGTGAACTTATTAAGGGTTTATCTCTGGTGTTACTTAGGGTTGGCCTGAAGTGCTTCTCAACTCTTCTAAGTCACGTGAGCTGTTGTTCTTCATTTATGTCTTACTTCAAGGCTGTCCAGGAGGGCAAGCCACATCTCACCTCTAAGCTGCACACTGCACAGAGGCCCCCCACCACTTGATCATGTGCCCGCAACCCCTGACCTTCCTGCTGCACTGCATGGCCTTCCCCCCTACTACATGGTATTCCTACATGGGTGCCCCACTGCTGCACTGCACACTTGTGACCGACCCAAGCCTCTCTAGTCCCTGCCCTCCCCACATGCCCCAAACTCACCCTCCACTCACAGCGGTACCCCCTACGGTGAGAGCAGGAAGTGGCAGCTGAATGAAGAAGAGGGAACCCAGAAACTCTGGCTAAAGTGGAGCAATAGGGGAGTGGTGACCGAGCAACTTAACCCTGGTGGGTATCATGCAGCCTGCAGGCTGCTAGTTGGACATCCCTGTCTTACCTCGTAGCCTGCAAGTTGTGTTGCTTATTTTGAAGCAGAGCCCTTCTAAGAATCCATTTGTGGACAGCTTGTCTCTCCTCCCAGATTTGCAACTATTTCCTGGCACCAGAGAGAGAAAGTGGGCCAGTAGTCAGGAACAAGGAATGGTGGGACTACTGCTGGCATTTCCTGTGGTCAAGGTCTGTATGCCCGCAGAAGTACCAAACAGAAGTGCAGGAAGGGACAAAATAGGAAGCAGGTGGGGGTGGGTTGATGGCACGCTCAGAAGTTCAGCAGAACTTCCAGATGTGGGCTAAACTGCTGCTGGTGTTTGAGCTTTGAGGTCAGAATGACTTAGTTATTCATCTGGTGTGGGTTGTAGGGAAACCTTAAGGCTGAGTCTAGCTATAGGAATGTAGCTGCAGCCTGGGTTAGCACTGTTCATCCTGTATACACAATAAGCCACTGGTCACATGAAAGACTAGTAAGTGAACATGTGCTTCATAGTCATTACTTATAATGTCAGGAGCTACAGCGCATATTCCAAAAGGAGGCAAATTAACATTGCACTGGCAATTAATTTTAGTAGCTGCTATATTGGAGGGCTGGATTCTACAAAATGAATTATGTTCTTTTTGCATAATTTTTTATGTGCAATATACATTTACACTAGTAATCAAGCCTGTCTGTATGCGTTGCACAGTCAGTGCTTAAACAGAAACTCGCACAAACAGTGGCAAATAAATGTGAAGTTGTAGTGCGTGGGATTGTATACTTTATAATTGATAGTAGGTTTTTTCATTAGAAGGTTTTTATTCTGATTTACAGTTTTTAAAAATAGTTTTCCTGACATGAGTGTCTTCTGTGGAATTAATTGAAAAACTAATTGCCCATTTTTGCTTCAATATTTAGTGGGTAGAAGAATATTAACCACTATGCAAAAGACAAGCTATTTGAATTGAAGAAAGTATTTAAGGCTGGAGCAAGTAAACATAAAATGGAATGTCTTGATACCTTACAATGCCAGTCAGTTTTTTTACAACTCTTGCAAATATTTCTGTCCAAAAAAGGATTTCTTTACTCTTAGCTCTACTTCTTTTTTTTTTTTTTTTATATCATGTCCACAAGTGTTGTCAAGAGTTCATCCAGAGTAAATTTACTTTAACCTTTATTTGTCTTGGGGCTTCATGAATTTGTTGAAGCCAGTGGATTCTTTATAGGATTCTTAAAGAGGTACTTGCTTGTAAAGAAGCAGCCATGTAGTACTAGTTTCATCCTTGAACAGTACTCAGGCTTCTTCTTTGCCCTAAGTCAGAAAAACCTCCTCTACCAAGACTGACTGCCAGCAGTACACATTGATGATATATATAAAAGTGTTGCCTGGAAAGGTAAAACAATTGCATGACTCAGAAATAACTTCGCTATAGAGGAATTATAATCCAGAGAATACATATGAGTAAATAGGTATGGTTATTTCTACTTCCTAAATATGTCTGTGTTTGCATATTTGATTGAAAGATAAACCTGATTTTTTTAGAAAAGAAGAACAATTCTCTGAATGTTTTATTCCTGTTTAATGGCTTCACCAACCCTTATAAAGCACCTGATGTTGATACTATTCCTCCAAATGCCCAGCGTGTAATAAGGAACTTGATTTTTATAGCAACACTGAACCTTCCTCATTGCCCTTTCATTTCTGGAATGGCATAACTGAAAATCTTTTGTAACGCTAGAAAAAAAAAAGATTACTCTGCAGCCATCTCCTTCCTGTTAGCATTCTTTTGGCTCTATCAGCATCTGTACTATTGAGAAATAAAGTACAGTACATCTAGTATTGACAAATCAACTAATGCAGAGACAGAAGCCAAATGGATAAATGTGACCGGAGGCAACTGTTTAATCTTTTTTGCCTGTGGCATATTCATATATCAGTACCTTTGTAAAAGTCATGACCTGTTTCTACTAATTGGTGTTAGAATACTCCATTTAGTCATGGGAGGAGTGCTTGACATCTTGAGCTATGTGTAACCTATACTCAATGTAAAACAATTTTACTTGTACTGGTGTCACATATTCTTCTCCAAGAAAAGCAGATTTTTCTACTCATATAAAAGATTGCTGGTCTTCCATGGGTATAAGCAGATGTTAAGTGCTTGGGAAGTTTTCTACAAAATGTTTAATCAGAAAACATAAATTTATCAAAATTTCTTACAGACCTGTACTGCTTCTTTGACAAAATTGTGTCAAAAAGAGTTTCTCAGCTTCAAGGTGCTATTCTGATCAAAATCAGAAACCTTATCATTGCTAAATAGTCCATTTTTGACACTATACCAATGTAGCAGAACCTGTTGTGTTTGTACACCTTAAAGAGAGGGCTATATTCTGTCCTCGCACCAGTTTAAATGTGCATGAACTCTCTAGACTTCTGAGTCAAAAGTATTGTCTTGGGGGGGAAAAAATATACCTGCCAAACCTTCTGTAATGTGTAGTTACAGACCTGCAGTTCTCCTTGGGAATGTTTGATTTAGTTTTTGACCTTCTTGACACTTTATGAGAAAAGTGCATTGCAATATGTATATATACAGGGGTGTGTAGATACCCACACAGAAACACATACAGTATTTAAGATATTGTGAAATAATCCATCTGAATTTGATAAAAATCAATAACAAAAAGTAACAAAGGAAAAGTAGGAAATGAAATGAGTGCTTTGAAAATACAGCTTTTTGAAAGCCTGGAGCAATACTTGTTTAATTCCCAAAGCACTTTTATCTGCTTAATAAGGATGGAAAATTATTAATATTATTTTAATGTTTAATATTATTTTACATTTTATTTTAATTAATATAATTTTTATACTTGAACTAGGAAATAACTATTTTAAAGTTCACTAAAGCTATGGATAACTAGTGAAACTTTTAAGACTTTGTAAATTTATATACTTTTTAAAATGCTTCAATGACTGCTTGTTTGAAAACTGACTGGAAATAAAAATTATATAATGCTTTAAATACCACAAAAATACCTTGTCTGTGTTCCATTATCATGGACACTACATACTTGCTTCTTTTCCTTTTCTTTTTTTTTTTTTTAACTAGAGCCTGACTGTGGCATAGCACCGTCATTTCACACACACAGTGTCAGTCCTTTATCTTAATGGCTGCTGTCAGACTGTGTGGGATTAAATACTACCATGTCTTTATAAAATCCACTAAGACTGCATCCTACACAATAAAGAGATGGGACTGAACTTTTTTCTCTGAAGAGGAAAAGGGATTGTTTTCACTATCTGATGATTTCTTTATAATTGCTGCCGCAGATAATTCTGCCAGTCAAAACGAAAAGTTTTCTGTTTTATTTATATGCTTTAATAGCAGCCATGCTTTGATCTGAAACAACTTTGTCTGGTGTATCTGTGCCCTAATTTAAATAACTAACGAAGGTCAGTAGGGTATGGTATCAGAGTTAGCATGTGGTAGAATAGGGCTGTCCAGCATCTTTGTGGCTGGGGGTGCACACACTGTGGGCCACACCAGTGGTCACTGCATGCCATAGGGGCCACACCAACATGGGCTATGGGACCCTCAGCTGCTTCCCTTCTGCACCAGGCACGTAGGCACTCTCTACCTCCATGCCCCCACAGCACCCCGCACATAGGCACTTCCCCCTCCTCTACTGCACTAGGCATTTGGGTGCTTCCCATTCCTTCCCCCTTACAGTAGGCATGTGGGTACTCCCTGTGGCCTGGTGCACATGGGCATACGTGCCCCAGTCTCATCTTCACTACTGTGGGTGTGGGCTTCTCTACTGCACTGCGCCACACTGATGTCCTGTCCTTTTTGGAACCTCTCAAGTTATGGATAGACATTGTGATAGGTTTGGGATATTAACTACTTGATAGGAAAGTTCAACACATAATGCTGCTGAGTCACTGTGAAAGTCAGAAACAGCAGTTCTGGAAACAAATGTGTTCTAATTTGAATAACTAATGAATCTCAGTAAGGTATGGTATCAAAGTTAGCAGGCATGGTAGTACAGTGCAGTTAATTTGACACGGAGCCAAGAAATTGCTCTGGTTCACTGGGGTTCACTCTGGTTCACAAAAAATATGTTGTAGTGTTCCTCTCATCCCTGACATGAGAAGAAATATGGGAATTACAGGAATTTCCAAATCAACTAATCTATGTAGTTGTACTGGAGCTGGCTTTTTGGGTAAACTGAAAGACTGTGGATATATTTAAGACATGACCTTAGCAGTCATTTACATAAATTGCCATTTAGTTTTTATTTACATTAACCTGTTTTTGTTCTTCATAAAACATTTCCAGTAAGTGTATGTACACATACACACACCGCACGCTCATGTACACACGCACATACACACACACACACACACACTTATTCCTTCCCTTTACACCTGTGAGCTCTCAGGTAAAGAAAAGGGATGGAGTAAAATCAGCAGAATGGTTGCATCTAAGGTTGTGGGTTTCAATGTAAATCTTATTATGGAGCAGGATTACACTAAGCAAGGTACTGTACATAGCAGAAAGAAAGCCGCTTCCCTGAGTTATGCATTTCCTTTGTAGAGGGAATAAATAAAGTGGCAGCGCTTCAGCAGGTATCCTCTGCAAGATCAGAAGCTGCTCATACATGCCACATTCTTCATGTGCACTGTGCAAGATCTTGTCTGTATCAAAAAGCTCCTTATATACTGTCTAGTGTCTGTAGGTTACTTCCTTTCTTTATCATGTTACCATAAGCTTTTCAGAACTTTTAGAAAGGACTAAACAGAAGAGCTAATAAGCTAATACTCTGGGGTCTTTGGCTTTCATTAGGCATTTCAGCTTAAGGTAGTTAGACATTCTCTACAGAAATTCTGCAAGATCAGTGAAGTAACAGGTTCTCTGAACATTGGATCATGTTTTAATTTAATCTTGTTACAGGTGTGCCAACCTTGCAGCCCCAGAAAGTAGCACAAGAAACAAGTGGGAGTTCCCTCTTTTATATAGAAAATCCCAAGTTGGAGTCCAGCTCCTTTGGTCCACAGTCCTGGCTGACTGAGCCAGTGAGATCTCTAGGTCCACTGTGCAGGACTGACCGGTTCCATGTCCACACTGCTGTCCTTCTCCATACTCCAGCCTCAAGGTTCCTCTTCTTTGTTCCCTTGCTTTCCATTCCCTGGGGGTTTCTGGGAGTTGCTGTCCAACTTCACAGACATCACAGCTCTGCAGACTGCCCCCTGGTT
This sequence comes from Crocodylus porosus, assembly GCF_001723895.1. Lineage (NCBI taxonomy): Eukaryota > Metazoa > Chordata > Crocodylia > Crocodylidae > Crocodylus > Crocodylus porosus. The sequence goes on from NW_017728912.1 coordinate 16,640,844, forward strand.
CCACCGCCTGTTACGCACATTACATATAGTAGGCAATCATCAACATTTCTGGATCATGGTGTATGCATCCAGTGTCACCAGGACCTTTGACATGTATGACTAGGCACTAGTATGAAGGAGTAGAAGCCTAAACCTTCCATCCTTCCTTGAGACCATCAAGACAAAATCCAAAGGCCAGACCAAGTCCAGATGTTCAGTGCCTCAATGGCTATAGCTATATATATGCACCAAGGAATTGAATCTAGATGTCCCATGTGGCAGGTTCATTACATCTGATACACACCAAAAATATATACGGTATACTTTTTGCCAACCCCCCCTTTCTTGGGAAAACTTCGATCTACATTTGGCAGCTCAAGCCCATCTATCCATAGTATGTAAGTGGTTTACAACTGAAAGTACATTAAGTGAGTTTGACTTTTCAGGAACTTGTCAAGAAGGTAGCAGGAATGCACCGTGATCGCTTTGATATTAGATTGCAGTGGGAAAGGGAAGAAAGAGATTACGGAATAGTGTCCCTTAATAGTGAAGCAAAAGCCAGTTGCACTACTAATGTAGAGGACTCTATAGGTATGTAAAAGAGCCAGGTCTTTTTTTAGACACCAAAAGGTATAGCTAAGTATCTTACGAGACAGAAAATACCGGTAGAGGCCTGTCTGCACCTTAAGGCAGTTAAATACTTTTAAACAAGATAAGAACATAGGGCTCAAAGGCATATGACGGAGATTTTTTTTTCCTACCATTTTTTCCTAATTCTTTGCTTCAGAGTTAAGGGATGCAGGAATGGTTGACTGTGTATTTCATTGTCAGTGAAGTTCACCTGTTTGTTTTGCTTTACTTTTCCATCTATTATCACTGGCTGTGGCTGCCAAGTAAACAGCCAATATTAAAGAAATTGAGGTAGTTTCTCCTTTTCTGTCTTCTTTTAGTTAGAATAAGCAACATTTTTGTGTACTTTTTAATTGAAGCTGCTTTCATAATGAAAGCATTTTATGTTCCTTTTTGGCTTGGGTCTAAAGTAAGTGTTCTAATGAGGCACACACTGAAAAGAAGTTTTTTCTCATTCATCTTAATATGAGAATGTTTTTCCCCCCTACTTCCCCCCTCAAAAGCATAGCAAACATACACAAAACAGAAGCTACCAAAGGTATTTAGTATTTTCATTTGTCAGGTGTTTTGTGCCTTAAAAATTGTGCAAGTATCAAGTGTAGAAGGCAAAAGAAAGAGAGGGAGAGTCAGGCAACGTGTCTGAATGTAATGAACTGCCTACCACTTTGTTGCAGGCTGTATATGATATACAATCTGTTATATGTAGTAGGTCAGCCCAACCCAGAAATTTCAGGATATATCGTAACCACCAGATGAAGACAAAAAAAATAAAAATAAACTTTTCAACAGCTTTCCACTGGTAGCTGAGCAGTTCATTGTTGTGCCTCACCTGAGTAAAGATCAGACTACAACAAGTTTAGCCACAACAAGTTGGTGAGACTGCAATATAAGAAGTTTTTTTTTTAATTTCTGAAAAACTGAAACCACCTAGGCTACTTACTCTTTCATAATTAAATACAATTAAGTATTGAAAATTAAGGAAGTTAATTGCAGTGTACTTATTTGGCTTTTCAAATAACTTAATATAAACTTTTCACATTGTACTTTGGCCTAAGTGATCAGATATCTAATTTGTTAATCTTGTGTGTTATAAAGGCTTTATTTGATTCAGGGTTTTTGGTTGTAGCCATGTTGGTCTAAGGACATAGGCAGGCAAGGTTCTTTGAGTAGATGTGATATCTTTTTTTAGACCAACTAAGTAGTTGGAAAAAAAAGTTCTTGGCAAGCTTTCAGGCACATCACTCCTCTTCAGGCATAGGGAGTCTCTCCTGTTCTGAGGCTCCAAGAAATGAGAGAAGCTAAAAGCGTGGCAGGATGTCAGTGAAAATGTGAATATGTAGAAATTAGAAAGACAGAAGGTAAAGCAGAGAGGTAAAGCAGAGGGGGGATGGGGAAAGGGAAGGTGAAGAGAGCAAGGGGGAAAAAAAGGCTGAAGGGAAACATTACAGTGATTGAATACAAGGTAGAAAAGAGGCTAGCAGTGAAAAGGAAAATAGTAGATCAGGAAAATGGGACTGAGAGAAGTTCAAAGTGTGAGAGGATGTAGTGAATATATAAACAGGTAAAAAGGAGAAACAAAAGGTGAAGCAGGGAAGAGAGGGGGAAGAAAGCAGGGGAAAAGAAAGACCAAAGGGAAGTATTACAGAGGATATAATACAGGGTAAGAAAGAGGCTCTCAGTGAAGAAGGAAATAGTAAGAAATCAAGGAGACAAAGGACAAAAAAGTGAGGAAGGGGATAGGAGAAAAGCTGGGGAAAAGAACATGAACGATGCGTGCCCCCAGAGGCTGGGAGAATGAGCATATATGTACACTTATTCTTCCAATAAAAGCAATAGTGTTGTCCTTCAGCATCTGAGCATGCATTATTCTGCAGCCTCCTCACCCCCACACATGCCAGGGAGACAGTTCGTGGCTTGAGCTGGACTTTACTGCTCTTGCCAAGCATGGAGCACATCCCTCCTGCTGACAGTCTTAGGATGAGGAAAGCTCTGCTTCTTTCATCCATTACTTCACTCTAGAGCTCTAGCGAAACACAGGGTACTGAGGCAAATGTGTTCCTTGCACATGACCCAGACCCAGTACTTAGACTCAGGTCACCATGTCCCCAGACCTAGATCCTTAGGCTCCTGGACTCAAACCCCCACACCTGCAGTTGACAAGAGAGGAAACATGCTTTGAGTCTCATCTCTGAAAGCCTTACAGCAGGGAGGGAGACAGGATTATGAGCAGGAGTTCCCCAGGGAGGTGTTGTCCTCTAGGGCAGCCAGGCAGTCAGCACTGTCCTGTGCACTCAGTGGCCCTTAGCACTCTCCAGCATGCTGGGGAGCCTGCAGAGTATGCTAAGGTACATGCACAGAGGCTCCTTGGCTGTGCACCATCAGCAGTGCAGGCTGTCTGCATGGCACGCACCCAGCCCCTCTAATGTTTGTACAGTGCTATTCTGGAAGCTTTTTCTACCATGAGAACAAAACCATGGGACTTCTATTGGTGCATTTGAATGCTTGTACATTGCCTGTGTCTTATAGTCCACTTTACAAAATGATCAATGTTGCTTGTCACCAATATTCCTATTGGAAGGCTTATTTCTAGCTTAAATTTAATAATAGCCATTTTATGCCCATTTGTTATTATGCTGATCATAGGCAACTGATCATGGGTACCTCCTAAGTTAGGGGGGGACACTTGCCCCGCCCCCCCAGTGGCCAGTCAAGAACCAAAGGGGTGGGGGGAAGGTGGTCCCCCTGCAGCCAGCCATGCATGCTGACCCAGAAGCAGTGTTTCCTCTAAGCAGGCTCTACGAGGGAATGCTGCCCGGAAGTGCCAGCGGCATGCCCGGAAGGACCAAGAACACACCTGGAAGGGCCAGGAACGTGCCTGGAAGTGCCAATGCTACTTCTCCTGGTGCCCCCACTTCCTGGCCAGCACTGTCAGGGTGGGTACCAGCGCTCCCGCCTGCCCACTGCCTAAGCAGGGAACGCTATTCTGAGGGGGTGCACCAGAGCTCTCAGGGGGTTCTCATGCACCCCCATGCAGTCACTGTGCATCACCACTGATGCTGATATTGTCTTTTACCTTGAATAGTTCTCCCTTTCTGGTGTGTAGTCCCTGGCTTATGTATTGAGTATAGGCCAGTTCAGTCAAATCCCTTCTCAGTTTTGTTTTACTGATCTATATAGGCCATGCTCATTCGGTGCAGACAGAAGTGACATTTTTCTCATGATCTGTCCCCTGAAATTGCTCTACAGCCATGACTTAACACACATGCATGGCTGCAGAGCACTTTTAAAATGGATGATTGTGCAAATAATTAACCCTCATCAAATCGGGTATTAAAGTGCTCTGCATTAGAGCATCTTAGGGAACTTTTGTTGCCTCGAGGGTTAAATTTTCATGCAGGGTCAAGTCTGTCAGGCAGGATGGAGTGGGAAGAGAGCAGCACTGAGCTGCTGGCTTGCCCAGCCTGAGCTGTAGAGGGGTGGAATAGAGTCCCCTTGCCTCATGCCCTCCCCCACAACTACCCCAGCTACAGTACTGGATGATGAAACATTTATTCTTCATATTAGGTTCTTTTTCTGTCTCTAACACAACTTTCACTTTCAAAATGTAGCTTTCCTTTCAGATCAAGTCTTTTTTTCTTCTGTATAAGTACTCTGCTTCTTCGTAATATCGTTTTTGAGGTGATTATTCATCAAAATACTCGTTGCTTTTTAGTACTGTTCCCTACAATCTCTATCATTTTCCTTGGGATGCAAATTCCAAAGTTTTTGTACCTCTGACATAAAGAAATTAGAAGCTTTATCTATATTAAAGTCCCTAAAATCTTCAATCCAATTCACTGTAATTTTCATAGATTTCATAGACATTAGGGCTGGAAGAGACCTTGGAAAATCATCCAGTCCAGCCCCTTGCCCCAGGGGCAGGAAGTCAGCTGGGGTCGTAGGATCCCAGCAAGAAAAACATCCAGGTTTTTCTTGAAGGCGTTCAAAGTAAGTGCTTGAACCACCTCCAGCGGCAGTCTATTCCAGACCTTGGGGGCTTGGACAGTAAGGAAGTTCTTCCTTATGTCCAGCCTGAAACAGTCTTGCAGGAGTTTATAACCTGTGGATGCAAGCCAGGGTTTTGCTCACTTTACTAGCCGCAGCGTCACATGGAAGGCTCATGTTCATCTTGTGATCAGTCCTGATCCCCAAATCGCTCTCGTCCGTAATGCTAGTCAGCATAGCACTGCCGAGCCTATAAACATGCTGCAGGTTTTTCCTCCCACAATGGAGAACCTTACATTTTTCGGTGTTAAACACTGTCAGGTTCTTGTCCACCCATTTCCTGAACCTGTCAAGGACAGCCTGGATTACCACCCTGACCTCAGGTGTGGATGCTTTACCCCAGAGTTTGGTGTCATTGGCAGACTAAGCCAGTCTGCTTCTGACTCCAATGTCCACATCATTACTGAAGATGTTGAACAATATGGGTCCAAGGACAGAGCCTTGTGGGACCCCCCGGTCACAGCGCACCGTGACAATTGACTTCCATCAGCCACCACTCTCTGGGTCTGACCACGGAGCCAATTTCCCAGCCAGCGGATCATGGTGGACCCAAGGCCGCAGTGTTAATTTCTCAGCCTTCTCTTTTGAAATTGACAGTTTAAACTACCTTGCTTGTTTTTGTTTCACCTTCTAAGTGAAACAGAACCAACTTGTTCATAGCTATTTTCCATGACCAGTTTTTCTCTTATTCATTCCTCCTCACTACTTTTCAAAGCCAGGTCTAAAATAGCATCACATGTTGTTACTTCTGTGCTATTTGGTGAAGAAATCTGTTGACAATCACATCCATAAATTACTGGGCTCTACAATTATTAGTAGGGTTTATCTCTGATCTTTATCTTGGACACAACTCCAAGCAGTGTTTTTTTCTTGGATCATATGATCTTTTGCTTTCTACAAATGCAGCCCAGCAGGTCCATAAATCTCAGCTCTTAACCTAAATCCAGTAGAACCTCTTTCACAATACTTCCCCAACTAATTTGGACTGAAAACATTGCTATTCTATCCATGCTATTACTTTTTACTCGTGTATAGTTTGCCAGTCATTGCTGTATAATGCTTCCCCACCATCTTAATACTTTCCATTATTCCTGAATAGTACCTACCAAATGATACCTGCATTCTAGTCATGGTTGCTGTTCTGCCATATAATGTCTGGATTCAATTCTGTACTATTATTCTCTCTTGCTGCCCAGCCTACTTGGATTAGTGTAATAGCATCTCATTGTTTCTCTTTAACCTCACTAGATGAGGTTGTGAGTGCAGTATATTTTTCATTTTAGCTTTCTTTTGACCGTAGTAAAAACTGTTTTAACAGAGTCACTGGAGGGGAACTGTTTGAAGACATAGTCGCAAGAGAATATTACAGTGAAGCAGATGCCAGGTAAGTCCTTGTTTCCCTGAATATTGAATATTATTAGATTTTAAACCATTGCCATTGATTATACTAGTGCATTTACTTGTGTTTAAACCTATCACAGTGTTTGGCATCAGTTAGAGCAGAACAAATATAACCCTCAGCTAGTTTCCTCCTGGGTTCAGTTAGGCTTGGAGGAAAGGTCCAGTCTAATGACTTGACCTCAGGTAATGGACAGCCCTTATGTAAATACTAATCCTTTTAAGTCAAGGGTAAAACTCACACAGATCTGAGGATTTTGCTCTAGTTCCTAATCTCTTGGTGCACCCCATTGTGTCCTCAAAAACCACGTAAATCAGTTTTCCCATCTACTGAATGGAAATACTACTTCATACGGAAATTGTGAGGTTCTTTGTGAGCTGTTTGCTAATGCAGTATGTACTAAATAATACTGCTGTTCTCATTCCAAAATCTTTCCCTTCCTAAAAAAAATATTTAAAATAATATATTGCTTTTCATTAGCAAACTGTAGTAACTAGTGTACATCTCTCTATCTGTGCAAAGGTGGGATCTTTACCTATCCCTTGTAAATGCTTATTGGAATAAAAAGAAGTTGAAGCTTACTGTTGTTTTAATGGGGTATAGGCATATAGGTCCTGTTATCCAGTTCAGAACTCTGTGACCCTCATGATGTTACACATCTGCAAACAATTCTAATCCATAGCTTTCCTGAATGCCCTTCTTCACATTTGTCCCATTGCTAAAAGTTGTGGGGAAATTTATTTTAAAATAAATCTGGCATCATGTTTTTCATCTATTTATTCCTAACACACATGGTACATAGGTGCCATATTGTAATAGAATATTTAGTCAATCTTTTGTAGTGGGGAAGACTATTTTATTATTATTAAGAACTTAGGAATTTCATGTAAAACAAATGTGAGAAGTTTTTTAAATAACAGCACGACACTCCTTTCATTTAAATTGCATTTAGCAGATGGCAGGGAAATATTACAGGTATCCCAAGTATATAACAAATGGTATAATGTGAAAATGGTGAGCAACGAGAATTTAAGCTGAATATTAAAAAGTTTCCTGATATTTTAATTGATTAGATTGAGAAATAAGTTCCCAAGGGAAATGGTGGAAACCTTATTCATTAGAGCATTTAAAACTATGCTGGACATAACATGCTGCAGGAGAGAAATCTGGATTTCTCACCTATGGGGGCTGAAAATATAATTGAACAATTTTTAACATATCTAATTCTATGGAGACAGTTACAGGTTGTATTGTTGATGCCAAAGACCAGCGATTATGTTTAAAAATATGATTTAAAACAATAACATGATGTTTCTGTTAAAAGTTATTACGTGATAGAAAGGGATTCATATTCATATTAAATATATACTGTATAAATTAAGTGAAATATATCTAAATGTATCATGCATGTATATATACACACACACATATATATGTGTGTGTGTGTGTGTATGTGTATATATATATCTATATATATATAGATATATATATCTGTGTGCATGTGTGTGTGAGTATGTGTGGGTGTGGGTGTATATATAGTTTGTGATTGTTTATGTGTCCCTTTAGAAATGGTTGATGGCCTTTTATAGATACATATTCTACAATATAAAATAGTTCTTATTCCTGAAAACCCTTATTCACACAAGTGGTGGGAGTTAATGAGTTAGGGACTATTCACATGTGAAAGTGTTTTCAGGATTGGGCTCTACTTACTGATTTTTATGACCATCCTTTTTGAATTTCATGGCTAAAATCTTCCAGATGACCAGTATCAAATCCATGAATATCTAAGTCCAAGACTACTGATTCAATGTCAAGGAAAAACTGCAGCCCTCCTCATTAACTAGAACAGTGGTCAGAGTTCAGCTGGCACTGTACATTGGTTTAAAAAAAAAAGTTTAAACATGGGCACATAAAAACAGGATACTAATTCTATATTTTAAGCACCAAAGTAAAAGTAAAAATTCTTCAGTCAGGTTTTTAATTCTGCTTTGTTTCACATGTGACACCAACCCAGGCTATTGTTTGGCATTGCTATTTTAAATGAAAGTATATAGTTTCTGATTGAATAATTTAAATTTACTTTCCCATTGATACTGTATATAAGAAACCATTAGATTCAAAATGGCTCAAATTTGCTTATCCTTAGTTTTTGTTTTTACTCGTTACTTTTACTTTTCATCCCTACCACTCTGTTTCTAATCCTCATCTTGTTTCAGAACTTGTGTTAATTCTAGACTTCCAACGATAACATATATAGTTTTGTAAAACTATAATGCTTTTCAAAAAGTAGTCAAAACCTACTAAATATTATCCTGCCCACTCATTTTTTTTCCTATTGATTTTGGTTAATATTTGATATAAATTTTAAAGATCCCCATAGCGCTCAATTAAGACCTAACACAAGCTGTTCTGTCTGGTGATGTCATACATTATATGTTAAATTTTTTTTTTTTTTTTTTTTTTTTTTTTTTTTTTTTTTAAATTTGTGTTGGACCTGGAGATATCTTTATATTCAGCATTGTTTTGTTCCACTTCAATGTACAATTAAAATTTGTCAGGAAATGTAAAACTGGTTTTGTTCCTTATAATTTTTTTGTTTTGATTTATTTTGTATTTAATGTGATTATGTGCCTTTAAAATGTTCTCCCTTCCATTCTGCCCTTGTATCTTTGCAGTCATTGTATACAGCAGATTCTAGAAAGTGTTAATCATTGTCATCTAAATGGCATAGTTCACAGAGACCTGAAGGTCAGTATCTGGTGCCCATAAATTGGATAAGAATTTTATTTTTTTCTGGGTAAGGGCCGAGGGTGGGCCGGCTGAGATGTTCCCTTGCCTATCGTCCTCGCCCTCAGAACGACTAAGCGAAGAAATAATGCATGATGCGTCTTTCCAGTCTGCCAGTCTGCAGGCCTAATATACATCATGGCAAAAGGGGAAAAAGTTGCGAAAAGACTGTATCCTTCAAATGTGTTGGGTTTATCCCACACAATAAAACATGTATGACATCCTGCTAACAGATTTCATTCAACATTCATTTCCGTACCTGCAGGTACGCTTTCGCTGTGATGTATGTCAGCTTGTAGATTTAAACACCACTTCTGTTCTGAGACCATGGGTTGCAGTAGCAGAACAACTGGTCACACATTGCTGCATTAGAGTCTGACGAACCCTCAGGCAGGAGATGATAATTACCAGCTAAATTAAACCATGAGAAGTTAATAATTTATCTAAAATGCATTACTTTACAATGATTTTACCTTAATGGCTGCTGTGATTGCTAAAGCAGCAGGGAACTCTCAATAAGGGAGGAAACTGAACAAATGCGGTTAAATATTGAGCATAATCTTGTAAGATTATTTTATCAGAACATTTGTCAGTATCCATATTCCATTGTATTTTTAAATGTTCTGATCTTCGCAGTAGCGTCATCTCTTGACCGGGCCTTCTGCATGGAATCAAGCAGATCCGTGTTGACCTTCACCCACCCTTTACAGAGTAAAGCAGGTTAAAATAAGGCAAAACCTTCAAATGATAGAATCCTGCTGCTTCTGAGATAGTAGCTGCTCTACGCAAGTGATGTGTGTACATTTCTGGAGGTTGTATGTTGTGTACATCCTCAGTTGTTTGCTAGTTTTGCACTTTAACCCAGTCTCTCTGAGGGTATACAGAGAGTGAGTGTAAGCTTGGAACTAACACACGCCCCCTGGTGTTTGCATGCAGTCATTGCATTCAGCAGATCCTGGAGGCTGTGCTACACTGCCATCAGATGGGCGTAGTCCATCGGGACCTGAAGGTGAGTAATGCTGCTGGAGTAGATACCACACAGCTCCTAATTACCGTTCAGCTGCAGTTGTGCATGTAAAGGCAGAAGGAGCAGATTAGACTTGACCAAAACACCTTACTTTGCCCGAGAATCTGCCTTCATGTAATGGATCATCACTATTTTTGCTAGAATTTCAATTAAAGACGTGTAGTAGCCAACTTTAAGCATTGTAGGTGCTTTACTTTTCCTCATTCAGCAGCATAAACATCACTTCTCTTATAAAAGGAGCAAATCTCTGAAATCCTCTGAAAGAAGCCTGCTAAGAAGTCATCATTGTTTATATATTCATCTATCTGTTGATCCTTACAGACATATGCACACAAGGTATAATGATTTACAATGCATCTCCAAAGCCTGAAGACAGTAAAGCAAGCTATCTGTTACAAGGTCTTCCAAGAGCTCTTGCTGTTTTTCTGTCACCTCTTGATCGCCATGTTGATATTTATAATTTTCACGGCATTCAGCCTTATGCCATCTCTCAATCTGTCAGCTTCGGAGTGGCACCTGGGTTGGAACAGGCACCAAGGCATGTGGTTCACAGACTAGAGGCCGTCAGTTCAAGGCTGTAGCAGAAGCACTCATATTCCAAAAAGGCTGCAAATGCTGCTAAATACCTTCTCACAAGGTGAAGGAAAGGAAAAGTTTAGAAGAGGGAAAAACTATTTTTCAAGTGTTTGGTGTCTACATTGTTATACAAATAGTATTCCAGTCTACCATCCCAGAGCTGCCTGGAGGGATACTACAGTTTACAGGACTATGAATTTCAAGCCATTTGAGAGAGACCTGCCCATGAAGCCTACAAAAAACAAGCCACATGTCCTAATAGTAAAATGTCACCCTCCTTGTGACTGCTTTTTCCAAGACCTGTTTTACATTTTCCATTCAGGTGGTTGATCCATGTAATATCTTTGTTTTAACCTGAAATCTCTACCATTGTCTGTCCATAATGTTCCTAAAGAACCAAGTTTTCCAGGATAGTACTAGTATTGGAAGAGAAGCTTGAGGTTGGAGCTTCCTTTGCTGTGAGAAATATAACCCCTTTCTCATTCAAACAGCCTTCCAAATGAATGGAGTACGTATAACATTCCTCTCGCTTCTAAAGCAAGTTTCAAGATTCAACTAAGGAAGTGAGGCATTCTCTCCACTTTCTGCCCCAGAAGACAGACACAAACTGGATAGTTTCTCAATGCAGAAAGAGAATCCTTCTCACCCTATTTATAATGAGGAGATCTAAATTCAGACATAACTCAGTCTTCACGATCTCAAATGGTGACATAACTCAGTCTTCATGATGTCAAATATATATATAAATTAACTTTCTTTACATCAAAGGCAGATACAAATGTATGCTGTCAGAAGGAAAATAAAGGGTGGCTTCTAGTGGTTCTCTGCTTGCCATGACTCTCTTCCCTTGTAATCGGGAGTGGAGGAATTCCTTTCTCAGGTGTGTGTTTAAGTTTGCTCAGCATTGTATGAGATGAGTCCAAGGGGTTGTAATCCAGGAAAACAGGAGTCTGAAAATCCAGGGATTGTGGTGAAATCCATAAGCACAGCTAAGCTTTTTTGAAGTTACCCTATTTATATTGCTTTTAGACAACATTATAATGCTAAGTCTCTATCCAAACCACAAATCCCGCTTAACATCTGGATAACATAAAGGAAAAATGTTAAATGAAAGGTGGTGAAATTTGCCCAGGTGCTTTTAAGATGTCTGTTCTGTCTGTTACTACACTGTTACTATACTGTAGCATTAGAAGCAATAAAGACAAGGGAGCGTAGCCATACAAATGAAGAAGTTAAGGAATGGTTTCTGGTACCATCAATTAAAAAGTATATTTTTCTTCAAAGAAGCCTGAAAAAGAATGTTCTCTTACGAAACCCAGCTGTTCTTTACACTCCAATCCATGTGTGGATTTCTTACCTTGGCAAACCCAGAAGTAATTGGAAACAGAGGAGAGAATTTCTTCCTGCCAAGTTAATTTCAAAACCATTTTGTTTTCAAAATGAAAAGTTTGGAAAGCTGAAAACTGTTCATCTTTCCCTGTAGAAGTGGTAAAGGACAGTGAATATAGTCTGAAGTTTATGTTAAATTCTTTACAAAAATCTCCACGCAGGGAAGCTCTGGAAAAGCTCCAGCAAGGAAGCCAGAAAGGAAATTATAGGAGTCCATCATGGCTTTGCACAGATTCTCAAGATTTTCTGAGTTTGGCAGCATCTTTTCAGCAAACCCCATCTGCATTCTGCTTTGTGAAATGCCTGCTTGTATTTTATATTGGAAGGAAATGACCTGACTTCCTTTTAGGAAAGCATACCTCTCTTTTAAGCTGTCTGAATGCAAGTTAGCAGCTAAAAAAGAAGAGACACTGTGACCCCCATCAGAGTTTTAAGCTAACTAATATTCATGATATCTTTAACAAAAGTTCATGGTGCCTTTCCCTGTAGGCATTTCAAGATGTAAGCTACACGGGTACTGGCAATCAGCAGCATTGTCTCTGGCAAAAGCATGATGATTACTGCCCCCATGCTCCTCTCATTATGAAAAAAAGAATAATTGCGATCATGCTCCAGATGTATTAAAAACCACACTTAACCTTTAAGAATAAAGACCTTTAGAAGTGACATTCATAAACCCTGTTAATTTATTTGCAAGTAACTTTATTAATCATGACTGCCATTCTACATGCATGACTGCAGCCAAACTGTCTTCCTGAGTGCAAGTTGCTGCTGTCTGATCCAAACTATTAATTTCCTCAGTGACTCAGAAGACTATGCTGTTAAACAGTCTCCCAAGTCCTCTCCAGTTATGCATTTACACTCCAGCCATTCAACGTTCATGCATGATGATTATCTACTGTGTTTCTTATTATCCTGAACTGACAGCTGCATGTTGTTTAAATGCCTGGTCCCACAAAACACTGCCCAGAAGGCTGTTGACCTTGCAATATGACTAAATATGCTCTTTTTTATTGAAACATATGTATTATCTTATGAAAATAGTATTTGCTTAGAGTACATTAATCCCATTTGATTGGGAGATTAAAAAGATCTAATGGCGGGGTGGGGAGACTGAAATGCTATTTTGAATAGGATCACATATTGTGAAGTGGTATGTGCTTGACGAATTAGGATTTCTTTGTGCCAGCTGAGAACAGATGACATTTCACTGGGTTTGGATTGTTGAAGGTCACAAACAAATAAGATCATCCGTTGCTTTAAGTGGTTTACATAAGCAGTGGATTCTTGGAAGTAATTACTGTAAACTTATCTATCTGAAAGCCTCTGGGAATGTATTTCACCATGTATTGAAATCGGTATGATGGATTCTTGTTTATATCAGCATTAATAAACCATGACGAAATAAGAAAATATTATTAATTCTTTTAGTAAATGTTGGGGATAATGTGGTTAAGTGGGTATTTAAAAATTAAGAGAATGTAAAGATTTAATTTTAATTTTATTCTGAGAAACCTTAATCTCTATTTGGAAAAACTGTCACCAATGATGATAGGAAGAATCTTGCATTTGTCAGGTTTTAGTAATCCGGTAATTTTCAGTAATATAAGGATGATAGGTAGAGTGACTTTTCTTATATCCCTTTTCAAAGTTAAATGTGTCTTTAAAAAATACCTAAGCAAGAGAGATACTGAAAAACTAAAGCTGTATTATAGCTTTTGTTACAAGCAGAATATTTTTCAGAAAATGTCCTATTTTTCATCCTCCTAACTTGCAGCAAAAAAGTTCTTTAGAGCTGAAATTTTCCTATTTGGTTTTAGATTTTTTTTTGGTTGTAGACTGAAGGTGAGAAATCGAGGAAGGTTCATTTGATCTGTTTTTTTAGTTCAGTAAGGGGAAAAATAAGCAAACACATTTCTAAACAAAACTTTTCTAGGTATGTTCACAGCAAAGGAATTAAAAATCGTTCATATATCATTAGCCTTTAGTGAAGTGGTAGCTAGGTTTTAGGAGTAATGATTAATAAAAGTCCAGTGAGACAGGAAAAAAATCACTTCTAAGCAAGATTTTAGGAGAGCCTACACATAGGCATTTCCATTAATATTATAATTGTTGTTAATTAATAGCATTGTCCTAAAGCATGGACATCTTAATGGAGTTAGCACTCTTTTTTCTGGGCACTCCGCAGGCATACAATAAAAGACAGCCCTTCTCTAGAAAGTTTGCTAAGGCGCCAGTTTGGTGCGCGTTGATATGCAGGATTAACCTTAAGCACATGAACAGTATATCGGAAGCCATGGTTGCCCACATGTTTAAAATAAAGTATGTGGTTAAGGATTGGATCTTCAGTTAAAAACAAATAGTAATGGACCTATGTCCCGGTTGTGACAGAAGTAACCAAGATAAATAAACCGAGGCTGTAATTACAGAAACATAGAGTGGTATTTACATCTTTGAAAAAAGAAGTGACATGATGGAAAAAACTTATAACAGGGTGCTCAACCCGTGGCCCATAAGCCAGGTCCAGCACCTTGTCATCTGGACTTCGGAGCTCGCCATAAGTCTCTGGAGGTGCCTGCACACTGTGAGGAGCTGAGCCTGCATGCAGGGCAGCACAGAGCCTGATCCCAGCACTTGGAGCTAGGTGGAAGGCAGCATAGGGCCCAGGAGCCTGAGCCTTGCACATGGGGCCAGGCAGAGGTGGTACAGGGTCCCGGAGCCCAGTAGAGGAAGCACAGGGTCACAGGGCCCCAATCCCAGCACCTGGGACAAGGGAGGGGTGGTGCGGCCAGAATCCAGTCATGGATCCAAGCCCATTCCTGGGGCATGGGGTCTGATCCGGCCTGTAGACCTGCTCTGCACCATTCATGGGGCCCCTACTCATGGGACCATTTCAACCTCATGGGGCTAAAAGGTTGAAAAATCACTGAGTTATAGCAACAAAGGGGGGAAAAAAGGAAATGGCTGGCAGGAAAAGGGTACTAGATCTCACAGTTGCATCCCAGCATTTTTTTGCATTTTTTGTTGAATTCTAAAATATTCTGCAAATTACAAAAAGATTAAGGTTCTTGGAGTAAAGTTATCTTTGGAAAAATGCATTTTTATACAGTCTGAGAAGTATATTTAACAGGATATACAGAGAAAGATTAATTATACACACTATTAGGAACGTTTGACTCTGTTATTACCTTAGGTCTTATTTTAAATGTCTATACTGCATGTGATATTTTAATTCAGATCAAATCAGTGTAACTTCTTTAAGTGGTTTTGGAGTTTTTGCAACTTTTTTCTGAAACATGAAACCACTAACTTGTAAAGATCAGTACAGGTTAATTATAAATGTCAATTGTAGTGCATATTTCTATAACAAAAAGAGATCTCTCAAATGTGTACACCACAGTGCAAAACTATTTTCTGGTTAAAAATGCTCTGAAATGGACTTGTAATTGAAAGCACAACATAGCAGCAACAACAACAAAAATATTATTATTGCTACTGCAGTAGTTGTTCTGGTTATTGTTATTTTTATTGTTGTTGCTATTGTGGTACCTACCAATGCACTGCAAACAAAAACAAGTAAGAACAGTCCCTGTGCTAAAGAAATTTCTCTGGAAAATCCATTTAATACCCATTCTCTAAACATATACATAAAATCATTACTCTTATTGTTATAGTATTATGGTAAGCATATTAGAATTTTAGTTATTTAAGATCTGGATTTGACACCTGATCCTGAAAAACTCCATACACAGATAACACCCAGAATCAAACATAGTATTTATTTCTTCATTTTTGTAATAGCTGTTAGAAACCTTGAATTTTCCATGTTACATAGGCAAGTGTAATACATTTATATGACCACTCAGGTAATTTTAAATCCATTAGTAGGTCTGAACATCTGACTTAGTTCTGTTGCCACACAGGATGAGGAAGGACATCTACAGGCCAGGTAGTCCTGTAGAAACCAGAATAAAATGCTAGGATTTTTGTACTGTGGAGGAAAAAACGCATGCTTTTATTCCATGCAGCAAGGCAGTTTTTGGACTTTTCAGCATTGCCTGTAATGGGACTTCAGTGGGAAAATGTAAATCTTTAAAATAGTTTTTACTTATCATGTGTTCTCATCTCAATTTTTTCTCTCCCTAAATAAAGCCTGAGAACTTGCTTTTAGCTAGCAAATCCAAGGGAGCAGCAGTAAAATTGGCAGACTTTGGATTGGCTATAGAAGTTCAAGGAGAACAACAAGCTTGGTTTGGTAAGTAAACCTTCTTCTATCTTCCTCCTACATTTTATTGCATATTTTTTTCACTCGTAGATCCTGTTGTTACCACTCCAATAGCATATTTCTAATAAAAAGGGAAAAGGCAGGATATTTAAAATAGCAAAGTACATATGAATAAGGTGCCTCTAACAAACAGATCCCCATCTGCATAACACAAAACTAAAAAAAAAGATAGCACAAGATGTTTGTAGCAGCCACCTGGTGCCACTTACAGCTGGAAAGCTCGATCTAAAAATTAAACAAAATTGGGGGGGTTACTGTCAAAGCCTAAGAATAAAACAAAAAGGAATTTGTGTCAGTAATGAGTTAAACCAGCGATTCTCTAGTGTCCCATAAGATCCTTTGAAGAGTGCCTCAGGTGCAAGGAGACAAATGAGACAATGAACAGATCAACCAAACTTAGATTTGTCCCTGCCTGGACAACCCCTCTCCCCTAATCCCTGAAGTCTAGTGAGGTGTGGCCTCGAGTCCAAAAAAGTTGAGAAGCATTGGGTTAGACATTCTGATTTGTACATGTTTGTGCTTAGTGGCAACTTTATCAACAAGTCAAGTGTTTTAAATCCTAATTATTTATATAATGGATTTTGATCATCCGGAAGCAACAGTGTTATACTGGGGATATAAATATTACCACTGAATATAATTCACCAAAGGACACATTCAGAAATAGTACAAAATACAGCTGTTACATATGGATGACAAAAGACTTGGAAAACAGAGCAAGCATATCTCTGGGAAAAAAAACCCAGGGTGAGTTTTAATCCTGGGATTATTTTTTTAGATGGTATTTCAAAAACAGAATGATTTCGGATGAGTGCCCAGGATTTTGCAGCTCTCACAGGTCTTCATAAAATCCTGCATTTAATTCTACAGAGCTGTGATGCTTTTAAAATGAGTATCCTGTACTACAAGTAATTCAACAGGGGCTGCTATATGAACTTCCAGAAAGATGTGATATCAAAAATTCAACATGGTACTGTACATATTAGGCAAAGATGAGCATGGTTGCACAATTCAACATCAAACCAAAGTGATAACTGAGCAAGGCTGCTGGCATGAAAGCAGTTTGAACAGAATTGACCCCTCAATAACAATTGGCCATGTATCTACAAATAAAGAGCAGGGTGGTAATTGAAATTAGGGGTGGACAGGGAGGTTCTGAAAAAGAAAAGGAAAGAATTCACACCTTCATCCTGTAGCTCACTGACCGATTCTCTCCCACCTGGACAAATCCTCACTCCCATCCCTTTGGTAGGAGTCATCAGCTGAAGGAAGGTTGTATAAGACTCATTTTCAAAAAATCTTTGCTATTAGCTGTTAGCATGGTGTTGGCCTGATCTTAAAAATCAACAGCTGATACTCAGTTGTGTGCAGCATCCCTAAAATGACTGATCAGTGATCATAATGCATTCAGTCAATAAGTTGGAGTCTTTTATTGGTACACAGTAGCAGCATATGAAAATTTGCCAGCAAGCAAAGTCTTTCACCATACACTGTGCCCCAGAGATACTCACAGGAAAACAGACAGCGGGCCAGCATGCAGTCCTCTTCTGCAGGTCTGTTGCTTGAGTTTGCAATGGTCTTATCTGAAGGAAGTTGCCAAATGATGAACACACCCTTTCTTTGTTCCCCTCAAGTCTTATACCTTTAGTCCATTCATTGTATACCTAGCTGTGTCCATTCATTGATGGTCAAGTCTGATGTACTTTGTCCAGCCAGTGGAGGTACCAGGCAACTGGTAAGATGTAATCATGTAGTTGGAATCTTTCTATTCCTAATTTGGACTTTCAGGTACCAGGAGAAGTTAATTTCTGTAGCTGCACAGAACGCATGGGAGATGAGACTGCTTCTCTTCTCAAGGCTCGTTAAACACTCTTTCCTCCCCCACTTGCAGAAAAGAAAATCTCTCTCTCTGGAATGTGAGACCTGCCTTGTTACAGAGCTGTTCCCCTGCTAGGCCATGAGAGTATGATTTTGTTTTCTACCACACTAGTTAGCTACACTTACGCTGACTATATTGAATGATAAGCAATAAGCACTAAAATTCTAAATATTTGAAATTTTAGCCATCACAGGGGGGCTGAGGAAAGTACTATATTATAACAACCCCTTTATTTTTGTCTGTTGGATTGTGCCTGTTTTGGATCTCTTAATTTTTCTCCCTTTCTAATTATGAGACCTGATCATAGCTTTACAAGGAAGAACTTGATCACACATACCCTGCCTGTACAAACTGTTGAACTCTTTTTCTCTCTTTCTTCCAGCAGAGATTTTTTTCCAGTGGGTTCCCCAGAATTTAGAAACTCACAGTTTCCTTAAATACTAATAAAAGCTGTGACCCATTCTGGGTTTTGGTGTTCTATATTGTCCTGCAAGGTAGAGTGAGGACCGCCTCCTTGCCACTTGAGTCAGTGGATTGATGCCAGCAGAAAATCTGGCCCAGAGTTCATGTTGTGTTTGGAGAATGATACTTTCCTGTTTTGCACATTTTGTAAAGCAAATGACCTTTATTTCTCCTTAGCTACTACTGAGAAGTGTGGTAGTCTTTGTCCAAAACACTCCACCCTGTTAGCAGGTGTTTATTCTACAGGGAAAAGTATTAGGCAGACTCTGCCTATTCACTGAGGCAGGTGACTCATTATCCCATTTGCCATCCACGGAAAAATCTCCAATTAACTCACTGAGAGCTGGGCTGAGTTCTAGTTCTATTTTGTCCTAAACTAGGAACAGTCCTAATTTGCAACCTGAATAAAGTTATACAGCTCTTTATATGGGTTGTCCCACTGAAGTTAGTAGAACTAGTCCCACAGACCCACAAGCCTAACTTCGAGCCCATAAAGATGGTAGATTATTCAAATAATAAATTATTATTATAATTACATATAATAAATATGAGGAAGTTTGTAGTTTGCAGAAGAGGAATCTTAGATTATAAGCTAGTAATGGTAAAAAGCATATCCTCTTATTTGCATATGCATCACCTAACTCAGTGAACCTGACTGGCACCTGTGGACACTATCATAACAGATAGAGAAATAATAATAAACTATTTGTATGGCCCTTTCTAGGCATCAGGCAATAAATCCATCCATATAAACAAATCCATTTTGTTTCATTAAAATAACTGCTGTCAGCAGTAGCTTAAAGGAATGTATACACCCACACTCATCTACCCATTGATTTGAAGATTGGGTTTAGTATTGCAAGCAGTAGCTCTGACCAAATATATAATGTCCTGGTTAATAACAGTTAACAATTTCACTACACTTTAGCTGTCATTATGAAAAATCAAGATTGTGGACTGTTTAATCTTTCTCTCTGTTTGCTGTTTGAAACATCAATAAAATATAAAGCTAAGGTGAAAGCATATGGATTATTCAAGAGAGATTTGTAATGTCTTCAGAGCCATGCAGCGTTCTTGCTCTAGGTACCATACAATAGCTAGGGCAGCCAGTCAAGCAGTTTCATTTTTCAACCATGACATTTAGTTCCAGATGTTGCATAGAAGTATTGATGGATCAGTGTTAAGTCTGAAAGCCAGAGGAACCCTCCTTAAAATGGACAAAATAATATTCCATTGTTTACTTAATAAAAAAAACAGTAAATATTGTTTCTATGTAAAGCTCTGTAGAAGCTTTATAAACTAAGGAAACTAAGAAATGTATGTTTTCCTTCTGATAATACCCTGTTCCACAGTTCACATCTTCCTTTACCCTTAAAAAACATATTCTGGACAGTGCCAAAACCATTACAGTAAATTCCCTTCCTCTTCAATTCCAAAAAAAGTTTATCATTTGAAGGATGAGGTTTCCTTTTCCTGAAGTTGTAGGCTTATACATTATCAAATTAAATGGTCATCAGAGGTTCAATTGCTTATCTTTTCTGTAACAGATATATTTACTCTTGTGATGTTTGTATAATGTGACTTGTGGGTTGTGGCATATTTGAGATGGGAGACATGGCCTTTCATGAAATAGTCACCAAGCACATATTCAAGTCTTCAGGCATTTTCCAATCTTAAAAGTATAAATACCACAAAGCAAGTACTATTCTTCCACAGTTGTGTTTTGAACAAGTCTGAAGTTACTTATCTCTTTTACTGCTTTTATTTTTCCGTGATGCTTAT
Organism: Crocodylus porosus; assembly: GCF_001723895.1. Taxonomy (NCBI): domain Eukaryota; kingdom Metazoa; phylum Chordata; order Crocodylia; family Crocodylidae; genus Crocodylus; species Crocodylus porosus. The sequence continues at coordinate 16,661,086 of NW_017728912.1, forward strand.
AGTATTCCAAGGAAAAGGGGCAGATGATTGCATTTGGTGTCATCTTTCATGCCTGTTTTCTTCTGAGAGAAAACAGCATTGTGCAGTATTTAGAAAATGAGAAGAAATATGCAGCCTTCATAGGCCAGATTCACTGGAGTCTAAGTCAGATTTCACCTTTTCACTGAAACCCGGTGCTGAAAACATCCTCAGGAAGCACAGGTGCCATCATGGAAAGCTGCCACAATGTCGCCTACAGCAAAAGTGGGCTACCTGAAAAATACAGTCAGAAAAATGAGACTGTAGCTTTCTTCTCCACTTGGTCTGAACAATATTATTGGAATGCCATTTAAATGTATATGTTTGATAATATCCCTTACAAATCTGTTTGCATGTCATTCAGATGTTCCAAAGATGGATGTATGGATGGATCAAAGGTCTATGAGAAATGACTTGTAATTCCTAAGTGAGCACTACAGACATCATTTTTATTGCTTGGGGTTAATTTATGATGCCCTTGATGTTGATAATAGTGAACAGCCAGCAAAAATGTTCATTTAATTCAGTGCACATTTCTGTCTCTCTCATGTTTTGAGAGTGGGTAGGAGGGGTAACAAAATCCCTTATGGGCTAGCCTTGATAAAATAGATAAAAAGTACTGTCAAGAATTATCCTGCATTTTCATGAAGATAGACCAGATGGTTTGGTAAGTTTTTCCTCTCTGTAACCTTTTATGATTCTCTTACATTGGATAATCCAGATTTACAGTGCTTTAGGAAGCATCCTACTGGTGTGCTGTCATGAGTACAGCTATACCAGGAGGGACAAAAGTTGGACTGCTGGAATAGCTAGGTGTCCAATGGCTTTTTTTTACTATCATCTCTTCTATAGCAGACATAATCATAAAAATTATGATGCCCTGTCTGTAGTAACACTGTCACTGCTACCAGGTGAATTGAGGCTTAAAAGGAAAATATCCAATGCACCCACAGTCTAAAAGGTGGTGGTAGGAGAAGTAACTTAAGAAAAATGTATTATTATATTATATATACAATTATTAAGAATGCAGCTATTGTCACAACTTAGTGGCTAACTTGCTCATCTTCATTTGCTGTAGGTTTTGCTGGTACACCAGGCTATCTTTCACCAGAGGTGTTACGAAAAGATCCCTATGGGAAACCAGTGGATATGTGGGCATGTGGTAAGGAACTACTTTGAAAGACTGTTTTTAGCTTAATTTTAAAACACCTTGTGGAACTGAGAGAGAGATTCCTAACTGCAAATGTTAGATACAATCCTCTATTTAATGTATTTCAGTGTTAATTCAATAATGTCTTCTGCTTCCACATTAATCTTTTCAATAGTTGTTTATTATTTGAATGTTACACTATTCTTGGCCATGCCTGCACTATTTGCATTACCGTGTCAGGGAACACACCTGAAGCACAAAAAACAAATATGGTTGAAAATGCTATAATTCGTACTTTAAGCTGGGTCTTAATCGTGTTTCATTATCAGTCTGAAAACTGATAATGATTTTAACTACCATGTTATCTGACCTTTCTCTGGCTGCAGGTGCTGCTGTAGGCAAGGATGTATCAATGGTGGTAAATGTAAGAAATACTAAGAAAAATTGCTTACACGCAGCCTTGATGAGCTATTATAACATTTATGTATATATGGTGATTTACTGAAAACATATCTACATATCTAGTTAACAAGAACTTTCCAGCCACTGTTTCCTGTTACACAGTTCCCTTAACTCTGTTCAGAGATGGCTATCTCATGAGCTCTGTCTCTTCTTCACCCAAGAACTTTGTTTACAGTGTTTATTTCCTCAAAAGCAGGGATTTTACTACTGGGTCATTTGTTTTGTAGTGCCTTAAGGTTATAGCTTGGTCCATATACCTGGAGCTAATTTATAGAAATGGCTCAATTAATGCTAATCTTGACTTCCTACAGGTGTCATTCTCTATATTCTCCTGGTGGGATATCCTCCTTTCTGGGATGAGGACCAGCATAGACTGTACCAGCAGATCAAAGCTGGTGCATATGATGTATGTATCCCATTGCCCATTTGCTCTCAGAACTGCTTATAGTTGCAGCTTTTCATAGGAATAAGTAAGAAGAGAGTTAAAACTAAGAATTAGGTTCCCAATGCTTCTACTATCAATCAGCTTTATGATCCCCTGTTTTTGCACCTGGAAATAGCATTTGGGCAGTATTTTGTTGTATTTACGTAGTGCTTGTGTTCAAATAATATACCTCCATGCAGTATATTGCTAATGTCTGTTTTACAACAGGACTTGTTTGGGGTGGGGGGGTTGGAATAATATTAAGAAAGCTCAGTGTTTCCCTGTTCTACTGTTTACTTTTATTGATTTTGCACTTCTGTTACATTCTACTTGGTGTTGATTCATGTAGAAATTTGTATATGTGTAATGGAACATTTAAGTGTAATATGAGCCTTACAGATATAGGTACGGCCTAGAGTAATTTTATCAAATTGATTTACGGCTCAAAATCTGTGACTCTGGCAGTTAGTTGAATAAAAGTCCTTTAAGAATGATGGCTACTTTTTCGTATTGACCCTGTTCACATTTTGGTATCTTTAGTAATATTTTAAATTGACAAAAGTTTACATTCTTCAGGGTGGCTTATAATTGCCAACAAGCCAAATGACAGTTTCTTGCCAATTGTCTTTTATAAAGTCTTCAGGTGCCCAGAGATGCCTACAGGCCCCATTCTGCAAACACAGATGGAAGGAGCAGTCCCATCCTGTGTTGGATACCTCCCAGTAATAAGCACTGTGGCCATTCAGTCGGGTGACCATATGTCTGGCACATTCCTGGATTTCTGAGGCCAGACCCAGGTGCCCGTTGGCAGCCCTGACCTTGCTGACTTGGGAGAGGGTGGGGGATGGGGGGACAGTGTCCCAGATTTCCTGGGTGATGTCCTGGATTTCCATATGGTCAGCCTACAATTGGTGAACATTTGAAGGATTGGCCCAGTGGGTTTGGAGATGTTATAGATGTTGCAAAAGCAATTTTATTGTAAGCTTAGTGGCTCACTACTGACTGCTCAGTACTAATTGACTGAAGCTCAAAGAGCTATTTAAGGATTGAATAGGTCAAATTATTATTAAAAGGATCAAAATTATTACTGTTGAAGTTACTGTGGCATACACAGGCTTTTTTTTAAATCACTCATTTGAATCCATCCCTGCCTGGAAATGACTGAAAATGATTGTCAGCTGGTTGACTTCTAGTGGAAATGAAGACGTTATGATCTCAGTCTGTTTCCTTGTGGACAAGTATCTGTACAGCAACAAATTCATATCAGATAATTACAGTTTCAGCTGAGGAAACAAGGATTGAGTAAGCACAAGGATTGCAATATGCATCCATAAAACTGATCCCATTGTCTTGTGATAACTGTTTCTGAATAAGTACTGTTTCTTGCATATTTATCAACAGTTTTCATTAGCTCTAAATTTACCCATCTTAAGAATGAAACAATACAAGGATAAATACTTGAGTTTATGCATTTTCTTTAAAACATTTCACAGCATACTTAAATTCTATTTCACTGGAACTTAAGTATGAGCTTACAGTTAAGTACATGCTTAAGTTTTTTGCTGAACAGGAATGGACATAAGTAAATGATTAAGCAGTTTAATGCACTTTTAATTGTATATATTACTGTACATATATGCACACATATGTGTGTGTACATTTAATAGATATGCACCATTTCACATTAAAAGGCAATAAACAAAGAGTCTATATAATAATGCCATTTACCTCTTTTACCAGATCAGTAGTACCAGGTCTGTATTAGGTGCTATATAAACACAGAAGATGTATTGATTTGTTTTGCCTAGGCTTTTCTATTCCACTATTTTGTCATTTCCCCCTGTTGGTGTTAATTAGCATCATATAGTGGGAGATATTTCTGTAAAAATCTAACATTGACAGTGGAAAAACTTTCTGAAATAAAAATTATGAAGAAGTTAAAAGAATAGTATACTGTTTACAGAACTAGTTATTTGTTTTTTCTAGTTATATCAGGCTTCATTTGTCTACTTAAACTGTGAAGTTATGCTGTCCATTCATGTGATTTACATGTCAGGTATGTATCCTATATATGGATACATGTTGTACACACATATTTATATATGCATGTATTTTCTTAAGTTTCCCTCCCCAGAGTGGGATACAGTGACTCCTGAAGCCAAAGACCTTATCAACAAAATGCTCACTATCAACCCTGCCAAACGTATCACAGCATCAGAGGCACTGAAGCATCCTTGGATCTGTGTAAGTAGTTTTCAGTTAAGCAACAAAATACTATTACATGCAGATTAGCTTACAGCCTTCTCCCAAATCTAGTGCACAAATCCAGAAGGTTAATTATTATTATTTTCTTTTTTGCAACGTGCTTTGTTGGAAAGGAATTAAATAGAAGAAGTAAAACTGTAATTATATAGACAGTCTGCAGTGTTCTAACTCTGGAAATAGTTATCCTTACTGAGGCCCGAACCAGAGGAACTGCTTAATACAAACAGACCTGCATTGACTTCACTAGATCTCTCTGTTCTGGCAGGGGTCCACTATGTAAAGTAGACTGCAGGATCAGGACCTTTAAGACGTCTTTTTTGTGCAAGTGTTCTAGGGATAGGATATGGAGCAGTAACAACAATAATTTTCAGTTACGTTTTCATCCTCAGAATAAATAATCAGCGATATGCCCCAGTCAGATAAGTAAATGTTACTAACCCAATTATGCCGATACTGAAATGCATAAAGGAGATTTGCTTCAAAACTGCTATGCAGGTAGCTCAGATAGAGACAGTCAGATATTTTTTTGGTTCTGAGCCCTTTATTCATTCCTCTTTCATCCTGTGTCTTGCACAGTACTGGTAAGGTTAAATAAAATTTAGTTTTTTAATACCATTTTATAGGATAGTGTAACTCAAAAAGAAAATACTGTATTGAATTTTGTTGGTTTTTTTGTGTTTACATTTGGTCAAAATCCTGAGACCTTTGTTTTCCCTCAGGTCAAAACTCACTGAGTTGAGTTGCATTTTAATATGGGTTCCATTTTTCACCAGATTGCACTGGCACAGTGCTCTATATGCATGTAAAGTTTTGCAGCCTTCCCAGGCACATAGTAATCCATGGCAGCCATGCCCTCCCCCGCCACACAGACAGATCTGGGGGGCACGTGTCCTCCCTACCCCCTGGGAGTGCGTGCAGTGGCAGGAAGCCAGCCCCACCCCACTCTGCCCCGTGGATGAATCCCCATGGCCCCATCCCACTCCCCACTGGGGCCCTGCAGCCACACATTGCAGCCCTGGGCCCGAAGCCCCACACACCACCTGGCTGGGCAGCAGCCCCATCCCACGTAAATGAATACCATAGTAAGATAGGAACCTGAAACCTATGAATATGGTCCATAAATACATATAATAAATACAGTGCTGTATAAATGATTATATATATTGAAAATGCTGTTCTCTTCTCCCTCAGCAACGTTCTACTGTTGCCTCAATGATGCACAGACAGGAGACTGTAGATTGCTTGAAGAAATTCAACGCAAGAAGAAAATTAAAGGTAAGGGGGGAAAAAACTGCAGATCTGTATTTTAGTAGCAAGTACTTTTTGAAAGATCAAAGGCTAGTTGGTCATGTACTCCATACACAGGATAAACTTCCCTTGAAGGGTTTTATGGTGTATATCCTGTGAATTCTTCAAAGTGACGCTGTTTAAACAAACCTCAAGAGTTTAGATATTTAATAAATATGTTGTGGGAAACCTTTAAATGGGGCATACTCTCTCCCCTGCACCCCTAACTGGCTGCACATCTCTTGGGTTTTCTCTCTAGTGCCCCCAACTGGTTGCCCTTCTCTGCGGCTTGATTTCTCTCTCTAGCTCCCCTGCCTCCCCACCATCCTGGCAGTCTGTCTCTGCGCTCTAAGCAAGCTAATCATACACACAGTGCCTTCTTCACAATGCATTCTTCAGGTGCTTCCATGCCTCATGGCTACATAAACTTCAAGACATAAACTCCTTTTCTCCATAAGACCCCTACAGAGCACCTTATCCTTTCCAGACATGGGCCAAATTGCCCTTTCCAATCCAAGAGCCAGGCTTATATTGCCCAGGGGCCTGCACCTTCCAGTCACATGATCTCTGGTTTTCTCAGCCAAATGCAAGGGTTTCTAATTGGCCTTATCACCAAGCTTATTGCTCTGCATCCAGTCTCCCTACAAGATGCCCTCTGCACTTTACTGCAGCCACTTATGTCTACTGCTTTTCTCTCCAGTATGTAAGCAAAACTCATCTCAAGCAGATGAAGTAAAAATCAGTGTCATATTCTCAGATGATGCTTTATATGCTCATGAGCATACATGGATTTGTGCACTATTATATTCTAACAGCTCAGTAATGATTGGGATATTATGTATTTTTATTTCATCATTCACAGGTACTGCATTTGATATATATAATGCATACAAAATTCATTCTTCCTGATAAACTCACTAATTAAATGATGTCTAATTATAAAGATTTCCTTTTTTTTCCAGCACACATAGAACTATGCAGAAATAACATTAATGTAAGCCAATATCTGTTTTTACAGGGAGCCATTTTGACAACCATGCTGGCTACCAGAAATTTTTCAGGTATGATTATTGAACTCCAAATCTGTGTGTTCTCCACATTTTGGTGTGTGCTTAAAGCAACCAGGATCTAATTAGAATGAGTTTAGTACTGGGGTGTATTTAAAGCATAATTTATCTAAGTTGCTTCATTTTTCAGAGGTAAGAGCAAAAAATATTTCAACTGATGCTGGGCTTGATGGAGCCTTTTATAGCTGATGACACTTAATAAAATATTTTGGTGTAGTATGTTTGTAACCCTATTGAAAAAGAGGGAAAGCATCATTTATAGTCTTAGCTTTGTAATCCTTGCAAAGGACAAACTATATTATGATACCTGTGCAAGTTGAAATGTGGTCAAGGAATGCTTAAAAATGAAGTTATGCATTATAGGTGTGTAAAATGCAGAACTGAAATAAATCAGTCTCTTTTGGTTCAAAAGGAGATCAGGAGAGTCCTCTTGGCAACAATGCCCAGCCCAGGACCTCGTGATTAGATCACTTTGCTGGGAAAAAAGAAACACATTAAACCCCTCTGAGTGGGGGGGCAGTAGAACCCAGATCTCCTACCCTTTCCAATAAGCTATTTAGCTAAATATTGGGAAGGTAGCCCTCCTCCTCTGTCATTTTACCTCTGGCAGGTATGCCACACATGCTTTTCTACAGGTGGAAGTAGAATCCAAACTATGCATAGGGCTAGGAAAGGACATCATATCTGAAACTGGACACGTTATGCCTGTGTTTGTCTTGAAACACAGAAAATTAAAATAATATCAACAATGCCCTGTAGCTGCTTGGCTCTCTGGCTGTCCAGTGGCTCCCCACTTACCTGCCCCACACTCTACCCATGCTTCCCCAGCAGCTCCCCGCTCACCTGCTTCCCTCGTCCCGCACCCACTGCCTGGCTCTCTGTCAGTGCAGGGCAGTAGAGTTCCAGATGATAGATCATCTGATTGGGAGGGGTTGGGGGGGCAAAAATCTGGGAACAGTGCATCCATAGATACTGAAGGACCACAAATTGCTGGTATTGGTCCCGGGGAGTCCACTAACATTACTGCAACACAAACTGCCTAACACCAGCTAGAGATAATCCTCACCTGAGGAGGCATACCCTTGAGATGATGAGAGGGCATTTAGCTTGTCTTTTCCTACCTTGCTGTATGGATGCTCCCCTCTTAACAGCATTTGACATGTGGGAATGGGAATGTTTAACAATGCCTTTACCACCGGGGTCCTGGTTTTCCCAGATAAACAAACATCACAAATTCTCTGATAAAAACCCCAAAACCTGTGATTAAAATGAAAAGCCTCTTCCCCACAGCTCCCCCAGCCCTGCTGGTGCCCCTCACTCCCTCCCCTGCTCCCCCCCACCCCCTGATAGCCTCCTGGCCCTGCTTATGCTCCTCACTCCCCACACAGCCCTCTAGCCCTACTCATGCCCCTCACTTCTCCATCCACAGCCCTCCAGCCCTGCTGGTGCCCCTTGCCCCCCATCCACAGCCCTCTTCCCCCCCCACCCCAGGCCTACCAGAGGGGGCACCCAGCCACCAGGGCTATGGGAGCCAGGAGGTGGCAGCTGCTGCATCAAAGTGGAGCCCAGCTCACCCCCTGCTGCCTGCCTGCTGTAAGCTTGGACCAGCTCCGTACCGCTGCATGAACTCGCAGGGGGGACCTGTGCCCCACAGATCTGTGCATGGGGTCAGGGCAGGTATGGGCTGCCTGCTGTGTGATCAGGCTCTCCACCCTGAGGGCCTCTGCAGCCCAGCAGGTGCAACCTGGCACTACAGGGAATAAATAGTGGGGCCACACAAGGAAACTCATTGCCACTGCATGCTCTGCACTGCCCTGGTAATGCATCCCCTACCCATACAAGAGCAGCAAAGGGCACAACCCTGTGTTGCTGCCCTTGTGCACAGGGGATGCCTTACCTCGGCAGTGCAGAGCTCACAGCAGCAAACAGCTTGCCCACATAGCCCCACTGAGCCATGCAGCGCCAAGTCACACCCGCTGGACTGTGGAGGCCCCAGGGGAGGGCAGCAGGGTGGGGAGCCTGCAGCAGGCAGCCCATGCCCCCCTCCCCACCATGCACACAGATCTGTGGGGCATGTCCCCCACCCCCTGAGAGTGCATACAGTGGCAGGAAGCTGCCCCCCCCCAATTCACCCCCTGGATGACCTGTGGCCCCATCCCACTCCCTGATAGGGCCCCAAACCCCACAAACCACCTGGCTGGGCAGCAGCCCCAACCCCAGCTCTGCCCAACTCCCTCCCTATGGGGGCCTCAATTCCCCCTCCCCCCCGCACACTTACCTGTGGGAGCGGCTCTCCAGGCTGCCTGGCAGCCATGCGCATGTGTGCACAGGGCACCCCCTACCTGACTGCCCTCCTCCCGCTTCCTGGCAACCCCTTGCAGGCTGGAACTCTGCCAGCCTGCAGCGAGCTCTTTGCAAAACTGCAAAATATGTGGGTTTCTCCATTAAAATGAGAAATCCATGTTTTCGTCAGGCAAAGGGAGAAATCTTTTTTTGTTTGTTTGTTTGTTTGTCTCTGTGGGAAATGAAAAACCCAGATCCCTACTTATCACTATGTATCATTTGGTTTACTTTGTGTTTCAATTCTTCTGTGAAAGAAAAGTTTTCTGAATCTCCTGTTGCAACCTCAGTATCTGAGGTTTTGTCAAGAGACCTCTACTTTAAATGTATACTGATGATGCAGATCAGACCTCACAAGTGACTAGAGAGCAAGAAGTTCATAAGTAGGTGAGATCATGCATCAGTAACTTTAAAGAATCTTATATTCCATAAAGAATTCTATTGTAGTATAACATATATTGATTTAAAGCTGAAATTGCTACAGTCTACCGGCCTAGTTTTGAATGATGATAAACATTGAACTAAAACATAATAAACAACTAAAGTTACAACATGATGACTGTGAGACCAATTTGTCCAATGTAATTAGTGTTAAGAATATGCATTTTCTTGGTTTGTGGGGTTTCCACATTTAAATGAAAGTTTAATTTTTAAGGTCACCTTTTTTTAAAATCTATTTGGGTAACATTTAATGAGTTATCTGTGACTTTCAACTTGAGAAGTTGAGTGGAGAGGCTGTAAGCATCTTTCAAAGCTGCATCATTTTAAATTATAAGACATGTATTATTTCTAATCATTTTCATTAGTCATTGTTATCTGTCTATTTCAGTCCAATGTTGAAGTTCCTAAAGAAAAACATGACGTAATTTTAAAATACTGTTTCTCAATGTCTTGGCATGGAGTGCAAAGATTTTTTTTATCTGTCACTTGACTGGTTAATTTAAGACAGCTTCAACATCCTACATTAGAAATGACATTTTAATGTTTTAGTTGTTTGTTCATTGCATTTCATTGCGAAACATACATTTTAAGGTTGTGTCCATAAAAATGTGTTTATAAACGTGTTTTATTTTCCTTGTCTTTCTTCCTTTTATGTGGAATGTGTGTTTCTTGTGAGGTAAGACACTCAGCACCTAAAAGGAACATCTTTATGCAACTCCTGAGCAAAACTGCTATCTGCTCTGAACCAATCTAAGCTCTGCATGATACCATAACTTCATTTTGTCTCAATTGGCTTTCTAGCTTATTACCACTGCCTGAGGATGTAATAACTGTTGCTCTTCAGTTGCAGGAAATCAGCATAGTTCAATCTTTCATTGTTAGCTTAATTTAGAATATGCTAATTGCTTTGCTACTGTAGAATTTTTAATAGTTGATTCACATACAGTGTCTTTGCTTACACAGAAGTGCATTGAAATACTATTAAAATAAATCGCAAGCTGGGCAACTTCCTGTTTGAATAATCAGCTTGAAAGAATTCATAAAAAAAATATAACTACTTCCTGCTAAAAGAATTTAAAGACTCAATGCTGCTGTAATAAAGCAGAGTCTGAATGTCACGATGGGGGATCAAGGCCCAATTATACCAGGCACAGTGAACACATGTAACAAATAGGCAGTGACTAACCTGAAAAGCTTAAGCAATGCAGCAGCTTATTTATAAATGTAATTTGGTCTTTACGTAAGTTATGCTTTTATAACGCATGTGAAAAATATGCTTCAATACTGTTTCATAGAAGAGATGAAGGGGTTTTTTTGTCAGTGTAAGCTTGTAGCAGACTCTTGTGAATGAAGTTTAGAATGGGCCAGTGTCACTGTCTTAACGGTGGTATGAGCTGATCTAATATCACAACTAATAAAATTGATTTTGTGGAGTGATAGACATTCTCTAGAATATAAAAGCTAACATCAACTTCAGTTAAAGTTCCAATACTGTTTTTTTAAATGAAGATCAGTTCTTTTTCGTCCAGTTTCTATGGCAATGTACAGTAGAACCACACTAATATGAACAGCGAACCCTGGGAGCAGGTGGATGGGAGACAGACACAGAAAAGAAGTTAAAGCAAAGCTGCATCTAACCAAAGGAAAGATGGATTAAATAGTATCCAACAAATTACATAGCTACTGGGAAAAATAAGATCCCCAAATGTCAATCAAATTGTATTTTTTCCATGCAGCTACAATTGTTGTAATATTTCCTTATGCAGAGGAAAAAAGGTCTGGATGAAGAGTGCTTTGTGCTGTGCTGTTTTTTCACCGAAAGTATATATTTTTTCATCTGGCCAAAAACACTGAGAGGCAAGCCCAGACCTTTCCAGCCAACTGATTTCCTGTTTTCCACCTGTCCATTCACTTTTGTCTTTAGCAGTTGTTTTTATAATAGGGGAAATTGCCCACAAATCCCCCTATATATTTATAGAAAATTATATATGCGTGTATGTATTTGTCTATAGATACGTGCATGTACATACATACACACACACACATTTTTTTTTTTTATATACTGATATTATACTGAGGCTAAGCCACAGCCACTTAGGGATCAATTTGCTTTGCTGAGCACACAAGCTACAATAACATATGGGAAACCTGGGGGCTAAACTAGATAACCCTTGAGGTCCCAATGACCTAGAGGTTGACTCCCAATGCACCCTTGAAGTCTCTAGGTTTTTTTCTTTGTCCTCCTCCTGGGTTTCCTGCTGACTGAAGAGGGCAACAGGTGGTGTTGGCCCTTGTTCTCAGAAGTGGTGCTAGGTACTCCTGCTCCAAGAACCAGTAATAGATCACTGTGTGCCCTGAACTAGTTGAATAGCCACAGGATGATGCATGTGGCTATGTCCATCTGTCCACAGTGTGCACCATCCACATCATGCCTTCATGGTATATAAATCCAGCACAAGGCAGTGCTGTTCTGAGGACTGCCACACCGACTCCCAATCCAGAAGGAGTACAGATGTGGCAACACAGTGTGGGCAAATAAGCTGTGCTTCCTGCTAACAAGTCAAGGCCCCATAAGGTTTCTGCGCTGCTGGTCAGCTTGGCCAAAGTGTTCATGATAATTATTAAGGTGGTTGTTTCCCTCCCATACAAAAAAGTTACTTCCTTCCTACTTCTAAGCAAAAAAAAAGTAAATGGATTATTCTCCTTTTTGTAAACTGTACTATATTTCTTAATAATACATATTCATTTATAAATAAATTTAAAAATGACAGGCACATTTAGTGATTCATTATTTGTCATCTTTTGTTACATGAACCTGCAAGCATTTACACATGTGAATATATTGGCTAAACTGAATCAAGTCTGTTCACATGCTTATACATATCAGTGTGTGTGTGTGTGCGTGTGTGTATATGTTGCAATATGAGGGCTTTTGCATGCTTATTTACATGTTACTGTAGTACACAAAATTTAGTAATTTGTGGTAGATCTCCAAATTGTCAGCATCAAATAGAAAGATTCTATTGTAAGTAGTAGAATTTGGTGCTCTTTAGAGGAAGTTCTTCAGAAAATCAAAGTGGAAAGCAAAGGAAAAACATTTTGTTTCCCAAATGTCATAGATGTCCATACTCTAAACCTATAGAAGCAGAGGGAGAAAATAAAACCTAGAAATGCTTATTTTGCTGAACTTCTGATTGTCTTTATTGATAACTAGCTGACATTGAATTTGTTTCCTCATCTTACAGCAGCAAAGAGCTTACTGAAGAAACCTGATGGAGTCAAGGTAGGTTAAACAAATGTACCAAACTATACATCTCATTAAACCTTCTTTTCCATGTACCAACTTATTTGATTTTGGACTTTGGAAATAATTATTCCTCCTCTTTACAAACCTGTTTAGAAATGTTTTTGACTGTATAATTAAAGCAGTTAAAGTTTTTTTTTCCTTTTTTGAGCTTACAACTAAATGAATAGTTGGAAATCTCAGCCAAGTTCCATAAAGCTAGAGAAGAAAAATGGTTAATAAAGAATATTTTCATACTTATCTCAATAAAGGTCAGTTTCGCCCTCAATGAATCAATGCTTTATTTAGCTTCTTAATATAAATGAACATTTGGTAATGGGTGTGTTTGCTCATTTTTGTTACTGGTGCTGAACTGCAGCGCCTCCTGCCTTCCTGATTCCTTGACTTTCCATCAAGTAAAATGGAATATTATATTCCTTGAATTTTTGGCACCACATGAGATGTATTTCACTAGGTGTACTGGGTGTGTTTGTCAGAAGTGAAGAGGTTTAACATCTCAGCAAGTAAACTCATCCTGACTCACTAAGAACAGGAACATTTTGGCAGCTTTTGTAGATGATTTAGAGCTCATAGGAGCTCTTGTGTCACCAGGTCCTTCAAGAGGAGAGGTGCTTCACAAATGAGTGTCCTGGATAGATACGTTGAAAAACAAAATAAAAATCATTCAGCACCGAGAAAGAGTATACTTCTTTTTCTTAGAGAATGGCTGAAGACTAAATTAAACACCCCAACTTTTGTTACATAATGTAAACTTTCTTCTGGGTTCTGCCTGATTTCTTATGAGTGTATCTTTGAACCAAATTTTACCTTTCTACTTCAATTTCTTTTTAGCTGTAACAAAATGCTATTTACTTAACTACCTGATTCATTGTAGGTTTGTCCTTTACAATCCAACACATATGCACTCTCTCCCGTACAAAAATTGTAAGACTGTTAGAATGAAGTCAATATACTATAACTTAAATGCTCTGCTATACAAATGCTTTGTGGTATCAAATAACAGGCAGCTTATAGTAGTAGATTTATGTGAAGAAGCATATCATGCAGGCTAAATCAGTCATTTCAATAACGATTCTTTAATGTGTATTTTTGTGGAACATAGCTTTTGCTTTTGCTATTGCTTTTTAAATATTATTCCTTCCACTGGTCAATAATGGTATATATTGTATCTCCATTTTGATAGCAGTGTTGCAAACAGGTATTGCCAATGCACTTGTTGCACTTAAATTGCACTTGTTGATATCCAGTACTTCTGGATCATTTCATTTTTTCTTTTGTTTTTCTATGAAGTTATGTGAAGCAGTGGGGATGGATTTACCTGTGTGGACATCTTTGTTTTCAAATTCTTCTCATATAGAAACTATTTTCCCCCAAAAAAGTTTTCCCTACCCTTTCCGCAACTTAAGCCGTCTTTTTAAAAACAAAAAATATACTGTACGCCATGAATTGATACTTTCAATCCAACCAGTCACATTCTCTTCTTTTCCTTTCTCTCTGACTGGTCAATTCAGAAAAGGAAGTCCAGTTCGAGTGTTCAGATGATGGTGAGGATCTTTATCTGCCAGATTTTTTTCCTCCTGTGAAACGTTCACACCTAGAAATCAAATAGTTGCTGTTAAAGTACTGTGGAAAAACTGCAAGACTTCTTAAGCACAAACTTCTGACTTCTAAACCCACAAGTGCTACATACCATCCATAATCAATTTATTCTGCAACTCTTTAAAACAAAGATTTTTACCTGTGGATACATACATACAGAAAGTAGATGTAACATTGATGAAGATAGCTGTCCTTAGTGTAGAAAAAAAATGAGTCTTTTAAAAAAGCCCTTCATTTATCATTTTAAGCTCCTCACATTAATAGTTGATTTTATTTAAAATAATAAAATATAATATGGCTACATTATACACTGAACAGTTATTTATACATACGCTTGAAAAAAATAGAAATTGCAGTACTTGGGAAATTGCCATTGCCAGTGCCTTTACCTATACCATAGATATATATTTCAACATCTGGATTAAAAAAATATCTGGCTTCTGTAAGACAGGACTTCCTATTCTTTTCCTATTTATCTTTTCTTCATAAAACACAAATTGCTACATGAGCCAGATACACTTTTATAAATTCCAGGTTTAACTGAGCAGTACATAGGCCAATAAGGTAATTTTAAAATCCCTGCATTGTGTACCTATTAGTTTTCTTTTTAAATTGAGTTTAACAAATGTACTTTAAAACATGCCTTTCTTTCTGCTGGACATTGTATTTTTCAAGTGAATAATGCCTTTTTTTCTAAATATATTTAGCATTATCATTGAATCAGACACTTGGGGACATCTTCACATGTACTTTAATGCACGGTAGCCTATTTTAATGTGCATTAAAGCATCACTAAAAAAAGTGTTATTTAGCTCTAATGCTCATTAAAATAACCTAATGCACATTAAACATCATGGACTTAAAAACCATGCTCTTTAGTTAATGTACATTAAGACAGGCTAAAGCACATTTTCCAATGTGGGTACAATGGAGGTACTAGATTTAATGTGCATTAACTAAAGCAAGTTAATCCACATGTAGACATACCCACTGACTACCTGGGTCACAGATCAAGATTTTATGCTACAAGCTAAGAACATGGCAGATATAAACTTTCTTTTCCTTGCTTCAGATCCCTAAAGAGCCTTCATCCTAAGGCAGAGCTTCATCCAAGTGCTATTCCAACAAAATATCAGTTTCTCCAATGCTTATTCCCCACCAGAGAATCAGTACAGTCTCCCTTCCACCTGACCTCAGGCAGGCAGGCAGCCAACATCTTAGATTATTCCCACTGTGACACCCTAGCCCACTTTTCTACTGTCAGCCCAGCCAGTGGGAAGTTAAATATTCCTTCCTTCCCAATCTTTTATTCTGACATTGGCAAGCAAATCTTTCCCTAAAAAGCAGAATTGATAGTCTAATTAATTAACTGTATATTCTCCTAGCTGGACACTTGTTTAGTGCAAGAGTATAGTTTGTTTAAATGCAAGAAATACGGGTAATTTACCATATGTTTTTATCATCCCAAACATCCTGTGTGCCTGCTCTTATCTCTTGCAGATAGACGGAGTCACATAGAAAGTTTGGAGGATTTAAATCACAAGTCGTAATGTTATATAACTTTTAAAATATATGTAGAGACCATTAAAGATCATGACTATATGGCCATACCCAACTGCTTGGGAAAAGTAGAGGTATGTGTGTAGGTGTGTTTGCCTGTATTGTTATGAAACTTAAAAGAGTGATTTTTGGCAGCCAATATTTTAATAGAAAATATTTTCCTTCTTTGCAACAAATAGATGTACATTAAGTTAGAATAGTTTCCAAAAGTTCTTTTAACTGTATGGCATGAAAAATCTATTTTTTAATAGTTTCCCTTTTCTGTTAAAATAAATACAGCGTAGGCAGTTTAAAAGATAAAACCTATCTATTTTTTATTAAGTTTGAAAATGGTTTACCAAGCTGTTCTGTGATGTGCATTATATTTTCTCTTTTTCACTTGTACTAACCTAAATTCTGTATTCCTGATGTACCTCTAAGAGGTTTGACTGTATTTTCTATACTTTTCAGCTGTAGCTGGAATGAATGTTGTTTATTTTTGTAGAACTTGCACAAGGGAGTATGGACACAATCCTGCTTTCCTTACTCAGGCAAAAACCTCATGGAAATGTGATTATCCTTTCTCTGACACAGTCAACAAGAAGCATTTGTATAGCATGTTTGATTATTTTAACACTGAGTATACTGAGTTTATACTGAGCCAGTATCACATATGATGACACCTTCATTCACTCCATCCTGTGTTTTGTGTGCTCATTTTATCCTTGAGTGCTTCATTCTCTCTGGCCAGATTAACACTGGATACTCATGTTTAGTTGTACAACCTGAAACGCTGGTATTTTCTGGACACAGAAGAATAAGCATGGCATTGTGCAGAATTGTGTGTATTGTTGTTCCATCACAAGCTATGTCATGTTAATTTTAAAAGAAAGGTTTCATTGAAATATATGCATTTTTCCTCTGAGTAAGGACTGCAGGGTTGACTCTTGTGGCAGTTTAAAAAATACTAAAGAAAGTCATTTTTTATATAAAAGATCTGCCAATGTTTTAGCATGTGAAGATGGCCTCCATAAATGAAATTATTAAGGTGTTTTTTCCCCCTTCTTGTTTGGATTACATATCACAGAGTCCACTGCTGCTTCTGACTGAAATCACATTAGCAAGAATGCACAGCTGTGGATTAATAAGTGAAACCTATTTGTCAGTTGACTCATATAACATAGAGAATAGAATTAAACCATTGGAATTCAGAACCAATCCTGTTCTTTTCCAGTGACAGTTGCTGCAGAAAGATAAGTTGAGAAAGACCAAGGTTCTGCTATAAGGTGTATTTAACTTTGATTGAAGTCAAGGAAAGTTATTTATATCCAGGATGGGAAACATAGTGTCCATTATTCATATAATGCAGTAGCTTTCTTTACCATTGGCTAATTATTCCTCAGTTGACCCCTATATGGTAGCTTGTCAAGGTACCAGTGTAATTTGTACCAATGGAATTCTATTAAAGCACTTGTATTGAGGCAAGTCTTTTCTGAAGATACACTGCCTTTACAGGCATTAGTGCATGTCCCTTCCTCCTCCCCACTGCGCCATGCTCTTAAGCATAAGTCACATCCCATCACAAGCCCCCTTTCTGAACCAGTATGCCTACATTTTGAGTTTGAATTCATTAGGTTTGTATTTTCTCTACCTGGACTTGCCCTAAGTTTGGCTTTGGCTCTGCTGAAGATTTAATTCCAGCAATCAGTGGTCAGTTACTGTAGCTACACCAGTGCAAACAGTAATGGAAAAATCCTAGTGCTGTTAAATTCAGTATGTTACAAGAGTTTTATCACTGCACCTATACCTATGAATGTAATTTTAAAAAGCCCCAGCACGCACAATGCCTAAACATTATCCCCATCTTATAGACACTATGGATATGTATGAATAGCACAAAGGTAGCCTGAATTACTACCTTTTTCTAGCTCCAAAACTGGAAACAATGTATCTGTGTTTGCACAGCAATTTGCCCTGGCTAATTTATTTACTCTGTTAAGTCATTTACCTAAGGCCATGGACTCAGAAAATTCTTGGCTCTCAGCCGTGCACTTGGACTATTAGTCCAGCTCAATCTCTTTCATTACATCCACTGATAAATATTATTCAGGTCTTCAGTACTTTTATTTGAGCACCAGAAGGCTTATTAATAAAAAAATACTCCCCAACTGGGGTCATCTGATCCCAGCAGTCTTTCCTGCCCAAGTGCAGGGGGGCTGGACCCGATGATCTGTAAGGTCCCTTCCAGCCCCTAACATCTATGAAACTCTCTCACTGAAACAAACTGACTTGAGTTTTGGGCTTTCAAGGTAGTAGTTTAATGCTAAATTTTCACAAAATGCCTGTCAGTGAAAGAAGAGAAGTCTGGATTTTTGTTCATGGTTTTCTTTTTATTCCCAATATTGTGACTACGGGGCTCATTGAAGATTCTGTATCCTTCTTTCTATCTTTGGTGGAAGTGCCACTATCCCTTTTTTGCAGATATTCGGTATGACATCCTCATTACATTTCACAAAATGAAACACATGCTTGTCTCATTTAAAGCACTAAATGGACAAAAGGGCAAAAAAGCAAAGTCAATACATCTAGACACATTCCAACCCCAATTACACTCATTTAAATCTGGAATTGCTCCACAGAGCCAATGAAATAAATCTAGACTGCTGAAGCTGTATTCTGTGAAAATCCAATTGATATGTAACCTAGTGACTGACACCTAGAAATAAAGTAAAATGTGGGTGTATTATTTAATATTGTTGCATAATTAGAAACTGGAAAATAAACCACAATGGAAACTTTGGGGTTTTCGTTCTTAAACAATGTATTAATTGTTTATTTTTGTTACTTGGTTTTAGCTAACTATAAAGACTAAGTTTATTTACGTGTTACAGCTGAAACCACCTATGCTTTATAGAGAACTTTCTAAATCAAAATACCATAACTAGCATGTTGGGAGAAACTGTAAGCAGTTATCAAATCTGTTACAAGTATTCCTTTCAAGTTCATAAGTTCATCTTTCTGTGATTCTTTATTTCCATATCTATATCTGTATATAGATATTCTATATAGAGAGATATAGATCAGTTAGCTACAAACAGTTCTAAGGCTTGTCTATTTCTATTTTCTGCATACCTACAGATAAACAACAAAACCAACGTAGTAACCAGCCCCAAAGAAAATATTCCTACCCCAGCGCTGGTATACCTGGAATCTTCCTTTTCACGCTATCTTTAAGTTCTTTACTGTTTTCTGGGGTTTTTTTCTTTGTCTCTCTTACTTCCATTTTGCCCTCCTTTTCATTGTTTGCTTACTAGATTTGGGAAGGGTTTTTTTGCTGTTTGAATTTTTGGTTTTCTTTCTGTAAGGAAGTCCATTGTGAAGTAGTGTGTTTATAAATACAAACATGACATGGAAGCTGGCCGTGGTAGAGTGGTAGCACTAGTGGCCATAGTTGAATTTTTTGCATGCTGTGTCAGACAGTGAGTTGAATGCGCTTCACATTGCCCTTAGCTCTTTGCCTGATGATTATTTCAATATGTTTATTATTATTATTTCAATATGATGGGGAGGGGACATCTCCTAATTTCTTTTTTACTGTATCTTAACACAAATGTTGACATCAAGAAGAGCTAACAGGATTATTGCTAGGCAACAATAAAATAGACCTTATTCAGATTTTCATTCAGCACTCTCTGGAAACCCCGCAGGTCTTTGCAGGCCTTCATTTACTGGGATCAAGAGGCACCTAGTCCTAAGGCTTTTTTGTACTGCTGTTACTCTTTAATCTATGCTAGGCATTACTCAGTAATAAATTCTGCAGGGAGCATATTACTGATTGTAGAAAAGCATATGTGAATGTTTATTATAGAATCTTGTTTTTGTTCGAAAATTATATTTCTTAGGAATGTTCTGTTTAGCAAACTTACACGTATAAGAATAGTGGTTAATTACCTGAAGTTAAGAGTTACTTCTTCCCATACATCTTGGTAAATAACTCTGGAAAATGTTTTTTATTTTTAATATATACATAGGGACTAATTTTCACCTTTAAATCTGCATATTCGGCTCCCCTGTCTGCATTGTTAAGTAATTTTCAAGAAGCAGTTTGCAGGTGTAAGGTGTGTAGCTGAGTCTTTGACTCCATAGCTATTTCTAGACACCTGCAATATATGAAACTGTCTCACTTGCTGTAAACATGTTCCCAAGCCAACTATCTGGTACGCTTATATGAATTACTCATAAGAAAAGAAAAATGGGTTAAATTTTGAAAATGCAGCAGGCACTTCCATCATAGGTGATCTAGGTTATTTTAAAGGGATAACAAGTTTGAAATCCTCCATATACTTCCAAACACCATTTGTGTTTGGAGGTACCTAAATCTTGCTGTGTTCACTCAGCACACCTTTCTTTTTATTCATGCTCACTGTGGGTTTTAGTAGTTAACCAAATAATATTTTTAATGAAAAAAGCACAACATTCAACAAGTCCAACAAAAAGAGACAATGTATTTAATATAAGACATTGTGACAGAGTGCCTCTTCAGATCTCCAGAGTTTCAAAGCCCTGCATGTATGTTGATCATGAATAAGGTCTTTGCATGCTGCTATAATAGGTAAAATGGCCTATCTTGCTGGCTTGCCAGTTGAGAAATCTTTATCCGAGACATTGTTTCATCCTCTGGCAGCAGTTAACATTTGCTTTAGCTCTTGTCACTGTTTTGCCTTTGTCAGCTGGCTCTTCTTACACTCCCTCACACGAATAAGAATGTGTTTACCAATGAGAACTGTTTTTCTCTTTATTTTGTTCTCACTCAGGAGCCCCAAACTACAGTAATCCACAACCCTGATGGAAATAAGGTATTCAGAAAGAATCAATTCCATTTTGCTTTTCCAGACCCTACACATTTCATCCACAATTCTAAACCAGAACGTATCTGTTACCCAGAGTTTAACAGGGAAAATCTCGTTCCTGTATCTGTTGCACCTGGTGTCTCTTGGGCTTAATTCATTTGTAGCTTGCTCCTAGTGAGTGAATTCTCTCTGGTTGCTGAGCTCTGCAGCTCTTGCAAACATCAGTACAAGTTGAGGACACTCAGCAGGCTGTGAAACCAGGTCCACATGAGCACTGGGATGTTGTGCTCAGATACAGAATGCAACAGAACGTTGTGCTATGACCCAGGAGAACAGTGAAATTATTTTTAAGGATTGTGTGAGAAGCTTTCACTAAAGATGAAGGCATATTTGCAGTTCTTTCCATCTGCTGTTTCTCAGCATGCTCATACATCATACTGACATGTCTTCTGCATGGAACTATACTTCTTCCATAACATCATCTAGTTTCAAAAGAATTTTAACACTTGAAGTGGCAAGATGCTCTTTTGATTTGATGAACCTTGGGTTTTTTTAATACATTTTTCTCATGGATTTTCTTTCTTCTGCGCATTGTGATGGTTATGTTGGGTAGTTGGTTTTTAATACCTGGTAACTTTGTTCTCTCTTGCCTGAACTTGAAAAAGACCAGGGAATATCATAATATTTTACTCATGTTTCCAGTTTTTCCCATGCAGATTCCACTTTTTTTAAACAGATTTCAGTATATGCCATACTCTGAGGACTTAAAACATCTAAAGGATCATTGTCTCATTTATCTGCTGTAACTAGTTGTGGTAATTCAGTGCTGTATGTGTAAAGAATTAAGTCTTAATGAAAAGTAACACATGCAGACATTTCACAAGTATGAAGAACTATACTATTCATATTGTGCCTGTATCTCCCATTCATTTGTGGGCATATGAGAAGTACTGAAGTTCATTTTACTTTTAGGTCTAATACTCTATGTGTTCATGATCCATATTAAACCTCCCAAATTTTATTAACAGGCAGTATACAGCCTACATTTTAACTTCACAAAATCTTTACAAAAGCCAGCAAAATGGGAAAAAATTAAACATTGAAGCTCGTTGGCATGACATCTACTTAATTTTATTATATGATCATAGTAATTTAAATACTGTATTTCCTGAAGTAATAACATAGACAAGAAAACCACTTTGGGGGAAAGTTACTGTTACATTCCATTACCTGCAAAAATAAATGTTCTAGCATGAAAACAGAAGTGGATGCTTCCATATTACAGGCTACTTCTTGTGTGAGCTTGTGCATGGTGTTTTTCAGCTTGTACATATGTGGTTTTTATTTCTTCCAGGTATTATATATACATTTATAGAGCATGATATGTTCATTGCGTGGAATGAAACATCTAACTCGTTAATGATGAATATTTATGGATGCACACAATTTTTGTTCTAGAATCTGAAGAATGCATTAACCATTTTGAAACTTTTCTTTGACACAGTCTTCTGAAAACATAGTAAATAAGGGCACTGTCAGGATATATTAATTTTTTTTTAAATAAATTGACCAGTTGTTGATATCTTTATGCATGAGTTTTGAGGTGTCACAGTTTTTTTGAAGAAATGTGCAAAAAGAAAAGTCTATTTCCAAAAAGAGAAAAAGAATAAGTCAAAATTGGTGTGTGCCAGTTCTCTGACAGTGTCCTTTAATTGTGTACATTAATATTTCATGTTTCTGGTTACTCCAAAAAACTGTTTAGGTCTTCTTGCCTTTTTAACATTGTGGTGATTTTAATTCATCTGTGTGATAGAGAAGTCATTTTCCTTTCTGGCTGGGTAGCTGAAGAATATTTTTGCAAAGAGATCTCAGTTTATCCAGTATCTTTACTCTCTATCAATTTGCTCCCACTTTCAAACTTTTTAGTATAAGATCAGTATAAAAATACTATCATAGATCTGATCCCTATTTTATTGAAATAAATGGGAATCTGTCCATTCGTTTTAATAGACGTAACAAACTATGAAAAGAAATATTACTGTAAATTGCAGAAGGCTTCATTTTATATAATACATATTGAAAAATTCAAATGGAATGACTGACTGCACAGTTGTTTAATCACTAAGCTTAAAAGGACAAGTTTAATATTTGGCTGATGTAATTTCATCTAATAGTTCAGATGTATTCTGTCTAGCAGGATATAAAGGGAAAAACTGCTGCACCCATTGTCATGAAGACCTTGTTGCACTCCTGTGGAGTTAAACTGGATAGCAGGAAATATGTTTAATAAAATGGTTTCCATTTGAAATTGATGTGAGTGTTTTACATTAGTTTCCTTTAGAAACATCTCAATGTATGTAACCATTTGTTTGTGAATAACATCCATATACCCTGTGTTGAAGATTTGCATGAATTATATAATTATAAGTGTCTGAATAAGGTTGCAGGATCATTTTATGTACTTCACTTATATTTACTTCTCAACAGGAATCCACAGAAAGTTCCAATACAACCATAGAAGATGAAGATGTAAAAGGTATGATTAAAGCTGAAACAGGCAACATTTTGTTTATGAGCATACACCTTGTTTGGTCCTACTAACTTCTGTTAACCATGAGGCAGAGGAATTCTTACTTAAACTAAGGAGGAGAATATAATATTATTTTTTAGATCATCTTTGTTCCTTAAGTTCTGTAAGTTTAGTTCTGATTTTAGTAGTCTGATATTTCTTTGTACACCTTTGTTAAAATCAGTTTGAAATTAAGGAAAGGAAGAAACTAGCTTGTTTGAAATTATAGTTATGGAAGTTGTATGTACAGGTTAAAGTTTAATGGCATTAAAGATTATTAGGTTGTATTTTTATGGTGTAGTGTTTTTAAATTTTAGTTTCCATTCCTTTGTCTTTGGAGCAGTTATTCTCAACCTTTTTAGACTCAAAGACCCCTCTTTAGACTCTGAGCACCTGCCAGAAAAGGCCAGATTTGAGCTTTCCCTACTTTTTTGACTATGGAAAAATAATAGACCAATTCTTCTATTGCAAAGAATTCGAAAAGGCCACAACAGGTCAGAAGGTTTTTGACACTGTTGATTCCCATTTGAAATCTCTGTGCTTACCTTGTGAATCATGTAACACTACTAAAATAGCCCAATACCCTGTGGTGCAAAGGATCTGAGGGCAGCCTAGGGTGGCATGGCACCATGGTTGAGAATCACTGCTTTAGAGTGTTTTTCAAATCAATGTTTTTTAAATTCTGTTCAGATGCCAGGGTGGGGTTTGTTTTGGGGGGGAGGGTTTTGTATGTGTATGTCTCTTTTACGTGTTCTGGCCGTATAATTGTCCTCTTATTTCTTTTTACCCTTATCTTTTTCTTCATTTCGTAAAAAAATCTGCTCGCTCACCTTAATTTTTCAGGTTTTGTCTATTTTTCTTTTTCTTTCCATGTTGTGATGCTGTTCATTCTTAGGTTATTAACATTTAGTGATTTGAAACCTGAAGTTTTCAGCTTGTATATCACTTGTTTCACACAAGACTTTGTAACCCAGACTTAAAATGTTGTTGTCATAGACATGTAAATTAGAGATAGAGGTGAGAAGGGACAGGAAGAATAAAGAAATAGATTAGTTAAAAACAGAAGACTTCAGAAAAGTAACCATCACCTAGCAGCAGTGTAAAAATGTGGCCAGACACCCTAGAAAGCTGCTATGATTCAGGGGCAGCGGCGACTTCTGGCTGTTACTCCCACTACAATCACAATGTCATGGCTGTAGCAAAAACTCTTATTTCACCAACCTATCCCCAACCTATCCCCATTGGCACCTGGGACAGTTGCCTCTGTCACCCTGCCCTAGTTACACCATTGCCACGTGTGGAGTTGCCATTATTAAAGTGCTTATTAGCAGAGATATTTAGTAAAATCATAGAATCATGGGGCTGGAAAGGACCTCGAAGGATCATCAGGTCCAGCCCCCTGCATGAGCAGAAAAGACATCTGGGGTCAAGTGACCCCAGCTAGGTGACGATCCAGTCTTCTCTTGAAGACCTCTAGGGTAGATGATTGCACCACCTCTCAGGGGAGGTTGTTCCATAGTCTGGACACTCTAGTTGTGAAGAATTTTTTCCTGATGTTCAGCCTGAAACTGTCTTCCAGCAGTTTGTGGCTGTTGTGTCTCATTTTCCCCCAGGGCACCCTGGTGAACAGTTGTTCACCGAGCCCCTGATGTATGCCTCTGATGTAGCGGTAAGCTGCAATCAGGTCTCCTCTCAGCCTACTTGTTAGGCTGAAGAGTCTGAGATCCCTCAGCCTCTCGTATGGCTTGCCATGCAAGTCCCTGATCATATGTGAGGCCCATCTCTGGACCCTCTCAAGCTTTAGCATGTCCATGTTGAGTGCAGCACCCAGAATTGGATGCAATACTCCAGCTACGGCTGCACCAGTGCACCAGTGTTGAATGAAGTGGGAGAGTCACTTCTTGGATTTACTGGAGATGCATTTATTGGTGCATGCCAGAGTTTTATTGGCCCCAAAGGCTACTGCGTCACATTGCCGGCTCATATTCATGCTAGGATCTGTTGTTACTGCCAGATCCCTTTCATTTGTAGTGCTGGTCAGGCTAGCGATGCTCAGCCTCTGGTGTGCTGGGGGTTCTTCCTTCCCAGATGCAGCACTTTGCATTTCTCTACGTTGAACCTCATTTGGTTCCATTCTGCCCAACATGCCAGCCTGTCTAGGTCTACTTGTATCTGCAGCCTATCTGCAGGAGTGTCTGCACAGCTCCATATCCTGGTGTCATCCGTGAACTTGGCCAGTGAGCTTTTCACCC
The DNA here is from genome assembly GCF_001723895.1 of Crocodylus porosus. Classification (NCBI taxonomy): domain Eukaryota; kingdom Metazoa; phylum Chordata; order Crocodylia; family Crocodylidae; genus Crocodylus; species Crocodylus porosus. Next base: position 16,686,653 of record NW_017728912.1, read on the forward strand.
CCTCATCCAGGTTGTTGATGAAGATTTTAAACAGCACTGGGACAAGTACCAATACCTGGGATATGCCGCTGCCCACATCTCGCCAGGACAGCACCAATCATTCATTTGGACTCTGCATCCTACCCTGCAACCAGTTTCACACCCGCTTGATACTCCTGCAGGTGAGCCTTGTAGCTTCCAGTTTTCCCATCAGTACCTCATGGGATACCAGGTCAAAGCTTTTCTGGAAGTTGAGATATATGATGTCAACTGCTTTTCTGTCATCCAGGTGACGAGTCACCTGATCATAGAAATGAGGTTGGTCAGACAAGACCTGCCTGTAATGAAGCTGTGCTGGCTGTCATTCAGTATCATGCCTTCCGCAAGTTTGTCACATACAGCCTCTTTGATCAATGTTTCTAGGATTTTCCCTGAAGTAGAAGTTAAACTAATTGGCCTGTAGTTTCCCAGGTCTTCACGCTTCTCCTTCTTGAAAATGGGCAGAACATTTGCCTTCATCCAGTCCTCTGGGATTTCTCCAGAGGCCCATGATTTTGTAAAGACCCTTGCCAGGAACTGTGTCATTACTTCAGCCAACTCTTGCAGCACTCCTGGGTGGAGTTCATCCGGTCTTGTTGATTTATATACATCTAATTTCTTTAATTGATCATACACCAGTTCTATGGCAGTGGTGGGAACAGTGTCAATCCTGCCCTGCTCGTTTTGTGCCCTACCTGGCATATTGTTCCCATTGGTCTTGTGAAAGACTGAGGGAAAGCAGTCATTTAGGAGTTCCGTTTTTTCCTGAGTGGTAGTGACCAGATATCCTGAGGCATTGAGCAGTGGCCTCACACTCCCAATAGTTTTACTTTTACTCCCTATGTAGCTAAAGAACAACTTCTTGTTTTCCTTGATTCTTGTAGCTAGTTTTAGTTTGGTTGCTGCCCTAGCTTGTCTAATCTGGTTTCTACAAGTACAGGCCATTGTCAAGTAGTCTTCCTTAGAGGGTGTCCCAAGCTTCCATTGTTTTTACTCCTCGTTCTTTTTCTGTGGGAGGGCTACAACTTCCCTGCCTAGCCAAGAGAATTTTTTGACCCTTCTGGTACTTTTTCTCCTTAAGGGAATGGATTTTCTCTGAGCCTTAAGGATTGTATCCTTAAGGAACAACCATTCTTCTTGTGCTCCCTTTACCTGTGGTCCATGGTCTCTCAGCGCATTCTCTACTAGTGACCTGAACTTTTTAAAATTTGCATTTTTGAAAAGACTTCAAGCTTGGTCTTTGTTTTGTCAGCCTTGTGATGGACCTTGAATGTAATGATTTCATGGTCACTATCGCCTAAGCTGCCTCTATGTTTAAGTTGGTCACCAGGTCATCCACTTTGGCCAGGACCAGGTCAAGAACTCCATTGCCTCTAATTGGTCTGTGCAGCTCCTGAGTCAAAAAAAGCTCTTCAGTGCTGGTCAGGAAGGATCGTGATCAATCCGAGCTGGCCGAGCACTGCTCCCAGGAGATGTCTGGGTAATTGAAGTCACTCGTGACAACCATGTCCCGTACATGCACAGCCTCTGTTAGTTCATGGGTGAAGACTAGATCAAATTCCTTCTCTTGGTTAGGTGGCCTGTAGTATATACCTACAGTCAGGTCTCTTTCATTGTGCCTCCCCCAGAGCTTGACCCAGAGGGTTTCAAGCTGTTCTTCTTTGGGGCCGACGTCGGCCCGTAGGGCAGTGTACTGCTCCTTCACATAGAGGACAGCACTCCCACTTCTCTTCTCTACCCAGTCCCTTCTATGAAGGATGTAGTTCTTCATGGCTACACTCCAGTTGTGAGAGGAGTCCCACCGGGTCTCCTTGATCCCTACTAGATCATAGTGCCCAGTGGAAAGCAGTTTCTCCTGCTTGTTCCTCATGCTTCTGGCATTGGTGTACAGGCACCTAAGTCATTCTACTGAGGCCACTGGCCACCTGTCATGTTGAAGGGGAGCTGTTTTCCCAGCCCCAGTAAGAGTTGCTTGCTTGGTTTCATTGTCAGTGAAGCTTTCCTGTATATTGGTCCCCAGGTAGGCTTCAGTTAGCATTTTCCCCATCCCCCTGCAATCTTAATTTAAAGCCCTATCTGAGAGATCAGACATCGGCCAAATATAGACTTACAGTTGATGGAAATTTTCAGTAGCTTCAAAACTATGAGATAACCTTTTAGAATAATAAATAATGCACTATCCTTATGGGATAAAGTAGTGATGGAGCCAAAGTAAAGAGTTGAGGATTCACCAGCATTTAATAAGCATAGATGTAAAAAGGGAATATGTGGTAGGGTGGATTCCGTAGTGGAGCATACTACCGTAGTGGAGCATACTACCATTTATGATCTGGATTTCAAAAGTAATCCAGTGGCTTTGCACATGCTATCTGCCTTAAAGAGTTGTTTTGTTTACTTAACAATTTCCCCATTTACACATAGCTTCTAAGGGTGTGTAGCTTCAGATTTCACTTTCACTGTGTGTGCTATCAAAACTTATTCGACAGTTCACAATGCTCTTCTTCTGTCGACGACTATTTTGTAGTGTTTGATATATAATCACTTCAGCAAAGTCAATATCAAACAGATAAAAATACTTACATAATTTCCATAATTACTGAATGGAAGAACTTACTAAGACATGAAACTTTACCAGTGCAGTTCTTGAAACATTGTGAAATTAACCTGATAAAATATGTGACTCTAACATCTCCACAGCCCCTAAGAATCAGAATAGGGCAATAAAGATAAGGTCCCTATCTGTATAACCTGAAAGGAATCTCAGGTTCTGCTTAATTCATTAACTTCCTCCTTTATATACTTTGAGTAACAAAATATTATCAACATTGTATTTAAAGCATCACCGTTAGCACCTGAAGTAGCACCCATTGTAAGAGATAGGGCATTTTGTACATCAGAGCCATTGTTTCAGGCACTCTGCAGTCTAAGGAAGGCATTATTTAGACTCATTCCATGCTCTGACAATTTTCTGTAACAGCCAGAGTCTTATTTTTTTTTCAGTAGAAGCTAATTCCCGGGAGAAAATTAGGTTATGTCTATACAGTCCATACAGGAAAGTACTATGGAGAGAAGCATGTTAACCAGAAGTCATATGAAAATAGTGCTGCCCCAGGCCAATAATCCCTGCTTCTACGCAAAGCTAATTAGCCCAGGAATATCACAATGTTCATATGGCCATACTGCCCCCACTTCCACAAATAGTGCATGCAGATCTGGCTTGGATTTACCAGAACGTTCACAGCTAGATTAAGCTAACCTGGCATATTGTTCCATTGTGCCATGAAGATATACCCTGGAGGTGCTAGCAGGACACTTTTTATCTTGGCTAATTGTTCGTGATCCCTGACAAAGTATATCACAGACTTTAGGAACAGCACTTTCAAAGGCTAAAAAAGCATCCTCCTTAATAGTGAAATTAGATCTATCTAGCGTCTGCAGCATTTAATGCATTTGGCTGAATTTAGTCTAAGTAGAGCTAACTGACCCATCCAAGCCTAATATATTTTTGCTATATATGAAATGAATGTCTGAATGAATGTATGTAAAACAGAAACTTTAGAAAGCAGATGAGCTAGTGATATACAAGAAAGAATAGAACACAAACTCTCCTAGTCCTGTCAGTTTCTCTCTCTCTTTATCTGTGATGGCTTTGCAGGGAAAAGAGAGGGATAAAATACTTACTAAAAACTCTTTAGTAAAGATGTGATTCTGTATGAAGACATGGAGCAGATCTGAAGGATGATATGACATGCCATGTTTCATGGCCACATTCCAAAATACCAGACTTTTAAAATACAGATGCTGGTTTATCTGAAGTTTATAACCTGGGAGTGTTTTGCTTTACTCCTCACTGCCTAAGCAGTTACCGTTCTAGTGAAAAACAGAAGAAATGTCTTTAGAATTTAACTGAATACAGCATTGTGGTTCTTGAGACACAGTCATTCAGTAGGAGGGGTGGGAACATACATATAATGAGGCTTTATATATTCTGTTAAGAGTGAAGACCAGAGTGCCCCCTGCTATTATTTTTGAAGGTTTAAACTTATATTATCTTAGCTCTAAACTATTGCATGGTGATTGTCTTACATCTGGTTCTTCTTCTGAATCTTTTCATTTCTTCTGAAGAGACTAGGGCAGTGTAATGGTGTGTAGACCTTACACTGATCTCCTGATGGTCTTCATCCTTTTGAGCCGGTCCCAAAGTTTCAAAGATAAAGGGAACGGTCTTGTGTTCTCTTTCACTTTTATACCCATGTACAACTAATCACACTAGAGCTGTAGGTTAGGCTTTCTGCTTGTATACAATCTAGAATTAACTACAATTAAGTCACTGATGTTGCCTTTTTCTGTTCTCAAAGTTTCAATGAGTCATTTACTTTGACTTGAGTGAACTTCAGGCACGTTAACAACTAGCAACTACTCACTTTAAATAACAGCCTAATGATGATGGTTTGAGTTAATGGAAAGTAATGGCTTGGAGAACAATTACATTTAGCTGGAGTTAGTATAAAGGAAAATAGTCACAGTGTAATTTAACTTTATTCATAACACTTGTATTTCCCTCTTCAAGCCATTATGCATAGTATAACAACTAACCTCATTAACTGTATAATTTAATTATATCAGGGCCTCTGCACTATTAGAGATAACACTGTGTAAGAATTATAAACTCGTGTTTTCATTGGTTTATAATTTAGCTATAAAAGTTTATTTGCAACTTCTCATGGAAAAACTCACCATAGGAGGGCAATTTGATTGTTTAGTATCAAAGTGGAGAGGGGGTTTATTGTTCCTTATGTTCATTATTAGCTAACCAAAAGGATGTAAAAGTATGTGTATGCATACATACTCCTAAATCCTGTTCCTGGCTTCACTACAAAGCACTTACAGGGTGCATCTACACATACAATTAGCACGACACAATAAACTGCAGCACAGTTCACACCAGAGTTTATTGTTCCCAGGCACAGCACTTTCATGTGCATCCAAGACCGCAACACATTGAGCTGGGAAAACACAGCCCCAGCTTGCAGAGGGCATGGGGGAGGGGGTCAGCCTGCCAGCCTCAGGCTGCTCCATCCTGGTTCAGTGTGCTGCAGAAGGCCTGGCTGGGACATGAGGGTGCTATAGGGCGGAGCTAGGTGACAGGCAGCCTTACACTGGAGCACCCTCATGCCCCATGTAGTCCCGGTCACCATCTACACATGTGTTGTGGCGGAGTAAAAAACTCTGCCATAGAATAGTACTTGTATCTGGAAGTACTAACCTATGATGGAGTTAATTAGTTTACTTTGGCTTAATGGCTCTGCATATATAAATGGTGATGCTTTACTGCTGAGCTAATTAGGCAACTCTGCAGTAAGCATCTTGTGTAGATACCCCCACAATGTCTTAAAAACTTTAATGGAAACTGAGCAGCATGGACCTGAGGACACTTTTATTTTTATACTGTCCTACCACTGGAATAGTGCCCATTTCCCATTGAAATCAGTCTCTTCGGGGCTGCCAAGCGCAAAGAAGTCTCCTATTGGTGACTTTAATTATGGAACTGTAATCAGGAGCCATAAAACCATTCTATCAAGGAAAAAACATTGTTTAGAGGAGACCTGTTCTGAGTTGAAGTTATATGAATACTTTCCAAAGAATAGATCCTTTTTTTTTCTCCCAACATCTTTGCATTTGATTCATATCTTACCACCGAGTAATATCATTTACATTACAAATGGACAGTCACACTGTTATAAGTTAGATCAGCAACAGGCCCAGCAAATACTTCAACGTGATAATCTACGGTAGTCTTTTTTACAGATGAGTTGTACACAGTGGATCTGAATATTACCTCATTTCTGTTTAAGCTGATGTGGAAATTGCTCAATTGCCAAGATCTACAGTGAGGAGAGCCAAAGTGGAAATGGAGCTTAATCTGGCAGCAAAAGTTAAGAATAACAAAAAGTCATTCTTTAAGTAAATAGGAAGCAAAAAAAAGGTGCTGGGTAAGTTAGAGCCCCTTCAGGATGAACTAGAGCAACTGGTAACAGATAGGATGGCCAAAGTGGAGCTTCTAAATGATTTCTTTGCATTCATGTTCCTGGACATGAATACAAATACGCATCCTATTGGGACCTTAGGTGTGCCTAGTATAAATACCAACTCACCAACTGTTCATGCTGACCTAGTGAAGGGGAGGGATTGACCTGGAGGGATTGAATGTAGTTAAGTCAACAGGTCCTGATGATCTTCATCCTAGGGTACTCAGGGAATTAGCTGGAGTCATAGCGGAGCCACTAGCACAACTGTTTAAGCACTCGTGGCACTCAGGACAGGTCCTGGAGGATTAGAAAAAGGCCTATTTTCAAGAAGGGGAGGAAGGAGGAACCGGGTAACTATAGGCCAGTTAGTCTCACCTTTTATCCTTGGCAAGACCTTTGAGAAAATTGTTAAGGATCGCATTTGTGGGGGACCAGCAGGTAAAATGATGCTAAGCGGCAATCGACATGGGTTCATAGCAGGCAGATCCTGCCTGACTAACTTGGTTTCATTTTACGACTGGGTCACAAAATGCTTTGATGAAGGAATAGAGGTAGATGTTATTTACTTAGATTTTAAAAAGGACTTTGACACAGTGTCACACCCAGTTCTTATAAATAAATTAAATAGTTGCAATGTAGATTATTACACAGTCCAGTGGGTAGAAAATTGGCTTATGGGATGCACCCAGAGAGTGGCGGTGGATGGGTCGGTTTCTTCTTGGAGAAATGTAGGCAGCAGAGTCCTCCAAGTCTCTGTCACGGGACCAGTACTATTCAATATCTTCATTAGTGACTTGGATGAGGGAGTAGAAAGCACCCTGTCTGAGTTTGCTGACGACACCAAACTAAGCAGGGGGGTACGCAAATAGACAGCAGGGAGCAACTCCAGGCTGATTTGGACGAGCTGGGGGAGTGGGCCGAACAGAATAGTATGCAGTTTAACAAGGATAAGTGTCATGCATTGCACCTGGAGAGGAAGAATAATCAACACTCCTACAGCCTGGGAGGTACCACTCTAAGTAGCACAACTGCGGAAAGAGATCTCAGAGTCGTAGTCAACTCCAAAATGAACATGAGTCACCAGTGTGATGAGGTAATAAGTAAAGCTAACTGCACCCTTTCTTGCATTAGTAGGTGCATCCCGAACAGATCTAGGGAGGTGATAGTTCCTCTCTATGCAGCATTGGTCAGGCCACAGCTGGAGTACTGCATCCAGTTTTGGACACCACACTTCAGGAGGGATGTGGATGGCCTGGAAAGGGTTCAGAGGAGGGCCACTTGTCTGGTTAAAGGCCTACAGAAAAAATTCTATGTGGACTGACTGGGAGACCTGAACCTCTTCAGCCTCCATGAAAGGAGGGTGAGAGGTGATCTTGTGGCCGCCTACAAACTCATCAGGGGGGCCAGCAAGAAATAGTGGATACAGTGTTTACCAGGGCACCTGTCAGAGTATGTAGAAATAATGGCCACAAACCAGATGAGAGCGAAGTCAGATTGAACATCAGGAGAAAATTCTTTACAGTGAGGGTTGCCAAAATACAGAATAAGCTTCTAAGGCAGGTGGTGCTGCCCCCTTCCTTGGAGGTATTTAAAAGGAGATTGGACAGACACATGGCTGGGGTCATCTGACCCCAGCACTCATTCCTGCCTAGGGCAGGAGGTCAGACTCAATGATCTAATAGGTCCCTTCTGACCATAACATCTATGAAACTATGAAATTATCTGATATACATCAGTCATTCTGTTGTATTGTGTGGTCTACCTAAAGCTGAGGCAGTTCAGTCAGGTTAGGTGGGGAGAGGAGAAGATACAAATTGCCTGCAGAAAGTGGTTGGTACCTTTGCTATTCCTAGGTCCCCCTGAGCATGGAGGCTGCTTTTTCCAGGTCCCCCTGCAGATGCAAGCACCACAGGGGGTGCAGAAAGTAGGAGTGTGTGTAGGTAGATCACAAGTTCTATCTGTGAAGAGAAATCCATGCTAGGTACTGTTTATTGAGATACTCCTGGAAGCTGAAACACAATTCCTTTCTATTGTCTTGTTCAGACACCACCCTTTACCTAGGACTATGCCTGTTAGATGCAATTGATCTCTGAATTTGAGAAGTTGTACTGGGAAACCTTCAGCCGAAAGCCAGAGAAAAGTGTTATTGCTAGGGATGCTCTGGAGATGCATAAATGAAATTCTCATTTATTAAGAACTGGGCAAAGTGTTAGGGTAATGTGTGGAGATGAAAACAAAGAATTTGTTAAGTATCCCAGTGTCATTAACATTGCTACTGATGGGATACTTTAACACTTGAGCAAAGAGGTTACTGTCCGGCAACAAAAGTTTGCTTATGGATTCAAGTAGAGTATAGGATCAGGCCCTGATGTATTTGAGTGGAATATGAAATCGTCTAAATGGAAACAGTGACCTAACTAGATGCTGTTCTAATGTTAATTTTGTGTTGTTTAGTGCATCTCTCTTCAGGATTACTATACAAGCTCCTAAGAGATTCAGCAGGTACCATCGCTACCCTAACAGGACACAAATTTAATCTTATAAAAGAATTCCTTTCACGATTTATAGAAATAACAATAAATTAAAAAATCCTGCTTGTTTATGAACTTTCCTGTTTCTAGGCTTACACTTTGCAGCACACTGTCCCTATCCATAAGTTCCTTTACTTCAGAATGATATTCAGACTGTGATATCGTGGTTAAATTTTGTGCATAAAGTTATTTGAACTCCCAGTTTATTTCACTTGGGCAATAAGGATTTGCGTTTCTTTTGGGAAGGTAGATCACAAGGCCCAAACAGCATCACTCCAGTGTAAGAATGGTAGAATTTATTTTAATGTAAAGTTATAGAATATCTTCCTCCTCTTTCCCAATGATAAGCACAGGATCTAAAGAGTTGAGTTGTTACATGTATAATGATCCGTAGATCTTGATTTCTCATGGCATTGTGTCCCAAGAGGTTAATTAAAGTAAACTCTAGTAAGAATGATGGTTTTCTGTGGGCACCACTGCTGAGCTTTAGGATGTTTTCAGAGAAGATACTTTCTGGTTAATCTATGGTGTTTAATTTATCCGTACAGTGACTACCTTTAAAATTCAGGATCAACTCAGGAAGTATGCACTTGCATATGTTTTTGTTAATCTGAATTCATTTGATCCTAGTTTAAAATGAAGCGAGCCAACTGATTTAAATTAGGTCGGTTGAATTAGCTGATCCTTTGCTATTTTTCATACCTTTTTTCCAAAGAAATCCTTTGAAGTCTTGAGAATATAAAAATGGCTCTTTCAAAAACCTTCACATCAAAGTATCAGATTAAAAGAATAATCAGTCTGCACTGGCATCTGAACAGAGGCACATGTGGCTGCTACTTTTCCCCTGCCCCTTTGACATCAGCCCTTTTCCCTTAACAAGTAATGTTAACTTTGTTTGTATGTTCAGAGATTGTGTCCGTTTGTAATTAAATGATCATTCTTTTTTTTTTTTGGATTGTTTCTTTTCCTGACCACTGCATGCCCCACATACAGCTTTCAAAAAGGAGGGTGACAAGGAGGGGTTAAGTTCTGCTCACCACTCCTTCTCCTCCATTGCTTCTTCATCTCACTGGTCACCATCCTCGCTGTGCCCCAACGGCCATTCCTGCTGCCAGTGTCTCCTGAGGATTCTGATCATGCTCTACCTCTTCATCTTTGTTTGTTCATATGTTGTGTTTCTTTCCATCAATTCAGTGGGCAAGCCCATGGAAAATGCATACTCACAGAGCCACTTGCTTAAGTCTGAGCAGTCCCACTCCACTCCTTCCTCTGTGCTGTGTAAGTTGAGAGACACCAATTCAAATGACCCATTCCTCTCAATCAGACAGCAGCCAGGTTTGGCTGACCTAGAAGTAGCCATTTTTGGTAATGGTGGTGGTGGTAGTGTCTAAATGTGTTTTGGAAAGTGATTGTCTCCCTGTGTTTCCTTTATTTCTTTGGTTATTTCCTTGGAAAACTTTAAATGCTAAACACAGATCATTTAATATACTAAATACTTCAGAAAAAGTAATCTGTGGGGCAGATCAGTGCTTCAAGGAAGTCATTCCTGAAGTCTGTCTTGAAGACTGGGTAATGGCTGGACAAAGTCCAACCCAAGTTTTGAAAAAAAAATGAAAAACTGTGTGATGAACCTGACATGGCTCTGAAAAATGGTCCTTGAGCAGCCCAGAATTGTAGCATGAAGTTCAGGGATGAGTTTCTAATGGGGTGGTTGGAATTTTTATTCTTGAAATCTCTGCATGTCATGAACTTCTTCACTATTGACACTGTAAAGTCAGTTGAAATGGTCTAAGTGAGAACAGAACAGTGTTCAACTAATAATCCATGGAGTTAATGACTTCACATTTATGCACGTCACTGGAGCCTGTGTTCCATTTGCTCTATATCTGCTTTAAAGCTGCTGTCATATGCTCTTAACTTGCAGGATTGGTTTTTGACAACTCGGAGCCACACCTTGTTTAATATGAGTTCTGTGACAACTAATGAGCAACTAAGGTTACTAATGTTATTTTTGTAGCACTCCACACTGCAGGCATTGCCCTCACTCTTACTACCAGGCAGCAAAGGTGACAGGGATCCCCAGAGCCTGTTGTATCTTCAGGGACTGATTGGAATTGGGTCTCCCCCCAGCTACCTTTGGCCCCTGCCTCCACTGCTTGAATCAAGGCATGGGTGAAGGGACTGCCTGCAACTGGCAGCAAGAGCTGATAATAGTACAGAACCCATATTAGACCTGCCACTGCTTGCAGGAAGCCCCTCGCACTTTAAAGATCAGGTGCACCTGCAGACTAGGAGCACCTGTACTGCGCCCTTTCCCAGAAAGATTTCTAAACATTTCTCAGAATTTTTCACTGCTAAAAGTGAATGCTTGTTTGAGGCCAGTGTCTGACATGTTTCCATTTCTTGTGGGATACTCATATATTCACAACAAATGTAAAGTCTGCAGGGGGCTTAACTAAGCCAGAAAAATATAGGATAAAAAGATGATATTGGAACTGCTTATTTTGAGGTGAAAAGGCACAGAAGTGCAAAAGTAACAGTAGCATCTGCTTGTATCATCTGTTCGAAAGGGCATGTCTCATTGCATTTATTTCTTTTACAAACTCAGTTAGGAATTGTTGTTTAGAGGAGACCTGGTCTGAGCTGAAGTTATGTGAATACTTCCCAAAGAATAGATGGGGGGTTTTGTCCCAGCATCTTTGCATTTGATTCATATCTCATCTCTGAGTCAAATCATTTACATTACAAATGGACAGTTACACTGGTATATGTTAGATCAGCAACAAGCCCAGCAAATACTTCAATGTGATAATCTATGGTAGTCTTTTTTACAGATGAGTTGTACACAGTGGATCTGAATATTACCCCATGTCCATTTATACTGATGTGAAATTGCTCAATTACTCTGACATAAATGGAAAACCTAGTTCAGAGCTTACAATTTAATCATCTAGGATACAACTGTTAGCAAATGTTGTGAAAAGAGTAACCTTATTTGTATGGAAATAATAGGAGTTACAACTATTTTGCAACCTAATGGCAATTTTTGTGTAAGAAAAGCCCTGCTGGAAAAGCGTAAGATTACTATTAAATGTGCATGTTATTTTAGGTTAAATACTAATAATCTATAGGTAGACAAATGCAAATGAGACAAAATAATGCATTGATTTATATTATAAGAGAGTAAATTATAAAAGATTACTATTTATATATAAAGGATACAGTAGTGTAAGAATGGCATGGCCATGATGGTCCAGAAATTATGTGAGAAGCAAAGATTTCTAAGGCAGGGATCTCTTTTACTGAACCAATTATGTAGCTGGGATAAAGTTAGACAAGCTTTTGAATGCATGACAGTCTTCCTCAGGTCTCTGATCACAGGAAGCAGCCACAGCATAGTGAAACACAGCAGAGGGGAGGGGAAGGAGAGAAACTCTCAGAGGTAGCAGACACACAATTTAGCAGAAGAAAAGAGGCTGATTACTTGGGAGATCATGGCTTATCAAAAGGGAGGAGGGTCATTTTCACCTTTCCTGTCCGAAAAGAATTCAGGAATTGGGTAAAATATAATGTGCCACAAAACCAATATCAGTGTTTAGTCCAGGAGTCAACAATGTTTTTGTGCAGAGTGCCAAAAACATCTACAACCTCAAATTATAAGGTGGGGCAGGCAGCAGGGAAGCCATGAGGGGCCTGATCCTTGTTGTAGCAATGCAGCTGTAGCCCCTTCCCAGTTGTCTGCCCCAAGGTGCATGTGCCAAGCAAAATGCCTTCAGGTGCCACACTTTGGGACCCATGCTAGGAATTGTCTACCCCTGGTGTAGTCCTTCATTCTTAGTGTCCAGCCAGTTTATGAACTTTTATTCTCAAATTTGCTTTTTAAAGTTGTTTGATAGGTTTCCCTTAAGCACAAGGATAGTGAAGTAAGAGGGGAGGTGGCTGTTCTGTGAGAAATGTGCTCCTAATGTGTGTTTGTATGCCCCTGTCCTTTTTTTTTTCCATGAGAGTTCTTTCTGGTGCATAGTTGCTATTTAGTTTCACCTTCTAACTACAAGAACCACCCTCCTTCTCCTGCCTGGGAACCACAGACATGTGACTGTACAATACACAGACTAATTGGTTGTGCCAGAACTGTCTGCCCTAGTTTACCATCTCTTCTCTTAACCATCCAATTCAATCATAAAGTGATTCATGTTCTTTGTCCCCCACTATAAGTCTTGGAAGACAAAACTTTACTTCTCTGATAAGTAAAAGTCTTCTGATTGCTAATATAAATTTATCTGGAGCCAGTTCATTTCCATTTGATCTTGTGCCTGTGTTGTTAAGCCTATAAATTCCTTCCCCTTCCCTAGTACTCATCCCACAAACATCCTTGATCATATCCTCTCAATCTCCTTTTTGCAAAATGAAACAAGCCAAATTTCATTAATCTTCTTGCCTAAGGAGATCTCCATTCCCCTAGTGTCCCATCTTTAGTGCCCATTCTTACTTCTTGACAAGCTTTAGAGTGCAGCAGCACAATTATATTACTAAACTAGAGATAGTATAGTGATAGTTAAGGCTTTGAGAGGACACACCCTATCCACACTGAACCTGAAAAACGTGGAAATAGAGGAGTCATATTTTTCCTCCTTTCTGGTGTCAGCACTGTCACTAAGACACTCCTTGAGGTTTTCACTCTCCATCTCTTAATGCATATACAAAACATACCCTGGCTTTCTCTGACACTCTAGCACAAAAACATAACCACCGTATTCTTTATATCATGTTTCTCATCAGAACATCTTACCTGACTATTGCACGTTCCTTGCATTTCACTACACTAACGTCCTGAACTTACTATTCAGGACATTATTCTGTTTCAGATTTCTAAGGTCACTAATAAGGTTCTAGGTTTGGTGCTTTCACTTATTTTGATGTTGATTACTGGGTGGGATAAATGTCAAGTAATACTGCAGTCCTTATAGAAACTGGATATGTTTGGATGCCTAGAAGGAGCACAGTGCATGTAGATACAGAATTAACCAGGACTTTTGGGGAAAAAAGAACAATCTTACCTAATACATATTTCTTATGTCTGTTCCTTCCTCCCCCATAAAAATGTGTAAGATCCAAAACCTCTTCTACAAAAATCAACTTTTCAAAATGCTTTTTTTCCTTCCCTTTAAATTAAAGATAATAATTTCTCTAAGAAATCGCATAAAATACTATTAAAAAAAGCCATCTTATGTAAAATAATTGAATAATTTTCTTACTATCACTGATTTTATTGCGCATAAATGAGCCAGAAAATGTATTAGGTTTAATCACTGTTTTGGGAATGATGCTTGATAGTGTACCTTTTCATCGTATTTTATCAGATTTGTAGTTAATCTCCAATGTGGCACATTAGGTAAACTATCATAAATCTGAGAGGAATCTGTTCCTCAGTTATAGAGGTGTGTACTCAGGAGGACATGTTTTTTACATTTTACATAGTAATGGTAGAATTTAGGAATTTTTTAAAATTACGGTAGTGAGAATAGCTAAGATTACTTCAGTATCTGCAGTGTTCAGTTACATTTTCTATACTTGGTATTCAAGTACCTTGAATACTACAATTACATGAAGTAATTATTAAGGCAACTGGAAGGTTTTTAAGGACACATATTGTACTGTACCCCCTGCCCCATAAAAATGTTACAGTGATAATACAATAATGAATAAGCCACAACCAAAAGTAATCTATGGTGTTGACTCTGGACTATATACACTGTAGCAAGACAGTGCGTGCACATCAATACATAATGGCTGGGTATTTTGATTTTTTTTTTTATAACTTATAGTTTCAACCTAATTAATAACAGGATAGTTGCTGATTTACATAAGGTAAAACTAGATAGGTTCTCTCCTATATGGTCATATATAAGACCTAGAGAGAGGAATGATATAATAAATAGTGGTAGGGTTGAAAAAAATAAAAGTTTTGGGTCTTTTTGGCTGAGCTTGCATTACTTGTAAAATGTAATCCCTGTAGACTTCAATTTTGCCATGTGTAAAAATGAGGCAAATGTTTCATTTCATAGCAGTGTTTTTTTTAAACCCATTTTACATTAATGATTTTAAGCATTTCTGAGACATTTATTAGGAAGCTATTATTCCAGAGCATTATTTAGCCCATTGTATAACTTTAGCTGAGAACAAAGAGATGTCTCTGGATTGAGAGTCATAAGGTGGGAGTGCAATTTGGATTTAAAAAAAAACACATGGAGAGACAAAACACAATGTCTCTGTTATCACAAGGTGCCTTGACACTTCCTATGCATTTAAACATTCTTTTCCTGAGACAACAGACCAGGCTTTGTGCTTACTGGAACACATTCAGGAATTATGGTATGGTATCTCACTATAATCACAATTCATCACTATTTTGTTTTGAGGTTAGAAAGTGGTTGCCATGAAAAATCGATATTTGCCAATGGTTGCCCTGAAAAGAAAAATCGATATTTGCCAACGGTTGCCCTAAAAGAAATATTAACCATATTGTAATTGAGAGGTAGTTAGCCATTAGGGGTGTGCAAAATGGGCCGTATTCAATTCGGATTTGGTCCGAATTGGGGACAGTGATTTGATTTGTTGATTAGAATCACTGTCCCCAATTCGATTTGGCCAAATCCGAATCTGAAGATTCGATGCTGGTTCAGAGAATCAGCGATTCGGCCATAGACAGAGCTTTAAGCATTTTTTCTACATACCTCAGGGTACCAGGTGTGGCTCGTGAACACTGCGATGCTGGGGCAGATGGAGCATCCAACAGGAGCATGGGGGGGAGGGGCCATGTGCTCGGCGGTAAACCCAGAAGTGGACCAAAAGTACCGGCATGCCCCCCCCGCCCGCCCCCGTGCCCTCCCCAGCTCAGCTATCGGCCATAGAGAGACCCCAGGTGCCCTCCCGACCCAGGAGGCACCAGTGTGACCATGGGGTCATGGCGGGGGCCCCACACACACTCCCCAGTGAATCCAGAAGTGGACCAGAAGTGCTTCTGGTCTACTTCTGGGTCTGCTGCCAAGCCCCCTGCAGTCCTGTGGGACGCTCCATCTGCCCCAGCATTGCAGCCTTCATGAACCACCTAGTACCTTGTATGTAGAAAAAACATTTAAAGTTGTATCTATAGCCAAGTCGCCAAATCTCTCCAGATTGATTCAGAGGGTTCTGATTTGACTCCAAGAGATTAAAGGGTCTCCTGATTCAGTTTGGATTCAGAGATTTGGTCACTGAATTGGGCTGAATGTCCACCAAATTGAATCAGGCCGAATCTCCACTGAATCGAATCAGGGACCAAAGCTTCACACAGCCCTATTATCCTTGTTAGTCTGAAGTCAGCAGAAGACAGAGCAGTGTAGCACCTGATAGATTAAGTTTTCATAGCATCTGAGAAAGTAACTTGTTGCTTATAAAAGCTTATGCCTCTCTGAATTAGTAGGGCTGTGTGAAATTATAGCTGCCATTTCATTTTGGAGGTGATTTGGGCTGTTTTGGTGCCTGAGACACCGAATCCAAAACAAAATGGAAGGCTCAGAAACATCTCCAAAATGAAACAAGGCATCCAAAATGTTTCAGAAATGTTTTGGAAATTTTCAGAGTTTTGGAGCCGGGTTTGCAGGGAAACCGCTGTACACTGCTGCACAGGGCAGGCAGCATCTGGGGCTATATGGGGCGGGCAGTGGCAGCGAGGAGACCCCAGCGTGGATTTCTGTTCCCTGTGGAGTCAAGTCGCATGGCAGGGCAGTGCTGGTCCCTGCCGGGCAACCTAGCCCCTCAGGGAGCAGAAATCCAGAGCAGCACGAGCCAGGCAGCAGTGGCACGGAGACCCTGGTGCAAAATTCTTCTTCCTGTGGAGCCAGGTCACACAGCAGGACAGCGCTGGTGCGACCTGGCTCCAAGGAAGCAGAGATCTGTGCCGGGGTCTCGTCACTGGCACTGCCTGCTCATGTGGCCAGGGCAGGCAGGGGCAGCCAGGAGACTCCTGGCACGGGTCTCTGCTCCCTTCGGAGCCTAGTTGCATGGCAGGGACCAACAGGCTTGCGCACCACTCTGTGCTGCTTCCCTGCCCCATGCCCTGGTATGACAGGGATCAGAGATCTACATGGGTGTTTTTTGCTCCTGCATGGAGGGCAGTGGCCCTCCCCCTCTCCCAGACACCCACGGCCCCATCCCACTCCCTGCTGGAGCCCCAAGCCCTGCCCAACTTGGTATGGTTGTGCAAAGCTTGCAGCCCATTCAAAGCATTCTCCCAAAACAAAACAGGACAGTGATCAGAAACACCAAAACAAATCACTGTCCTCCAAAACCGAATCAAAACACAGCCGTTTCGCACAGCCCTATTAGTTAGTCTGTATGGTGCCAGCCTTGCCTGCCTTCATCTTGTAATTGTTAGCAAGCAGACTCTTTAAAAAGCAACTGATGTTGCATATCTACTGAAAGTGAACTATTTGATGCATGTGACAGTGCTTTGGATCACAGCATGACAGAGAAATGCCATAGGAAATGTATTTATTATATTGGATTTTGTATGTCATTTTTTGATGGAATAATGATTTGCTGGCAGATCTTTTCAGCTATAGGGCATGATGCATTTGAATTTTTATTAGACAAATAAGATTTCTAGATTTTTTTTGTAAGGTAGAAAGAATCATTAGTCTCAGAAAAGAGCCAGCTTGTAAGTTGGTGAATCAGAGTGTATCATTAGGAACAGCAGACCCTGGAAAGGAATATGGTTGTCAGGGTGACAAGTTTCATCAAAACAAATGTGAAACTGTCTCAGGCTGCTGATAGCCTTCATTTAAGCTGGCTTTCCTGTAGAAATTCTGCATTCTTATTTACAACTTTGTATTCCAGTTTTTTGGTTAAGGAATTTAATCACTCAGGATTTGAAATTGTCACTTTGAGACAAGTGTTGAGAGTGTTCCCATTGACTCCAGTGGCCACTGGATTGTGTTGTTTGGTTCTGATCTAGGAATCCTTTGAGCACCTGATAAATTTAAAGCACAGGAGTAATGCATGTGCATGTCCTTAAAATTAAAAAAAATGCTTATCATGACCTTAATGTGATATTTTAATTCATGAGCTCTCAATACCTCTGAGTAATAATTGTCAGTCAGTTACTTCTTGATATGACATATCACTTCCTCATGTTCTTCTTGTAAACCAATGTTCTAGAGCGTTTGCAGGAACTAAACATGAGGGCTAGGGACAGACATTCAAAAAGCCTGAGCCTGAATTGATTCAGTCTTTGCAGGATAGTCTAATCTGCAGAGAGTGAACTGGTTTGCAAGTGGATAGATGTCCAGCGCATGACTGCAATGGCTCAAGCCAAAAGTCTGGGGGCGCTAGAGCAGCCATCACTCCCACAGGGAAGCGGAGCTGAGGGGAGGAGCTTGCCCAGACCAGTGGCTCCCTAACAGCCAGGAGCAGTCCAGGCACACAAAGCTGCATGGCTCCAGAAGGGAACTCTTCCCCCTCCTCCCTCTCCCCCACAGCCATAGGTCCAGAAGTGGGGGCTTGTTTTTTGCTGGGGGGTTCTTCCCACTCCTCCTTCCTCCCTCTGCGATGGGGTGGGGTGTGAAGCTGCCTGGCCCTGGGGGGGACTCTTCCACCTGCTTCTCCCCCATTACTGCAAGGTGGGGAGAGGAGGCTCTGTGGGATGCTGCCTAGCACCAGAAGGGGACTTTTTCCCCCACTCCTTCCCCCCAGGGCAGGGGGAGGCTCTGTTCCATTTTGGGGGGATCTCTTCCCTCTCCTCCTCCTCCCCCCCAGAGAGGCACTGGGAGCACGGAGCTCAGCTGGGCAGGGTGTGGGGGGTGTAGGGACGCCCATACACTCTCCCTATGGTGTGCAGCCCCTGCTGCCTGGCAGCAGCAGCAGACAGGGAGGTCAGGGTGCTTGTGCCTGGCACAGACACAGCTCCAGCCAGCACTGCATGAGGTGAGGAAGTGAAGCCTGCCTTATCCCCACAGCTCTGCTCCCTGAGCCTGAGCCTGCAATGGGAGAAGCCCCGCACTGGAGACAGCTGCTTCTCCTACTCCCCATTGTGCAGGTCTTACACTCTGCCAGGAGTGGAGGGAGCCCCACCCCCTACTTTCCCGCAGAGTCCAGTGCCAGGCTTCCCCTCTGAGAGTGTAGACTCCAGGTGTGGCGTGGAGCCGCAATAGAAGCAGCCAGCGCTGTGCAGGGGGCAAGGAGCAGCCCCATGCAGCCTATCTGAACACTTCTATCCCCATGGCTCTGCACTGTGCCTGCAGCTCTGTACTCACAGAGAAGAAGTCTGGTGCTGGATTCTGTGGGGAAGCAGGGGGTGGGGCTCCCTCCACTCCTGGCAGAGTGCAAGACCTGCACAGTGGGGACTGGGGGAAGCAGCTGTATCCAGTGCAGATCTGGAGCTGCAGGCTCAGACTCGGCAAACAGAACCATGGAGATAAGGCAGGCTCCACTCCCTCCCCCTACACAGCGCTGGGCAGAGCTATGGCTGTGCCAGGAACAAGCACCCTGACCTCCCCACGTGCTGCTGCTGCTAGGCAGCAGGGGCTGCACACCATGGACGGAATGTATGGGGGTCCCTACACCCCCCGTCCCTCACACCCTACACCCTGCCCAGCTCAGCTCTGCACTCCCATTGCCCCCTCGGGGCTGGGGAAGAGAAAGAGAGGGAAGAGTTTCCAGCCCAGTGTGAAACAAAGCCTCCCTCTGTCTCCCACCCCCTTCTGGGGCCTGTAGCATCACATGGAGTCCCCGCCCCTCCCAGCCCTACAGCGGCAGGGGGGAAGAGGAGGGGGAGGAAGAGTCCCCATCCAGCGCCTCAGAAAGCCCCGCTCCCCACCCTGGGAGCAGGAGGAGGAGGAGGGGGAATAGTCCCTCCAGCATGAAACAGAACCCCCCTCCCAACCCTGTGGTGCAACCTACCCAGCATTGGCGATGTGTAAGGGGTGCACGCGGGTGCACATGCACGCACTGAGATTGGCAGTGCATCCCCTGCGAAAAGCGCCACCAATGCTGCCGGTGGTGCCTACGGGCCACCCTGCCACCAATGCAACCAGGGACATCTGCAGGTGGTTGCTGACTGCTGGTTGGCACTCGCCTCCCCGCTCCACTGATACCACTGTGGCCACCTGCAGGAGCTCCCTGCTTGGCCCGACCACCATCACCACTGCCGCCACCTGTGGGAGCTCCCCACTTGCCGCCACCACACCCCCACCACCGATACTGCCGCCGCCATCTGTGGGCAGTCTTGCCATGTTCCATCCCTAATCTGGCTAGAGAGCAGAAGGGAGGGGCCAGCCCAGCTCTGGAGCAGAGCAGAGCCCTACCCCGAGAGCATGCCGAGATGCTGGGGTCTCCGGTTTACCTTAAACCAGCAAGCAGTCTGGGACAGACATTGCATAAACAGTTTGAGCCAAATCAGTTAAGGCTAATACTACATTCAGCCAGGATTATCTCAAACCGGTTTCGGCCATTTTGAAACTGGTTTATGCGCACTGTATGTCTGTTCTGTTATGGGTTTAAACCAGTTTCTGATCACTTAAACTGGTTTATGTGGAATGTCGGTCCCTAGCCAAGGGGCTATAAACAGCCACGGTGAATTAATTTAAAATGAGGTACTATATTATAGTACTTGCTGTATTTGTCTTGCCCTTGTTCCTTGACAGTGATGCCTGCTGCATGAGTGACATTGGATAAATCCACCTATAATGAATTTGCTTTTTTACAATAAACAGTAAAAAATTGTAGTCTCTTTCTTACTTTCAATTTCTTTACGTTTTCAGGGTCAAAACTTATGATACATTGTTCCAGCACACTCTGCTGTATATTAAATATTTTACCTCCTCAAATTGCAGTTTGTTCTGATTCTAGTTTTATTACAAAGGAATCCCTACCATATTTTGCCATCTATTTTGAGATTTCATTTTGATGAGATTGTTCTCTTTTAAAGTTGATAAGACAACATATATTGCAAGTTATATCATAAAGTGCACTGAGAGGCATTACCCTCAAAGTGTTATCTTTGAAAAACAATATTGGAGGCAAATAAAAAACAATAGAAGTCTGTCAGTCTCTTCAGTGATTGTTTTACTAATCCTCTAACTTGTTCATTCTTACAAAAAAAACGTTGCTCTTTACCAGGAATTTCATAGCTATAAAATGCAATATTCTCTGTGCTGCAATACATGATTGACTTTTCAGGGGTAGGGGTTGCCTGCTTGTTAATTTGGTAATGTGCAGTGTATATCATAAGTCTTATTATAAATTTGCACGCTTCCTCTGCACCTCTTTAGTTGATAAGTATCTATTTTCTATACAACCAGAGAATATGAAACAGTGACCTTCATTTGTATACTTCACTAGGATAATTACTGTGCCCAGGGGTTTTTTCTTTTTCTGTTTTTTTGGTTTTGTTTTGTTATGATAACAAGAATATGCCAAGGAACAACAAAATCAAGAGAGCTCCAGTCATGTAAAATCAGTGTGATAATGAATAACAGTTCTAGCACAGTAATTACACAATCCTGTACTATATTAATAAATAATAAAAAGCAGGGATACAAACTTGTGGGGAGACTTATTTTAAGAAACTGTCTTTTAAATTTATTATTTCTATATTGATCACAGATGAAAATTTAAACAAATGTATAAACAGTGTTGCAGTCATCCAGTTAACAAGCTACCTGCAAAAAAATTCTCATTCAGCAGCTCAGAAATGTAGCCCTCTGTGTCTAATCTAAGCTAAGAGATTTTTTTTTCAAGTTAACAGCTTTTTAATTCTGTATCTTTGCTGTATTGCTCTCACCATTTGTTCATATTATGGTTAGAATACTAATTTAGAATATTTGTGTAGAGCAACCTTGCCAAATATGTATGGAACTAAGGAGTGAGAAAATAACATTATGTTCTTGCGAGTTTCCACTTGACTGGGGCCCTGCTGGTTTGATTTTGTTTTTATCTTGTATTACCCTATTTCATTAGTAGGGGATCACATTAATTCTACAAGTTGCAAGCACAGTGCATAAATATTCTCCGGACCCTTGTTGCATAGCTAGCGTATGACTATATTATCAAAATGCAGTAGAGGAGAAAACAAAATATGGCAAAATGTGGTCAGAGACTAATACATGAAATGAATTTGATGTGAATATGTTAAAATAAATGCACTAAAAGTAATTTCACCTAAAATTGGAACATATTTCCTTCATTCTTTTGTGTTATGCTTCCATTTCACATTGACTTCATCATATTTTTGTTAGAAATGTCTTTGTATTAGTCATATACCAGCC
The DNA here is from genome assembly GCF_001723895.1 of Crocodylus porosus. Classification (NCBI taxonomy): domain Eukaryota; kingdom Metazoa; phylum Chordata; order Crocodylia; family Crocodylidae; genus Crocodylus; species Crocodylus porosus. The sequence continues at coordinate 16,708,535 of NW_017728912.1, forward strand.
CACTTACCAAAGCAGAGATCTGTACTGTTACTTCATTTATTTAACTCGCTATGAAAATATCATATACAGTATAGCACATATATTGAAAGTAGATCTCCTGTATATCAGGCAGCTCTCCTTCAAGAGCTCTGTTCTACCTTACCTTTTGGCATGTAACAAAGGACATTTCCAGTCTCCAGACATTTGTCCATGCCAGAATATATTCTTGGGTATTAAAATCTCTGCTGAGAAAGTCAGCCAAGGATTGAGGAGCTGAAAAGGTAACTCAAGATCACTTCTCCCCTGGGACTTGCACTAAACAAGTCAACTAGATTGGCCTCTGATACCTGCTTTATGTGAGATGAGTATTATTTGCTTCAAAAATATGTGGAGATATTTAATATTGGTGTGCATTCTGGGCTTGATTGTGTCCTTACCCTAAGCAGCTGCATAAGAGAGAAGAAGTAAGGAACACTTCCCAACTACCCGTCACTATGCTATGCTGCCTGCATGAAGGCTTCTGATAAAGGCTTCTCTGTATCATACTGGTATAGAGTTCTGGGGAAATGTACCAGGCAAGTGGTAGGAAAGGGAGTATATGAAGCTATGGCTCCAAACTCCACTCCCCATCCCATGGTTTAAGCCACACTGTAGAGCTGATTAAGCGTGTATATGTGTGGTGTTGGAGGACAGGATTGGAGTACCCAGCACCCTTTATAAACAATTGGCTCCTCATAAAGTAACAAAGAGCTCTGTGAAACATTGCATACTGTGAAACAGAATGCTCCCCTTGCACTGAGGTGGGTTTGCACCATCCTCGAAGCAAGGCTGTACCTAAAAAGATGCGATTCAGCCCTCAGTTTTCAAAGTTTTCCATTACTTTAAAACTAAGTAAATAATTTTTGCGTTATGGGCAATAATCTGCAAACTAACAAAGCATCAGTTAATTTTTAACAATATACTTACAATTCTTCAGAAATTTTAAAAATCCTTCCCAAGTTTATCTTCTTTCCTGCTGAGCATGGTAGAAAAATCCATTGCTATATTCTAAGGTTAAATGTGTGATTTCTCTCCTGTTCATAATGAGATATTTTAATTCCTCAGCCAACTTCTAAAAATGCACCTATCAGTTGTATCAGCGGCAAATTCCTGGTTTTTAATTGTTAATTTTTTTTAAGATATTAATATTTGTGTACTTGTTAAGCAAAATCCTAAATACAGTGGTTCAGCTAAGTTGCACCAAAGAACCACTGACTATATAACTATTAACTTCCCTTTAAAAAAAGTGTGATTATTCAATCTGAGTTAAAAGAGAATCTTTGTTATCAGTCAGCCAATACAATATTAGGGATTTTATCATTTTGGAGCACTTCTTCGTCATGAAACACTGCTGGGACAAATGCTGGTATTCACATTCCAAAACACACTGAACTTCTGTCTTAGGGAGTAATCATAGGTGGATCTAGGATTTTGAAAAAGGAGGTACAAGAGCAAATTGTGCACTGTAGGATGGCTGCACCTCCCTACTCCCAACCTCTCCTCCCTGCCAGGGCAGGTGTCATGGGAGAAGAAGTAGGGATTTTTTTTTAAGTCCCTAAATGAGTTAAGAACTCCACCCTCTGCACCCTACCCCCCAGCTTCCCATTCCTTCCCTTCTGAACTCAGCAGCACCCCCCACCCCATCCCCCTCTATTTGCATCTCTAGGTGCAGGAAGGGGAGACCTGCCCACTGCCACTGTTGCCCCAGGTGCTTCTGCCCCATTCCAGCAATGGGGATCGGTTGTGCAGGAAGCTGGGTTCAGCCAGAAAAAGCACTGGCAACAGGTGGACTCCCTCTCCCTGTGCCTGCTGGCAGGGAAAAATGGGGGGAACTGAGCAGTGAGGAAGAACCTGCCCATCACTGCCACTGTTTTTAGCTGAGCCCAACTCCCTGCCCAGCTGCCTCCACAGCCATAGATATTGCAGAACAAGAGCAGCTCAGGGGTTCCCCTTGCCCCTTAGGTCCATCAGGGACAGTGGCAGTGGTGGGTAGGTCTCCCTTTCCTGTTCCCAGAAGCGTAAGTAGAGAAGGGGAAAAATTGGAGGAGGGGAGGTATTGCTGAGTATGGAGGGGGAAAGGAAATAGTGCCAAGAAGGGTTGGGAGATTCTTACCTGCTTCAAGGACCTGCTCCCATGTTCCCACTGCATGGTCTGGACTCCACAGAATACTCAGGTATCTGGGTCTGTGGGGAACCTGAAATGCAGGGCTCCACTGTGGCAAAGAGGGTGTGACCATACCACCATGCCTGCCCCCCCCCCCAGATCTACCCCTGGGATCATCGCACTCCACTAAATTCAGTGAATAGGAAGATATCTTGTATGCCATTCAAATATATAATTCTGTGTGTACACCCACAGAAAAGGATGGCATAGTGTAGCATAATGCTTTCTTCTGGACTGAGTTCCATCTAGTTTTTGTTGTTTCACAGCAATTTGTTGAGAGATGAGTTAGAAGGCAGATCACTTGGCAGAATCTTCCTGACAATCCCAGTTGTGCCCTGACAAACCTTTCCAGAAGCAGTGGAAGAACTGACACTTCTGCTGAACTACACACAGTACTTAGGTTACTTTAAGCCAATGATATTTTTCCTTAATTTCATTTACTGACTTTGCTGGCCTATGGTGCTTCCTGGATAATTTCCCTTAGGATCGGGGAACAAGTGAGCAAGTTCATAGCTTTACCAAATGTTCATATTGGAGTTGATAGGAGAAATGTTGATAGAACCATATTTCATAAAAATGTGCAGTTCTGTTGCAAATCAAAAGACTTTGTGAATGCATAACAGCTTCACTGAAAAAAAAATATTTTGGAAGAAAACAAGGAAAGAATTGCTGACAGCATGTTTCAGTCCCTTATTTAGAAATGATTTTCCTTGCAGTTTTGGGGGGGTTTTTTAATGTAGTAATTTATTATAATAATGTAATACAAAATAAAAATGTTTTGATTGAACTGAAACCACCTTTTAAAAAAAATCCTTAGCAAAGAATTTCAAACTTTCATTTCCATTTCTACTTAGAATGAAGTCAAGTTTCAGACCTGTTTAGAAAAAGTAACTTCTGCCTACTGCACAGATTTGGTTCATTCCATGGGGGGCACAGACAAAGGAGAATGAGTCCATTATTGCCAAACTATATTAAGCTGAAGCATGTCATTCATGGCGCTTCATTTAAAAACCATCCCTTGAAGGTCCTTGAGTTTACTTAGCAATATATTATAACACAGGCAGAAGGCAGGGTAGAGATGAAACTTAGAATCTAACTAAATTAGAGATGCATAAACTTTTGTGAGTTAACGCTCAGATGAAGTGAGCTCTGACTCACAAAAGTGTATGACTCTCTGATTCAGTTAGTCTGTAAGATGCATCTCAACCCTGCCTTCTGCCTGAGTTCAGCCTAACAAAGCAGACTGTATTGTTCTGCTCAGGGTTATGTTCAAGATGTTCACTGCTGAATTTCCAGTATACGTGACATGGCTACCTGTGGGCATGTTACAATAAAACTGTAAAATCAAACATGTGATATTACTGACTGTGATCAAAAGGATGTTATCATTGTGCCAAAAGTTACTATTAACCAACTAAGCATAACATGCATTGTGTCTTATTTTTTAATGTATGTTGCATCTGGAAACTATATTCAGTTTCTCAGGCCCGTCCTTTGGTTACATTACCCCAACAATTATGCTTAGTTGCATGATTAACGAAGCATATGTTATTTGGACAAATGACCAAATAATGAATTGGATAACTAGATTGTTTTCTACTGCCTTATTTAATCATTTGTAATTAAGTGATCTCTTAATAGAATGTGTTACCAGGCTATTTACTTAATTACATCCTTTAATTTCCTACACACTAGGTGCATCTACATGTGCCTCTACAGTGCCATTGTACTGCACCATCGTTTAGTACTTCCAAAAACGTGGCACACGGTTACTTTTAGCCCCTACATTGCCGTAACAATGTGCTATTCCAAGGGAGCATGTTGCTACAGCAACCTAGCATCATGCATCATGGTTTCTGTCTGCCGATGCTATGTTGCCATAGCACATTGCTACATCGCCATAGCATCAGATGTAGATGCACCTACTAAGTATGGCATGTAATTTCAAATCATAGGCTCACATTCATCTTCCTCCTCCTTGGAATCTCTCCACCAACTCCTTTTTCCTCACTTCTTCCAATTTAAACTGGTTCTCCTTCAGTGTATAGACCCCTTATAACTCTCCTCACTCCTTGTCTCTTACTTTGTCTTCTTGTGGCCCTGTTTGCTTTGCTGAAATTTCAAGCCATGGTGACCTCTCTGATTTTTCTCACAACCATATCCATGTTTTCTTTCACATTGTTTTGTCCAAGTGAATAGTGCCAGTCCAAAATGCCACTGGTTCTGTTCCCATTAGATCTTTTTATGGATCCACTGCTTCAACACTGCTTGCAGGAAATAAGGTAGTCAAAACATGCATTACCTATTATTTAACATATTTATCCTGCTATGTTGCCAACTGACCTACAAGCAGAGGCATCATTTAGTCTTTTGGGATGCAGACAGAAATGAAATGTTCCCCCAATCTGGCCACAGAAAATGGCCTGTAGCCATGACCAAACACAAGTGCATGGCTGTAGACCACTTCAAAAATGGGCTATCAGGCAAAAATCTGACCCCTTATTGAAGGGTCAGATGAAGACATTTCAAAACAGACCATCTCCTGTAACTTCTGTCTGCGCTGCCTCCCAGCCTGTCTTTTTAGAATGGAAGGGGGAAACGGAGTGGAGGAAAGTCTGTCTGGGTCTTTTCAGCCCGCCCTTTTGGGGGGCTCCAATTCACCCACTCCACACTCCAGCATCGACTGGGGTACCCCCAGAATGAGCTCCCTCTGCTCCCTTTCCCCCTCCCATTCTGAAAACAGCTCAGGCCAGCAGGGAGCTGGCAGGGAGGAAGGGCAGCATCTACATTCCTCTTCCCCCTGAAACCAACAATGAACTTCAGGGCATCGTTGTAACTCAGAACACTTCCTGCAAAGCATTCTTAGTTACACCAGGGAGCTCCACTTCTGCCTGCTCCCTTGGAGTTTCCTGTGTCTTCCTTCCTTCAACTACTCCTTTCTTTTGTGGTTCTTTTTATTGTATTTTTTCTAAAATACATGCGTAACATCTTCAAACAAGGCTCATATCTATTGGGCACAGTGCATATTTGAGCACTATAAAAGCCCCTGAGTATTTATATTCTACCTTCCCTTCCCAAAATTTACTTTAGGATACTTGAGGATAGGTGGAGTTGCTTTTGGTACCACAGGTGTCCTTCATGCATTAGCCGTGAAGTTGGGACTCAGAGATGATTGGGAAAAGGTATGAAAAACATCATCAACATTTAAAAGAAAAATGAGAATCATGAATACTTCCTGCAAATCTTAGACTGGGGGGGGATTTCTTCATTCTCCTACAGTGATTAACATTCTTTATGCTAAAAATAGCATGGGACATTACTGTCTTTGCATTGCTTAAGTTACCAATCATAGGTGACACGTAGGGGTTGAGATTAGCCGCTGCTCACCACTTCCCCCCCCGCCACCAATACTACCACCGGCATCTATGGGTGGTCCCTGCTCACTGACACTGCCGCCAACATCTGCGCATGGTCGCCGCTCGCTGCCGCCAGCACCACCTACAAATGGTGTCCCCCCAGTCTCAGGAGGCACCAGTCATTCATGTTACCAGTGATGGTATCAACATCACTAGACAGTTGCTTTTAAAATTACATGTGCCTTTAAGGATAAGAGTGATGTTATAGTCATGATGATCCAGAAGTTGTGAGAGGCAAGGATTTCTTAGAGGAATATCTTTTATTGGACTAACTATGTCGCTGGGATAAAATTAGACAAGCTTTCGAATGCAAGACATTCTTCATCAGGCCTCTCATCTCGAGAGGCCAGCACAACATAGTGAAAAGCAGCAGAGGGGTGCAGATAAGAGAAATTCTCAGAGACAGACACACAATTAGCAGAAGAAAAGAAGCTGTTTACTGGGGGATCAAGGCCTATCAGAAGGGAGGAGGGTCATGCATAAGCTGGCTGGACGCTTAAGAACTGAGGACTGAAAATTGATATTAGCTTAGTGGCACAACATATATTATGCAACTCATGAATTCTTTCCACACAGAAAAGGTGAGAATGATTCGCCTCCCTTTCAGAGTCTACTCCCATCCAGTGGAGCCCTGCCCAAGGAAATCTGGTTATAGGTGGAGGACCCAAATTTCTCTTTAGAAATTACCATTGTTTCCAGGAATGGTGCCATCTCTGCAGTTAAAGGCATTGTGAATCACACTTTTGTATTTAGCCAAAATGAACGCTACATAGGGTAAAATTGGTTGTACATATAGATTTCTGAGGTCAGGATTATAAATCTGTAAGAACCAGACTCTAGATGCTTGTAAATCATTTAGACTGTAATGCATAAAATGGCAGTTGGCTTCCTGTACAATTCAGTAAAGGTTAAGAGGGTATTTTTGTTAATCAAAGGTTCTTCAATGAAGTCAACTGGATTAAAACAGAGTACAACATGTATTGTTGATCTCTGACATGCACTTTATTTTCTCATGAATATAGGAATACATTAAGGTCAGTATATTGTAAAGCTAATGACACTGCTGGCAATGGTAATAGAAGAAGCAAAGAAATCTTGGAAAGAATAACAATCACATTGATCAGGGAAATATCAAAATGCTCTTTTCTTTGTTATTTTTTCTGACAATCTCTTAGGCTGTTGCTTTTCATTTTGCTCTGTATCTCATGTGCTATTGTATTGGTTTGTTTATCCTCTTTTTCTAGCACGCAAACAGGAGATTATCAAGGTTACTGAGCAGTTGATTGAAGCCATCAACAATGGGGACTTTGAAGCTTACACGTAAGTTGACTTATTTTGGGAAAGACAAGAAGGAATAAATGCTTAAAAAAAAAACACATTATCAGACCCCTATCCTTACATAGTATATGCAGTAATCCTTTGCTTCAAAAGCTCTTACACAAAAATGTCAAATGGAAATTTACTATAGACTTTAGTGTTTTAGCATCTAACCAGATTTAAATGACTATTCAAAGAATTTTAGAAAGGAAATAGTCATGTGTGGCATTTTCTAACTGACTGTGTTTGCTATCACAATTTGATTTGCTCCACAGAAAGATCTGTGATCCAGGACTTACATCTTTTGAACCAGAAGCTCTGGGTAATCTAGTGGAAGGAATGGACTTTCACCGGTTTTACTTTGAAAATGGTGTGTATTCCTATTTGTTCTTCCTTAAAGCACTCCCCTAATGTGCATCTTCAACCTTTCACGTTTTGTAACTGCTTATGGGGGTCTTTTTATTACACCTTAAGTCATATGGAATTTTTTAATTGTTGACTCTGTTTCCTTTATATTTCTATTATTCTTATTTAGAAACAATAGAAAACTATTAATTGTGGGGGGAGTTTTAAAATGTGTTTATTATTTTGTGGAAAACACAGTGGAGGGATAAATGAGACTAGTAGATAATTTTGTCATTGTTGAAGAGACTGAATACAATAGCAACAGTCACACTTAAAAGGTATGTATCAGTGGTCAGTGTGCTCACAATTAAACATCTATATGTCTGACCTCTTATTATTTTTATTTCTTATGCTAAATTTGAGGGGGAAAACTGGTGATTCACAACTGAACATCTAGCCCACCGATTTTTCTAGCTGCAATAACTACATGTAGGTAATAGATTTAATACAGTCATGTCAGTTTCAGAATATAAAAGCTGTACAATTTAACAATATTAGAACAACAGAAATAAGTAGTGTCAGCTGCAAAAAAAATTAAATCCACCCAGATATTAGTATGAACAGGGTTCAGGTACTAGGTTATGAGATTCATCCAGTGACCCCATTTCTAGATCAAAGGAAAGAAAACATACTTTTTTGCATCTTTATTATGTAAGAAATCCTTAAAAATTGATCTAATTAAAAAAACATAGACGGTTGTTTTCATGTATTTAGTACCTGCATGGTGGTATAAACCCCTTTACTTCAGATTGCCTTTCTGATGAGAGAGGAGAACCTGGTTCATCACCCTGTTGTCTCTCTTCTTATCCTTTCAACTCTATTTATACTTAGAGGTTTTTGCTCACCAGTGAAACAGTATTTATGGCTCAGCATGGCTGACTTTGCACTTGGCTGGTTCGCTTTGAAAAATGATTTTGTGTTTGTTCCCCCTAGCTTTGTCTAAGAGTAATAAGCCAATCCACACTATTATCCTCAATCCTCATGTCCATCTCGTGGGTGATGATGCTGCCTGCATTGCATACATACGGCTGACACAGTACATGGATGGAAGTGGAATGCCAAAGACTATGCAATCAGAGGAGACTCGGGTCTGGCATCGTCGTGATGGCAAATGGCAGAATGTGCATTTTCATCGTTCAGGGTCACCAACAGTACCTATCAAGTAAGAAATCTACTGAAGGCATTGTTAGCTAAGGGGGTGGAAATCTATGGCCTGTGTTATGTGGGTGGCTTATAGGTGATCTCATGCTTGCTTCTGGCATATGAAACTGTCATTCTCTGGATAGCACAATAGTCTTATAACTGCTGCACTGTCATTTCTGCTAAGTTTGTTTAACAATTCAATAGACTGCATGTGACATTAGCACAAATGTTTTGAATAAGTAATTTTTTACTGTTTATTTTACAATAAGTGTTTGTGTTAAGATTAAGCATTTATTGTGCTCAGTATTGTACAGTAAGAGTTGTTCCATTCCCAAAGTAGTTGAAAAATTGAACTTTCAACTGAAAAAGTAGTTGAATTTTAAGCCCAGTGTAGTGTATGGAAGTTTGCTACATTGGAGCTTCATCAATGCGGTACAATATCCCTTGCTTTCCAACCAGCTGTAGTGTTTACATAGCTGAGCCATGTGCCCTGCTTTGTGATTTAAAATCAGATAATCTATTTACTTTATAAATTAAATGGAATAAGTACCATAAATTCTCTCTCAGCCTCATTCTTACTTTACTGCAGGTGATCTCGCAAGCTCTGTGTTAGTATTGTATAGGTGACTCTGAGTGTCCTCTGATACTCCAGGGTTGGAATCGCCCCACAATTCATATGCACAAGCCAAAACTTCTTGGGCCAGATTCTCAGTTGTGTGAATCATGAATGTCCAGAGTTGATCTTGCATGCTTGCACAGCTGTAACATGGTTCCAGCTCTCCCTCTGGACATGCTGCTTGCTTTGGTATATTAATCTTTTATGGGTGTAATCCTTCCTTTGAACTGAGGTAGCCCATATGTACTACAGATTACACCATTGGTGATTGCCTTAAAAGGACGAAATACTGATTTTAAAGAAACCCATCATAGGCCTGCAGGGACATCAAGGGTATTCTAGTCCAAGCTCTTGCCCAGCTTCAAGATGCATCTCTCCTAAGCCATTCCAGATAGATGCTTATCCAGCCTCCTTGTGAAAAACTCCAGTGAAAGAGGTTCCGGAACTCGCCAGGCAGCATGTTCCATTGTACTGCTTTTCTCACAGTTAGAAGATTTTCATAAGATTTGAGCTAAATCTGCTTTGTTCCAGTTTAAACCCAATGTCTCATGTTCTACCTTCTGCAATAAGGAAGGAAAGTTCTTCCTCTTATTTATAGCAACCTTCCAAATATTAGATTAACAAATATCTCCCCATTAATCTCCCTTTTTCCCCCCGGACGTAGTTCCTTAAATGTTTTTTCATACAGCTTGCATTCCAAGTCTACATCATTGTCAATTGCCACTGCAGCCTCCGCGGATTCTTGACATCTTTCTTTCCAGGTGGTTCCAAAAATGTGACAACAGTACTCCAGCTGAGGCCTAACCAGTATACATTTTTTCTTTGCATCCAAATTATTTATAAAATGTTAAATAGCACCAAACCCAGGGCTGACCCTTATGGAATTCCATCTGAGATTTCCTGCCATTCTGAAATGAGTCCATTTATAGTTCTCCTTTGCTTTCAATCAATTATATATGCACTGGTTCTATCAAGCCTCCAGCTTCAGATTACGTACAGGGATAGTGCAGTGGGCTCTGGGCCATCCAGTACACTATATGTTTTTATGGTAACTGTTATTTCAAAATATAAACCCGAGGGGTCTCAGACCAAGTCTTCCTCTATTGTTCACAGTTCCAAGTTTGCCACTACTGCTTAACAAATACACCTTTAGAGTAACAGAAAAAGAGAGATTATTGGGGAAAGGGTTTCTGTCAAGGGACAATTAGCATGTAGAACAGTCTGCCCCGTGTTGTAGTGGGAACTGAAAGCATATATTACAGTACCCAGAAACAAACACCTAAGAAACAGTATTTCAGCCTGATACTTACTGAACCCAAAGCTCTTGCCAAGATAGCAGTCTAATTATTCTGCTTGTTTGTATTTTGTTTAGTACTTAGAATAAAGGATATGCAGGTAAGATAGAGGCAAAGGGGTAACAATTGACTAATTGCATGAATTCATTCATAGACTGTAAGGGAGCATAGTGGCTATCTGTGTAACATACAGCATTATGCCTAATCATACCTGTTAACGAATACGTTCTGCAAACAGTTGTGCCAGCCTGGTGAATAGTATTTTAAATCATGGAATGTGAGTTGCATAAATGGACATTGTATAATGTGGCTAATGAATAGCCAGGGGCTAGACCAGCTGTTTCCCCCTAGGGACTTGTAAGTGGGGTACTTCAGTCACTGGAGGCTCTTAGTTGTGGAGGGCCATGTCCTGCCCCTTATGCAGAAAGATAAGGGTATGTAACTGTACGTAGAACTGATTGAGAGCTGCCCCGCAGGGACTGAGCCACAGTTCAGTGTTAACTGCAGGCAGTTTTTCACTGCTGCTTTCCCTCAAACTCAGCCACAAATAACAGGGTTTCTGGACCTGGTGGGGCATCAAGAATGAGAGAAAACATTTCTGAGCCTGCAGGTTTGAGCATGTGAGTGAAGATGTTCTGAGTTTGTGGGAGAGTGGGGCCTGGAAGAGAGAATCAAATCTCAGGTATGAAGAGGTCAGGAAGGAAAAGTAGAGACTCTCAGCCTAGAGCATAGCTGTGGGTAAGGGAGAGGTAGTTCGGAGAGGTTCTAAAAGTTGAACTCAAGACAGAAATCAACCTTCTGTATCACTGAATCCAGGCCCCTGCTGTGGCTGGCTACCACATCTTATGTTCCCTTTCATAAAGTGACTGCACTCCATTAAAACTAGTTATGTTTTTTTCCCCATTACTCCAACTAGAAGGCTGTCCCATGAAGCTCTCTCCTCTACGTTGAATCCTAAATGTTTCTGTAGCCACTTTAAGAGATGTTTGCTGTGAGGTGAACCCTGTTCTTAAATTTAAATGGTTTTTTTACCCCTTGGTGTTTAACCCGCCAATGGAGGGGTTAGCAACATATGACGAGATAGGACCCACAGAGCCACTGGATCTGTCTCAGAGCTGGAGGGCTTTGCCTGTGCCCAGATTAGAGCCAGGCAGTGAGGAGCTGTGCGCCAGAACTGGGCACCTTCTAGCTGCACTCACGCTGCTGCTGCTGCTGCTTCTCCCCCTCCCAGCTCTAGTTCGACACTGGCCCTGGGGTATTGGCAGCACATCAGCAGCAGGTGCTGCCCCCGCTGCTGCTGCTTCCTGCCTTCCACACACCCCCATGGGCACAGTTAGCCTGTGGAGAGCTGTCCTGGGCTCAGGTAGCTAAAAACTGTTGGCACTGCTGTTGGTTCTCTTCCTCCCACAAAGCTACAGCACAGGTGCAGCTTCCACCTGGTGGAAAGCTATGCTGGGGTCTGGCAGCTTCCAGCTTCGCCTGCATTGCAGCCTAAGGTGAGGCAGGGGAGAAGGAGAGTAAGGAGGAGCAGCAACAGGGATGCAGTTTACAAATACGTGTTTCCAGTACTGTTCCCCATGGGCTGAAAGCTGCTTCCGTGCCATAGCCAAGGAGCAGAGGACTGCAAAAAGAGGCAGTGGAGTGGGCATAGCTCCCAATGGCTTGGTCCCAGTATGGGTGCATAGATGGTCCCCCTGCAACTGAATGTGCTGCAAAAGCCACCTGCCCTGTGGTGCACGGAGCCAAGTTGTTTCAGCCTACAGCTTGAAAAGGTTGCTGGGCCCTGCCCTGGTGCAATCATATTTTTCTTCAACTTTAATTTTACTAAATTAAATGAGCTAAATGACCTAAGTACTCTTTTAGTCTCCTCTTCCTTCTGTTCCTCTCTGCACCAGTTCCAGTTTGAATTCATCTTTCAAGAACTTGAGTGATAGATCTTCCATCACCCATTGACTCCTATTTACATTGTCACTGACTGGCTTTCCTGTATGCATACCAGCTTCTGGCTTCTTTACTATCCATTCCATACAGGAAGAGCACACACCAGCTGCAGATGCTTCCTTAACCTGATGAAGGGTGTTTGTGCCTGAAACCTTGCAAAGAAGAATTTTTTTCCACCTGTTTGAGTTGGTTTAATAAAAGGCACCAGATTTACCCAAAGAACCTTATCTGTGTATGTCCTTAGACCAACACGGCTACAACCTATACCCCTAGACCTTGCATGTGATTTCTAATGAGGTGCCATTAGTATTTGTTCAACTGAAAATACCTTGCCTGATACATCGTAGGATTACACTTGCCCTTTTTTCAGCTTTGTCATGTGGGTGCATCGCCATCTTGATATCAACTAATATCCTCAGGGCATTCGTCTTTTCCATCATTTCCAAATGATGAGCTCCCAGTATATAATCAAAATTCTTGTGTTAGTCTGTTAATAGAAGGTATTGACCTTGGAAGAATTACATTATACCCTTTTTATATTCCTCCAGTTGTCAAGGTCATCTGGTTATTCTTGTAAAATATTCCAGTCCTTCTCTCTTTTGCTAATACCTTTCAACTTTGACATAGGCAAATGTTGAAGTACACTCCTACTTCTTGTCCCAAGGCCATTAGCTAAAGTATGAAATAACATCAATCCCAAGACTGATTCTCAAGGATCCTCATTTATGACCTTCCTGCAGCACAATAGTTCCACTTCTACCACAGATTATCATTTCCCTTTTATGCAGTTCCTTATCCTCCTTACAATCTTTTTACTAAGCCTCATTTCTCCAGCTAATAGTTTTCCATCCTATCAGAATAAGCCTTTTCAAGTTTTCATGACCATCTTTTAGAGAGTCTTGGAATCTACCTTGATTTTTCAAAGTAAAAGCAGCAAACTCTCTCCATTCTGGAGCACTGTAGTAGGAGCCTCATGAAGGTGAAATTCAACATCACTGTTTTCTTTTCCTTCTTGGGTTCCAGAGCTTTGCACTCAGTCACATTCAGATCTGTCATTCTAGGAGAATTTATTATTGATAATCTCTCTTGGTCAATCATTACACTTTTGTAATGCAAAGTGACACTTACTAGCAGTGGCTGAAGATTTTAAGTACAATAAGCTAAGCAGAACATCGTAGCTAGTCTCATCTGCAGGTATATGTTTCTCTAGGTTATGTCAAATTAGTTTCAGCAAGCACTATAGTTGATTTTGTGAAGGCTTCAGTGATGAAAGCATATAAACCTGAGGACAGAATTGAGCACCTAGACTGCTAGAGACAGAGATGCATTGAGTATTTTCCCTACAACATTAGGGTTTTTTGTCTGAAAAAAGAAAATGGCCACAAATTACAATTTATTTTTATTTAGAATTATATATTCTAGATTTTTGCTATGATTCAGAAAGATGACCAAAAATGCTTCTGCATCCATCTGTTCCACAGCTTCTGTCTGTGTGAGGCAGATATATTTGATGGAAGGAGACATCATTTTCATTTGCTGTATGTTCAGTATTAAGAATTGGCTCCGTTACCTTGTAGAACTGCTAAACATAGCAGTAGGATACATACAGATGCACACATGCACGCAAGAACACGTATGCACACAAAATATCAGGACAAGTAGTCAGGAGACTTACTGAATCAAACACATTCAGACATCATGCCACGTGCTAGAATGCAACTTTTTACTGATGTATAAGATACTCTACATTATACTAAGTTACATTCCAGAAAAAGACCTAAAAGAAAGAACTTATGCAGTCTTTAGCACCACTGGGGCCTGACTATAGCCCCAAAAACTAGTAACAAAAATGATGAATAATAATGATGATTTTACTAGTTTAATATTCTGTTTGTTGCTTTTCTTCTTACACTCCTTTTCTGGCACCTGCATATAAAAATGATACCTGGTTAGACTCCTTGACCCAACTCACAGGGCCAACTCAAAAGTGATGTATAAGTTGGGGATATTAACAATATATTGATTTATTGTGTGAATCCAAGTTAGCCTGTACAGTACATGTTGCCGTAACATGCAGATTGAGGGTGCCATAAAATGGTGTAACTTATATCAACTTAAACTCCCTTCAGACTGAAATTCAGTTTGAAGTTTGTGGACCTTTGTGGACTTAGGCAAGTTACTTAAGCTTTCTGTCTCAGGGTCCCTTCCACTAGTGTGAAGATACTATTAACAAAACCTCCTGGCATGCTGTGAAGGTTAATTGGTGTTTGTAAGGTGATGTGAAGAGGAAAAGAGATATATGTAAGTGCTTGGTTGTTTTTTTGAACAAACAATATCTTGTCAGGCTGCAGCTGATTTGGATAATTTTTATAGTACTCTCCCTACATTTGTAGAGTACACCATAAATCAATGATGTTCCTAATGGCAATCCTGTTTGTCTTTTTTCCCTTCTAGTTAAAAATCAACGGTGCCACTCTTGCGTTCTCCATACTCAATGCACCTGGTTGGTTACCATCTGGGCCATCCTGTTCTCCTCTTCATGCATGTTTCTGAGTGCATGAAGTTGTGAAGGTTCTACATGTAACACATTTTGCAATGCATCATTTGGTTGTATATTCCATCTGTCCATTGTTAACTCTTCAATGAAGGAAATGTTTCATGCAAATTGAAATGACAAAGAAAAAACAAACATTCACAGTACAGTAGTAGGTTCAGCAATGTTTGTCATTTTTATCTATGTATGCCAAGTTTTGACAAACATCTTTAAAATTACAATGTTTGCAAAAAGCATATCCCCCCCCCCCCCACACACACACTTTAAGAACTTTTTTTTGCTCCGCTCCCTCCCCCTCTCCCTTCCCCCTATGGGATTTGCATTGGTTATAGTAGAAAAAGATGTAATTTCCACTGACAGCTCTATTACTGTAAAACAGTTTTATTGCAATATTTAGCTGGACAAAATCACTGGTGAATGTGGAAGGAGAAATATGTTGGCGTTATACCAGTTGAAGCCATCTTAGTTATTACTCAACTGTGTAAACTGGAAAAATTGCATCATTTGCTGGCTTGACCACTTTTGAATTAATTTTTACTGTTCTGGCTAGTCAGCTTCATTTTTTTCTTGAATCTTTACCTTTGCTTTCTTGCTATGCTAACTGAAAATTTATACCAGGTGAATGAAGAGCTAAATTAAAATTTGTGGGAAACTGAGCAGTGAATGGGAAATAGTTTTTGATGATTAAAAGGGTAAAATAAAATAGATTTTTATCACTTTTAGGGTGTACAGTAAATTAAGGAGGCTTTAGAGAATTTTTTATTTTGTTTATGCTGTAGTCCAGATGTGTGGTTAATATACTCTACAAATATTAGGCTTTAACAGCTTAGTATAAAGAGTTTGTTTACTTGATTATAGCTGCTTCTTCTCTGGAAGGCTATTAAGAATACACCAATTTTTAATACTGTAACACTTTACCACAGTAGGATTTTTTTGTGGGGGGTGGTTGCATTTGTTCTTGGCTTATTAAATTGTTGCTTATTGAGGAATATTAGGGGCAGCAACTACTGCAGCATTACTAAGAGTTTAATTTCTATCCTTCTGCTGCAAACACCTGTACAGTAAGCAGGGAACGCTCTCAATATCCATTTAGAACAGTTATTTTGTGACCTGGACTATCTTGCTTCTCTCGCATACCTATGAAAATACATATATTGCGGCAAGTATTTAGATTTCTTTCCCCCTCATTTTTAATAGAATAAATACAGGGATTGTCCAGTTTCTTTTTGGTTCTTCATTGTTTTATTACCAATGGGGCTAACTGTTTTTTGCAGTGCTGTATAGTGCATGATATCTCAATCAATGTTCTTTTTAGCAATTACAATGTGCTACTCAGCAGCCTGATGTTTTTAAAATGGGAAAGCTTCCTAATTTGTATAATTTCACTTTTCTGTGTTGATTCCTAATCAAAAGCAGTTCTTAAACACTTTGATGTTGTTACTAGTGGATGTACGGTAAATGGATTTAAGCTTCTCTGGTAATTATTACCTGATTTAAAACAATATATATTTAAAATAAGCATCTACAGTAAATGTATTGAGCCATATTAACCTGCCAATGGGATCTGTGAAAAAGTCATGGCCTCACTTTTATTTCTTATTAATTTCTTTCCTTTTTTTTGTGAAGCGGCTATAAGTGGCATAAATGTATTTAAAATTATCAAATTAGGTGTAGGGTGTTTTTTTATACTTCTACCATAGCATGTGGTGTTGATGTATTACTGTAGATCAAGTTTGTCTTCCACACCAAGATGTGAGGAAATTGTGACTCGTTCTCTCCACCACAACTGAATTCTACACTTACCTTCTGTCATTTTGGAACACTGCAGTTTACCATGAGACACAGTGTACATAGTTCTTGCCATAATGGTAAATGACTGATATATTTAAGAATTAATAAATTTGTGATTTCTGCTGACATTGTGCTTGTGTTTTCCTTTCACAGTAAGTTGGATACTGCAAAGCCCTGGAAAAAAAAATCACAGGAAAATATAAAGTTTCTATTTCTGGCTATGAATTGAATTGATACAAGCTAAAGTACTTTTACACATCAAAATTGGGGAATACAGATAATGGCTTTTCTAATCTGTCTAATTTTGCACAATTTTTCTTCCTCGGGCTTTTAATCTACTACCTTTGTATTACACCGTTTTGACAGGTTTTGTACATACTTTTTCTTTTATGGGAATTCACTTAGAAATATTTTAGAAAGTTTGAACCCCAAATCTTTATTGGTTAGTTTTCCTGTTCCTCACCATGTAAAAGTCTAGAGGCTACTCTAATCATGATTACCATGAGTCTCACACTGAAGACCATAAAGAAAGATAATCGCATTTAAATGCTAAACATTACTTTAGGCAGACAAGGTTCTTTGGGTAAATCCAATATCTTTTATTAGTTGCACTAATAAAAGATATTGGATTTACCCAAAGAACCTTGTCTGCCTATGTCATTAGACCAAGACAGCAACAACCTATACCCCTGAAACACATTACTTATGAGCTTCTACACATGTTATTTTGCTTTTTTAAGTTCTTGTATGTCAGGACCACAGATGATCCCTTAGAGCATTTCTATCCTTGATGGGCCATGAAATATGCGACCAGGTCCACCACAGCATCATTCTGATTTTATGTCAAGAGTAGCATAATCGTTGTGGGTGCATCTACACGTTTATTAATGTGTTTTTGCTATTGCGCATTAAATGTAGTACCTCCCATTGTGAAGTACTAGAAAAATGTGCATTAGCAAAAGCACACCAGTTCTTTGTGATGCTTTAATGTGCATTAAAATAGGCTAATGTGCATTAAAGCACATGTGTAGACACACCCTATGTGAACAGCATAAATCATGGATCGGACCCATAGTACTGGGGTCTGGTTCAGGTTTTAACCTGACAATTGTGCAGAATTGATTACTACTTGTGCACGGTCTCAAATGGTTCTTAGGAAAAATTCTGTGCTAAAGGGGAAAAGGAAATATTTTTGAGGCAGTTTCTTTATATGTAACAATGGATATCAAAAGGTGTTCTTCAGCTTGGATGTTACATTGAGTGCCAAAGGACTTAAATGATTTCACTTTATCAGAAGGTCCTACATTTTGTCACGTATCACTATGTGCTTAAGCATATATTTACTCATATTTTCCATCCAACACTCTTCCAAAAATAAGTTTGAGTCCTAGCTAAGCCATATCACTGTAAACCTTTGAAAACTGTGTATTTACAATGGGTCAAGAGAGATAAAAACACAGGGCAGAATATAAAATAAATTGACCAGAAAAGAATAAACGTGCCAAGAAGCTGGTTAAGAATATTTGGATTATTATCTTTTTAAGTATCGCATTGGATTTCTATTAATAGTATTGTATAAGAAATAGTTTAACATGCTGCCACCTGGTGGATTTTTTTATAGTTCTATGTTTTTCTTTCCTGAAATGCCTAACCAAAACTGTGTTCTACAGAGGAAGAAAACTACATTAATGCAGTCTCTTTTTACTTTGAGCAAGAGACAGAGTGTTATACAAGTGGGAAATATCTGTTTTCTAATTGTATCTCAGAATATATATACAGACTTAGAGGACTTACTTGTACAAGCTGTACTGAATAAAACAACTGTTTTCTCTGTAATTGTGCATAGTCTACAACATTCTTTATTCCAAAAATGTATCCCTTTACTGTTTCCTCAAGTGCCATAATTCCCTTAGAAATGTAGTCTTTACTGGAAATGTCCGAAAGTTCAGTAAACCTAGTCATTTTACACCTCAGAGGTGTTTTAGTTAGCTGCACCCCAAAGTCATTTAAGGTGCATTACGTGGCCAAATGTGCTACAGCTGCTGGAATTAATGCACAATACTCCATTGACGCATGCAGACACCAACACCATTAAAACAGTGCAAAAGCATTTAACCTGCTTTAAAGTGTCGTGCATACATGCCCTTCGTTTCGTCTACACACTCCCCATAGATACCTTCTGGCCAATGTATAGCCCTCATCAGGAACAAAGAGAGATCACTCCCTGTTTCTTCCATTCCTTTCCCACTAACGTCATCTCCTTTCCTGTACACCCACAAACTGCCTGTCTAGGAAGACAGCTTACAAAGGCATGCCAAGGCAAGTCAGGAAGCTATGGCATGAGATCCACAAACAAGAGAACCACCAAGGTCCCCCCAGATATAGGCACCATAATGTTCTTACAAAAGTTTCTGTACCCTTGGACAAGCAAAGACCCCTGTGGATGTGCCCCAGGCAGCTCCATGAGGAGGACACAGATGGAGCTAAGCAATTTGGGAAAAAGATCCAGGCTAGGATGCACACTCCCAAATATTCAGGAGACAGCACACACTTGTTTAAAAAATCCTAGGCTTTCCCAAACACTTCATCCTTCCCAGCTCCTCCTGCTCTTTGAGCAGCACCAGATTGCTGGACAACACAAATAATCAAGGGATTATAGTGACAAGCAGCCAGCATGACAGTAACTGAGGCAGGTGCCCAAACTTGTACCAAACAGTTGCATATAGATATCTACTTTCACTTGCAATCTAGAGCTCTGAAGATGGCCCTGAACGTAGGTGCCTCTGCAGCAGCAAAGCCCAGAACATGGAATGGGAAGTGAGTAATACACATCCCCTGAGGTAGAAGGCACCAGCTTTGAACACTATGTAAAACCATTACCATGGTTATGATTCAACCTGGGTCCTAACAGCACAGCACATCGTGGGTGTATCTACATGTGCATTTACACTGGTTTAAATTAACTGCACAGTAAGTTACTGCACCATAAGTGGGAGTAGGCTGGCATCTATATGTACAGGTGTTAAAAAGCATTAACACTGTGTGTGGACTGACTTGGGACTAAAGTTAGTCCCAAGTCAGTCCACACACACAGTGTTACTGCACAGTAACATGTCTAGATGGGCATTACTACACAGTAACTAATTGGGCACAAATTTGATAGCTGCGTGGTAACAAATTTACACTCAAGTTGACATAAGTTGCCATATTTAATGCACAGTACAGGCATGCATGTGTAGACACACACCCGTACTGCACAGTAATTTTGGTTACTGTGCAGTAAATGCACATGTCTAGATGTGCCCACAGGGTCCAAGAGAGAGGAATCAGCTGGAGGGCCTCCACCGGAATGGGCTGGAGGCCACTTAAACCAGTGTCCAGTAAGGATGAAATGAATGCCACTGAGTTGGAACGGCCCTGAGTGGGAACTCAAGGACTGGTCAGTGTTTTGTGAGGAAAGAGAGGGAAAGAATAGAGAAGACTGACTTTGAGCAACTGCCTCAAGTCCGTACCATCTTGCCCTACTCCCCTTGGCTAAGAAAACTAGCAGAGGTGCAAGAGAATCTGTTCATCCTCACACAAGAAAGGACCCAGAATGCCATACATTATGCTCACTCTGGTTCTAGCAGAGATTGCATTCAGTTTATGGTCCTCATATTCATCTCAGGACATGAAGAGTTTACCTTTCATGACTCCAGTAGCTTGGGCCCTTTTAAAAATGTAAAATCTGCAGCCCTAAGGCATCACAAAGGCAGAATCACCTCTTAAAAAGGGGTGTGATTACTCCATCATGCAGTGCTTTCATATTCAAAGCACTTGCCAAGCCCTTGGGCTGGATCCAGCATGAAAA
This sequence comes from Crocodylus porosus, assembly GCF_001723895.1. Lineage (NCBI taxonomy): Eukaryota > Metazoa > Chordata > Crocodylia > Crocodylidae > Crocodylus > Crocodylus porosus. The sequence continues at coordinate 16,729,045 of NW_017728912.1, forward strand.
GGGGTTGAATCCAGTCAGGGAAGGTTGCACCAGATGAGAATCAGACAGAAACCAGTTGCACCAACCCTCCTGCCAGCTCAGCACACCTCTCCTGCTCTTCTCTGGTGCCTTTTCTTACCTGGCTTCAGAGATGTCCCTGATCTGCAACAAGGGACGCTTGAGCCCTCTGGGGCGGGAGGGGCAGAGATTTGCAGCCTGCAGCAGGGGGCTGGGTTGCAACCACTGACCTGTGAGATCAAGAGGGGAGTTGCCAATCCCAACCCTGAGCCATTATATAATATAACACAACATTTTCCAAAGTTTCTGGATCTAAATCCAATATAGGTATAAGTAGCACTTTAGATATAAGTAGCACTTCTAGTCAGATCCTGATAACGTCACACAGATGGGACTGACACTAGCCTGTGATAATAAGAGATGCCAATCAGGGGAGTTACACACCAGGTGGAGCTTATGCCTATTCTGATCCTTTCTTGAAAGGGGGCACCACAGCTCAGATTTTGGAGAGGCAACAGCTTATGCCCTACTCCTTATGTGCATTTTTGGGAGCTTATGTAATGTCTGGAGGCATTTATTTAACAACTAACATAAGTAACAAAGTTAAAACAGTACAAATTATGCCATGTTAAAAAAAAATACTCTACTTAACAGAAGGAAGGAGAGGCTACGTCACTGCACAAAATAGCCTCACTAGCCTTCCCTGCCTGTGCTTCATCCACTCAGACCATTTTTTATTTATTTTTTTGAGTTTCACAGGCATACCCTGCAAGTTATCTATGCAGGAAGAACACATGCACCCCATACAATTTAGCTATAAAATAAATCTCATGGGTAGCACTAAAGCTAGCCATTCACAGGCTCTGACATTACCCTTAATTTCCAGGCACTAAAAATCACCTGACAAACCTATCCTAACTGTTGTGCACTAGCACATATGCACACTCTATAAATACATACACACACACACACACACACACACACACACACACACACACACATACATATATATATGAACATCATTCAATTGGATTTTGGAATATAAATAAGATATTGGGACACCATTCAATAATTATGATACAATGCAGTAGATTTACTTGGTGAAGATCACTTAAGTTGTTGACATAAAGGAGCCTATGACATTGTCCAGAGTGACAATAAACAGCAATTTTTTGGCATTATTATGAATGAAAGTCAGCCATTGATGAGGAATGTTGTGGTAACACACAGAGTACAGTATACATAGTAGTGATATTATCCAGGTTTAACTATAATGAATTCCTGCAGTTATTGATTATACTTAGTATGGGGAAATATGGTCGTATCTCAGATACCACAATGTGGGAAATGTGGGTAAATGGTGGCCCCTATAAATTGTATGTGACCATTTACTGCAGGAAAACATTAGCAATAAGCTTAGCATCAATAGTTATTCATCCTCATAAAACCCCTCTAAAAACAGTCCATTAAGAATCACTATCTTTTTACGCAGGGGGTGAATGAAGAGAGCTGTACTTACACATAGGGCTTTTACATTTCAGCATGCAAACATTGCACTTTGGATCTTTTTTTTTGTTTGTCATTGTACTTAAAAATATATTCTTCGCATTTGTTGTGAAGACACTTTAGCAATCAAACTTATTCTGAAAGAAATAACTTGTCTTTAAAACAAATTCTCCTTTCAAACTAAAAATGTGACTGAGACAGTTAAAGACCAATAACCAGATCCAAAAAATGACCTTGTAACCTAGTAGTTAGGGTGCTTATTGGCAGAGCAGAGAGACCTGGGTTCTGGTTCCTGCTCCCAAGATTTCTCGTATCATTTATCAGTGATTTTCTTGGACAGTCTGGGCCAGAATCTAGGTTCTGCACCTTCAAGGTGAGTTCCTTAATCAATAGGCAACAGTCATTTTGTCTCTGACTCCATCTCAGTTGCTTTTCTACACAATAAAACAGCTTCAACAGGTGGGTTGGAGAGTGTCCTTCACTCATCTCACAACATACATTAGTCTGGTAATTGAGTCTCCCATCTGGGATGTGGGTTTAAATTCCCTTAACGAGAAAAGGGACTTAAACTACAGTCTCACACATCATGGGCAAGTACTTTAAGCTTTAGGCTGCTACATACAGGTAGGACACTATCCCCACCAATGTTTTAAAAGACAGTGATTGCTACAACTTCATTTTGTAACAACTCAGTCCTTTTAGTAAGTATTGTGTGTTATCTAATAACATAAAGGGTAGGTAGCAATCTAAATTGCACCATCCTACACTGCAGTTCAGTATTTGAGTCCTTGTTTGGATTTGGTCTATTGACTGATCTTACTAAGTAGTTCCCTAGTAATTTATAATGATCTCCACACCAATGAGCTGAATAGAAGCTTAAGAAACTCATCATCCTCTAAGATTAACTATCTGTAGAGCTTGTAAGAGTCAGAAGGCTACCTTACAGATCTGCCTCTCTTAAGGGATGGTATATTAACAGTTGAAAAATACTGTTTGGAAGAATATAATTTGCTCTCTACCCTCTGCAGTCTTCCTGCAGAAGTGAGCTGACCTCACTTCTCACTTAACTTAGTACTGAAGACAGGAGGAAGAGAAAACTTACAGTGGTATACAAGTAAGAGAAAAGACACTGAGGATGCGACTACACGAGACACTAAATGTGCAGTAGACTAATTCTACTGCTCATTAGCACATCACAGCAAAAGTAGTGTTATTGCACTAATGTGCAGTAAAATTAGTCTGCCATGCATTAGCGTTATTAAAAAGGTGTGTGCAAGCACTACTGCACAGTAGCGCTGGTTACTACACATTCAGTTAGTACCTGTCGTTACAGCTACTAAACTTAATGTGCAGTAACTATGGCACATCAATGTGCGTGTAGACATGCCCTGAATCACCTTAAAGCTGCATGAGAGAAATATCAGTGCCTGTGAACTCTGCAAAATCCAGAAAGCAGTAGAGTCAGCTCACTATCTTGCCTTCTTTCCCCAGTTCAATTTGGGACATCTTAATTTAACCAAGAGAAAAAAATATGCAATCAGGTTAGTCAAACGATGGGTTCCAAGGGAGAGGGGAGAGAGATGACACCTTAATATGTCAGCTCTGAACAGATGTTAAAATATGTGTTTTTCCAGATACCTATTCTAAAAACATGGTGGGAAGGAGGAACAGAGCAAAAGGGAAAAGGGAAGCGAGAGAGAGAAAGAGAAGAGAAGTTAACTTAGGTTTGTAACTAATAATAGGAAGCCTAAGCCCAAAAGAAGACAAAATGTCAAAACTCTCTTCAAATGAAACAACAGTTTATGTTGCTCCCAAGATTTCTCTAATATCTCAGTTTATCCACAAATCATCCACAGAGGCAAATTTATCCACAAATCATCTACACAGATGGGAGTGTATGTGTCTGAATCACAAGCAAGTCTTATAAAATGTAGGGCACAGTATGCTGTATGTTTGTTTGACGCTTTGCTTATGCCTCATCATATTATCAGACTGTATAGAATTGATGCAGTTTTTCTGTAGCTGCTCCCTGTAGTCTGTGAAACTGGGGAAAAAAATGTTTCATTTCCATCTCTAATGATTTAAAACAAACCTGCCAGAACTGTTAACATTTTGATCCAGAACCAAGTCAATCAAAGTAGGCCATTAAGCAGGAATTAGATTAGCACCACTCTATCAGCCAGGAAGCCATTTGGATTCAGTAGCTGCCTCCATTTTGTCCTGCAAAAATACCTAGGCATATTAGCATAGGTGTAGGCTCAGAACGCTACCTTATCCAAAATGCTTAACCAGTCCAGGAAGCAAGCAAGAGTGTGCATGACTCTAGCCCAGGGAAGAGGGAACTCCCTTGGGAGGTGGGAGTCCTGGGTATGTAGTATTGTGCTCTCTGTTCTGGAGCCAGTGATGATGGAGGCACCTAATATACAGCCCTAAATCAGATGGCTAAGCTGCAAGGGGTGGAAGTTCAAAGCACCAATTAGCTAAGCATTTTCTATTGGCTGGCTTTAGGTGCTCCCTGCTCCCAGGACTTCCCTTGTGCACTGGATTCCATTGGGAAGTGCCTGCGTCTCCCCATTCTGTGCACTGGGGTCCTGAACACCTAGCCCTAATCTGCATCATCTTCCTGGGGCAAAGTACTGAAATTTTACATATCGCGATGCCTACATGGAGGTACCAACAAGATCACTGTGGAGGTGCCTGATTAAGTACAGTCTCTTTATTGAGCAATAGCTAACTTCATTTGGCTTTGATCAAATCCCAATAATGTAAAACAATAGAGTCTCTGCAAAATAGAAAGTCATCAACAAAATTAATTTGAAAATTGTTTGCAAAGGAGAATATGCATTGACTGTTGTGATTCCAGTTTCCTCTGGGTGCACAGTGATCCAGGTGAAGAATGAACCTTTCATTATTTGCCACACTAGTAGTTGCCTGAACAGATCAGTATAGGAAATCTCTCCAATTGATGCATCCTTATTGTAATCTTACTAAGCCATGTAAGTAGTAGTTTGAATAGAGCTTTACACTGACTTTAATGTTGCTGTCACTGGCAGGAAATGTTGCTAGTCTTCAGGATCCTGGCCAAAGTAATGAGAATGGGTAGCCTGGGAAGAGGAAAGCTGGAAATACATAGGACTATTATTAGGTGTATACAGTTAGGTGTGTATTAAGCATATACAGTTAATGATACCTCAACATTTTTAACCAGCAGGCTAGAAAGGTGGCAAAACAAAGCAGAAAACCCTGTGCTCATACGTTTCTATCATTTCTTCATACTGAAACAAATAAGCGCTGATAGCACAAGACAATAAATAACCAATACTGCTTCACTGAACAGAACCTGTGGCCTAAACTGAACTGGTGATAGACTATAAAGATGTGTCCAGGAGAACCTCTACATCTGGGACCAATGAGGTTAAGTTCTAGTATTAACACCCCAGCTGTCAGCCACTTTTTGGAAACTGTGTCTTGTGGTGAGCTGTACCTGAATTTCTGGTGAAGCTGGAGATCAGAGTACCCAAAGCAGGTGCAGAGGAACTCCTGACTCTCCAGTACATAAGCTGCAGCTCACAGCTCAAGCAGGGTATACAATTAAATGTGCGACTAACCAAGATCTTCCTCATAGACTCTGAGCCAGCATAAGATGATACATTGCAATTTGACCATGTTAAGAGCACTGAAAACATTAAGGCTGATTAAGAAATGCTAAGTGCCCCCCAGGCATCTTAAAGTTATGGCATTTCAAACTAGCATTATCCTTGAGCTGTGCTACCTACCTTGAGTTAAGTTAACTTCTGGGTGTTCACCTTAGATAACACCAGAATTTGAGGTCCTCCAGTATCCCAGGAGGCATTGCTCCCAGGTAGACTAGCTATCATCCAGGATTCTATGGTCCTGGACTGACAGCTGGTGACAGCCAGACAACACATGGGTGGGGATGGGGAGGCAGTGAAAAAGGGTGAAGGGGGACAGGTGAGCCAAGGAGAGGGGGACATGGGGGGAAGGGAGGTGTAGGATTGGAGGGAAAGATAGGGAATAGGGTGAAGGGGACTGCTGTACCACTGACCCCCACAAATTGCTCCCTCTACCCCCAGATTACTTCCCTGCCATCCCACTCACCCTCTTCCTCCCCATCTGCCTGTCAACCCCTGGATCACTGCCCTACCTCCCTGATCAGCCCAAGAGTAGCAGAGGTGCTGTTGGGGAATCCCCCTCCCTGCCTGCTTTTGGGATCCCTGCAAACCTGTGAGCCCCCACCAGGCCTTGCAACCTACAGGGATGCAGGGGAGAGGGGGCAGGGATCTGCCAGACAATTGCAGGGCCTAAACGAGACTGGATCTGGGTGCACAGAGGCAGTATGGGCTGTAGATTTCATAGACATTATGGCTGGAAGGGACCTCGGAAGATCATCGCCCAAAGGTCAGGAAGTCAGCTGGGGTCATAGGATCCCAGCAAGATAAGCATCCAATTTACTCTTGAAGGTGTTCAAAGTAGGTGCTTGAACCACCTCTGATGGCAAGCTGTTCCAGACCTTGCGGGCTCAGACAGTAAAGAAATTCTTCCTTACGTCCAGCCTGAAACAGTCTTGCAGTAGTTTATGACCGTTTACGACCTCGTCATCCCTTGGGGAGCTCTGGTGAACAAACGTTCCCTCAGATCCTGGTGGTCACCCCTGATAAATTTATAGGTGGCCATCAGATCACCCCTGAGCCTGCGCTTTTCCAGGCTAAAGAGCCCCATGGCTCTCAGCCTGTCATTGTAAGGTCTGCTTTCCTGACCTCTGATCATGCGCGTGGCTCTTCTCTGGACCCTCTCAAGCTTCTCCACATCCTTTTTGAATTGTGGAACCCAAAAATATGCAATACTCCAGCTGCGGCCTCACCAAGGCTGAGTACAAGGGGAGAAAGACGTCCCAGGAGCCTAGAAGCTAGCCGGGAGGGAAAACCACCTCCACTGCTGCTGTCGCCACTGCTCTTGGACTGCTTGGGGTGGCAGGGCAGTGATCACTGGGGTTGAGGGAACAATTGGGAGGTGGGGGGCAGAGAGACAATTACAGGGTGGATGGAGTGCTCCAAATGGTGCAGAGGGCCCCTTACCTCTCCCCACTCCTAGTCAGCCTATACTGTGGCAGAGAGTGAGCGAGCAGGGCAGGCATAGAGCAGATTTGCAGCCCCTAGACATGCCCCTCCTCACCAGCCCTCTAGCTGCAGGCCTGCACAGTGCACATCAGAGAAGGTATCAACCTTCAACCTTGAATGTATGACTGATCGGTAGCACTAGTTAACACAGACTAGCATTCCTTAGAATTAGCATCTGCTAACTCTAATGAGTCATCTCACCCTCGGACAGAAGTCTTTCCTGCAGCCACTGCTGCCTTAGTTTAAGCTTGGCAACAAATATGAGGGTTTCTGGGCCTGCAGGTGAGTGTCAGGACATCTAGGAAGAGATGGTAAGACACCATAGCCCAGAGATAAAGAACATCCTCTGGGGATGGTAAACCTTATTGTCTGGTAACTCAGCAGTTTTGTAGCAGCTGGAATAGTCAGTCTCTGACTTAGTCCCTTAAATTCTGTTTTAATCCTGTGAAGGCACTTACAAGGCTGATTTCAACCTAACCCTTAAAAAGATCAAGTATGGACTGGCATGCAATTAACAAAACTAAGGTGAAGTGATTTAAAGATGAATGAGAAGTATTTAATGGAAGGAATAAAGGATTTTACCAAAGACTTAAATGCTAAACTGTGCCCCTAGCAATTTCTGTCTAAAAAAAATCAATGAGCTAATAAGGATTAGCTAAATAACACCTGCTATAAAAGTCAAAGGGAGAAAAAGAGATCACTGGTGCTCTGGGCAGTCCTGAACATTGTTACTCTCAATAGCATATCTTCTAGTTCTTTGCCCAGGCTATTGTAGACAACCCCTCAAACAAGTATTTTAGACAGCCCCTCAAATGACAACCCCGTCTTTTAGAAAATGATTTACAATTAATGTACTAGATCTCATTGTTTGGCAGTTTTCTTGTTGTTCGTTCTCAAATTTTCCCCCTTGGTTTCAGAAGTATTACCTCCTAACAGCTCCTAATACATGAATTTTAGGAACCCTCAGCTGAGCTGCAAGTTGTATCCCTGGAAGGTTAGTTAGTTAGTTAAGACAGGAGAAGGCAGGGCATCCTTCTCTTCGAAGAAATGTAGGAAGTGATGTTCAGAAAATGATCTACCTACCTGCAAGAACAGGCCTCATATCACTGTGCCTGTATGTTACTGCTGCTGCTTCATCATCATCATCACAACTTCACCAAAAAGGATTCTGTATGCAGGCTCCCATTGTGTTAAAAAATCCATCAGAAATAACTGAGGAGCCTAGGGCTTTGGCCAGACTAACCTGGTGCAGCAGTCCTGTCTGTTGTTAACCCAGTAATAACAGCAACTTTTTTTTATTATTATTTTGAAAAAATGTCAAGCGAATTCAAAACCTGTTCTAGAAATAAAGCCCTTCTTTAAAGCAATGTCATCTTCTTGTAATTCAGGCATAGATACCACAGATATGTCTCAGCAAATACTAGAGCACACCTTCTGGATGGGGCTTATTGTGCATGCTGTAGGTCAGGAAGTTCTTGGCAGAACTTGTTATTTCTAGAAAGGCTGAGTCATACAATGTGAAGCTGGCAATAGAAGCAGACTGGTATCAACAACACTTTGCAGCTCCAGGCTGGAATTCCTAGAGGCAAACTTTCCTCTTTCAATCTTTTTTGTTGGAGGAGTTCCACTTTATATGACTGGTTAAATATATATACTCCCAGAAAAAGAACAGATACATCCTGAATGTATAGCCTGCTGTTCAGATGGCAGATCCTACTTAAAGTCACTGTTCTGCTTGACTTGGACCAGGGGGTTGAAACAGGGTTTCCTATGTGCCAGGTGAGAGCCTTAGCCACTGGGTAATAGGTTATTCTGGGGTGAGTGTCTCTTTTCTCACAGAAACATTGAAATATCACATATTTGTTTCATATCACATATTTGTTTCAATTACAGAACAAAAAGGGCAGAAACCTCAATTATTTGTTTATTTACTACAAAACACATTTTTGGTTTCTGGCCAACCATAGATAAAAAATTCCACGGGGGCAGACCTGAATGGAATGGCTTTTGGAATAGGTCACAGGAAACAGAATAAGGGTCTTTGCTTAAATACACAGAATATCCTGCAGTTGGGAAAAACAGAGGTAAGCACAATGTAGAAAGAACAGTCTGATGTTTAAAGACCCCAAAAGGAAAAAATCTGACCACCCTCTCTGCACTGCCTCTATGCTGAGTGGCACCTCTCCTCCCCTCCTGTTCCCCCCTTCCCCTTTCTACTTATGTCTCTTGGTGCAGAAAGACCCACCTGCCATCACCACTGTCCCCAGCTGACCGTGGGGTAGAAGGAGCCCCAGAACTGCTCCTGCCCTGCTACAGCCAGAGCTGCAGGGAGTGGTTGCACAGGGAGCTAGGCACCAGGGATGCAACTACTACAAGCAGATGTGTACCTGCTGGCTCAAACAAACTCTCATGCTTCTGTGTACAAACTTGCTAAGGCCTAATCCCAGCCAGCTAAGTGATCCTCTGCCTAGCAGACCTGAAGTTTGGAACAGCAAACAGAGCAGACACGTTTTTGCCAGGCATGCGCATTTTTTCTGCATGTAGGCTTAGGTATTTTTCATCTCTAAATGAACAAACAGTGAACAAAGCACGTAATGCTGGGATGTCAAAGATATGGCCCACAAAGCCATTTCACCTGGCCTGGGGTGCCCTTCTCCAGGCTAAATAAACTATTTCTTTTAACGTATTTTTAAGTCATCCTTCCTAGACCTTTAATCATTTTGTTGCTTTCCACTGGACTTCTTCTAATGTGCCCATATCATTCTTGAAGTGCAATGCCCAAAACTGGAACAACTGAATAGAGTGGACTTGCAACCCAGTATTCTGTTGGCTTTCTTTTTCTAACAAGAGTGCACCCTTGGCTCATATTCCAGTTGTAATTCACGGTAGAGCCCTAAGTATTAATCTGCAGTGCTACAGCCTAGCTCATCATTCCCCAGTCTGTAGTTGTGCAATTCCACCCTAACTGTAGGCCTTTGGACTTGTCCTTATTAAGTTTCATTAGATTAATTTCAAATAATCTTTTCCAGTTTGTCAGGGTCATTCTGAATCCTCATTTGGCCCATCAGAGTGTCTGCTACTCTGCCCAGCTTGTTGCTATCTGCAAATTTGTTAACTGTACACTCAATCCTATCCTCCAAATCAATACTGAAGTTATTGAACTGTGCCAGATCCAGGACAGACCCCTAGGGAACCCCAATTGATATCTTCTCCCAAGTAGATAATTGATCCAACCAGTTTTGTATTCACCAGACAGTAGTTTCTTCTAGACTGTATTTTCCTTAGCTTGTTAATGAGAATGTCATGGCAGACAGTGTCAAAAGCTTTGCTGAAGTCAAGGTATATCACATCCAAGGCTCTTCTCCATCCACAGAGCTTGCCACCTTATCGGAGAAAGAAATCAGGTTGGTCAGGATGACCAAGAGGTGAATCCATGATTACCTTGTTTTCCTTGAGGACCTAGTCTGTCTATGATATATCTAGATATTGGGGTCAGGCTGACAGTTCAGTTATTCCCCAGATTCTCCCTTGACCCCTTTTTAAAGATGGGCACTATATTTATCCTTTTCCTGTCATCTGGGACCTCACCCAACCTCCTAGAGTTCTCGAACATGATAGGCAATGGCTGTGAAATCACCTCAGCCAATTCTGTCAATACCCTAAGGGGGATCCCATCAGAAGCTGCCAACTTAAAATAAATGTAGCGTCTCTAAGTAATCTTTAACCTGTTATTCCACTCATTTAAGCTGTTTGTATCCTTCCCCATCTTTGCTGCTGCTTATCATCTGGTAGCTGACTTTGCACATGAAGACTGAAATGACAAAGGCCTGAAATATTTCAGCCTTTTCTGCAACATCCATAACTAGATTGCCTTCTGCATTCCACATGAGACTTCTGGTTTCTTTGATTTTCCACTTAATTTTGATATACTTGTAGAATCCCCTTTACTGCCTTGTGTTCTGTTATTTATGGTATTAACAGAAATGTTTTCTGCAAATCAAGGAGGGGCTTCTTATGCTTTCCTTAGTGTGAGTGAGTCCTCACCTAGAGTACTGTGTCTAGTTTTGGGCCCCACACTTCACGAAAGATGTGGACAGATTGGAAAAAGTTCAGCAGAGGGAGAAAAGTTTTTAGAGGCCTGGGAAACATGACTTGTGAGGAAAGGCTAAAAGAACTAGGTTTATTTAGTCTGGAGAAGAGAAAACTGTGGGAGAGATTTGATAAGTCTTCAAACACCTGAAGGTGATTATATAGAGGATGGAGATTTTTTCCTGTGGTTGTAGGGCACAGGATTAGGAGCAATGGCCTCAAGCTACATCAGGGGACATTTAGGTTGGCAATTACAGGAAATTTATGACTATGCGGGTGGTCAAGGTACCTAGAGAAGTTGTAGCATCTGCATCCCTGGACATTTTTAAGGACAAGTTAGACAGACACTTGACTGGATTGGTTTAGTGAGGGGTTATCCTGCCTTAAGCAGGGTGCTAGACTAGACGACCTCATGAAGTCCCTTCCAGGCCTGCTTTCCAATGAACCTATAAAGAAGTGCTGCGCAAATGTTAGTCATGGGCTGCATGTGGCCTTCAAGGGGCTAATTTGTATTCTTTGGGTTCCCACTGGGCCACCACTCTCCTTATTGCAGTGTACCATAGTACAATACAATCCATGGTGCCAGGGAAGCATGCAGCATAGTGTAGCCTGCTCTTCTATCCACTGCAATCTGTAGCTCCTGCTGGCTCAACCTGTGCAGCTTGTGAACCTCAGCTGCTTAGAAGTGGGACAGCTCTGCTATATAGTACCATTTCTGCTGTTGCCTGCACATCCTGTCATAGAAAAAAATTCAGGTTTATCAAGCATAACCTGCTCTTGACAAATCCATGTGGGCTGTTCCTGATCACTTGTTATCCCCTAGGGCTAGGGACAGACATTCAAAAAGCCTGACCCTGAATTGATTAAATCTTTGCAAGTTAGTTTAATCTGGTTAGGCTGAACTGGTTTTAATCTGGACAGACATTCTCTCTGAACTGAGGAAATTCAGGCATATGCCTGCAGTGGCTCAGGCTAGAAGCCAGGAGGCGCTACAGCAGCCCTCCCTTCCCTTCTGCAAGGAGCTGAGCTGAGGGGGGACATGGGTGGGCCTTGGCAGGAATCTCTCATTAAGGAGCTCTGCCTGCATGGTCCCAGGCTTTTCCCAACTGGCTGCTCAAGGGGCGGGAGTGTTGCCAGCCTCCAACCCCCAGCCCCAGACTAGCATGGTGATGCAAGGGGGGGAGGGGGCAGGAGCAGCACATGCATCTGTTGATGATTCAGAACTTTTCAGTCTCCCTTTCTGCTTCCTCATACTGTCTATAGCAAACTGACAGGGAAGCAAGCCAGCTGGAAGGGCTGATAACAGTCTATGTCACCCAATTAGCAAAACAATAGCCTGTCTCCACGTTACTTCAAACTTCTTAAACAGCTTGCTGGCTGACCTGTTGATTAGCTCCAAAATCCACAGTAACTGTGCTGTCTGCCTATTTCAGTGAAATTGGAGAGAGACACACACACAAACACCTCTCAGCATTAGCTAGCATACCACATGCTGGGTACAGTTCCAGCTGTAGCAGAGAGGAGGAAGGGATCTCTGCTTAAGCAGCGAGTGGTGAGAGCAGGGCATGGGGAAGTCAGCAGACCCTGCTGTGCCTGCAAGTCTGTGCTGAGATCCAGCCAAGGAGCAGAGGGGAGGGGCCAGCCCTGCTGTGGAGCAGAGAGCCCTGCCCAGCCCATAGAGCATGCTGGGATGCTGGGAGACTCTGATTTAACCTAAACCAACAAGGGGTCTGGGACAGGCATTGCAAAAACTGATTTGACCCAAATCAGTTAAGTCTGATACTACATTCAATCAGGTTTATCTCAAACTGGTTTCAGCCATTTTCAAATTGGTTTAAGTGCACTGAACATCTGTTCTGTTACAGGTGTAAACCAGTTTCTGATCACTTAAGCTGGTTTATGTGTAATGTCTGTCCATGGCCTACGTGCTTAGAAACGGATTCTTTGCTGATACCCTTCATAATCTTTCTGGGTACTGAGGTCATCTACTTTCAGCTGAGTTATTGGAACTACACAAAGGATAAATCTGACCCAAAATGCTGCATTTTGTATAATGCTCTCATCTTGGTTCAATATATTGCAAATAATATATTTTTTTAGATTCTGTACCATGGCCAAAGCCTGGTGTGATCAGTCTCTGTACTACCTTCAAGGGAACAGGCATAATTTTGAGGCTATTTATTACTGCATCTACTTTTTATTGTTGACAGCAGGACAGATCTATTTTTTAAATCTGTGCACAGCATACATAAATGCATATTTATTTATATCCGTGGAAACACATTAGTTTTTCTTTCACTGCTGCCAGCCAGTCTGTCTCCTTTCTTAGCATTCAGCTGGTTCAGAAGAGTGAAGAATGAGATGTTTCTGCTTTATAACTCAGGAGACTATACAAGATGTTTTAAAACAAAAACTTATTTTTTGTGTATGTGCTGATCTACAACTTCAGGGAAACAATTTTGTTGGTGGTTGGAGGTGTGAAAGAAGTGAGGAAGAAGAGGTAACATGCAAATATATACTCAAAGTGGTTAGATGTTTCATCATCAACTATAATTGTGTAAAACACACCCTCTCAGCACAGAGATGGTACAGCAATAGTACAAGCTTCCATAATGCTCAACCAATGTGTCTCTTCTCAGATCCATACATACTAGTCTGAGGTATGACAAATACTGATGAGCCCCTGAGATCCCCATATGTTAACTGTATGGGCACCATAAACGGCAATCTCAGCTTTAAAGTAAAAGGATTTTCAAAATGGAATACAAGATTACAAATTCTACTGAAAGTTGCATGGGGACTTGTACTCCCAAAGCTCTTGGATGGTTTGGAAATCTCAGCTGTTTCCTTGCTTGCAGTGCCTTAAATGATCTCTAGGATTTAAGTCATTACTGTTTCAATAGGCTCTGAAGGTCCTAAATATAATGCAAACGTATAGACAGACACTTTTTAGTGTGAGGCAGTTAAGAGTAGCGTGCCCCCCCACCTCCCCAAGGATGATATGAGTGACCCTTCCTTAGGTCAGCCTTTTATACAGCCATATGAAAATCTTTGGTTGAACCTGGATACACGGAGTAGGAGGAAATAGCACACCCACAAATGCTAAAGGTCATTGTTAACATTTCAGCCCTCTGAGTGATTTTGTTATTGTAACTTCAACAGCTGCTGCAAAAGGGATTTCATGTTGTGCTCCTTAAATCAAGGCTGTCCAACTGGTGACCCATGGGCCACATTCAACCTGCAAGGGGTCAAGTTGTGGCCCCCAGGTTCCTGCCCCACCCCTGCAATTGCAGCTAGAGCCTCTAGATTCCCCTTCCCTCCTCTGGCTGCCACTCCCTGCCTCCATCCCTGGTGGCGTGTGGGGAGGTAAGGGTGAGTGTGGGGCCATGCACTAAGGCGGTGACACCCATGCAATGCAGCAGTGCAGGGGTGTACATGGTGCAGGGGTGTTGCCTGTATGGGCACACAGTGCAGCAGTGAGAGATAAGTTCCCATGTGGGTACATGGTGCAATGGGGGGATTGGGTGCTGGGGGAAGCATCCATGAAGTGCACAGTCCTGTGGTCTGTGGGTTGCCTTTTGCGGCCTGTGCCGTGTAAAGCCCCCAGGTCCTTAGAAGTTGGACAGCCCTACTTTAAGTAATGTTTCTGGGTACAAATGTGAATGAAATAACCTGCAAGTGAAAATGATGGATGTAAAAGCCCAGGTCCTAGCAGGGTTTGTAACTAATGAATAAAATGAATACTATAACTAGAGGAGGTTAGAAGAGTGCTGAGCATGAATGATGGGAACTGTATGCTAAGTGGTAGATGAAAGTAGCACAGATTTTTTTACACTCCTTTCTGATGTATTCCCAGTTTCAAATTCTGGGCTGTATGCAGTACTCTTTACTTTCCTAAAACATGTATTGAATGTCAATTGAAGTCAAGTCCAACATAATCCAGTTCTGTGCCTGATAGTTATATGGTACAGAATACTCACGCATAAGGGATAAGATCCTCAAATTGTATATGGGATCTGGAGGCCTAGTTACCATTAATCTTTACAGGAATTGAACTGGATCTTTAAATCACTTAGATTTACCAGTATCAACCCACATGTCTATATATGGCCTCAGCAGCACATCAGATTAGGCACTGACACCCCCCGAGTTAATGGTCAGAGTCCAGACAACCTAAGTACTGTCCAGCACCCAAAGAGCTGTATTTCCAAAAACTATGCAGACATCATCCATGACTGCCACCTCAATATAAGAAACTCTTCGTGAGTTTCAGTATCAAGGATCTTAGAGAAAATGTTTGGAGGTTTTCAAAATCCATTTTCTCGGCATATTTTGTGTAACTGGACTGTAACTGCTGCTATTTTCTGTTCAGCTCTGACACTTGGACAATAAAACAAGCTGGCCAGAGAAATTAAGAGCATAACTAGAGGCTTCTAGGCAGCTTTGTGGTGTAATACTAAAGAAGGATATAACTGTGTTGAAAACAGTCACTTGGCACTAATGGCTCATTTGTGTAGACTTATATTTCTACAGTGACTAGCTTCTGGTGAGATGGGGGCAAAGAAAAGAATGACTGCCAACGGCTATCATTAAAAAGCACCATTAAAGAGAGCTATTGGTCTGCAGCTGAGGAGCCACTCAAAGTACTTATGAGAATAGAAATGGCTACAGGAAATTGCTGAGCACCTGAAAAGACAATACATATCTTCCTATAGCTCAGTCTGACTCCTGAAGGTCACATAAACAGAAAAAAAAAACATGCATTGTTCACATAAAGGTATCTGTTTTGCAGAGAAGAAAAGCTTCCTCTAAGTGTAGGTTAAGTGAGTTAGCAAACCTGTATTGTTAAGTGGAACATCAGACCTTGCTTTCCCTGGAGCTATGATTTGCAATTCAGAAAGAAGCCACATGTTTTGTTTTGTTTTTTTGTTACGGTGCACATCTGTTTTAACTGCTGTATGTGATGGCTTCATAAGACAGAGGAACATGGAACAAAGCCCACAGCTAATGCTGTCCAATGGCTTGTACCTTATATACTATTGGAATTCCAACATTCCAGTGGAAAATAAACTTGTAGCTGCACAGACACGTGGCAGTAGAGTGGAGAAATAAAATGCTGAGATGGAACAGGTCAAGTAGTGCTGGTCCCTAATTTTGCTTTTGTGAGTTAAATACCATTTTTTTTGGCTGGGAGAGCCTCAGCAGCAAATTTACAGCTGTGCACATCTGGATGAATGGATCACAAACGTTCTGTCTTGGGTGGGTCAAAGAGCCAAAGTTCAGAGTGAATTATCTGGAGCCACTAAAGATACAGAGAAAAGAATGAGCATATCCTTTAGCACTAATCAGGAAAAGAATCAAACTACCATTTAAATGTAGTTTAGTTTGGGAACCATGTAACAGTGGCACCTGCTTAGCAAAAGATCTGTTCCCTCTGTGTATTGAGTTATTTCATACCGATTTTACTTTTCCCAGCACAGCACTGATGATGAAAGCAGGCTTGAGACTTCTTTTGGTGCACCAGCACAAAACACTTTTAAGTACCAATAAATTACAGCTGGCAAGCCTCCCTGGCAGCAACAGATTAGCAACATCTGCACCTGCAATGAAGAGTCAATGTAATGATAGCAGCTGTTCTTCATTCTCTAGTAAGAGTAGCTGTTCTTCATGCTCTAGTCATAGCTGATGTTGTAGTCACCAATGCTAGAGTCTATTTCTGAACAAGCAAGAAGTATCCCACATAAAGAACACTGCCAAAGGCATGGTGCCTTCCAATAGGCAGGATGAAAATGTGCAGAAATCCACTGAAGGATTTTGGGGCTCCTATTTTCCACGAATCTATAGCTTCAAATAGGACTAGAATGCTTAATATTTTGTAAGATGTCCACGTTCTCCTGCAAGTGAGTTGTTTGCAATGGTGTGGGCAGTATACCAACATCCTTCTATGTACCACTAAAAATACAGCTGCTGCTGAAGTGAAAAATAGCATGTTTACCTCAAGCTTCAATCAGTTTAGGACTGGAAATGAATAATATCAGATCCAGGTGGAACTATGTGAGCAAGGGACCAGTAGGTAAGTACAATATATCCACTGAGCTGGAATTTTGCTAGGAAATTGGCAATTTAATAGCATAGCAATGATTCATTTAGTACGCATATTTAGTTAAAAGTTTAAGTCGGTGTTTCAAACTTTTGATACCCTAGACACACTTCTTGTCTGAATTAAAATTGGTAGCACATTTCACTCTTACAAAGAGGTGTGTGTGTAAGATTTATGAAGCAGTGTATAGGTTTTTGGCCCTGTGGGTCAGCTGAGCAGTTGTGGGTTGGTCTGGATCTGGTCCGTAGACCCAATCCTGAGTGCAGTCCTGGCCCAGCTAGAGCCTGACCCACCTGCATAGGGATGACAGTGCCAGAGCTCAATCCTGCTGTGTGGGGCTTACATAGCTGGAGGCCAATCCAGCACTGGGGATGGCCTGGTCAGGATTCAATCCCGACCTGCAGAGCTTGGAAATTTGGCAGCAGAGGAGTGAGGGCTGTGTTATTTGCCAGCACCACCCCAGCACCAAAATTTCCAGACACATGGGGAGCTCCATAGACCAGATGACCTGGCTCTGCAGGCTTTATCTAGTGCTGATCATTTTTCACAGCATGCTTCAGCCACTATGACAGCACGCTAGTGTGCCAGGACACACCCTATGGGAATCATTGGTTTAAACCATAGATGTGATCTGAAATGATTATCTTTTACCAGTGTGTAGCAAAGAAGCCTGCCTGAGAATATGATATAAGCTTTTTTTTTCTTTTTGTGCTCTGGTTAGAAAGACTTTCATTTAATAACATGCCTTTTAAACCGAGCAACAGAGTCTGTCTGCCAGAAAAGCTTCCTCTTGTGCTCGCTGACATCTGCACTCGATATTCAGTTGGCACAGACACAGCTTTGTGTAAATGATGTGTTTCATTTCTGAGAGCCTTCGAGTATGCATGAGCTGCAGTATGTGAGCAGTTTATTTAAATGTACTGATTTATTGCTGGTGATTTAGAGCTAGCTGCCTTTTCATGACAAATGTGCCACTGGTCATCTTATTCCTTCATGTAAATGCAGTTTGTAAGGATAAAAATCTTTTCTGCATCACTTTTTTGTGAGGTTTTCTTCTGTATGTGTGCCTGTCATGTCTCACTCCTGAGGATCCTTAGTTTCCCACTCCCTAACAGAACACCCGTATTTGTAAGCATTTGGATAATAGGAAGCTTGTGAGATGCTGGTTAGAGTAAGTGTTCACACACCTCAAAAGAGGATACACTGTGGCTCACATTGATTATTACCTGTTGTTTGAAAGTTTCACAGATGGAATGTGAGGCATAAAAGTTGAAATCTGTTTCTTATAATTAGCTAGGCCTTTGCCCAAAGTTTGGCAAACTTATTATGGAAAATCATTTCTCTGATTAATTGATCTTTTTTATTTTTGGTCTATTTATGGACAGATTGAGTTTCATTGAGTTTGATGAATTTTAAAAGAAAACAGGTTGCTGTTCTCATTATATGAATATCTTCTAGCCTCTGAGTTGTTTATGAGCTATTCACTTAACACCGTGCTCTATTAGTGATACATATCTGGGCACCAATGTCTTATGCCAGGGGTTTTCAACCAGGGGTACACATACCCCTAGGAGTACTCCTGCCTTCTCGACTGGCTCCCGGCGGTACAATGACCCAAAAAGGTTGAAAACCCCTGTCCTGTGCTATTATTCTGTCACAGTGACTGACTGGATGGCTCAAGCATTTTCTACACTAGAGAAAGGTAATAGGAGATTTGAAGGCTACTGTATAAATATTTCTGGGAATTAAATTTGCTTTCAGACACAATTGCCCAGAGTTCCTTCTGTGAACAAAATGATCACTCACCTAAACATCCATGAAATGTCTGTGAATAGCATCACGGGAAGTTAATAGGTTTTTCAAGTTACTAACCTAAAGCCAGCTTCCCTTTCCCCGCTTTGTACCTGCTCTGAATATAGTTTGGGCTGAGGACTGGAAAGCAATCCATAAATGATACTGGGAAATCACAGGTAATAATTTTAGGAAACTAGTCAACTCTCCCTTTTTTTAGTGTTATTTTGAGATCTGGAATGGGAGGGGGAAGAAATTACTTGTACTTATTTACAGCAAGTAAATGTTACCACATACCACATACACAACATGGTCACATGTTTCCTTATTTCTGTTATGCCAATAAATGGTTTATTTGACCTGTATTTGTTTGGGGTGTTTATGGATATTCATTGTATGTTAAAATTACTATATAGACATAATCATCACCACAAAAGTTAATATTCACTAATACTTAACCAGTGATAACCCAGTTGGACTGAACACTTTAAGCAGTATAATTTTGAGGAGATGTACAATACCTAAAGCCAACTTCCCTTTCCCCACTTTGTACCTGCTCTGAATATAGTTTGGGCTGAGGACTGGAAAGCAATCCATAAATGATACTGGGAAATCACAGGTAATAATTTTAGGAAACTAGTCAACTCTCCCTTTTTTTAGTGTTATATTGAGATCTGTTTACTCTTTCATTTATAGACTAGTATTTGTATAAGACTTATGTACAGTGGCTTGAAGTACTGCAATCTGGGCCCAAAATTGGGATACATATGCTAAATATCTCTGTCTTGTATCCTGCACATCCTTTCTTCATGGTGAAGTGGAGAAGGGTTAAAAGTATTCAGACTTTAGCAGGTTAATATTTACTATTGTGCAGGCGGGAGGTCTAAAAAATTCACAATTGCTTAATGGTTTCAAGCCTAGGCTATATATGGTTTAGTTTCTGTTTGTTAAGCAGACATTGTGTTTTTAAGTATTCTGTTGTTAAGCAGACTAATTTTAGACAATTACTGTAGTCTACATTTCCAGTAGAAAGATACTGCAAAGGTCTTGGCTTTATCTTTTCAATTAACTTGTATTTCACTCCAGCATAAATGTACATGTAAGAAGGACTGAGTCTTTTCTATGTTCCAGATCTTGCACGTGCATGTGTGTGTATGCCCATGCGTGCATACCCATACATGTGCACATACAACCTTTTCTAAAAAATAAAACCTTCAAAAATTATTTGCTTCAGACCTGAGGCTCCTTAAGAGTTTGGAGAACATCATCCCTGGCTGGAAAGTTAAGTCCTTTTTCCAAGAAAAAGGTGCTTGACCTAGAGTTGGTTCATGCAAATATGGTCACATATGGCCAAAGACATACGGCTTTTCTTTAAATATTAACAATTCAGCAGAGCACAGAAAGATCCTTTCTGCATATAATGAGCTCTTCTGCACTTGTTCTGCATTCTACAGCATGTCTGGTATAGTTCAATCTTTCCAGATCCTTAATTGGGCTTTCCACCAGTGTCATCATTAGACACAGCCCTGAGCTTTCCCCTGAGAGACCTGGATGCTATTTGGTATTCATCACTGCCAGCTGGGTTCCTCACAAAAGGAAATGTTTGAAATTCAGTGTGCTAAGAAGGAACAAGAAAATATTCCAGACACAGGGAAGTTGCTACTGAGCTACCTATTGTGTTGGGATGTTTTCTTTCCCAAGGGCCTTCAGATTTATATACTGATTGGTAAATCAGCCAAACCCTGGGGCCATTTTATGTGGAATTAGCAGCACATCTTTGTGAGTCTTAGGTATTTATGAAGTTGTAGGTCTAAGACCTTAAAGATCCAGTTTTCTTTTCTGTTCTTGTGTGTGGCCTGAACAGGCCCATATTTCACTGTTCTAAAATGTTGTAATTGAACACCACTGCACATCTTAATTACTGATGTGTCGACCTGACAGCAAGGTCCATTGACTTGCTGTTAGAAATACGGTTCTATTAGTGCTGTAATGGAGTAGTTGAGAGGAAGAGATTACACTAATTAATGAATTATCACCACTGGAAGAAAAATGGTATTTCAGTCCTTTAAAAAAAAAATGCACGTCATAGTTGCTGCTTTATAGTGCTGGCAAGAAGGCGTTAAAACTGCTTATGCAGAGTGTTTTACTTTTTGGTCAGCTACCCTGCAATTCAATATGCTGGTTTGGTACTGGAGCATTGTATCGCATAGGTTTCAGTTGTATTAAATGACACTCAATCGCTATTAAACTGTGTGTTTTGAGGACTTTCTAAAGTATCCTCTTTAATTTTAGGAGAAAACTTAGAAGTTGTAGCCTCCTTTCATATAAGAGAAATGAGAGATGAGCAGGATGGAAGACCTAACCTTATAAGAAGGGCCACAGATCATTATTCATAGTAACAAACCCGTTTTTCTATACCTACCTGGACAATTAGCTTGTATACCACAGGGAGCATGCGGGCAAAATACCTTTAAATACCAGCAGAACAAAATGAGTTTCTTAAGCAACTGGAAGTTATACAAAGAGGTGTCTTGTACTGTTCTTGCTCAAATCAAGCTCAGTCTATAGATTCGAAACAAAAAGGCACTGGTAAACTGGTTGTGCAATCTTAAGTGTGAGTATGCAAGGTCAGATATTTGTGGGAACAGATACAGGCCGGTATTATCCAAATCGGTGCCTAAAGGACCAAACCTTCTGGTGCTGTTATGGTTTTGTTACTGTGTGGAAGCAGTAAAGTTACAGAGCTGAAGGGTACGGCTTGTTTGAAGTTGGAATGTGGGAGTGCAAAGGGTAAGTACTGAGAAGGACTACTTGGGACAGGATTACGCTTTAATTATCAAGAACTAATTTACCACTTTTTAGATTGCTTGTACAACTGCTTAACTTTCATAAACAATACAGAACACAACATACACAAACACACAAAACACAAAATTACAAGAAAATTTGCTGCTTCTGTTCCTCTTGATAATAATACTACAAAAAAAGGAATATAAGTACAGCTACAAATTACAACTACTTTCTTGATTTCAGTATTATTTGTATTATTCATATTTTATACTTGCCACACCAGTAGGTGTAGCATACTTTGTTATTCTGTTCTAGTACCGAGTCAGATGAGACATTGCTGGCTTGGTGTTCAAGCTTTCAGGCAAGATAACTTGTTCACTTAAAGTGAGATATTTGTCTTGGGGACTCTGCGCAGTTGATCAGGCTGCAACGCGAACTACTTGCAATTCTTCCTTCGATGTTCTGCAAGTGAGCTCTCCTCCAAATTGAGATCGCTTATGTTTGGCTTATATGGAGTGAGTTGGCGTCATGGCCTCCTCCTACTCTGCCTCGCTAGAAGTCCCATAGTCAGGTGCAGATGCAGCATCTAGCACATCCCCGTTATTACTCCACTGACCCAGTTTTGGGGCATTTTTTCTGGTCCAAGCCAGGACCTCCCAATTGCTCTAAAATAAACTAGTAACCTTGTATGATCAGTACCTAATTGGTGCGTTAAGTTTCATTCTGTTACTTAAGGTTCGTTTTACTAGAAATCACTCTGTTAGGTTTCATTTTTGTCTATTTATATACAGGCCCTTTCAACAATGGCTAATGGGCAACACACTTATACTTATTATGATGATAGGTTCAACAGGTTTTACTTTAAAATCAGCAAGTCAACTGGTATTATCAGGAAAAGATCCATCTCTGCAGTTGAAAACGGCATTCTGGTAATCTGTCAAATGAATTTCATTTGTTGATATGCCAAAACATGAAGATTCCCTTTGAAAATCTCCTTTAGGGATTTTAGGTTAAGCAGTTTGAAAGAAAACCTGTCACATATTGCAAAGGCTTCTTTAGAGTTGCTGTGCTGTGGGTTGCCAAAGTATAGGAGATTCAAATTCCCTTTATATCTCTTTTGGGCTGGGGAGAGGGTTTAGGTGTGAATGCCCTGTATGCACATACTAGCCACGAGTCAAGACTTCAGTCATTTTTTTTCCATTGACACAAGCTAAGAGTTTGGCACCAGAGTGTCATCAAAGACCGATCTAAGGCCAGGTGCTATTCTACCTGTTGGAAATCTAGGGGGAGGTGTGTACAGAAGTGCAATTTTTATTCCATCCTGTTCAAGTCCCTGAAAATCCATTTTCCATCTACTCTTGTAATACACGACCTTCTTACCCTTAAGACTGAGTCCTAAAAAGAAGGCGGAGGAAGACCCATCTACCTTCTTTGTGTTCATAGTTTTTCAGGGACTCAAGAAGGGTAGAATAGATTTGCATTTATTCACTAAGTCTGCATATGTGCCCTAATGGACTAGAACCTGGCCCACAGTGTGTAGGAACTACAGCTCTCCTCTTAATACAGGGGTGAGCAAAATGGCAGAGCCGGGCCACGGCTGGACTCCATTTCCCAGCAGCCTGTGCCTGCATTGCTCTGGGAGGTGTTCATGGAGATTCCAGGAGCGGCGAGGCTGTGACAGTGCGAGGCCAGGGTCTCCATGGAGATTGGCCCAAGCGGTGTGCTGCCAGGGTGCGTGGCTTGGTAAGGAGCTGCTCCAGAGCCCGGGGCCAGGGCTGGGATCTTGCAGCGGTGACAGAGTGGGCCGGAGCCAGAGCAGAGCCGCAATCCACTGCTTGCACACCACTGGGGCAGTAGATTGTGGCCGTGCCCTAGCTTCAGCCTGCGCTGTCATCACCGTAAAATCCCGGCCCTGGAGCAGCTCCTTGCCCAGTCGTGCGCCCTGCCAGTGCCACTTGGGCCGGTCTCCATAGCAGTGCTGGCCCTGTGCTGTCACAGCCCCGCCACTCCTGGGGTCTCCATGGAGACCAGCTGGAACGACGCAGGAAGGGGCTGCTGGGAAATGGTGTACACCATGGGCCCAATCTGGCCTCCAGGCCAAGCTTTGCCTACCCCTGTCTTAATGGCTGAATCATCACTGGACTCCAGCAAGTTCCAGAGAGGACTGTTGGCTTCTAGATGGCTGTCGGATTCACAGCAGATAGTCAGCATTGAAATAGGGGTGGATGGGTTTAAGGTGCTTACATTAATATAAATTCAGTCAATTTAGTGATAGAAAGATGAGTTTTGCCAGAAGTCAAAATCCCAACTTTTGTCTTCAGGTTCAGCATTCAAAAGCTTATGAACGATATCCTCTCTCCACACCTTCCAGACACATACCGGGACTTTGATTTCTTACCTCACCCCTACCTCACTTAAAATGTTAGTTTGTAAAGAGATTTAAGAATATATGTAGCTTTTTTCTGACTTCATGTACATAGTTAAAGTGCTTATGGTGAATTTCACAACCCCTGCAAAGAAGGAACTCTCAGAATGACGGGAATCTAGAAAATGGGGATTATAGGAAGGTTGTTTTATAAAAGTTTATTAAACCTTTCCCAGATTTTGCTTGCCACTGATGCTATATAGGCTATGGTGCCAAGGGTTGAAGAGCTGGAGCTGGGCTCTAGCAATCTGATGGATAAAAATCTCTACACAATGAGTTGAGAAATAACTTGTAAGACAATTTGTTTCTCCTGATGCGTTTATCTTAAATGAGGAACTTCAAAGCAGTTGACAAAGACAAATGATAGTGGAATGTGCACAGAGGACAGAGATACACCGAGAATGCTAAGTCTATTGCTTAAGTTTTATGATGGTATAAAGAAAATAACTTTTCAGACAGTGAAGTGAATTGACATCCCTCCTGAAAGGTTCCCCATTCTCTCCAGTGATCTTTTTGTCCTCTTACTGAAGGTTGTTAAACTTCAGTCTTTTCCCTGATGTAGCACTTCACAGTCCATAATCTAGCCAAACTGGTGATGACTGAAGTGAGTTTTTTTCGGTACTTCATGATTAGTGGTAGCATTCATGTGCTTGTTTAGGTTCCTGCGGATAAGTATACATGTTTGTTTTGGAGCATGTAAAGCAGTATGAATATTTTTTTTGTTTGACTATTGTTCATTATAGGCATAATACATGACCGCTGCTAGAGATGTCTATACGTAAGGTTGCCTAGCATTTTCCATTATAAAACCTTATTTCTTGTTCCTTAACTTCACCAAATTTTAACTATTTAGGCTGAACTCTTCTACAATATGTTGGTTTCAAAGACTGAGCTTTTGCAGTTGAATTGTTTCCCATAGTAAGGATAGGAAAATACAGGCTTTACCCATATTACATTCTAGTGACTCTTTGAAAAGAACTAATACTCTGAGCAGGTGCTTGACACTTGTGCTGGGTTGTGGTTCCCAGTGTTTCTATCAACCTGCATGAATCTCACTCAGTTACAGACCTTGGAAAAATCAGAGCGCCCAAGGGCTCAAAATCACCGTTGTAACTGAAATTTCTGAAGATTTTTATCTGCAATACAGGCTGCTGTCCAGGACTGAGAAGCAATTTTCTTTCAAATACAGCTTTAGGCTCCTGCAAGCTGGGCTGGTACTGAGCAGTGGAACTGAAAACCAAGGGAAAACTACTGCTGGGCCCAGGCAGCATAAGGATAAAGCTACCAGACTCAGAGGGGTCAAGAACTGGACCTTGGAGAATGGAGTCAATGAAATGAGAAGGTTAGGGATGGAGCCTGGAAGCACACGTGGATGGGCACAGTAACGTAATTATGTGTGGCTGAGAGGGCACTCATCACAGGAAAGTGCTGGAATTGCTTCCCAGCCCTGCAGAGTCCATGCCTCAGCAACAGAAGCAGCCCCATGCCTTGCCTATACCAGGAAACAGGCCCTGGCTGCTGCTGCTGCTGCTGCTGCTTTAAGAGCAACATCTGGAGCAAGTAGGGTATGTGGCAGTGGCAGCAGCAGCAGCTCAACTCTGGATGGTGCAGGCATTCCTGGCATGGCGTAGACTAGTACCCCTTCCTGCTTCCACCTCTGCTCTACATCCTCTCCCCCTCAACACACACAGCTGGATGCTTTTGGAGCTGCTCATCCCCCTGCTCTCAGAACTGTGCCTCCATCCCCTCAACTCTGAGAACCACGTGCTCCTGCCCCCTCTCCCATAAGGTTTGCCCAGGGCACCAGCTCTACTTGTTATGAATCTGGATGGGGAACATTGCTACAGGGGGAACTCTAAGGTATGGGTCATGAAAATGGAGGTGGAGGAAAAGGCAGATGAGGACCTTGAGGAAGGAAAATGGGACTGGCAAGAAAAGACTGAGGAATTTGTAGTGGGTAACTGTAGAACAGGACTAAAATAAGAAACAATAGGTGGAGCTTGGCCAGGGAACTAATTGAAGAGATGGGGCAGGAGGAGCTGACCTGGACTAGTTTCCCCACGTTGCCTCTCTCCTGTACTGGGGGTTGTGTCCTCTACAGGCTAGTTGCCTTTCATGCCTGACTTACTCTGAGCTGCTGTACTCCTTTTCATGGCTCTTACCAAGACATTGCTTATTCTTGTTGTTTCTATTCAACATGTAGTGCTAAGCCTTATTTACCTATACGCTACTCCAACCTTGTTCTAAAGACGCACTTACTAATTTTCTCACGGATTTTCTCTGCCACTTATCACTAGAGTATCTGAGTGTTTCAACGATATGATATTAGCTATGTTCTCAAAAGCCCATGAGATGGCAAATGGATGTTAAGGCCCAAAACTGTCTGTTTGTTCCCCAGGTTCCTTAGTACATATGCTTAATATCTATATTAAGCATATATACTTTTTCAGAGTAACAGCACTCTGCAGCACTTTGTAGGTTCAAAGCACAGCTCCTATTGATTTCAGTAGTAGCTGCAAGTGCTTATCATTTCTGTATATCAGGCCTCAGTGTCTGACATTGGGTACACAGAAAATTAAGAACTGACTACCTGTGAAATTTTTAAAAGTTCTTATGTGATCCTACTTGGTCACTTCGTGACAGGGAGCAGCAATACAATCTGTGGGAGTCTTTACACCTACTCCACAGTGGGGCAGGGAAGGACTTTAAATACAGCAGCTCTTGGGAGCCACTCTAGTTAAAGTGCCCACAGCGTCTCATGTATTCAGCATCCCGTGCTTCAAAATGGCACTGGGGGTACCTTAACTAAAGCTCATTCAGTGAGCTTTAGCACCGTGGCCACTATTTTGAAGCATGGGGATAATGATTACATGAGACACAGAGGCTGGATGGAAAGATGGTGTGACTGCAGTTGTATTATAATGCCAACACACAAGATGGGCGGACTAAGGTTTCACAGGAAAACTTCATTGCAAGTAACATGTCCTGACTTGGGGTCAGTAGCAGGCTTCTCTGCAGAGATCTGTGACATTTGAGCTAGTAAAATAGCCAACACAGTAGGGGGTTATGCTGCGTGGTGATTAGCACTAGATGGAGCCGAGACATTTGGCCAGTATGTTTTATCACTATTTGCTGAAGCAAGCGAACAATGAGTCTCAAGATTCCTGACTTCCATTGCAGGGTGTGACAGAAAGCGTGCTCTGAGGAACACAAAACCTTCAGCTTTTATCTTCCTAACCCACTTTGGTCAGAGAGAGGTGGGTTATTTGGATGTCCTTATACCTGCTGAAAAATCTGTTGACAGCTGTTTGGCCTCATCCTCTGCTGGAACTACATAGCTCACAGAATCCGTTATATATTTTTTAAATTAGACATATTTTGATCAGTATTATTGGATATGTAGGTCACAAGATACATGTGTAAACCTTGATTGCTTGAGTGTCCTTGGAAGCATTTTAACATATGCTTTGTATTAAAGTGCCTTCACTCTTTGCTGAAGCAAAAAGCTTACTGGCAGAACAACTGCAATCATAGAAAACCAACATGATAAGGAAGGGAATGCAGCCAGTGTACATTCACTTAATGCAAGTATTTCTCAATGTGCATAGGGTTGTGTTAGTGACTTTTCAGCAGCACAGGAAAAGGAATATGTATTTTTAATATGCCTTTTTGTTTGTTTTGGGCTCTTTTGACGTGACATTTAGTCACTTCTGGATTTGACTTTTGTGTTTGCTTGCTAATGCTGAAATCTTTGGCTTCTAGGAAGTGTAATCTGCTTTGGAATCACAGAATTCAGATGTTCTAGTTAAAGCTTGGGCTGCACTGCTCTCTTGTGGCCATTTAGTAATCCTAAACTTCTGATGAACCAGGTTATTCTCCGAAGAAAGGTCATTTTATTTGTCCCCCCACCCCAAAAGTTTCACTTGTTTCTATAACAAGCCTATTGTGTATAGTACAAAAATGCACTCTAGCACTTTTTATTTAGCAGCAGTGAGCATAATAAGCTAGTAGTCTCCTTCTGGCATTTCTGGGTGACTCTAGAGCTACTAAAAGTCACTGGACTGTCAGCAGTGAAGACTAGTCTCCTGGCACAGAGAACTGGTGCAGTCACATTCACAAGCAAACACAAGATAGCCTTTCCTGCGGTATATAAAACCCCGTCCTATAACCCCCCTGGGTTTTCAATGTCTTTAAGAGATCTCAGGTAAGGTAGCAATTGTTGCCTTGCTGTTGTCAGCAGCAGAGGGTGAGTAAGGATTGACCACCAGGTCATCCCAGAAATATTAACTGTCCTTCATTTTAAAAGGTGAGGCTCCCCTGAGAATGCCATATGGACAAATACCTGGAGAGAAAGTATAGGTAGGTATCTGCTTGGAACCACAAGGTATCCGTTGGATTAGAGAGAACTGGATGCAATTGCCTGTAGATCGTGTGTTGTTCTTCAGTCCACTAAGCACATCTATTACCATATTGATGGTGATAGGACAAGAATAAGCTATGTACTGTATCGTACTGCACATGCACAACTATTTCAAGACACTCTCTCATCAGAAGAACTAACTTTCTGTCTTAAGTAAGGAGGAGGCTCAGGAGGAGAAAAAGGATGGAAATGTATACTGCAGGCTGCTTCAATTTGACACTCTTAGAATTGATTTTATGCTTCTTCATTCTGTCTACCTGAGCCCAGTGACCTCCCAGGTGGGATCTTACCTTTCACTGCCTACAGACTAAGGAGGTGAGAGCAAAAGGTCACTCCTCTCTGGTCCGTTCCAAAAAAGTAGGGGAAATTCCTGCCCTGTTGAAGTCAATGGCAAAACTCCCACTGACCTCAATAGTCAGGACTCCACCTTGCCTGTTTGCTTGCAGTTCTCTTAGCTTGCTTGGAAGGGAATAATTTTCTGTCTTTATTGATCAGTCTAATATGGCCAAAGCAAAAAAGGAGACCTTCCGTCCATTTAAAGACACAGGTACGCTCCACCCACAATACATGTATGTATTGAATAGTTGTGGGAGGGGAGAGGCAGAAGGTGATTTGGTGGTACATTACTATATAGCATAGCGATGTCACTGATGCTGCTTTCCTTCTTTTAGGGATAGACACAGTTCTTTCTCAGTGCATTTTAATGAGAAATCTTCCAGCATTCCAGAAATCTTCCTGGTATTCAAAGGAATGCTTTTCTCCATTTCCTAGACGACTGGACTCCAGACTGCCCAGAAGAGGCCCACTGTGGTGATGTTGTGCATGTCTAACTACAAATAGCAGTTAAAATATGTTTAAACTTACTAATCCATTACCTAGCAGAATGTTACCCATTAGTCCTACTATGATGTCTGTCTGACCCATGCTGCGGGCAGTGAAAGCTGCAGTTTCAAAACCACTCTTGATAAGTGGGGATGGGGAGGCTAGAACCTGATTTTCCTGATTCCTGGGCCTCTAGACTTTAAACTACTGGGCAATAAAATTGAAGGGCTGCCCTCTCACCGCTTATTTGCTGCTTGTCCTTTCTCTGTGAACTTAAGCGTTAAGGGCATGTCTGGGCAATTCTGTTCTGACTAAGTAAGTGTTGAGCCATAATGCAGATCTCAGAGCATGTTCAGAAGGATAGTGCAGGGATATTGCATCTTTGTAAAATCCAAACTGCAAAAAATTGCAGTTTTGCAGCTATGTAACTACCACTTCGGTGCCCCGCCACACACCCAGGGCTCCCAGCAGTAAGTCCCAGTTCAGGGCTGGGAGGGTTCTTCTTGTTTCAGTAAGCATTGTGACAGCTATGGATGTCCCACCTGGGTGTAGGGATGGGGGTGGTTAAAGGGGTGTAGATTTGGTCAGGATGACTGGGCTTACCCACCTGGGACTAGGTTTGAAACTGCTGCAGCAGCCTACACTTAGGGTTAGTGTTAAAGAATAAGCAAAGTTTTGAGCTGTCCTAATTGGGGCTGGTAGATTTTCTGTGATGTTTAGAGGCATTCAGGCTTGTGGTAAGAGGCCTGGAGCCTAAGGCCACACACGGCAGCTTGAACCCAGTGTAAGGGTCAGGCTTAGAGCTAGGATGTCCTTTCAGAGCACAATGTCCTTTCCTCTCATGGACATTGTGGCAGATAGGGATTTCCTGGCTAGGTTTACGGATGGGGCTCTGAGGGCTCTCTAAGCTATTTCCTGTGGTTGGGTTGCTTTGGTTCCTTGCCTGGGGGTAGGTTTGGGCTTCTGGGGCAGCTTGAGTTAGGGTTATACTTAGGGAATTGGGGTTCTCTTTCTGTTTGGGACTTGTACATTTCCTGAAGCAATGTTTAGTGTTGGGTGGTCTGGGCTTATGGCAAGCAGGATGGATGCTGTGGTCCCTTACCTTGGCTTTGAAGCCAAGGCGAGATAGGATTCAGGAACATCTTGACCATTATGTCCTTCGTGTCCTGCACCTTTTCATGGGGGTAGTTTTTTCTGTTCCCTGATTACACAGCTATGCATAATCACTGAGCATTATTCATTTTCATAACTCATTTAGCTGATACACAGCTTACAGGTCTGAGCTGACCCAGTAGAACTGCAAGAAGGAAAAAAAAGGTCTTGATGTTTGACCACTTGCCAGCATGAGTCATGACTGATGGTTGCAGGTTGTTGCCACCCTGCTCCACTGCGCATCCTGCTGCCTACCCCTAGGACTGGTTAGTTAGCTGATGCTGATGCAGGCTGGAGAGCTGGAAGACTTATGGGACCATGGCCTGTGAGGGAGGCTGTGATACTGGGGACTCTTGCACAGAGTAGCTAGGATGCTTTCAGACTGCAGATACTGTGCATGTACAACATAATCCAGGGACTCCTGCTCAACTCTCATGGCCTCCAGCAGTGCATCCAAAGCCTGCGAGGTGAAAGCCATTGCATCAAGGATATCTGTGGAGCTCCCCTGGGCTGGATACTTAGCACAGTGCCTTCATGCCATGCCTAACCCAGGCCGCATGTCAGTGCTGGTGCAGCTCTGAAACCTCAGTGGCTTAGGCACTGGTGGACATCATGAGCACTGAGCAGTGAGATAGACTGATGTGCAGGGGACCAAGCCAATGATCCTCTTCCTTAGTGCTACACCTAGAGCCTTATCTCAAGTTCTGGTCATGCAACCAGGTTGAGCAAGGAGGGACTTACTGGCTTATTCAGCCACTGACCTGAGTGCAGTGGCTGAATGACATGTCAACCAGGTGATTATTATAATGTTCACTCAACTGAAGGGGAATTGAAAGGGACCCATTGTATAACAGGGGCACAATCCCCGTTATGGACACACCTCCATAAAACAGTAAAGCACCTTAGTTGCCCAGGTCAGCTGAGCTGGCCACTAACTCTCACACCCACAGTGGTAGAGCATGCAGACATGGAGCTTGGTTACTTGCCCTTGAGGAATGAATGGGAGGTTCCCTGCTCAGAACTTGCACATGAAACCTGGAAGCCTTTCTCTGCCCTTCCCACCACCTCCCTGTCTGTTCTCTATCACTTCTTATGGTAGTGGGAGAAAATGAAGCACAATTTTGGGGTTTCTTCCAAAGATGTCCCTCATCCCACCTTCCCACCACCCATGGTAGTGGTGTGATGCATGTAGAAATATACAAGGAGGGGAGTAGGCAGGGCAAGGAATCTGCAACTTCCTTTGCATTGGATGGGACCTTCACAGTGGGCAATAAATGGCTGGGCAAGGCCACCTGTGACCTGTTATTTCTGGGCACTAGAGTTCTGCCCTCATGCCAGAGCAACCAGGGTGAGCATAGAAACAGAGCACTGTGGGAGGCCTGGAGGGTTTCCTTGGCCACTTGTCATGGGATGATGTGCTGTGCCAACTCTTCAGACATCCTTTGTCAATTTTTTTTTTGGGGGGGGAAAGCAGTAGCACATCTTTTACAGAACACATTGGCCAGGTTTGTCCCAGGCCAGTGGCCACATACAGCTGTACATTTGCAGTTGGCTTCAGGACAAAAACAAATGAACAACAAATATGATGTTGGTGCATACCTCTACTTTTTCTGTTGGCACAATCTAGCCACAACAATCTCTTGGGATCAGGATAATAAAGATAATAATAGCTACCTAATGTTTACCCATTTGAGGGCATCCATTCTTCCTGCATCCGTGTCAAACTACTGACTGCCAAAAGTGGTGATGGGTGGGTTGTGCCTCACTTTTCATCCACTGTTCAGGCCTGACTCTGAGCACACTGATTTTAGTCTATTTATTTCTGGTCCCATGCTCTTCTTGTTTACCAGACAGCATCTTAACACAGTGCTTGGGTGGACTGATTCATTTGCGCTGCCATATTTAAAAGTGGGACTTTCACTCTTGGAGTATAGTTCTTTAAGTAACAAACTGTTGGAGCAGGGCAAGCTGAACAATGAAACCAATCTTTCTTGGTAAACCACAGTATTAAGACTAATGTCACAACTTAGCACATGTGAATCTCAGACCTTACCGAGACTGTTGGATAAGGAGTGTTAGGTCTGTCTGAGCATTGCCTCGTTCATCTTCTGTGTGAACAACACGTGCTGTTTATGAACTTGTTTGTGCTTCTTGTGCTTGTTCACTGGATTTTTAGCTCTGTCAGTATTTGTTATTTGCAATTTACACTGAATTTACACCTTACCGCCTTATATTGGTTTTGATCTCTGGCTACATACATGAGTGATGTTCCATGAACCAAAAAAAAGTTTCTGAAGAAATTGTTGGGGTTTGCTCATGGGGCGATACATGATAGATAATTTTAAAAAGAAGAGGAGGTGTTGTGGGGGTAGGATAGAGTTTCTTTCCTGTCTCATTTTGCAAACGGAAGAACATTATGGAAATCACATTTATAAGCAGCTGGGTTCCTTCCTGAGCATGTGAGAACAAAAACAGATTGTTTTAAGCTACCATATATGAGAGATATTACATTCAAATTTCTGTCATCATAGTCACACCAATGAATTGTTCATGTGTGAATGTCTGGATTCATCATATTTGCAAGGTGGCATCTGCATTATTTTTTCAGCTCGTTTATTTGCTTAAATCATTTAATCTAGTTAGGATAATTCAGAAAGTTGCTGCAGCTGCAATATATGACAGAGAGAGTATATGTACTAATTCCTAGGTCTGTGAAACTTGGTGTGTGTTAAACACTGTATCTCCTTACTGGTGAAGTGTATTAAATGAATTTGTCAGGCTATCCCTACTTCACAAAGAACAGCCAGCTGGTGAACACAAAGGCGTCACTGTCAGCGTGACTAGGAGGAATATAACTTAAACCTACACTTGACATGCATTAGCAGGGAAATAGATTTTGGCCTAAAGCATTCAAAGACATCTGAATAAAAAAGTATGTTCATCTCAAATAGTGGCCTAAAAAAAGCACAGAAATGGGTTGGGTGCCTATTGGAGTGTGCGCTCACAACACAAACAAAACTTGACAGCAGTACTCTGTAAATGAATTGGCAAGAAATAAAACTTTCTTCCAACAATTAGAAGTTGGCTTACTTTTTAGAGCTGGATGGAAGACTCCTCTTCAGAAACATTTCTAAAATCTTGCCAATTTTCTCGTAAACTTCTGAGGGTTGTTTGATTTTTGTTGTTGTTTGTGTTCTGTTTGTTTTCTAACTAGAAAAAAACCCAGATCATAATGGGATCATAGGAGAGTAGGGTGGAAGGGACCTGATGAGGTCCTCTAGTCCAGCTCCCTACTCAAGGCAGAATTGTCCCCCAAACCATCCCATCTGTCTAACCTGCTCTTGAAAACTTCCAGGGATGGAGATTGCACAATTTCTCTAGCTTGCCTGTTCCAATACCCTCATTATCAGAAAGTTCTTCCTAATCTCCAGCCTAAATTGCCTCTGCTGCAGTTTGAGGCCATTGCTTCAAGTCCTGTTGCCTAAGGCAACAGAGGATCGTCTAATCTCCATCTTCTGTATAATCACCCGTCAGGTATTTGGAGAATGTTATTAAATTTCCCCTCAGTCGTTTCTTCTCCAGACTAAATAACCCTAGTTCTTTCAGGCATTCCTCATGAGTCATGCTTCCCAGTCGCTTATCATTTGTGTTGCTCTCTGCTGGACTTTTTCTAAACTGTCCATGTCCTTCATGAAGTGTGGGGCCTGAAACTGTAGACAGCACTTCAGGTGAAGTTTTATCAGTGCTGAAGAATCACTTTTCTTGATTTGCCAGTGACAGTCTTGTTAATTGAATGCCCTTGGGGTTTTTTTTTTGCAACAAGACCACACCACTGTCTCATATTCAGCTTATGGGGTAACCTGGGGCAGATCCAGAGGAGGAACAGTGGCATAGCTGAACCCTTCTTTTGGACCATGCCACAGAAAGTAAGGACCATACCCAAAGAAGGTAAGGATTCCCTGACCACTTTCCCCTATGTGGTCAAAAGTATGTCCCCTCCCCCCGGCCCTCCCATTTTCTTTCCTCCCATTCCCACTTTTCCAGCCTGCCTCTGTCCCTGGAGCTTTTGCCTGCTTGAGAAAGCAGTGGGAGAGGATGGAGAAGATGCATCCAACTCCACCTGGAAAAGCAACACTTGGCACAGGTTGTTCGAAGACCACCCCTGGGGGGGAAGAGGACAGGGAGAATGAAAAGGACAACAGTGCAGTTGGACCCAGAGACAGCAACAGGATCAGCAGCAGCGGAAGTGACAGCCTGCAACATCGACAAGGACAGGGAATGAACTGAGAATGTAAACCCCAAATTGGCGCTTGGACTAAAGGTGAGGGATGGGGGTGTGGATGTGCAGGTGCGTTTATTGTAATGGGTGTGTAGTTTCTTAATGTGGTTTAAGGTGTGATGGAAAGTGTGTGTGTGTGTGTGTGTGTGTGTGTGTTAACCAATTGCCTGTCAGGAATGACGGGGGGGAGAGAGGGGGAGGAGTGTGTGGGGATTTACCTCCTGCTGCTTGGGGTTCGAGCCTGCTCTCCTCCTCCCCACCCGGGCCTGATGCGGGGGAGGACCAGGCCCAAGGGTGAGGAGAAGAGGGGAACAGGAGGAGCAGATTTGGAGCCACGGGGGAAAGGGGGTGAGGTGGGGGAAGAATGGGCCCAGGCCTGAGCCTGAGGAAGAGCCGGCCCTACGTGGCAGCAGGTTGGGGAGGGGAGGAGCAGACCTCCTCCCCCTCTTGGGCCTGGGCCCGGGCCCGGCCCCACTCCTCCCCGCATTGGCTCGCTGCTAGGGCTGCCCCCGTTGGCTCCCCATCCCTGCTGGATTGGCCCAGGCCCACTGCTCTCCCAGCTGCAGCGGGCCGGCTTCTCCCCAATGTGGGACTGAGGTCCACTCCTCCCCTCCCCCCACTGCCATGCTGCATACCTGCTATTCCCTCAACCCGCGTCAGGCCCT
Source organism: Crocodylus porosus (assembly GCF_001723895.1). Taxonomy (NCBI): domain Eukaryota; kingdom Metazoa; phylum Chordata; order Crocodylia; family Crocodylidae; genus Crocodylus; species Crocodylus porosus. The sequence continues at coordinate 16,764,219 of NW_017728912.1, forward strand.
CTCCTTCCCCCTATCCCCCACTGTTTCGGTGACAACAGAAGGGGGGGGTGAGGCCCTGCTCCTTCCCCCCCCCCGTGCTCCTCCACTGTCATCTGCAAAGAGTAAGGGGCAGGGGCAAGGCCAGCTCTGGTGGCCTGCCCCCCCACTACATTATTGCCACCTGCAGGGAGCAAGGCAGGAGGGTGAGGCCAGCACTGCTGGAGTGGGACAGAAGCAACCCTGGCACAGCACAGACAGCAGCAGAGGTAGGCACAGCAGCAGGGAATAGGTGGGGAGGAGATGAGCTGCTGAGAGCATGGAGGGGTAGGGGGATAAAATTCTTACCTTTCTTGGGACTTGAGTCCCTGGCTGCTTTACCTGCAGTGTGGTCTTTCCATCCTGGTGAGAGGGGGAAGGGATGGAGGCTGCAGGGAAAAGGGTGTGCAGCCAATCCTGTAGGACTAGTCACTGCAACTGCACGCCTTTTGTGAAATAGTAGATCCATTTCTGACTATAACCCTAGGTCCTTCTCTGCAGTACTGCAGCTTAGCCAATCATTCCCCAGTGAAAGTTTTCTGTTTTCTTCTTCTTTTTTTTTTTTTTTTGGTAATTACTCAACAGATTTATGGTCTAAATCTTTGGTTAACAGAAGCACCAGTAGCAGCTTCACCATTAAGACCTGAGCTTTTGTATTGGTTTGTTCTGTTCCCTGCTCCCCTTCCACTTAAAACAGAGATTCAACTGCTTTGTGTCTGAAATGTACAGCATCAGAAAGCTATTTAACTAGTAGCAAAGTAGTTACTTGAGATGCACCTCCTGGCTTCTTCAAAGAAAACATACAAGTCAAGTCTTGATTCTTCTTCCCTTGTGGTCAGTGTGCACTCTGGTGTGGCCAGACACTCCAATGGAAGAACAGAACAACTCCAGATTTATACCATGGCATTTGAAAGCAGAATTTGGTGTATTATAGACCCCAAAAGGTCAAATTCTGCATTAAACTTGCCTTACGTTGTCAGTGGTTAGAAGGGATATAAATCAGGGAAGAGTTTTGTCCTATATGTTTCAGGTTAAGTAACCTGGATTAACAGTTTCCACACTTCCAGGTGTAAAGTCATGGGTACTAAGAAATATAATCTGGCCCATATCTATGCCTACTGAAGACAAAACAACTGAAGGGTAAATGTTGCCCTTGGTGCCCAAACAAGTCAATACAATCCAATGTTCATTACTAAAAAGCCATCGTTTACCTTCACTATTATGCTACCTATCAGATCCTTATACTGCATGCTATGATGTGATAACTGGAGATGCATGTTAGTCCTTAATATTGAGCCCTACATCCTAAAGGTAACCTTGAGGGTTATGTGCTTATAGTGCAATCTTAACACTTTATGTAAAAGTAATTCAGTGTTGAGGGCGTGGGACCAGTGGGACACTGAAGTTAGGATATTCTTCCTTAACACATTGCTAGTAAAAAGAGAACATGCCATTATTGCTACATTTAACACTTGTACATTTTATTTAATTAAATCAGCCATTGTACACATTGCAGCTATGTATTGTTAGTGTTTGTATTTTTTTAAATCTTTAACTAATACATGCCCTCATAGATATATTCAGTGTTATCACCATGGGAACAAGATGCTGATTCATCAACTTAAAATTCACTTCTTCTCACAGTATTCAAGTTCTTTGATAACACAGCAAAAATTCAAAATTAAAAAGGTGAATAACCATTATGTTGTTACACAGAACATCTGCACCGCAAGTAACACAACAGAAATGCATTTCTTTAGCGCCCCCGTTCTTGAAGGTCATCTGGTGATGTCCTTGACACTAAGAAAGCCATGGTGTATCTTGAAATGTTTCATCATGGGTCTCTTTCATTTTGGCTGCCAAAAAATGCTTGTTTCCTGTTTGACTGCCAAAAACAGTTAGCACAGTGCCTTGTTTTGCCTGCAGGAAATTGGACCTCCCATGATATTTTGCTTTTTTGGCTTCACTACTTTAATGAGGAAGTGCCCTTGTTTTGTGGTGGGTTTTTTCTTTTGACTTTCTGAGCACTGAGTGAGTCACTTTTTTTTCCCCAGAGAAGAGTAAAATGCCTGATACGGTTGGAAAAATTTCACTCACCCCATGGAGGCCTCAAATCATTCTTCTCCTTTTTGAATATACTTTCCCTTTATCAAATAACTAAACTGTATCTTTATATGTATATATATATTATATGTTAAAATACTACAGAGCTCCAACCACTAGTAGAATAAGGTATAGGGCACAAAATATTTCAATCTTTTATATTCCCTTCTTTGAAAATAAAAGTGCAGAAATGCTATTATGGTTTTCAGAGGGTTTGTTTAGAAATATATAAACAAAGAAAATATTAACAAAAATTGCAAGGATTCTGCTCTAGTGAGCAAAATTAAAACAACCAAACAAACAACTTAATTTGAAGGTAAAAACTGCTCGCTCAGTGCTAAGAGGGCTAACACGTCATTGACATGATTAGAAGAGGGTTTGGTTTTGAGTTTTCAAATGCCACATGCATGTATCAGATAAGAGACAATCTTGATAAATCATGGTGAATTACTTAATCTCTTTGTATAGTGGAAAGTCTTTCTCCCATAGTTATCTACAGTGCAGTGGCCAGCAGGAAGTACCACCAATAAGACAATGTGGTTTGCTAAAGCAGTGATGAAAACAGGAAACTACTGTAGTTATAGCTGTTTAAAATACCCTGCCACATGTCCAGATCTAAAAGATTTTAATACCGTATGCAAATGTGCCATAGATATAGCTGCTAGCAAGTTGTTTACCTATTTTTTTTTTCTTCTGGAAATCCTTAAGTGGCTGTCCAAGAGTCTTAAAAGTATTGATGGCAACAGTCAGCTGTAATTTCATGGGAACAGCTGCATTTGAAGGGTAACAATCTGACTCTTAGAGCCTTTAATTATGATAGATCACTAAACTGGAAGTCCTCTGGATGCAGTAGATCTGCAGTGCTTCCTCTCCAGTGGGTCTGTGTGTTCAGTCGATTGTGTTAGCAATATTTTTAATAATCGCTGTTTATCAGTTTTGATAGACCTTGTAATCCATGAAGCTATTTCTAGTCGTAGGCAGTGAGTTTTCTTTCTTCTTTTTTTTGCAGTCTTATAAGTCCAAGCACTTTAACTACGTACAGTTTACATATTAATATCCCTTCTTATGATGCATGTACATAGTCACTTGAAGAGGCCTGTGGATGAAGTTGGCTTGACAAATGCATTTTCATGGAGCTAGTGCAGAAGCAAAGGAAGAGCAAAAAGTGGCAAAGTTGACAAGTTCTCAGTACAGCACAAAGATGTCGGCTTAGTGGATAAATCATCCTGAACGAAGGATGCTATCTTTGGTCACAAATTAGCTTTCGGGTTTAAAAAAAAAAGGAAGAGAAAAGAAAAAGAAATAAACAAACTGAATTCACTGCATATGCCCAAGGAGAAATGTCAGTGTCTTCCAGTGATTATGTAAGTTACAGAGTCTACATCTATAGAAGATTGTGAATGCTGCACACTAGATGGATGGATATGTCTATTGTGGAGATGTGGTGGCTTCTTGTTTAGCCTCTTGCTTCCAGTCCTCTTTGCAAAAATGTCTAAGAAGTTGCTGCAGGTCATGCTGGAGGTCATCCTGCGGTAGTGCTTCTGGTACATCCTCCAGCTGTTCCACATGAACATGTTTTCCATACTGGTCCTTCACCACAGTCCTCTTCTGTGTGCTGGCTTTATTCATTGTTGTCCTAAAGAGACATTGTCAGTAGAGAATAAATGTGGATTTCCCCCTCTCCTCCTTGCCTCTGCCACCCCACTTACCAGAGCTGTACTCTCCTACAATTTTAGAATTTTAAAATTTCTCTTCCCTGAATTGCATTAAATAGCCCAATACCTTTTTTAGGGGGACTAATGGACTGATAAGGCTCTGGGACTGTAGATTATATGAAAAGATCTGTAGCTATCAACAATCTAACCCAAACACTGAACTCAGATGCTCCAAACACATTCTGATTCAAAGCTTAAATGGATGACATACCAAAACCACATTTCCTGTTTTAATTAGCTTTTCACAATACAAACCAATAGGAGCTCTTGGATTTTTGTCACAATAATCATACCAAGCAACTTTACATGACAGTGAAATACATACTCTATTCTATGGGTGTGCAACAGCTATCTAATGATGGCCATTGTATTTGTTAGATTCTTCTTCAAAATGCAGGGCACTTTTATACTTGCTCCAGGGGTGGGGGTGGTGCTTTAATTAGAGCAGCTCCGACAGCTACTCTAATTAAAGCACCACCGCGTTTCATGTATCAGCATCCCTGTGCTTTAAAATGGTGACGGAGGTGCTTGAACTAAAGCTCATCAATTGACCTTTATTTCAGGTGCCCCCACTGCCATTTTTTAAACATTGGGACACTGATTCATGGGATGCAAGAGGTTGCTGGAGCGTGGTAATTTGCCACACTCCAGCAGACTTGATTAATTGAGCCTGCTCCAATGCACTGTAATTACAGCACGTCAGAGAAGCGTCCGTGATTGAGTACAGGTATCCCTAGTGCCATCAGTTTGGTTAGTTACTGTACACCCCCCTTCTCACCACTGTGCTATTTGATTTCTTCTGTACTTACCATTATCATTTCATTAGTCATTCAATTGCATTCATTTAATGTTACACGCTAATGTCTTGTTTAAAAATCATTCTAAATTTCTCCCCATTTCTTCCCCTTTCCAACTCCCTTGAAAGTGTTTTGATCTCCTCAACGCATTTCAAAACCACACTCATAATCTTGAACAATTTCAAATGTTATAAAGGCTGGCAATTGAAGCAAAATGTAGTATTTGAAACTTACTTATTTTGACCTAATAAAAAATATAACCCTTTAAGTTGATGCCCAGTGGCTTGAAATATTGATCAAACAGTACTTTTTGTTTGTTTGTTTGTTTTTCTGCTTGCATGTGCTCCATCCATAGATCAGTGCTTGAAAACTCTGTATTTGTTAATAGTGCTTGCAAAGAAGAGAAAGAGAAAACACGTGTCCAGTCAAAAGCATGCAGATACATATTTGAGACTTCAGTTGGGTATGGGACTATCCTAGATAACACTCCGTGGTTCTCCTGTCAGCATCCATCTGCATTTATTAATATCACCATCCTATAGAAATGCTTTTAACTGATATGCAACAAACTGTTTTCACTATTTCCCAAGTGTTTCAGCTTTGCAGTGACTAGCTAGAGGACAAAACAAATGACATCGTCATTTCTTCTGCATTTCCCTAAACCAGTGGTCTCCAACCTCTTTGGGTAGATCACTTTTTTTAATTAAAAAGCAACCCAAGATCTACCATGCACTGCACTGCTCCCCCCCCCCCCGCAGGTCAGTCTGTGGGGTGGGAAGGGTGGGGGGGCAGATCGAGGCAGAGGGACAAAAAATTATTTGGGGGCATGTATCCCCAGCAGGTAAGACTGTGGGGGAAGGGGAAGGGGGAAAGGAAAGGGCCATGGCGGGTGGGGGAGACCAATCAAGACCCCAGCAGTGAGGGAGGGCATGGGGCACAGGCAGGAGCAGGGGATGGGGGGAGTGGGGTCCTCGCCGAGCCGGGTGGTGGGACAAGCAGAAGCCCAGGGGCAAGTGTGATTGCAGGCTGACCTTTGTGCTCCAAGCCCTGCTGCAGCTGGCCTGGGCATCGCCTGACGCCATGTGCACCTGCTACCGGGCATGCAGGGGACAAGGCTCAGTCCAGCAGTGGGATGCATGTGGCATCGAGCTGCTCCTGGGCCAACTGCAATGGGGCTTGGGGCACAAAGCCCAGCCCACAATGGCAGCCGCCTCCGCTGCGCACAGATGGTGGGGGGCATGTGCCCCACGGGGCCTCTGCTGGGGTGCGCACAATGGCAGAAGCCCTCTGTGCCCCTGGATGAGTTGCCTGGTCTCAATCTTCCCACCACATACCTGGCTGGGGCCCCACTCACCTTACTCCTGCTCCTGCCTCTGCTGCACTCTGTCCCTCACTGCAGGGGCCTCTGTTTGACCCCCGTCCCTTCCCTCCCTCACGGACTGACCTGCTGGGTGGGGGAAGGCGTGTGCACACATGCACATGCATGCTCAGCCCCCCCACAGCCTGAGATCGACCAGTTGGTGACCACTGCTCTAAACACAACAGCCTTGCTGTTCTTCCTATTACACATGAAGAGGCAGAGGCATGTTTGCGCAGGACTCTGTGTAACTTCAGATGATTCTGAACCTTTTTTGTTGTTGTTAATCTACATGATTTCATCCTGTGCTTTCTTTTTTTTCCAGGTGATGTTCATCCCCAGTTGTATCTCTATCATACATTCTTTCCAAACAAATTATTTGCATTCATGGGGTTAAATTGAGAGGCACTATAAGGGCAAAAAGATCCTGACTTTAGCTGGTGAAATTAGTTTTCTGTTCTAAATAGACAGGATTGTATAAGGTACCTAAGGAAAAAGGCATCCCCTAGGCCTGGTTTTTACTTTGGTTTCCACTCAGACTTAAGTATTATACTCCACTCTTCAAGACTGGTTTAAAATAGTCACAAGGAGACTGTATATGGCAGCCTTTCCTGTAGTGCTTTTCATTATATTCCTGGACAGAGCTAGTCAGAAATTCAGAGCCAGCTCCAAGTTTTGGTTAGTAGAAAGCTCCTTCCTGGCGGATCCTGGTTACAATATCATTCTAACACTTCTGAGTGACGTTCTAGCCATTATGGGTCCAGGAATTATGCGAGAGGCAAAGGTATTTTTGAGGTAGTATCTTTTATTGGACTCACTCACTGGTTGGAATAAAATTAACAAGCTTTTGAATGCAAGGCATTCTTCATCGGGTCTGAGGGGAAAAACAAGGGCAGCAATAGTTAATGGTCAAATAGTTAAAAATAGTTAATGGTTAAAAGCAGGGGGTGCCTATATACAAGTATGGAGGCTGTAATTAATTGAGTCTGCTGGAGCATGGTAAATACCACACTCCAGCAGCCTCTCATGTATCAGTGTCCCTGCACTTCAAAATAACAGCAGGGGTGCTTGAAATAAAGCGCATAAGAACCTAGATACATGAGATGCTGCAACACTTTAATTAGAGTGGCTCTTGGAGCTGCTCTCATTAAAGAGCTCCCCCCAACCCCAGGACCACATGCACACAGTGCCTAGAGCTGTCAGATTAGAGGAGGAGGGGAAGGGGAAGGATTCCCAGAGGACTAGACAAACAATCAGCAGAAGAAAAGAAGCTTAATTATTAGTAGATCAAGACCTAGCAAAAGGGAGGATATAATAATAACAATAATAGTAACAATAATAACTTCCACAATAATAAAGACGCTCCTCCTTTTTGGTATGTCTTTATATTCCAGTAATCAAGCTTGACTTCTGTTACTGTTTGTCGACTGGGAATTTCTCTCCCCCACCTCCCACAACCTGTCAGCCTTATTCTCTGTTCTTAACTGTCAACTATCACTGGCCTTGCTTCCCTCCCTAGACTCAATGAAGAATGCACTGCATTCGAAAGTATGTCTAACTTTATTAGTTTCACATTAATCCAACCAGTGAGTTGATCCAATAAAAGATATCACCCCCCCAAAATCCTTGCCTCTTGCATATGTTAAAAGAAAGATAAGAAATACGCACTTGACTTAGGTGCTGGTTTCAATTTCAAATAAAGCTAAGCAGGATAAACTCTAGTACTTTGCTGCTGCTGAGAGGTCCTCCCCTGTCTTTATTGCATGATATAGTAGCAACACTAATGTTCATGATGAACTTCAATTCTCACTTACATGCGTGTTGTGTTGTACATGCATATACTAGTACTCAAATGGTGAAAAAAGCCATGTAAGACAACTGTATACTACCCTTAATTATTTTGTTAGCTCTAACAATCCATTACATCTCTCTCATGCCTCTGCTGTAAAACCAATCTAGTATTATGTCTTGTCCCAACACCAGTGAATGAGTCTTTCAATATATCTAAGTGGAGAGCTTTCTAGTGTCTGAATTTTCCTTAATTTTCACTCTGTTATCTTACATAACTTCATATTTTTGCAAATAAAGCTTTAGGTCCTGCCAAAGGGCCATAATTTAGATTTCAGAAATCATTTCACTTGCATACATTTTTGGTGTTAGTTTGTTAATCGTTTTCAGCCAAAACAGTTCACTGCCATGCCAACTCAAACCTTTTAATAACTGATCCATCCTCTTTCAAGATCTCTTTCTCTACTAAAGCAGGGAGCTGGACTTTTGTCTGGTTACCTGCATAACTCAATGCCTACAGTGAAACACAAAACAAAATCCTACAATAACTGTACTGCATATTTAAATAGTTTGAAGTTAGTGATAGTAAAGCTGAAAAAAAACCAGAGGTCAAGGAGGAAACAGGCATGAATCACAGTTCAGCACCTCACTACCCCTTGTGCCCTTGAAAAAGCTTCTCTAAAATATAAATCCCCACTTAAGAATACTTTCAGTTCCAGTATGGAAAGCAATATAGTTTGATACTATTTCCTTTTACTCCCTACCTGTACTGATATCCATCTACAACAGCTACTACAGCAACCTTCTTTCCAGCAACAGAAAGACTTGAGGCATCTACATCTTTCAGGGCAATTTTCAGCTGCCATTTCCCACTCTTTCTCATCTTTCTTCTAGAATGCCCACCTCCTCCCAGTGTTAGCACACAGGTAAGACCAGCTGTTCAACCCCCTGACTGTGCCGAAAGGAAAAAAATACGAGAACTGAAAGCATCTCACTGCAGTACCACCTCTTTTTTTCTGTTTTTTGCTGCTAATTAATAAGGTTTTCTTACTAGCTATACATGAATTTGTTTGGGTTATTTTTCTCCTACCTTCTGCAATATCATTACCTGAATTAAACTTTGTTGTTTTCTAAGGTAATTCTTTGGACTTCCCTCTTAAGCTAAAGTCTATCATTTAATGTACTGGGAGTTGGGGCAGCTTCTTGGAACTACATTTATAAGGGTGATTTAGGTGCCAGCATTTTGGCACCTGAATCGTTCACAAAAAATCCTTGCTGAGCTGTTGCCTAACTTTATAGGTGTAAATTTCTGCCTCTAGACAGGCTCGTAACTACATATATAGTCACAGCACTAAGCTGTTCGGCATTTCTTTCTATCCACAAAACCTAATCTGATAGGCACCCCTATACCTGACACACTGCACCACCATCAGAAGGAACTAATAGTCTCCTTATACCCAAAAATCTGGTGATCAGAATATCATTGCCTTGGAGTGGGGAAGCCTGGGATCAGTTCCTTCTTTTGCCTGATGTGGACACAGATCTCCCACCCACATATACTGTACATTAGTGAGTTACAGAGCGTTCTGAAACAGTCTCTCTCATTCTCTTCGAAGCTAGTCTCTTTTGCACAAATAACTAAATATTCAATGAGACAGAGAGTGATTCTAGCCCAGTGATTTAGATCATTTCTGGAGAAAACCCAGGTCCATCCTTGCTCTAATGAATATTTACCACTGCAGGTTTGGGACCAACTAAGCAGCAGCTCTGCAGAAAAGGACCTGGGGGTTACAGTGGACAATTAATTGGATATGAGTCAGCAGTCTGCTCTTGTTGCCAAAAAAGCTAACAGCATACTGGGATGAATTAATAGAAGTGTTGTCAGCAGATTGAGGGAAATAATTATTCCCCTCTATTCTGTACTGGTGAGGTCACATCTGGAGTACTGTGTTCAGTTTTGGGCCCCTCCACGGCAGAAAGGATGTGGACAAATTGGAGACAGTCCAGCAGAGAGCAACAAAAATGGTTAGGGGCTGGGGTACATGACTTCTGTTCCAGTACTTCACCACACTCCTAGAACAGTCTAGCTCCATCCTCTTGGGTAACCCCTTCAGGTAGTTAAAGGCTGCTATCAAATCCCCTCAGCCTCTCCTCAGAAGTCATATTTAGGCAGGTTACCCAGAGAGGTGGTGGAATCTCCATCCCTGGAGGTTTTTAAGGCCCAGCTTGACAAAGCCCTGGATGGGATGGTTCTGCTTTGAGCAGGGGTTGGACTAGATGCCCTGCTGAGGTCCCTTCCAACCCTCATTTTCTATGATTCTATGATTTACACTAAAAGGAACAATACCATCAAGAATGACATATATCTGAATGTCCTATATGTCAGTGTTTACAGTCTCTGAATTCAAATCTTGCTTCAGACTAGACAGAGGATAGTGGAGAGAAGAAAATGTTGAGAGAACTAGATATGTTTAATATGGTACAAAGGAGATTAAGGGGGACATGATAACCCTTTTCAAATATTTCTTATTGCCATCAAGGAAAAGGACTTGTTTTCTTATGCTGCAGATGGCAGGATGCAACACAATGATTTTAAATAGCAAGCAAACAGATTTTAGCTTCAGGAGTGGAAAGGGAGGGGGGAAATGAACCTTCGTCAATGAGAGAACAGTGGGATGATGAAAAGAGCTGCCGAGGAAGTTACACGATTTCCTTGACTGGAGATTTTCAAGGAGACCCTGGATAGGCACTTATCTGGGATAGTTCAGTAGTGCATCTTGCATTTGTGCAAGGGTTTGGCCTAGATGATCCCTGAGGTCCCTTTCAGTCCTATGATTCTATGGTTCTGAATCCATATCACAATGGGCAAAGCAAAGCGTGTGCCTGTGCCTGTACTGTATTGTATTGTGTATTGTATTGTATTGTAAGATAAATCCCTCTTTTCCTTTACCTTAATGAAAGAGCTGTGATTCCCAGGCTTTGTGAGTTTGCGCCCCATCACAGCCGGGTCAGCTGCTTTCCCCTCCCTAATACTTCAGACTCCACCACTGATATCCCTCAGCTATGGGAACTGAGGGCAATCAGAGGCTGAGATTCACACATGGCCCCCTAGGAACATTGCATGCCATCTCGGGCAGAAACACTGCTGTAGGGCATGTCTAAATTGACTGCAGTGGTGCTAAGCAGCACTGTTGCAAGAATGTGTTCTATTCTTGATTGCCAAATGTTGAAAAATGTAAGGCAGCCATCATTAAGAGTGGTGCTGACTGCATGTCACACAGCAGCTACACTTTGGAGAGGGGTGGGACAGGGAGGCAGTGTGCACAAAGAAGGAATGAATGGTATAGAGTAGGGTGGTAAAAGTTTTGACCTGAGGCAGAGTTGCTGAGTGGCACTTAAGCTTTGCTTTCTGGCTTACATGAATCCCATTCTTTAGGGGTCTAGTACTTCGCATGCATTTCAGTAGCAGCAAGAATGCATATAATTTGGCCTGAACTTTGTACTACATAAACCCTAAGGAAATTGATATTTGATCTTTGTTTCCCATGTTTCCAGCCTCCTAATAACAATCCATATTTCTGTACTGGTACAGACTGGGTTTTTATGTTACAATTTCTCCAATGGCTGTTCTGGATTTGTGACAAAATAAATGGAGGAAGGGAAATTCCTTGCTATTTTTTACAGGACGGTTTCTGTGATCTCATAATGATTTTTGCCTGACACCTTCTCTCTGGGCTGTAAAAAAGCAAACAAAAAAACCCAACCAACCTAACCAAAACTCTACTGTTGCTTCCCAATAGTTACTGAGCAGACAATGGCAAGGGGTAGGGTGAGGAGTTTGCGGTCCATATGGAAACAAGTAGTATTCCTCCCTATCAAGGGTAAAGGAGAGAAATCTACATCAATGTTGAATCTTTCCTTTTACTCTTTCACAGAATGAAGCGTCTGAAAACAGCAAACCGTGTTGGTGCATTTTCAGATTTATCTGCTCAAAAGTACTTTCAGATTTATTTCAACCCCTCTGTATTTTCAATTTGCCATGGAATTCAACACTGGATTTCAGGGGAGTCTTACAAACAGAATCTAATATTACTGTGAGGTGGGAACCAAAAATCTGTGACTTTAATATGTAAATAAAAGGAAGGACCCCTGGAAAATCTTTTTTCTACTTATACAAATCAGACAGGCTAACTGATTATACAGAGACATATCACAAAACATTAGGAATGTATGGGGGCAAAAGGACTGTAAAATTGGCCCTAACACATTGTAATGCTGTCATTCTTAATTCAAGTGGAATAAAAGACAGATGTTAACATTTTCCAAACAAATATTAAAAAATATTAATTCTTAGATTACAGAAAGGCTTAATTAATAAATATCTTAGAAAAATTGCAGTGCTCGCATAAATAACTGCCCCAAAAAAATCACAGAATCATAGAAAATGAGGGCTGGAAGGGACCTCAGGAGGCCATTTAGTCCAACCCCCTGCTCAAAGCTGGACAGTATACTTCTTTCACATTTGTATAGATACAGGGAATTTGAACTGATCAGAACATGTATTAGAAAGACAAAGCAGATGATAAATTGGAATGGAATTTCTTACTTATATTAAAATTACTTAACCTTTATCTGTAGCCATTTCCACCCCCTTGTCGTTCCCCCCCAGCCAGCTATACCTACTTGATTAGAAACTGATGCTGTTAAATCTATGCAACCCAACTCTACCACATAAACATACCATTTTAAATAACTAAATGTTAAGTGTCTAAATGTTAGTTAAATCCTACCAACTTCTGGATACAGAAAAAGCCTCTCTTTTGTACAAGATTTGGTAGAGTACTTGGAAGCAAATTCATTAATCATTAGAACTAACCGCTGCAAAGATATTTTATGACATATTGGGCCCCTTTACATGCGCAGGTAAAAGCATGATGGGATCTAATGTGTGATCCACACTATCATGCCACACATGCATGGCAGGAGGCATGATTGTGGGATGATACACTAGATCCCATTGTGCCTTATTGCTGGTAAAGGAGGAACCTGATCTTGGGCTCCTTCTGCACCAGCAAGAAGCATGCTCCTGTGGCTGGCAGCCCCCTCAGCTGAGAGGCTTCCAGCCCTGGGGGCACCCAGTGCCTCCCCTAAGGCTAGGAGATACAGCTGTCACAATCTCTCTGCTTCAGGAGTGCATGAAACCCCCAAGGCTGAGAGATTGCAGCTGTACCTCATGACTGCTGGGATCCAGCTGGGTCCTGGGACTGGGAAGCACATTACAGGGACCCACCACCCACAGCTCTGAGTACAGGCAGCTGCAGGGTGCTGCTGGGACCCAGAGTCAGCAGCTGTAGGGGCTGAGAGTCCCCCCAGTTGCAGCACTCCCAGCTACAGCTGGGCATGGTGCACCCCTGCGTCAGAGAAGACCCTGCTACACATGCAAATTAAAGCTTGATAACAACTAGCTCTAAAGTTAGTACACATTTTCAAGGTCTAATTATATACTGGTTGGAGCTTTCTTATGGTGTGACTGGTACTTTGCATGAGTAGCTGGTCCCAAGGTAACTGCATAATTAACCAGTTAATTGTGTGATACTTGTAATGTATAGAGGGGGCCAGTTGCTTACAACAGGAAAGGACTGGAGTCAGTCTCCAGCCTCCACTATGTGCCACCAACGCAACCGCATGGACTTCAGTAGGACTGCATGGGTGTATACGAACCAAACTGTTCTCCTCTATTTTGGAATATTGTCACATTAGTTCAAAGCTTTCATTTGGAAGGCATTTTACCTCTTCAAAATCCTCTTTGGCTGATGGAAGATCAGTGGCTAAACTAGCATCTCCCAGGTGTTTCTCCATTCTCTCTCCTTGTACCAGGGTGGTCTTTACAACTTTGCTGACCTTACGGCCTTCCACTGGTTCAGACTGAAATTCTGAGGCACTAGACAAAACAGTGGGCTCAGAGAAGGTCACCTGGTGGGTGAGATGATGGGAATATTAGGTGTGGATTATATAACATACAGATATCTCTTTTGCCTGTTCTTATTTAACCACTTGCTCAAATTATTTCTTTTGAAAATATTTTGAACAGCAATAAATAATATCTCACTTTCTGTGGAAAGATGCTCTGTGTGTGTAACTTAACTCTTCTAAAGTGAAGTATGGGTTATATCTATTTAATAGATTCTGCATTGTACATGAGATATCTTTGTGAATTCAGGTAGTCTAGTCAAGTCAGCATGCAGCTCAGCGCCAGTGTCCTTAGCCTGAGCCTTGACAGGGTAAAATTGCTCAAGTTTCTATGGGAAGACAGCTTCTAAATTTGAATTTCACTGAGTATTTCTACACTGCAGGCTGTTGTACAGATTTCCCCATGCTTATCATTATTGAAAATAAAACGATTAGGAAAGCTGAAAGCACTGCTTCTCCGCCTAAATCCTTGCTGGGTTGTATCAGCTACCCAGATTTGTATTATGTCTTCAGAGGAAAATTTTTAAAAGACATGGACTCCCATGTTATGCTAATAAAGCCATAGAGAGGCAAGTTAAAACATTGTATTCATATTTAAATAAAATTAAATAAAGATATCTTTCATATTATAAACTATTTATGGAGTTTTATGTTCAACTATGCACAGAGACTTTGCTTTCTTTCCATCCCAATTTCTCATGCAATAATCTTTACCAAGTATTAATGTTTAGAAGGATATAGGTGGTGAAAAATAATTCTAATAATTTCTAAAATCAGCTGTTCCCTAGCATAGGGTACAGCTAACAACAGCAAGAATTTTCATGGTCTCCTCTGTAAAGACATATTACTTGAGGGTATGGATTGATGCCAAAGCTATGCAGTACATCATAAAAGGAAACAGCGTTTTACCTTTCCAAAGTCATGTTCTACTAACCTAGACTTCTCATCTGACAGGGTCAAGTCTGAATGGCATAGCTGAAATAAGTTGCTGTCAGCTGAGATTCTACACTGCTAACATCATTGTTAGTCTTAGTTTGTGCATGGCCATAGGCATATCCTCTCCAGGAGAATGGATTTGCTATTTTCCACTAATAGAACATTTACTTTATGTTACAATTTTAAAAAACAAATAAAAACAAAGCATAACAAGCAAAGACTGAAAAGATGCTCCTGATCATGAGAAGCTGCTCGTTTTATTCTGAGGCCCTGTCTGGAATTTTAAAAATTAAATTTTAATCTAAAACACAAAGATGAGAAACCTGTATTCAGTTCTTGGTACTGACCTACTCACAACCTAGTCAAACATTTTCTGTTACACTTGGATGGCATGACTGGCATAAGTTATGGGGAAGGGACACGGCAAAGGAGCAAGTGAGCTATTTGTTCAGTGGCTCTGTGGCATTACAAGGAATCGGGGAAAGTCTAACCTCAGACTGCTCACTGTCGCTCTTCAGCACAACCCGCTTTACAACTTTGGAATACCCGTCTCCTCCTTCTACTGTAACAGGTTCTTGTGGTACTCCCTGCATTATGACTTCTTCTTTTTCTGTGCCATCTGGAGAGACATACCGCCTGATGATCTTTCTGGTTACCTAAGGGGATGAAATGAGTAAAACATACTTTGTTTTTATAGCATTAAGTTGTTATGGATGGCATACTTAACTGTAATGGAGTTTAACTGACATTTATACTGTATGAAGCACCTTCTATCCAAGTATCTCTAAATATTTTGCCAACACTAACATGTGAAGCCTTATAAAGGTAGTATAATACTTAACTTTATTAACATTATTTCGCTAATTGGTAAACACAGTCAGAATAAAAGAATGGTATCTTGGCCCCACACAAAGACCAAGGGAGTTTTGCCATTGGGTTCAGCAGGACCAGGATTTCACACTAAGGAGACATGCAGTTTTCCCTAGCAGAGTCACTGCTCTCCCAGGAGAAACCATGAGTGTACAGATTTTTTCTGAGTAAAAATAGCCACTCCAGGAGAAAATAACCTGGAAACAAACAAGGTTAAATCACTTCCTGGAGAATTTCCCAGGGAGAGTGAGTGTCTATACATGCTGTGGCTTCTCTCAAAGAAGAACATAGACCTACAGCATACCCCCACTCAGAGAGAGAGTATGTGGCTTGCTGGACTCTGCCATTACAGTAGGGAGCAGAATACTCCCCCTTCACAATCCCCAAATTGTTCTGCAGGGAAACACAAGCTGATCATGGGCAGACAGGGTCAATCAATCAGGGCTGCCCTATGAACTGCTGCCATCTGTCACTAGGTAGTTTAAGGGAGCCTACAAAGCACACATATGTGCACAGGGTCCCCCCTAGCTGCACAATCCTCACTACAAGCTCTCCACTCCTCAGAGCATCAGCTCTCAAATGTCTGTACATGCCGCTCTGGGTAAGTTTTTCTGCCAGGTGAGCAAACTTGAGTGAATTCTTTCAGATTATTTGAATGTGTGTAAGCATCCTAAGGGACTTGCCCAAAAACCCACAGCAAGATGATACACGTTACCTTGTCTGTCATTTCTAAGGCATCTATCTAACTTCTGAAAATTGAATTTGTATTCATCATTTAAAATTTAATTCAATTCAAATAAACTCAGCCAGGACTACTGAGAAGAGAATAAAATCCAAGCATTTGGGTTCTTCAATCCCCTGCTTGCATTCTGTCACTCTTAGATTAAGCTGTCTTTTCTCCACAAATGAACCCAAGGGAGACAGGGGGCAATTCATTTAAACCCAGTTCAAAAGAGGAATGGATCAATTCTTGAAGGCAAGGTCCATCAGTAGGTATCAAATACAGTAGAAAGGGAGGCAGTCTCTGAACGAGGACTTCCTAAACCTCTGAATGTCAAAAGCTGCAATGGGAGAGGAGTAGAAAATTCTGGACATGCCCTGTTCACCCTTCCCCTAAGCAATTTCCCTCTGCCACTGCGAGACAGGATACTGGACTTCATGGGAACATGCTCTGACCCAGTAAATAGAATTCCTTTTACAGTTCTTACAGTGCGTATTGTTTAGGTGACTAGTCACCTAGTGAAATGCACAGCCTGAAGCTGATGCCTGTAATGAGACCCATTAAAGCAAGCGCAATGAGCATGAAGCCAGCAAAGACAGGCAATAGGAAATACTAACAAGAAGGGCATGTCTTAAACCCACTGTTCTCTTCGTGACTGACTTTGTCACCTTACTCTGAGCTACCGGGATGCAACTCTCTCTGATCAGGAATCACAGATTTGAACTTATTCTGGAGTTAAGCACCTAAACCAGCCCAACCTAGCTAAAAGCAATTAGCCCAATTAGTCACTTGAGCAGGGATTTGACCCCAAGTAAGTGTTTAATTACTAGGCTGGCAGTTCACGCAAAATGGAAGACCCAGAGTAAAAACTTAGATACCCTCCAAGGTTAAGTGGCAACTGAACAGAGTTTTTGAGAATCTAAATTTTGCAGCTAGGGATCTAAAATGGCAGTTTTAGACCTACAGCATACCCCCACTCAGAGAGAGAGTATGTGGCTTGCTGGACTCTGCCATTACAGTAGGAAGCAGAATACACCCCCTTCACAATCCCCAAATTGTTCTGCAGGGAAACACAAGCTTATACACTTTGTGGATTTGGATCTTAAATTTCACTGACATTCAATCAAATTTATGCTCTGAAGTGAAGCCTCTCATACATTTTCTACTGATTTTTTTCCCTTTGGAAATGGGAATTTATTAAAACTGAAATACTGAATGAATGAAATATGAAGATTAACCGTAATTTCACTGTAAATGTACAACAGAAAAATACTCATTTTAAAAACAAAAAATGTAAGTCCCAGTTCCTTTGGGACTCTACTCTCAGTGTTTTTTTTAAAATTTATTTTAAATTTTGTTAATGGGATTTCCATTCCTAGGTAACTTAGGTGCTTTCACAAATTTTATCTAAAGGCAGTAAGAATGTATGAGGGGCTATAATTGCAATACCTTTTTCACGACAATATGGCCATGCTCATCTGTGTACTGCTCCTCGGTTACGGTTTCTGGTGGCATTTCAGGTATCTCATCTGCCTGAGGAGCAAAGAACAAAACATAATTAGGTAATATCTTGCTGCAAATTGTTGCTTTAAATCAGTGGTTCTCAACATTTTTAGATTCTGGGCATCTCTCATTCTATTCAAGGCCCCCCTCAGAAAATGCCAGCTCTTGAGTTTCACTCATTTCTTTATTACAGAAAAATAATAGAATAATTCTTCCGTTGCAAAGAACTCTGAAAGAACACAATAGATCAAAATGTTTTTGATGCCCTGGATTCCTATTTGAAATCTCTGGGTTTATCTTGCGAGTCACAGGTAGGTAGCAGTGCTAATACTGCATGGCACCCTTAAAAGCATTTTGCAGCACCCTGGCACCATGGTTGAGAAGCACTGTTTTAAATAAACAACATTATATGTATTAGTTGGTTCAAAGTAAGAGTGAAAAGGGGGTCAAGAAGCATTCATACTGAGTTGCTACAAACGCCAAAAAAAATTCTGTAAATGAATAATTAAAAGGCATGCAAAGGAAGTTATCCCAAAACTAACAGGCAAATAAATATTAGTTAATTGGACAGTAGGTGAAGCTGAAAAAGCAACATAAAGTCTTTATCCTCCTACTGAGGCATCTCCAGAGTGCATGGTAGGTTTGACATTCCCACTCCAAATCACTCATATATCTCCTGTTTGCCTTCTTCCTCCCCCGCTACATAAGAACAAGAGTATAAAAGTTATGTAATGGCCATGCATTATTCAGAAGCATTCCCACTTCATAAATGCAGCACCAGTCAAGTGGTTGAATCAGCAGCAGTCCAAGGGTTGGGGTAGTGGGGAAGGTTCTGATAGGTGTAACCATGACATGTACCTGAATAATCACCCGGCGACGAATGACCCTGGTAGTTACCATCTCTTCCTCATCTGAGCTGGTCTCCAGCTCACCTAATTCCTCTGCTAGCTCCTGGTGGAAGCATGGAAGCATTTTTCTATTTATCATACTGATGTTGCATGTAATGCTGGTAGCACTTGTGACTTTTCCAATGTATTTATTTGAAATCATTATCTGCCTTGAAGTTTTGATTTAAGGATTTTGGCTTCTGTATTTTCTCTTTGTGTAATGTTTATGTAAGGAATGAACAGTTTTTGGCCATTCTTCTTTGATTCAGACTCTGAGCTCAAGGAAAATAATGCTTCTGGTACAGAGGATAATATATTTTTGGATATATTACCTACTCTAAAGGATACTTTTACTGGCGGTTGTCACAACCTAGTTATCACAATGCTATTTAAAATTGCTATATCTAGAACATGAAGCATTATCAATATGAAGCCAGTTGTGTACCGCTTTTTATAAATGCATTGCCAAAACTGTGTAAGTCTGTTTCTTATCTTCTCCACAATGAACACAATAGCACTGCATCTATGCACTGGGACTGATTAGATTAACTAGGAGAAAAAACAACAATCTGTTTAATTCCTTGCACTGTGAATGCACAAAGCAACAATTAATAGCAAGTCCTTTAGCTTCTGCTCTGTCTGCATAAGGGAGAATCTGAGTAGGAAATGAGCAATTTACAATGCACAGCATCTGCAGAGAGTAATAAAAAAGCTGCAAGGAAACTGATTCAGTCTTCTACTGTCCTAACAACACTGATTATTATCAGCACATATAGAATAATAATTAATATAGCAGTAAAAAAAGAAATAGCTAAAAGGACAATATCAATGATGGGAAAAGATTTTAATTTCCTATGGTGTTAGGGAAGTATGCTAGAATAGTTTTAATGATTTAGAGGTGAAGAAACCAATTTATTATAAACTTGTATTTGATGCTGAGCAAACCAATAACTGGAGAGAAAGAGAACGTTTTCCATTGAGGCAGAAATGTCATTAATGACAAATGCATCAGTTAAAATTAGACATGGGCAGGAACAAAAATGCCGGAGTCAGCCTAGACTCAGCTGTGGGCCCTCTGCCAATATACCCTGGAGCTACTGGGTAATCAAACTGGAGAGTGGTATACAGTATTTTGACACCTCAGCTTTAATTCTCATAAAAACTTCCCCACTGAAATCTGTAGGGCTATTAATTCCCAAGACACAGACATGCTCACTTTGAAAAAGTCCCAATCCATTTATACCTCATCAATTTTCCTTCTTGCTCCCATGTAACTCTCTCATTATGCACCGAGGAGCCCTGCTTACTCTTTCATAGTTTATAATGGGGGGAGATCTAGCACAAGACTGCTGTCACTGATAAACTGTTCAACATCACAGAACTTAATGTAACTGCAGAGATGCATATATTGCCAGAATTGTCTCAGTCAGGCGAAGCTTAGTTGAAGTAAATTGGTGTAGCTCCATTAATATCAGTGGAGTGAAAGCCAACTTATACCAGGAAAGAATCCTCCTGCTTATGGATCCAGTCAAACTCTAAAAACAAAATTCATTCTAAGATATACCAAAGTGGTCTGACACTGAATTTCAAATTAGCTTTGTACTTATCAAAAGTTGCTCTAACACGCTTTTGTCTTTTGAGACACTGATCAAACATATAGGAAAATTGCATCATCTAGTTCAAGTAAAATAGCATAGCCCCAAACATAAGAATGGTCCCAAAACTTTTGATCAGACCTTTCAGGAGATTCACAAGAGGTTTGGAAATCTGATTTCAGGGACACTTACTAAATGTTTGTAAGTGTAAAGCTGTCTTTGCAGGCAATCAGAAGCAGAGATGTGGAGCAGACATTCATCTGCTGACCCCTGTCCGTCATGTAACATGCTTCTGACTCCAGCTCTTCCCAAACATTCACCTTTCTTTTGAACTACATGAGACAAATTTTATAAGTTCTGGAGTTTCAGAAGGGTGAATGTACTTAAACAGCATTAAGACTTACACCCATGGGTTTAAGTCTGGTACTTACTAGATGTGAAAATGGAAAACAAACTCCCAGTTTAAGGAAATAAAATCAAAACTGTGCTTTCCTTTAACTTCCCTGACAGAATCGATCCTCTATTTCCACATCACTCTCTTCTCCTTCCCTCATTTATTATTGACAGCTTTTCCATACGTATTCCCCCTAACCTGTTCATATTAGCTATCTTCCACCCTTGCCTTCAGTGTCCATTTTTCCCCTCACATGCTAAATAGCTGCTGCCTTAAACACACACAAATATTCACAAATGACTTCACCTATTTCTCAGACTTTAACCATTATCCCAGCTTCTTTTCCTCCATCCTCACAGAGCATGCTACTTAATGGCCTGCCTTGAACTCCATTCCTCCAAATTCTCTGAAGAATCA
Organism: Crocodylus porosus; assembly: GCF_001723895.1. Taxonomy (NCBI): domain Eukaryota; kingdom Metazoa; phylum Chordata; order Crocodylia; family Crocodylidae; genus Crocodylus; species Crocodylus porosus. The sequence continues at coordinate 16,785,287 of NW_017728912.1, forward strand.
GACAGCAGTGCTTTTTTTCATTTTCAAAACAATAAAAATTGCTCAAAACATAATCCCTCTGAGTCACCACTAGGAGGGAAAGAAAGAATAATTTGCAGATAGAACAACTAAGCAAAGTAAATTTCCTTTACTAGGCGTAGCAGGGAGCTCTCAGCTCTTAGCACTATTTAGACAATCCTTCTCCTCCAAGTTTATACAGGAAAAGCTCTGTTATCTGGCATCCCCTGGGAATGGGGGATGCCAGATAACAATATATGCCAGTTAACTGAGCGGCCCCGGCTGCCGCTTCTCCCGCCGTGTCTGGGGCGTCCCTCCGCCCCTGTCGCAGCATTGCTGCCCCTCCCGTGGGCCCCGCACAGCCCTGTGCAGCCTATGCCCCTGGGCCACGGGGGCTCAGTAGCGCAGGCTGATTTGCCCTGGGCCATGGGGGCTCAGAGAAACTGGAAGTGCCATAGTGGGCACTTCCGGTTTCACTTTTCCTTACAAGCCGGCATGCCAGTTAACAGAGCATGCGGGCTTGTAAGGCGCCGGTTTCCAGAGAGTTTACTGTATATGACAAAGTTCCTACAAACACCAATGCTAACGTGAACATGGAATTTGACCCATAATCTCATACTCATAATCAGTATTGTTTTGGTAAATATTTGATTAAGAGGAGATAAAATAAAGACTAGATAAAGGAAATTTGTTCTATGACAACTGGTTTATGATGGGGACAGGACTGGTATTTACCTTTTCTAAGGATTCATCTTCATAGTATCTTTCAAACTTTTCTGGTTGTTCATCACTTGACTCGACAATAACCAGACTTGTTCTCCTTGGAGACTGTTCTTGGTGGAGCTGGAGGTCCTCAGGTTCTTGTACAATGGGAGAGTCACCTCGCTCACTAGATGATGGGGTGTGAAAATATGGAGTCTTGTGTTCTTCAGGTGCTGCAGTGGAGCCTTTAGATGTTTCAATGACATCTTCTTTTCCAGCCTTTGTTGGTATTGATTGTTCTGTTCCTGGTGTTGTGACACTGTGGATTACAGATTCAGGGAAACTAACTATAGTGGATTTGATTTTGATAATATTTGCATCCTTATTAAATAGTAATGGCATCTGCACAGAACTCACCATGTCTGAGAGTAAACTATAGCGTATTCTATACAGGAAACAGGCCTTCTTAATCATCTTCCTGTTCAGTGTTACCCCTCACTAATTAGAGCTTTATTGTGGTTTATTAGAAAGCTGCCTCCCTTTAAACATTTTTCAACTATACCTCAGAATTTGAAGTTATTTTTTTTCCTAGCCATTGCTTGCTGATTCAGTCTCAGCAACAACTTCCACAAATGTGACCAGAACTGAACACAATATTCCAAAGATTTTATCATCTTAGCATTTACTCTTTACACTTTTATGTGGAACACAGATTACTTAGGTCCCACATCATTCATTTATTTTCTCTGCTACTCCAACATATATCAACTTCTTTGTTCAGATTATCAACAAAGGTTTGCTACTTTGTAAACTGCTACTACAAAGGTACTTCTGCCTTAAAGCACTTCTTTTCTCTTAGGAAGGGATGCATCTTGAGCAAAAGAATTCTGAAAAACAAACATACGGGTCATGTGCCAGTTTCTGTACTGCATTTCTGAGTTTAGGAAATAAAGATAAAGGTTGTTTTTCAAACAGCAAAACAGGACAACATCATCTGGCATTGTTTTTCCTCTCTACTAATGTGTGCATCATTTAAAATATTGCTAAAAATGTATAAGTTTTGTAAAGTTTTTCTTAAAAATTTGCCAGCACCCCAACTGATAAACTGATACACCAAAATTATTCCATCCATCCACTCTTACACTTTTTCTTTTGTAACTACTGAGACAATTACTCCTTAATGATGACCCAATTCTTCAACAGGTTTCTTCTTCTCCTCAAATCTTTTTCAGGGGAAAGCACAGGAGGGAGAAGTAAACGTACAAGTTGGGACACCAGAATTGCTGTCTAGGATCAGGCATGAAATCCCTCTCTTTCGGTACCCAGTACTTCAGAGAAATGTGTAATATTCGTATTAAGCAATCTGCTCCAAACACAGGTTTCATCCTGATCTCTAACACCCAGAGGTTGACTTAAGCCCTGAAGCATAAGGTTAGATAAACTGAAAATGCACAACATGAATAAATGCATATCTGTATTCCACAATGAAGTTTACAGGGTTTGGCCAGGCAACTTTTGATGCTTACAAATACTCCTGTTGTGTTGCAGATGTTTCTTCTGGCAAGTCCTGAGGCTTCCCTGAGAACTCAGTTTGCACATGCTCCTTTTGTGCTTGTCTCAAGAGCTCTGAAATGGATATGTCTGCCTCAGTCTTGGGGGTGCCCTCGTGAAAGGAAGAGTAACTGACAGAAATGTCTTCCTCAGAGACAATGGGAGGGTGATCAGATGGGTCACTGTCTTTAGAAAGGGAGTGCTCTTTGTCCTCCTTGTGCCTGGAGCTGTACAGCTCTTCTTGCAGTGCAGAAAATCCTACGTATAGGGAAAAAAAAACAAGTTTCATCAGAACTTTCTTGAGGATGCAGGAAGATTTTGCCATTATTGAGGCATGTCTAAGCCACCTCAGAACACATTAGAGAGAGTTACAGTAAAGCACACTATGCCCAATCTCCATGCACTGTTCTCCTGTAAAAAGTAGCTGACATAGCGAAGAACTAGGTATGGATCAATAGGCTTGCTCCTTTGGGACAGAACCCAAGCACAGCATTAATTAAAGCAGCAAAAAAGCATGCAGCATGGGCATGACATGCTTCATTGCAGTGCTCCCCAGCTTAGGCTCAAGAAGCGACTTCCTCCGTCCACAGTTCATTTACAAGAAGAAATACAATTGCTGAAGTTTCCAATCAACAGGGTTTTATGGCAGATTTATAAGTGCATGCTTTCAGTGGAGGATGAAAAAACTGAGATAAGTAGTTGGAGAAATGTTGGACATCTCACTAGGATTGCCAAGTACAATACTTTGCCATAATCCATAAAGCAAGTGAGCACTCTACCTAATATAACAGTCATGAAAAGATCTTAAAGCATTTCACAAATAGCAATAACCCTTGAGCTATCAATTATCAATATAGAGATATAGCAATAATTGCCTTGGTGTTACTGTGTGCAGTCTTTTGAACACTAGAGAATACTCTAGCCAATTAAACCTGCAAGTAGGAAGAATGTAATGACCTGATCTGAATTTTGAACAAGGCGTTGTCATTAATATCCCTCACTCAAATGAAAAGTGGCATAGGACCACTGATTATGGTAAACATCTTGTATTCAGGTATCAGTTCAAAGCCAGCACCACAACTAGCCCAATGTCCAATAATGTACTGCTGGGATAGTGGTTCAGGACTTGTTTCAGAGAAACAAATGCCACCTATGAAAATGGACTGTGGGAGAATATCATTTAATTTAACACCTGGGGTTTTCTTAAATGTATGTCCTATTAAACTAGGCTGCTGCCCCCCTTTAAGCTTATGAAATGCAACAGCATCATAACAGCAAGTTAGCCTCTATGGACCTGAAGTCAGAGGCCTTTCTACACACACACACATACACACACACACATTCACGCACGCATGCACACACACACACATACGATAAAATACTCCTCTCATGTAAACTGGTACAAACTTGTTGACATCAATGGAAGTGCCTGTAGAGAATTTTGCCAACTGTACAGTAATTTCTATAATCCTTCATTTACTTGCAATATAAAAACTGGTTATTTTAAGTGTGTCTTTAAAATTATTTTTTCTCCAATCTTGTTCAATATGCCATTACACACCTCTACCCTTCCTTTTTAGAGTATCTTGATTTTAACATTAGCTGCCACTGCTCCCCAAACACAAGAGCAGACTGTCTTTCTTAGCCACACATTTTAGAATGGACTGATTTGGCTACGAGAGAACTTTTTCAGTTCATGGCTTGCTAAAAATGATAAAAGCTTAATATCACGAAAGTGTTTTTACCTTCACTATGATCTAATCCTATTGTTTGTTCAATTTCTGCATAGGTTCGAGCACCATGGATCTGCAGAGCATCCAGGCTGCTGGTTTCCATTAGGTGAACAATATCCATTCTGTTGATTTTTGTTAGACACTGAGTAAGACTGGTATCTGGAATGTTCAAAAAACATTGTTTAGCTGTGTCGAGACACTCCTATGATCTCCATTCTCCATATCCAAGATGTATAAGGTTACTCATATTATGACATATAACATAAAGATATATTGTACAGAATGAAAAAAATAGTATTACTACAAAGAGTTAGAAATACTGGGAAAATTATACATATGAATTACTATCAGTATTTCAACAGAAAAAAACCATTAGCAACAGTCTTTTTGCCCACATTTCTGCTTCTTTAGGTAACAAGACTAATTCAATTCTCATCCTTGTTTTGCTTTTGCCCTCCCAATGAGTAAGAGTCAATTCATTTTCTTTAACATACAATCCTTTGGTATTCCTTATTATACACACCAGGGGTGTGTCTACATGAGATGCTTAATGTGCACAACACTAATTCTACTGTGCATTAGCGCATCATAGCAAAAACTGTGCTAATGCACAATAGAATTAGTTTATTGCACATTAAGCATCATGAACAGACCATGTACCTTTGCTTACTGCACCGTAGTGCCAGCTACTGCACCTTTATGTAGTACCTTATATTAGAGGTACTAAACTTAATGCTCACTAGTAAAAGCGCACTAATGCAGGTATAGACGCACACCACTTAAAAGAAACCCAGGTCCTTTAATAAGTCCCATTTTAGTCTTGTAAGTTTTATCCCCTTGTATCAATACAGGTGTGCACATTACCTCTAAACTGCCAGTTGGGGAAAGTCCAGTTTGTGCAGCAACTAAAAATGTACCTGTAGCATGTTTCCCATCCCTGTCAAGCCAGTACTTCAGGAGTGCATGACTCTGGTCCTGCAGTGAATTAGGATTCTCAATTCGGATCTGGTGAATTTGCTCTTCTGTGAAATCCAGTTCTCTTGCTAATTCTGTGAAAGACAAGCCATTGGTAAAGGTTTTTCATAAATATTTCCCCCCCTCGCTGTCAAGTCCATTCCTAAGATTCGTGCCTAAAGCAGCCTCACAAATAGAATACGCTGGTAGTAATAACATGTAAAAATTCAACTTTCTAACTATAATGTATCAAATTCTCTTGAATCTATCACCCTCTCCCAATTTTGATTTAGTGTCTGAAGCTCCTCTCCTAGTAGAAGAACTGCTTAATTTTAAATAATCATAGAAAATCAGGGTCGGAAGGAGGGCAGTAAAACACTGGAACAGGTTACCCAGAGAGGTTGTGGACTATTCTTCCTTAGGGGTTTTTAAGACTTAGCTAGACAAAGCCTTGGATGGGATCATACAGCTGGGGATGGTCCTCCTTTGAATAGGGGGGTGGACTACCTGAGGTCCCTTCCAACCTTAATTTTCTATGATCCTATGATATTCTGCAGTCACTTACACCATGGCTCAGTGAAGGCATAGCCCCCCCTGGAACTGTTAAAGTAAGATAGGAAAAGTACAGGCAAATGGCTAGAATTCATGGATGAAAAAGAAGTTTGAAAATGTGAACTAGGAGTAACTGGTGTAGTGATGCCTGCTTGAGTAAAGAGTAGAGAGTTCTTATAGTCCTGAGAAAAGTGAACTCCTTTACTGGAGACAATGAGGATTTAACTGCACCTAGAACTAGTAGGAGTCCTTGACAGTGCTATCCAAAGTTATCACTCTACATAGAAAAAGAAGATTGAAGCTGGCTGGGCTGACCACACACAGATGAATACAGTCCAGAATCTGCTTAAGTCCTGGGGCGTCCCTACCACCATTCCTGGATCCACCGTTTCTGCCTCTCTGGGTGGAAAAATCGCCCCTGCCTCCAGCCACTGTCTCTTTAGTGGCAAGGACATAAAGCAGATGGTCACAGGAATGAACCACTCACTGGTGGATCCCATATTGTGATATGCAAAGAGTCCAATCTGGCCTTACTCCTGCTCAGAGTTGATCTATTTTGTAAACTGAGGCCAAAGTAGGTCAGAATAGCCACTATTGTCATCTGTGTCTCCAACACGGGAGATTTTAGACAGATGTTTAACTCAGCCATTACTAGAATATCATCAAATCAGTCAGTCCAATCAGTGAAACTGACAAAGACATAAAATTTGCTGAGCAGTTTCAGGGTCTAGAGATTTTTTGGTTCCTAGAAATTTGAAAAGGAAGTTACTGTAAATCAGAAGCTTATTCTTGGCCAGAACTATTTTTAGCTGGCTGCAGCAGCAAAGCTTACATTTTTAGAAATCAAATTAATTTTATGCGGGACAAATATTTACAAATGCTGTCAAGCAAACATATTAAAGAAGTATATGTATTATGCCTAGAATGTATAGGTCTTGTTAACATTCATTAAGTATACCACCCTAGTTTTTGGAAGCACAACAATAATTCTGAAACACTGAAATAACTGCCTGTCAAACAGAATATGCTGGTAGTAATAGCATATAAAAAGTCAGTTAGGCTAGGTCTGATTCCCAATGATTTTGACTGGAGTTGTCTTGTGATATAAGAGATTAGAAACAGGCCTTCCGACTGGTTCATTCTCTCCCTACAGGTGCACATGCAGAAGAAGGACAGGAGGGAAAAGCTCCTTGCATACGCAAAAATACCAGTGTTAGTTTGTAAATATAATGAAGACCATGAAATGCACAGCCCAGAAGACAAACTGTATTATATTAGGATTAGATTTTTATTCATGTATTTAGTAAATAATCCTTTAAGTCTTAGAACACTACTTATTTCCAAGAGTCTTATACGGAATGACGGAATTTTTCTGGAATTCTTCCATCTGGGATTGTGACAGGTTTGCCAGCCATGTGGAAATGTTGAACAATCTGCCCTAAGTTATTAGTAAACTGCCAGAGCCATAAGAAAAGAAGTACAGGACAGTGTGGTGCACAGAGCCAGAGAGGATATTTCAAGTTTGGTGGACTGAGTGAGAAGATGGAAAGTTGGCTGTGGCCAGTGATAACAGGACAAGCAGAATTTTAAGCTTTTTTTGGACTCTGTGCAATGTAACACAGGTCAGAGAACTCTGAACAGCTTATTCTCTTTTCTTGTTGTCAGCTGATTTCTAGCAGTAGGAACCTCATTTTATTCTCCGTCAGCTTGGCCTGTCTTTTGATGATGTGTATGTCTCATTGTGGTGTGGGTTTCTGCAGTTATAAATGGACTGTTGCTACCTTGGCCCCTTTCATTCCTTAACTCTGTCACTGGTCTGAAAGCAGCAAGCTGTTCTCATTTATGGAAGCCCCACCTGAACACCTGTGGGTGTAGACAGATGTAATAACTGTATTTTTATCAAACAATAGTGATATAAAACATTATGCAATAACAGTTACATCTTGCATGACTCTGTAGTGGGTTAAGTATAGGTTTCCCTTGCTTTATGCTGTACACGAGTTCCTGGAAAACGGTGCATAACTCAAATTTGCATAAAGGGAACCCACTTTACAATGTAAAAAATAGGGATATGTTTCAAGACCTTGACTGTACTGACCCCCAGACCCATTTCTACCACTTTTACAAGACAATTTTGGTACTTGCCAACAGCAGACAGTACACACAACCACAGGGCACTATCACAGTAGGGATGGCGACTACAGAAACATGAGTTGGAGACAATGAGCAAGAAGCATAGATCCACACAGGAGACTATACTTTGGTGCATGTCACTCCCACAAAGCACTGCACAAAGCATCTGACTGCAAGCTTCCACCATGCCAACTGCATAGGAGTGAACTTACCTTGCATATAAACACATTTTTTTATATAAAAAGGGCCATTGCATAAAAGCAAATTCACACGTACAGAACCCTTTATAGCAAGGGAAACCTGGATAGCAACTGTAACTTTTACCCTCCTCAATTCAAAGTCAGAGAGACTTAGCCTGTTTGTGTCACTGAAGGGTCATGCAGATGTAACAGTTAGACTATAACAGCTGAGGTGTGCTACTGAATAGCAGCAGTGGCTCCTTTCTCCTTTTCAAACAGTTAAGCGTTAAGGAGCATTTGTCCATAACTTTCTTGCAGCTTCACAGCCCCAAATTGCCAGAACAATCACTGCCCTCTCTGGCCAAGTTCAGACTTTTGGTGGGGTTTGGGGGAGGTTAGATCATGTTAAAAATGGCCACCTCATCTCAGATAAATCAGGATGAGGCAGATTAGTGGGAGGGAAAGGGGTTAGGAGGGAGGCAAGAGGCTGGAGATGGGGATTGTGGATCCACGGGGTATTTGGGGGGGTAGGTGGGATCCATGGGAGCAATTTGGGGGGGAGGGGCAGGCCACATCCATGGGATGGATCAAGGTGGGCAGACATGTCCATGGGGCACTTCTGGGGTCCAGGAGGGTTTGGCAGGATCAGAAGGATTCGTGGGACTCATGGGGTCTATGGTCCCAGGGACCAGAAGCAATTTTTAGCCCCCCTGACAAGCATACACCCCTATCCCGCCTCCCCCCCACCCCCACTGATACTTATTTCCTTGGCTTCTGGCATCTGCAAATGCTGATAAAACCAGCACCCTAAGTGGCTTGTGGGATAGACTGACTGGTCCAAGACTGGGGGGAGAGGGAAGAGGGGCCGAAAGGTTAAAAATAGCTTGGTGCCAGGGAGCGAGTAGGAAAAGTGCAGTCCTGGGACTGGGACTGCGCAAGTAATTGTACTGAAATTAAATTCACCAATCTAACTTAGATTGATTAGTTTTGAGTGTACATTGATCCAGGTCTATTTTATAATGGGTTCTGCCATTTTTAGACTCGTCTATGTGCACTGAACTTCTGTACTGTTATGGGTTGAGATTAATTTATGATCACTGAAACCAGGTTTAAGTGTAATGTCTGTACCTGGGCAAACTAAGTTAGATCGGGTGGCCATTTTTAACGTGGCCTAACCTCGAATGTCTGCACTTAGCCTCCATATGCTCACCTACCCTCATGTGCCCTATACTCAGAGTCTTCAGAGGGGTGATGTTGGTTCTTTGTTATTCTTCTACTGAGTGTTTTCCCATGGGAAGAGACAGATCAGGTTCATAATCTGGCCCACCGACTTCCTATTTTAGCTAACAATGTGGAATGTCACCAATATCCCAAAAGACTATCTAGTTTCTACAGGCTATTAGAGGATCTCTATAAAACATCCTTCAGTAATAAAAAAGACATCTTGCAGAAACATGAAAATGTAAAGAAAACCATCAGCTCAATATGCATACTTCATCTGAAATGTATCCCATGCAGTTTACCTGTCCAACTGAATCCAAGGTGATCAGCAATGTGTGCCAGTCTTTCCTCTGTCCTTTCCTGGTCATCCTGTTGATCTAAAGAATATTAAACAGAACAGCCACAAGTTGTCTAAAGCAAGTTGAGGTGAAGCTACCGAACTGATGAATATCTCATGACAAAAAGACTACTTTTCTTCTAATTGCATTGGAGCTCTATAAACCGGGGCAAAGTTTTTACAAATATATGCCTCAAATTAGGCTTTCTAGGTCCTTATTTAAGTGCCAAAATAGTCAGGAAAATGAAGCCTTTGGTCGCTCAATAGTTTGAAAAACAGGTTTCTTGATTTGATGTCTAAATAAGAATGTAAAAGCCTTCTGTATCCAATTTCACCAAACATTTTATTCTTAGGCTTATTTGTAAAAATAAGTGTATCCAAATCAAGAGGTCGGGCTAACACTTAATGAGAAAAGAAGAGGTATAATTTTCCATGCCCCCTTAGTTATGGACAGCTTAAAAAACTGTACTGCAGTGTTCTAGAATAGTTCTCCCAAATTTAAATTAATGGATGCATTATTTTAAAGAATGTGTTTTTCAGGCAATCATAAGGCACTTCAAATTACAATGTGTCTTTAGGATTTTATAAAAATATTTTATTTGATTATTACATGGAAGGGTTAACTAACCCAGGACATTTGCAAAGAAGGCATGGGAAAAACCAAAGCCCACTTTTCAATGTTTAATACTCCAATTGCAAGAAATATGCTAGCCCTTCTGCCTGTCCATCTCACAGCTAGTTTGAATTTAGCAGAGTTTTGAATTTTGGTTTTCCCAATGCTCATATATAGATTTCATACAACCACATTCCCAAAAATTGGTTACAGGAGTACAGCAATATGCATGTGTTCAAAGTTTTAGTTACTGGATTTCCTTGGAAACTGTTTCATAAATACGAAAAGTAACTTAAAAGCAAGGGAAAAAACTCTGACCCACCCTACAATAACATATTAAGTTATCGATGACTCATCAAATGTTTTCTGAACAACTGGCTGTCAAGTAAAGGGATCTAGGAAATCCAATTGTTTAAAAAATATGAAAAATGTCACTGATGTCTTAACATGCCAAACAAAAGGGATTTGTCTCCCCAAGTTTTAGGGACAGGGACTGTGCTAAAGTACTTTATTATGTTAGCAATACCAGATTAAGATAGGATTAAGGAAAACCAAAAGCCAAAATTTTTATGGCCTGAAGCATCTGTTTTGCTAAAAGCAAAATAGTAACTGATAAAGTCTTTTCTATTTATTATATTAATACTTTCCATAAGCATTCGCAATGTGCAATCTTGAGATTGTTTCACAGACAAGAAAAAGAGACAACACAAAAAAACAAACATAGCTTTTACAAACGCATTTACAATCAATCACAAAAAGCTTAAAGAAAATGATGCACAGATCACACACACACATACACACACACCCCAATTTTTTAAAAAAAATATTAAATTCATGACATGCGTAGCACAGGGAATCCCAGTGTTTGGCAAATACCTTGAGCATGGTCATGGACATTTTCATCAGGAATACGCTCAATCTGAGTCTCAATGGACTCATCCCAAATGGGCCTGGTGTCAAAGATGTCTTCAGGAACTGACTGCTGGGTCTCAATAGATGGCACATTTTCAATAACTGAGACTTCTAGGGCACTACTGCTTTCGTCATCTGAAACTAATTCTTGTTCTCTTTCTGACTGTGTAAGTCTTTCCACTAACTTGGAAGCTTCATCGCTAATCTCTTCAAAGAATTCTATGGAGTTTTTGTAAAGGTCAAAAAACTGTTCCTTATTTTCACTTGTGGGACTAACAGCACTACGGGAAGCTCCTGTAGTACTCCTGCTTTTAACTGGCAACCTTGATGAAAATACCTTTGTTCTTCCTGTTGTCGCCTCATCTATTTCTAATTCAAGCTTCATCTCCCTCTCCCTCTCTCTGCTCTCTGCGTCTGCCTCAGCATAACTCCTAGCTTTTATCGAGCGCTTAATCTTTGGGTCCATGGGAACACTCGCATCGGATTCAGATTTGCTTCGACTGTCTTGTTTCATAGGTTGGTAGTCTGTCATCTCAGGAGCTTTGGGTGACTCTGGCTTGTAGACAGATGTTTCAGTGTATGCATATTGTTGCTCGGCTCTTTGGAAAGTTGCTTTGATGGGAATTTTAGACTTTGGCTTGCTCTGATCATCCTTTGTTTCAAGCTGCAGGCTGTCTATAAAACCATCAGAATGAGGGCTCTCTTGTTCTGGTTGTTGAAATGGCTGTGATGCAGCAGCTGTGGCCCGTACAGGAATTTTGGATTTGCTTTCAGAAGGCACTGTCTCCATAACAGCAGTAGGGATTTCAATCACAGATCTCTGTTCTTCTGGTGAAGAGTCTGGGGACTCATCATCCTGTTCAGAATAAATAGACCTAGTGACTGTTGAAAACTCCAGCTGCACATCTACCACAGACTGCTCAGGAGAGATAGGGCAAGGCACCTGACTGCTGTCAATCTGATCTGTTTCCATTCTGGACATGCATTCATCTTCAGAAGATTCAGAGGCAGCAGTCTCTTTCTTTGGTGACTTTGAAGAAGCTGAAATACCCATTTTAATTGGAATTCTGGATTTAAGGTCTGTTTTTGTGGTGCCTGTGCTGATCATCTCCTCTGATTTGTCACTAGGCTCTGATACTGGGGACTCTGCTGTAAATGCATTTTCTTCTCTTGGGTCATTTTCATCTGATGCCGAAGGTGGAAATGAATCTGGGGCTCGTTCAACCTTAGGAGGTTCCACCTGAGCAGCTTGTTTCATTTCTTCAGATAAAGAAACTTCATCTTGAAGCTGCTGCCCCACTTGGAAGAAGTGAAAGCTTTCATCCGCATAGTTCCTTTTGGTCATGTCAATGGCTCCACTTCGAGTCATTTCGAACAACTTTCCTTCCTGGAAGAGAAAAGGGTTTTGTTCACTAGTTGGTGTGCCCTCTTCTGTGGGTGTTCTGGCTGGAGTAGTATCAGGTGTTGTGCCCTGTGACTGCCTGTCCACCATCAAACCAAATATTTTTTGTTCCTCCTCTTTCACCCGGGCCTCAAAGGCTTCATCATCTTCACGTATTTCACTCCACTTGTCACAATCTACATCGGTCTTAGTGATGACCACTTGGCTGATTAGCTTCTCAGCTTCATCCCTTATATTCTGAAGAGCAGATGGATCTAATGTTGTGGGGTCTGATGCTGAAGTCCCTGAAGGCATTTTCTGACAAATATCCATGTTCTTTGACTCTATTTCCATATATACCTCTTCTGAAGACTGATCTTCACATCCAGGGGCATGTCCACTAAGGGAACTTCCAGATAATACTTTCTCAACCACTGATTTTTCTGCTTCAGTAGAATGAGCATCTCTTTCAGAGCTAGTGAAAAAATGTTCAGAAGAAACATTCTCATAAGGACTTGTTATATGGGGAGCACCGTCTTCATGAGCGTCTGCTGTACAACCTTCAAATTCATTTTTTTCATTGGTAAGGGATGAATATTCAGTTGGGAGCTCCTTGCTATAAAAATCCTGTTGGAATGCCTCACAGTCTTTTCCTGCTTTTCCCAAATCCCTTTCCAAAGCGGTGTGTGTAGGGGAATCATCTGCAGTCAATTCACTGTCTTGTGATATAGAGTACTGAGAAGTAGTATGTCCACAAGGGTCATCACCTGACTTCTCAGACACAGCCCCTGTAGCAGTAAGGTCTTTACCTTTTTCAGTTGTATCATCCTGCTGTGAAGGCTGAGGGACCTGAACTTCTTTTTTAGTCTCATCAGTTATAGCATGATAAAGGGCATCATCAAGTTGCGTGACTGGACCATTAGGACTAATTGTCTCACTTTCTTCTGTACTATAACCCACTGACTCAGCAGTTTCTGCTATGATATCAGCATCAGGGTGCAAAACATTTGATTTTTCTGTGGTCACCTTGCAGCTGTTTTCCTCGGTTGTCTTATCCAATTCTTCTTTATCCTCCCCGATCCTAAAAGCATGTTGTTTTGGATCAATGGGTTGAAATCCGGCTTCTTCAGGGCTAGAACTGGAATCTATACTGGATGGAAGTGGTGAAGGAGGTTGCATTCGAATCGTAGGCTCCAGGAAGAGGCCTGAGTCAGCTTCTTTTTTCAACTGAGTCAATTCTGGTTCACTTTCTGAAGACGAAGAACTCTTCCTAGTTTCCAATGAAGAAGTCAACACTGCAGGTATACCCTTTCCTTCCACAGCTGTCGGCTCTAGTACTTCAGCTTCACATGCAGCATCTGAGTCAGGGACCGGAGAATATTCATCCTGCTTGGAATCTTTTTTGTAATCTCTTTTCTGTTTTGCTTCTTGTTCTAGTTCATCAAACATTTTGATTTTGGTCACCATTTTAAACATCTCCTCTTCTGGTGTGAACCGTTTCTTTGGTTCACTTTCTGGATCATCCTCGGGTTCTTCACTGACTTCAGGGATTATGACTGGCTTGGAGATACTGGACTGTGCCTGGGAGTCTGCTGTTTTTGGTGTGATTTCATAGCTAATTTCTTCAGAGCTGGGGGTTTCTGGAGAAAGAGGACTTTTCCCTGAGCTCTCCATGAGGGATGTTTGCTCTAAACTGTCGTCCTCAGTGCTTCCTTCAGGCTCGCGGAGAATTCTGGAACGTATCAATGCCAGCTCCGGGCAGGTCTCTCCTTTACCAAGGACAGGCTGAACGGGAGCCTGTCCTGTAAGAATCCTAGCCTTCTCCCTTGGCTCTACAGGACTGCTTTCAAGAGAATCGCGGCAGGGGGATTCTTTCATAGGACTGGGCTCCAGGGAATCAGGAGTTTTGTGTGATGAATTATCTTCCAGCACAGGGCTTGCTTCTAGTGAGTCTTTATGACTTATGGCCAAGGACTCATCTGCAACTGGGCTAAAGCTTTCACTGTCACGGCTAGGAAGTGACAGTTCCAAATTCTGGGGACTCCTAACAACAACACGGTGTTCAGAGGTTGCATCTTCCTCTTTTTCTGCGGTGGTATCATGCCCCTCCAAAGATTGAGTCAAATGTGTGTGTTCAGTGGTTTCTGCTTCTTGATCGCTTTTAACATCTTTCATAAAGGAAGCGGAGCTACTATCTCCAGACTTGCCTGCCTCTTTCTCAGAGGCTGTAGGTACCAGTTTCTCTGATGGCTGATCAGAAAGAGACGTAATAGCCTCAGTCACAGCAGCCAGCTGTTTTTCAGCAATACCTTTGTCATCTTCAGCTGGGGAGAGTTCCTTTGGGGAGCGTACTTCCGCTGTTTTGTGGGCTGCAGTGGTTTCCCTAGTTTCTCCTATTGGCTCATCGGTTTTCTTTGGTGAGAAAGAGAGACTTTCTGGGCTTGTTTCTGGAGTCTCTGCTAGCCCCTCATGCTTATAACTTTCCTCGGAGCTGATCTGAGGGGTTCCCTCAAGCAGGCTACCGGGAGAATCTGCTACACCTTCATGCTTGAGGCTTTCTGAGCTGCCATCGAAAGCAGCACTTTGTAAAGAGAGAGCAGGTAGGAACCCGTCTTTCACATGCTCTGATGGGAAAGCAATGCTAAAAGGACTGGTTAGGACTTGTTCTAAGTGAAGCTCTCCCTCCTCAGTGACCGAGAGGTGTCGAAACTGTTGATATTTGTCATTATCCTCGAGCTCCTCTTTAATGACATCAGAAAAATCCGTTGACGTTTTTCGGTCAGGGCTGATCTGGAAGTCAGTGTCCCCTTGCTCATCAGTAGCCTTTTCCTCCACAAGTTTTGCATCTTTGACACTTTCTTCTTCAACAAATACTGGAGAGAGAGGCTCAGCTGTTTTACAGCTCTGTTCTTTGATTTGTTCTCCCTTTTTAACATCACGCAGAGAGGCCTGAGCCTCTCTTTTGGACTGTGAATCTTTCAGGCCTGCAGACGCCTGGCTTTTTTTGGCTGGCTGGCGATCTGACTTGTCTGTTTTATGGACCTGTGCTATTTTACTTTTTAAACCAACTGCTTCTCGCTGAGTTGGTTCTTTGCCAGGGGGACGCTGCTTTTCTTTGAGAGACTTGTGCTCAAACAGCCCAGATATATTCTTGGATGGATCTTGCCCTGACTGGAAGGCTTTCATAAGCTCACGGACTGACATAGTCTCTTCAAGTCTTTCTGTTTTAGCAGAGGGGGAAGCAGGTGGTTGTGCTTTATGCACCGTTTTTTTAGCTTGCACTGGTCTTTTAGTAGGCCGCTCAGCCGTAGTGCTCCCTTTTGTTTGAATTCTGACGGGCAGTTTTGAACGTATCTTCTGTTCATCTTCCACCCGCTTCTGAAGAGCTTTTACTTTGTCTTTTATTGAGCCAATAGGAGTCTCTTCTATTACTGGGGACACTGCACTAACCTCAGGAACAGCTGCAGGCATTAAACCTGGCTCCTCATTTAATGACTCCTCTGAACTGAATTTTGTTAGTTCAGATTGTTCTTCAGTGCTTTGTGCATCTCCTTCCTTTTGCTTTTGTTTTTCTTTTAATTTCCTCCTAACTGGTTTTTTAATTTCCAAGGCTGGTTTATGTTGCTCCTGTGCACCTTGAGTTTCAGCTGTTGGATAGTCCTGTTCTTCCTTTTCAGATCCCCTGCTTAAAACTACAGCTTCAAACCTCTCTTCTGTTAAATCTTCTTGTAATGTCTGTGGTTCCACCTCATGAAGAGACACAAATGTTTTTAAGTCATCAGTAAGATAGTCTACCATGCCTGTCATGTCTTTCTTTTCTTCCTTCTTTGTCCCTTTGTCAATTCTGACCTCTATACAGACAGGCTCGGTGACTTCTAAAGGAGCATTTCGTCTGGCCTCTTCAATTTCTTCATTGCTGACAATAACCCATTCCTCCTCCACTACCTCGCTTTCAAGAGGGGACTTCTGTGGGATGTGTTCTTCTCTTCCATAGGTTCCCCCTCTCAGAATTTCATTTACTTTTTCTAAGTCCTCTTTCACTCTTTCAACAATTTCAAAAGGCTCTCCTGGCTCTTCTTCAGTGGTTTTCCCAAGATCTTTCACCTTAATGGAACCTGACTTATCAGAAGGGTCAGTTGTCAAGATGGCAGTCATTTTGATCAAATCTTGTTTCATCTCAGAAACTTCAGACAACAAGTCTGGACTGGCTAGTACGGGGACTTCATTAACCAGATGACTTTTCAGGATAGACGTTTCTGTAGATTCTGTCTCGTCATCATCTTTGATGTGAATGAAAAAACATTGAAAGTAAAATGGAAATTGAAAATAGAGATTGAAAAATGTAATCAGGTTTGGAAATGACAGTCTTTGGTTGCAGTGGAGGAAGGTCAACAAAATGGGCTGGGAATGGTGGATCCACAAGATCTGAGGGTACAAGAGCAAAGCAAAGCTAACAGGAAAAAAACTGAAAAGAAAAATGGGCAGGAAATAACTTGCTTATTTTTCTCACTATAGCACACCCACACGAACAACATCAAAGCTATAACAAACAAAATCAGGACACCATTGAAAAAACTTAGAATAACAACAACGAAAAAATAAAAAAAGCAAAGGGGTAACACAGTGAAATTACACAAAACCAGGCATCTCAAGATTGTTCAGATGTTACAGATCAATGTTTAAATAAAAAAAAAACAGGAAAAAGGTGAGGAAAAAAGCATTAGAATTGGTTGAAAGTCGATTTCCTCTAAGTGAAAGCCAGTGGTAGCAAACTGTCAGAACAACATTTGGGTAAGAGTATACATTTTGTTTCTTAATGATCCAAAGTTCTGTATTTGTGTGTATTTAATTCTGCAATGATCTAAAATGTGATAAAATATATAGAGATCTGAGTCAGCTGCAAACCGGCATTTCATCTAAGGGGATTTCACACCTAAACAATGAAACAAACATGTTTTTTAAGAGGCATGGTCCTTTCCTTGGAACATCCTCATTGACAAATAATGAATTGATTGAGGGAGGAGAAAAAGAAAAGGAAAAAAAGAGAGAGAAATGAAGGAAAATAGAAAAGAAACCGAGTCAACCAAAAATGATTTCAAATTTAAAAAAAAATGTAATGTATGGCAACCAAAAATCAGAGACATTCACACTGGACACAAACACACAATTTATGTAAGCCAAGTTATTTCCATGCAAAGCAAAGGTGCTGCAAACACTGCTGGATATGTAACCTCACTTAAAAGCACTAGCTGGAAAATGGTTATAAAGCAAAAGACTACATGAAATAATACAAAACATACTGTGGTGAAATAGTCTCTGCTCTCTACAAGCAATATACAAAGTATTGGATGTAGGCAGCACATGATAGGGTATAACTTCATGAGGGGATATATCAGGACAAGACCCAGTTCAAGGAGGGACTATTAGGACATTTGCCTTCAACTCAATAAACTGTTACAGGTTTAATGTTGGTTATGTACAAAACACCACACTCACTTTGTGATGAAATTCTTCTTTTAAAAAAGAATCATGTTCTACTAAGTGTAATGTTTTTTCTGCATCACTATGTATTGCTTGAAGGAGTACTACTATCTTAAGGCTGTTGGGCAATAAGAAGTATTTGTACTTCCTCACAAAAACACTCACTTTGCTATAGTACTTCCTTGTGTTTCATGAAGTCTTAATATTCCTCCATTGGGAAACTACGTACAGTAAAACTGGATGGCCACATTTCCTAGACTATGAGTTCATCTCTGTGCTGTTTTATAGTACTGCCAGATGCTTACTAAAGCAAAGAAGAAGGGCAACAGAGCAACATATGGTTGATGCAAAATAAGCAACATCTCCAGAATCACTTGGAAGACACTGCACTTCTCAAATCATAGAATCATAGAACGTTAGGGTTGGAAGGGACCTCAGAAGATCATCTAGTCCAACCTCCTGCTCAAAGCAGGATCATTCCCAACTAGATCATTCCAGTCAAAGCTTTGTCTAGCTGGGTTTTGAAAACCTCCAGGAATGGAGCTTCCACCACCACTCTGGTTAACCTGTTTCAGTGTTTTACTACCCTCTTAATGAGAAAATTCTTCCTAATATCCAACCTAAACTTCCCTTGCTGCAGCTTGAGACCATTGCTCCTTGTTCTGTCATCTGCCACCACTGAGAACAGTGTAGCTCCATCTTCTTTCGAACCTCCCCCCTCCAGGTAATTGAAAGCTGCTATTAAGTCTTCTCTCTGTCTCCTCTTCTCTAAACTAAATAAGCCCAGTTCCCTCAGTCTTTCCTCATAAGCCATGTCCTCCAGCACCCTCATCATTTTTGTCACCCTATGCTGGACTGTCCAATTTTTCCACATCATTTCTGTAGTGGGGGGCACAATACTGAACACGGTACTCCGGATTTTGCCTCACCAGCGCTAAATAGAAGAGAATACTGACCGACTGTTGACCTACTGGCAACACACCTACCAATGCAGCCCAATATGCTGTTAGCCTTCTTGAGCACACTGCTGGCTCATATTCAGCCTATTTTCCACTGTAACCCCCGCATCCTTTTCTGCAGAGCTACTGCCCAACCAGTCAGTCCCCAGCAGGTGACTAGTACATGGGAATGTTCTGTCCTAAGCGCAGGACTTTGCACTTGTCCTTGCTGAACCTCATAGGATTTCTTTTGGCCCAATCTTCCAATTTGTCTAGGTCACCCTGAATGCTAGCTCTACTCTGCAGTGTATATACTGCTCCCCCAGCTTGGTGTCATCTGTAAGATACTTTACACATTGTCCAGTCAAAATAATTTTGATGTTCAATTCCAGCCATGTAATGTTATTTGCTACTGTGGACTGCTGCGTCCATGTTACAAGGCTGTGATTCCAATGAAATTCCACAGGAGCATGGAGACCCAAGCTAGCATATCCTGCTGCTTCTGGTTTGGGGTCCTCATTAGCTGCATCTGAATGTTTTGGAATGTTAGAAATTGTTGGACTAACCCAATCTCTTTGGAAAGCTTACTTGTTCTAATGAATAACATTAGCTTCAATTACAAAAGAGAAGAGGGTTGATATATCACTGAGGTTGTGGGGGGGATGTATGTATATATTTATTTATTTTGTGGGAGTGTGTGTCTATACACACACACACACACACACATATATATACACACACATATATACACATATACATACAAATATATATACACATACACACACACATATATACACATACACACACACATACACACCCACAACCTCAGTGATATATCAACCTTCTTCTTTTTTGTAGTTGATGCTGATGTTATTCATTAGAACAAATACATTTTCCAAAGAGATTGGGTGGTTAAGAGTCCAAAAACTTCTAAAATCCAAAACATTAAGATGCACCTAACAAGGACCCCCAGCAAGATATGCTAGCTTGGGTTTGCATGCTCCTGAGGGATTTCATTGGAATTATAGCCTTGTCACATGGACGCAGCAGTCCACAGTCCATGGCTGTAATCCTGCATACGTCTAGATTCTAGTTTATGTGAAATCTCCTTAACTTAAGTGAAACTACCTACAACGGGGTCTATGATCAAATGGCAGTGTTGGAAACTTCATTATGAAGCTCAAAAGACAAGAGATCTATTAGACATAATGAAATAACCAACATTAATCCTGTAAAATTCTTGGACCAGGAAGGAACTTGTTGAACACTGGGTATTATACATTATGGAATTTATTTGTAATACGGCAATGGAGAAATAATAAAACTTCAAAATACAGTGAGAAAAATAGCTCTGTCTTCTGCACTTAGTTGTAGTCACTTTTAAAGATGGCTGAAAACCCAACCATCAAAAGTAATTGTTTTTTGAGTGCCTGTAGTAAAACAATCACATCTGAAGTTTCATATGAAAGCTCTCAAAGATACTTTTTCAGATTGAAAAGACTGTTTTGGTTTGCATCTTCATTAGACCAATCATTAACCCCTAAAATTCCACTTAATAGAAGTCAGATCCCATGATAAAAAGAGGGTATGTAAGCAAAGCCATACGTCCAGTCATATTTCACCACAGTAATGGGGGTCTGAATAGTTTGAACAGTATCACTTTTACACATGCCTGAGTTTCATTTAATGAACTTAATGAAATGTATCTGGAATTTTAGAGATGCTTTCATTAAAAAAGTGATACTGTCATTTCTCTGGTAAAAATGAGGTGACAATATTATGTCAACATGTGGACAAAAACAAAATGGAGGGATGGGTACCTTATACAAGCATAATAGCAATAGCAGGGTCACTAGGGATGTTGAAGGAAAGTGAATGCTTAAATGAATTGTTTTAGAATTTACTGCTTATTAATTAAGTTAAATAATATTAATAACTAAATAGCTGCATTTCAATTACATTGCTTTTTATTACATTTTTAAAACTATAGTTGCTATTAATAATGGCAGTTAGATTTTAGGATCTCTCTCATGCTTATCTTTATTTTTAGCCAGCTTCCATACAAAATGAGATATTATAATAATTTTTTACAAAATCTTACTTTTTTCTGATGTCACATCAGCCTGAAAGAGAGCAAAAAAAAGTTAAAAAGTTACAATATCATCATTGCTATGTATATTAAGATGGTAGGAAAGTCACAGGATGAGTGAAGATAACCATTATTATAAACAAATACAGTTCCAGTGATTTAAATGGAATTGTGCATGTTTATAAACTGGCAATGAGAATGATTTTAGTTATTTAATGTATTGACAGAGCATATCAGTTATCTAATGGCAGCTACTTTGTTACAGTTATAATTTGGGCTTCACGCTGTACAGCATAGGTGCTAAGTACTGCATTCCTATATGATGAATGGGGATGACAGCAAAGAGGATTCTGATTGTAGATTAGTGAGAGTGAAGTTGCACTACTATGAAATTATTCCTGCACTAAGGTGAAGCGGGAACTCCCAAATAGATCATAGGGAGTAGAAACTTGTCAGCACAAGGGACAAACAGGTAATACTTAATATTATTAAGGGACTTGTCACACAGGACACTTAACATATATTTTATCTCAGGTCATAATAAGCATTAGGCTGATGTATTAAAAGTTAGAATGTGTTCTGAGCAGTCACACCATAATGCTTGCTATGATCAAGGATTGTCAGATTCAGCCTCTGAACTGGCTCCTGGGCAGTGTGGTGGCTGAGAAATGCCAATCAGCTGATGTCAGTCCAAGCACCCAAACCACACTGTAGTCTTGAACTGGCTTCATGTGCTGCTGGAGCTGGGACTCACAACCAGTTGATCTGTGCTGCCAGCCCCAGCACCACACTAAACCAGTTCAAGACTCCAGTGCAGTGCGGGGTTGGGACCTACAATCAGTTGATTTTCAGTCTCGGCCCTGGGAATGCACTGGAGCCAGTTGGAAACTGTGGTGCAGTTCCAGGGCTGGGACTGAAAATCTGCTGAACTGTTGGTCTCAGCTCAGGTACTGCACTGGAGTTGATTTGAGAGTCCCATGTGATCCTAGGGCTGGGACCCACAATCGGTGGACTGTGCGTCCCAGCCCCAGGACCACAATTGATCATATTATCTCTGTGGAACAGTCCCACATTAACTCAACACGTGTTACTTAATAGAGTGTAAAAAGGCATAATTTTGCTGTGATACGGTACAACAGGAAAATGCTGAGCACCTGTTATCCTGCCTGAACACATAGATATTGGCATTTTAAGTGCATTTAACATGTGTTTAAGTGTCTTGTGTGACATGGCTCTAATATATATTTCTACCAATGGGAAGTCCTGCTTACCATGAAGGGGAACATTGTGCTGCCTGACTTGCAGGGTGTATTAGGTATGCATTTAGTAGATGAGGTAGTTTTAGTCTCATTTAAAATTGAAGATCCTTGTAAGAACATTAAGGGAGACATTTGCATGTACTAATAAGCATGCTTGACCTCAGATATGAAGAAAAAGTTTCAGTTGCTATTATCACTCAGGCTCCTAGGAACTGAAGGAGGTATATAGACAAAGGTATCCCAGAGATCTGCCTGTACAATTTTGCCAGGGCAATTCTGCCAGAGCAATTATTTGTGTACAGAAATAAGATCAACATATGTAAATGGAATTACTGGGTCCAAACCTGTGGAGACACCAGTCTGAAATAGAGCTCTGTGAGCTAACTCTATGAAGGCAGGGAACCGAAGGCATTGTTGAAACAGTATCGCTTATGACACTGTGGCACACAGAACATCTTCAGTAAGTGTCAAGAATGCCCATGTCTGCTAAGGAGAGGGTCCTTAAGTCAATAACTGCAGTAATTGAATCAAATAGAGTGCAATATACTGAATCAAAATGTGATATGACCCTACTACTTGCTTTTCAAGGAAGTGATTAGGATAGAAATAAATTGTAACAAATTGTGACATGGCAATGCACGGCTCATGATCTCTGTTAGGCCATTTTACTATTGGTGAATCTGATGCAAGCAAGTGTCATTTAATGTAAGGATCCATTAGAACTTCAACAGCAATTTCCATATTGCTACTGGAAATCCCACTGATGCATTGAGAGAAAAACAGACTCCTTAAGATGGATCTATTTTTTGGGTAATTAATATTCCAAGAGCTCACAAGTGATTCTGTATGTCAGCATAATAATACAAGTAAATTTTATTCACAAAATAAATTAATACAACCACTTGAAAATATAAAAATAGCTAAGAAGTTTTTAGTGAACTAAAGATTTCATTTAAGAGAAGAGAGGCGAGAATTCAAGATCTCGGAGCCAATGGGGACACTAGATTTAAAGTACATTACCTAAAGCACATTAATGCATGTGCAGACGTGCGAGTGTTAGGAGCATTGGCCCTATTCCTCTATTAAGGTGTAAGCTGCATTTCTTAAATGTTTAACTACCTAAATATTTTCTTTGGGTTAACACTGGGTTCTAGTACTCAACTCGGAAATCCATAACCATCACCATGGATTTCTACTGCATAAAGTCCAGATTCTTGACTGGGTTGCAGCTCCATTGTTCCACTGAGACAGTGCAGTGGACCAGATTCAGGGGAACTCCCTGCTGGATGTAACTGTGCTATATGTTTCTGCCTGCATGCTTACATGGGAAGTATGTCTGGGCTGTATCAGGGGATGGAAGAAGAGAGTAGAGCTCTACCACTCCACCAGTGGCATCTCAGTGAGGGCATCTCAATTTTTCCAGGGCCAGGACCTCCTCAGAATCAGGAAAGTATAACTAGCACCATGATGATAACTCCTCTCATTTGTGCTAAGTGGAATTATCTGCCCACAGTCTTTCACATGCTTGCAAAAACTTGCAGGTAGCTTTTCAGTGAAAAAGTATTCTGTAGATCTATTTTTGAACAAAAGTATTTTAACATACTCCGAAATCTCCTTCAGATAAAGTAAATCGCTATGTGTGTCCAACCTGCAAGCAACCCCGAATGACATTCAGCTCCTTAAAATGGGAACTGTTAATCCATCCTGGTAACACTAGGCCAATACACAGGGAAACAATTCAGTCTTCTAAGAAACATGTATTAGTTATCTCTTGTTAGTATACACAAGCAATGATGCATCCATAATGACAGCACTACAGCAAATTACCTCTTCTTCCTGTTCTTGATCTGATTCTGATTCCTTTCAGCCCCAAAATGCCATGCAACAAAGAGGGGGAAAACAGGGTAGGAAAAGTACAGAATATTTTGAAGAAAAGAATAGGAAAAGTGTTACTTCAGATAACATTCAACAGATAAATGTAGCAAGCATGCTTTTGCAATCAGTTTAAAAAGTCTAAACTGGAAAAAAATATCTAGAAGGTCTATTTAAATATAAAAGGCTGCACAGTCAAGTAAATTACACACAGAAAAGTTGTTTGAGAGTATTAGGTTTCCACAAAGTCCTAAATCCAGCTTTATAAGGCTTATGAGGTATGCATATTCAAGAGACCATTTATTTATATTCTATGTTAAGAAAGCGCAGACAAATCCTCTAAAATAATGGAGACGGTTCCCCTTGTAAAACTAAAATTTTATGAGTTGTGCTGCAGCATATATAGAAAGGTAGCCCTCTGAACAGCTACTGCAAAGCACTTTCTACAGCATGTTACAATGCATCTTATAGTAATCTATTGAGACAGTATGCTCTTTTAATTCTTTATAATCATTAAAGGTAAAATGCACCTCTAAGCACAGGCCTATTTCAAGATATGGAAATGCCATCCTAATGGACTTTGATTTTAAAGCTTTTTATGCCTACCTTAATAAAATAATAAAACTATAGTGGAGTTCTGAGGAACACAGTATGTATAATTCATTAACCATTAATTAATTGCCTTATCCTTCTAAAACCCTAAGAAGTGGTTATAAATTATAAGCCCCTTCATAAAGGAAAGGCACTAAGACTTACAGTGTTCAGTCAGTGCCCCAAATCATATTGGAAGTCTCTGACAGAGCTGGGATGCAACCCAGCTTCATGAATGACTGGTGCCTCCCGCAACTGAGAGGGCACCACGGTGGTGAGCGGAGAGTGGGGACGACCTGCATCTCCCGCTGGCAGTATCGGCAGCGACAAGTGGGGACTACCCGCAACTGCTGCCAGTGGTGTCCTCCCACAGCCGACTGCCAGGGGGAAGGGGTGGGTGGCAAGCAGCAAGCACGGGCTCTCTGTAGATGCCACTGGCTACACTGGCAGTGAGGGGCAGGCGGGTGTGACCAGCGACCGCCTGCAGAAGCCAGTGGTGGCTTTGGCAGTGGCCGATCTCAGAGGGTTCATGTGCCCCCCTCTACCCCCACAACGCATTGCCTATGCCCAGCTTATTTAGTGATTCTCAGTTCTGTATCCTACTGGTGGGTATAGTTTACATACATTTTAGCATAATTTCTGAATGGGAATAAATCTACCATGGGTAGGGAACTACCAAAATTGCAGTTTCATAATTTTCAAGGAAACTGTAATTTTGGGCATGCTCAGTGAAAAAGCGTGGACTCCATGAAAAAGTGTGGATGCCATGCTTTTGGCAGGGTCCCTGAAAAAAAACAACTCACCAAAAAGAAAATACTGACACCCTATGGGGAGCCAGCTGTCCTTGTGACCACTGTGCCCACCCATGAAGCCCACCAGGGGGAAGGATGGGAAGGGGTGCTGCTGGAACAGCAAAATAGCTGCTGCCCCCACTCCTCACTGCTGACTGGCTGCAAGGGCTGTCCATCATACAGCTCACTCCTCACCACCAATTCGTAGTGAGGGGCAGGGCCACATGATGGACAGCCCTATTCACAACAAATTAGTGGTGAGGGGTGGGGACACTGAGTCCGCTTGGCCAATCAAAGATGTGGGGGGGGGGGACCATGCTCTGTCTGCAAAGATGGCTGTCAGACCCATAGTCTGCCCATGAAAATGGCCAGCAGCCACCTTGACTTCTCTTAATCATGGCCTAATCCAGAGCAAACTGGATTAGGCCCATGAAGTCTCTAATCTTTGCATTTCATTGGAAATTCAGGTAGAAAGCTATATGATCTACCAAAATCCAACACCAACACCCTCCTCCCCTAGTAGACAAATATTACGTCATAGATGCAGACTGTATTTTCAGATGAGTGATAATGTCAGTATTCAGGAAAACTACGGAATCAACACTACTGGAAGTTTGTTTGTGCAGGTTAGGCAAACATTTGTCTTGAATGATTAGGCCTTGAGAAAGGGCATTGAACTAAATAATTTCCTGAAGTTACCTCCAGTCCTATTTTGTACAATGCTGAATATTGTGGGAGTTATTTATACTTCATTAGAGACGAATAAGTCTTTAGAAATCTTTTGTCCTCCAGCCTATTTGCGAATCATGCTGTGATTTGATCATGGGCAATATTTGTAAAAAATAGAAAAAAAAGCAAGCTCTGCTATAGTACCTTTGTGTAAACTGGCAATGTAATATTTAGGTTGCAGATGGCTTGATGTACTAGGCCTCTTGTAGATTTTGGCTCCTTCATAAATGATAGTCGTCCACAAGGTTCTTGAGTTGTATCTCGTACCTAATAAAATGAAGATATTGAAGCATAAATGCAATTTTGTTTTACAGTGCACTTCAGATACACTCTTTACAAGTATTTAGCAGGAGGAGATTAGATCTGAAAGGGAAGTTAGCTTCTGTATGCAATTACAAATTCATGGGAGGTCTATTGTTGCTGCTCCTTGCTTGATGGGTGTGAAGGTAGGTGTAGGTGGATGCATGAGGCAGTGAGAATGAGACAGGAGGATAATGAAAACCATAGATATATTTACACATTTGAAGTTACTAATAGAGACTTGTCTGTCGAATGCTGGGAGAGACTGCAACTGCACTGTGATTATGCTCCCATGATGGCCTGCAATCACTCTGTTTTTCAATTAAATAGAATTTGGTCCCCAAACTTTGAAAAAATAATGGGACTCATCTTTGATTTCTCTATTAAAGAGGGGGGGGGGTAGTATAAAAATACACCTCAGATATAACCACACCATATTCTTGCTCTTTTATCGTCCCACATAGATAATTAGAAGTTATTGTACGTTCTACTTTATTTGCATAAAACACAGCACTTGATAACTTAACCGCTGTGATAGGTACAGAATCAGTGAGGAACACATTTGACAAAGTTCACACTAAAAAAAACCCCCTTACGTTTCAGAAGATCTAATCATTTTGATCCCTATTTACTGCACTTGAATGAAGAAACCTACAGGCAAACCTCTGAAAGCTCTGCACTTAACCCCAAATTGAACAACATTGTAAGTTCTGACACTTTGTGCTATTTGGGAGACACCTTTATGCTGCATCACTCACAAGACAGAGAGCATTTCAAATACCTTAAAAGTACTTTTAGATTTTGCAAACAGTCTTAGAAAATGTAACCTGTTGAACAGGTGCCAATAAAGAAATATGCCTTCTTGTTGGTTTTACCACCAAGGCCAAGTGGTAAAATTACTCTGAAATAGAGCTGCATACGTTTTTGTCAGATTAAACAGGATGTCAAGTCACATCAAATGCTTTGAGACCTGTCTTGGAAAGCCTAGGATGGGATATGACCACACAAAGTCAACAGTTTGTGATATAAACAAAAGCTGAATCTGTTCTCAATAAAGAAAACAAATTTACAGAAGAGCAAGGGGTAGAGGGAGAGCAAAAGGCACAGGACAAATACTGTAATTATGCAACAGGATGTTCCTTGTTTATGATTAGTCTATTCAGAATTTGGAACTATCCCAAAGTTCATGACCTCAAGTAACTTCTGTTTGGAAAAATGACTGGTTAAATATATTTTACATCACAATGATTAGTAGAGCTTTTAATTTAACAAATAATGTAAAATCTCTGCCCAGTAGTCCCTGGCAGCCCTGTTGGCCATACAGAACTACCCAGCCCTTATGTTAGGGATCTTCACCATAGGAAAGCTTTGAAACACCCTTCAAGAGCACTGTAGGAAACTCTGTTCTGTAACTGTCTGCAAAACTGCTATTCTGTGGACTGGCATTTTCAGTTCCTAGTGTCACCAAACTTTTTAAAACATAATCAAATCTCTTCAATGAAAATACAAAGCACTGTCTTGTACTCCTTCTTCTCCAAAACAGAGAAGGACATCAGTTCAAAGTCCTAATAAGCCTAGTAGATCTGTACCACCAACTGTCCCTAACACTAATATGGATGTTGGTGAGTATTAGCACAGCTGTCAGCATGATCAGCTCACTCATCCACTGTGACCCTATGAAGGAAGTGGACTGCACATGTAGCACTTTGGTATGGGGTTTAAGTCACTGCTTGTGCAGCAATTTATCAGGTTGCAGCTTTTAACTTTCATAGTTTTCTACTCCAGTTTTGAAAACTTGATTTTGTAAGCAGTATAGAAACAAAAGCTGGATTTGGAGTAGAGATGGGAATTCAGTATGAATTGTTGCACTCTCATATGGAAGATATTAGTTGCATAAAGGACTCATTTTTGCTAGTACTGAAGTCAAAGGAGATTTTGCATTGCCTTTAGCAGGGCTATGATGGAGCCAGAGTTGAAGAACAGCTATCTTGTGAAATGTGTGTGTGATTAATTTTGTTGTGATGACAACATTGTGATGAATGCCAGAGAAACATACCAGAATATTCAGTTTTCTGCAATATAGTGAACCACAGTCAAGTTCAGTATTATCACATAATGATCTGGAAGTTTATGAGCTACAAAACAGCTAGAGATGGAACACAGGAATAGGAAGGAGATAACTCCAATTTATACAAACTGACAAATGATATGAACCTCCTTTGCAAAGCACTTTGAGATCTATTTCTGCAAAACAGTATATAAGAGTATGGTGATATTGTTGTGGACTTGTATTTTTTGCTCATTTATTTTACAATGTATTATTTCTGTGAAGCAGAGGACTGTCCTTGCAAAATAGGTCAATCAAAGGAGCTGTTCTGTAATAAGCCAAAGCTCATTAGGTAGATATCATCATTCTTATGCACAGGCTTGACGATTGAAAAACATGGGATAGATGAAAATGGCATGCAGTACATAACCACAAATTATTACATTTACAAGGAATGTTTATCTAGATTTTGTGCAGCCATGTTCAATAAATTATAAATAAAGCAGACCAGCAGTTGTCCACGTCAACACATACTACAGTATTTATTACAGGAGAAGATATTTTCCAGTCCAACTCATATACTGACAGCCCAGAGCTAGCCCTGAATAAAACCTTAGTCCATGACCAAACTATTCCATTACCTTTACAAACAGTGGAAGTCTGTTTTCTTTGAAGGCATAGAAACTGAATATATGATGTTGCCCACTCTTTGTAAGTGGCACTAGATTGCCAAAGCAGTCAACATAGATAGGTTTTCCTTCCAATACCTGTGGAAAAATAATAATAAAAAATCTTATTAATGATGATAGTCATTTCTGTATGACTAACCTATGCAAGTACAGCTCTACATTGTTTTTTTCAACCAATCTTCTAAAAAGGTCCAGAATTTCTTATGCAAAGTTGTTGTTTCATTGTTGTTACTATCCTGAACTAGTGTAAACAAATTCAGAAGTAAACATTGAATCCTCATTTTAAATATTTTACTGGCTTCACTTACAAACAGTGGTAAAATTCTTAGAAATGAAAATCATGGCTGGTACCAGCATGAATCTCTACCTGAATCTCTACTTACAATATAGCATGGATTTAGATCTAGTTAAGCAGCACAGCTGAAGAATATTACTCCTTGTGCAAACCCAGGATCTCAGTTTTGAGCTGTAAGGTAACAAATTAAACTGAGTATCATGAAGTTACAGATTATTTTCTTGGTTGGCCCATTTAATTCCTTAAGCAGATTACTCTGCAGTAGGCTGACCAATCCACCTATGTCAGTCTTAGTATTGAGGCTCAGTCATATAGTCTAAGGTGCTTAATTTTTAAAAGGGCCTGATCCCTTTTACCAGTTGATCCCATTTGCTTCAACTGCAGCTGTGAGCATTTGGCAATTATGAAAATCTGGCCACTGTCAGAAATGCTTGCATGGTATCACTTGGGTCTTTTAGGGTATCTATGCATGTGCTCTGGGGTGGGGGCTTTAACTAGAGCGGCTCTGAGAGCCACTCTAATTAAAGCACCCAAAGAGTCATGTGTATTCAGTGTCCTGTGCTTCAGCATGGCGGCAGGGGTGCTTGAACTAAAACTCATTCGAAGAGCTTTTAGTTCAAGTGCCCCAGCTGCCATGTCGAAGCACAGGACACTGAATACACATGACATGGAGGCTGCTGGAGCATGTTAATCAGCACGTCCCAGCAGACTCCATTATTTCAAGTGCCTCTGCCGCCATTTTGAAGCGCAGGGATGCTGAATAGACATGACATGGAAGCTGCTGGAGCATGTTAATCAGTACGCTCCAGCAGACTTGATTAACATGAGTCTCACATGCTTGATTAATCGAGTCTGCTCCTACACTTGCTAATTAGCATGCACTGGAGCAGATGTCTGACATACGTGCAGGTGCCCTTAGTGGCTGTTTACGTGTCTCTTCATCAATCACTGAAACTTGCCTTCAACCTGCTGCCTTCCCCTCCACCCCCCACCAAGAAAAGCTAGCACATTGTGTGGCGAGTACCTCCTGTCATTATCTACTTGAAATTTAGCCCTGTCAATTTGCTGAGGCCATATTTTATCTTTTGGAGGGGAGGCGGGGGGTAAAGGCTACCTATGTTTAGTACTGGAGAGCCTGAAACTGAGCAATTAAGGATGGTGAGCAGAAATTAGGTGGGGGTTTTCAAGTAGAAAAGAGGATGCACTAAGCAAGCAGAATATTCTATGCTCATACATCATTTCCCACTTGCCATTGCTTTTGAGAGAAATGATTCAGCCAGAAAGAGCTTTTAACAAAAAGTACTCGAAATTTCCACAAGGAACGCTTTTACTTGTTCAACATCAGACATGAATATCCAAAAGGCAGAATATTAATCAAACCTTTAATGTAAGTTCCTAATGCTGGTGGATGAACATAGCTTGTCCCACTGATTGTCAACAGCACTTCTGACTTCTGCTGTCAAGGAGTTGACTATCTTTTTTATTAATAATGTACACTTAAAAGAGAGATTTAGCATTTAAGTAACTAGCCTGTGCCTGGGGAAATTTCCCCCTTATTTCACAAATCCATCTAACACTAAGCTTCACAAATTTCAGCATAAAAAAAAAAAAGCATAATAGAATGAAAAGGCTAAATCCCGCAGTAATTACTGTTTTTAAAAAGGTCCTTTTCTGACTTATGCACACACAACTCAGTAGGAATTTCTCTGAATTAATGACAACCTCAAGATGTCGCCTGACACGTGGCATCATAAACCTTATTTAAAACTTAATCATTCACCCCTGGCCAATTTAGAAACAGTTACTATGTATTTGGCTGACCTTTAACCTTAGCTCACACCAGCAGAACCCAGTTCAAGAGCCGTAGGCAGCAATGTAAGCTGTTTTCATCCTACCACTCCACTGAGTGCCCTGGAGATAGGCAACACAGACCAGAAAGTGAACAGACTGATGCCAGCAGATGTGAGAGGCAGAACGGGAGGTGCATTGTTTTAGTACATCTGCTAGATAAATAAAACTAAATAAAACTGACATGCATGTATCTCTGTGTGACAGCAACCTGCTGCCACCACACTTTGGAGATTTTCCTTTCCGAGTAGCTGTCCACGGTCATCATGTCTATGTTTTTGTGTGATCAATTTTAACATCCTTAACCACACAAAATTATTAATAACCTCAAGGCCAGTTTTGCTTCAGGAAAGGACATAATCCCTCTCTATATAATCTTTTCTCTTTTCCCCAAAGCTAGTATTATATCAGCCTTTCAAAAAATATAGTTAGCCCTTCAGCAGTAATACTCTTGTTCCTCTCAACATGGTTCTACAAGATCCTAGCAGCCTTTAGAGACAGGTGGGTAGCATTACTCCTCCAGATTGCTGCTTTGCAGTCAATTCAGACAGTAAGATGGATCATAATAGTACTGTGAAGAGTCTCCCTGGAAGTGACAGTGCCAACATACAGACATTCCTTTCTACTGGAAGAAATTTATTCTGATAGAAAAATAGCCCAGGAGCTTAACTGTACAGATGTTCCTCTAGACCCATGACTGCAGAACTCCACAGGGTGAAGAACTCCAGCCAGAGAGCACTGGAGGGCTGCTCCCTGGGCCACTCCTGCCCTTAGTGGAGGTCCATAATTTGACAGCCTACCCTTTTCCCAGCCTGGGAAGGGTGCAGGCTGTCAAGTGACAGTTGGCTGCTGAAAAGCAGCAGCTGCCACGGACAATTGGGAAGGATCCTGCCTTGGGAGTATGCTTCCACATCCTGCCAGTCCCTTGGCAGGAGGGGAGTTATTATCTCATGGTGGGAAACCTCTCAGCCCTGCTCCTTGTGCTCCTATATGGGTTCATTCTGAGGAATATGTGTGGTAGGAGAAGGGAAGACAGGAACAGTCAGCCGCTGTGGCAAGGATTCAGGAGGGACATGGCAGCCTTCCTCATCCCATACTGCTTCAGGCTGACTCTGGCACTGCTTTGTTTCAGCTGGGTGGCACGAGAGACAAGGGGAAGTTGTAGGGATGAGCGGCCAGAAGGTGGGAACCAGGCTGGGAAAAGCCTCTGTATGCTGGCTCCTAACCCCCCTATGGCAGGGTAAAACCTGGAGGCTAGAAGCAGGACTCAGGTCCCTGAGTTCTTTTCCCATCCACCAGCTTTTACATTGCTGCCCGCATACTCAGCTAAGCAGCAAGGGGGATCCAGCGGAAGCAAGGAGCCAGGAGATTTTCTCAGAGACCTTTTTTTAAATCACTACCTTGTTGCTAAACTGGGTGGCAGGGGTGGCAAGGGGAAATGAGCAGGAGCCAGCAAAGTCTTTTACCTCTCCCTGAAAGCAGGGTCTGCCCAGTTTGGGGAAGATGTACTGGTTTAGGGAAACATGTCTTCTCAAGACCAGATGGATCCCAGTCTTGGGAAGACAAGGAGCCTTTCCTTTACCTACATTTCTCCTGGTCCACAGGAGGAGCTAAGCCGGGGAAAAATGTACAGCAATGGTCACCAACCAGTGGATCTCGATCCACTGGTATATCTCAAAACCTCTTGGAGTTGATCTGAGGCTGAGGTGGGGGGCTGAGTGACTGCATGCATGCACACATGTGCCCCAGCCCAGCAGGTCAGTCTGTGGGGGAGGGAAGGAGCGGGGGCTAGATTGAGGGCCCCGTGGTGCGGGACAGTGCTGCGGAGGCAGGAGCAGGGGTAAGTTGAGTGGGGCCCCAGCTGGGCAGGACTTACCTGCTGAGAAGGTAAGCCTCCAAAGACTTTTTTCTCCCTCTGCCTTGATCTGCGCCCCCCTTCTTTTCCCACAGACTTATCTGCTAGCTGGAGAGGGGAGGGAGGGGAGGCAGTGGCACACGGTAAATCTTGTGTTGCTTTTAAGTGACAAAAGTGATCTCCTACTTAAAAAGGCTGGAGACCACTGGTTTACAGACATTCAGTCTCCCAGGAACGATTTAAACCCAATTGTTGCCAAGTTAATTGCTCTTGGTTATTTTACTCCAGGAGAAAAAGCATGAACATTTGTACATTTTTGGTTTCTACCAGGAGAACAATTATTCTTCTGGAAGAAACTGAATGTCTGTACCTAGAGCCAGTGAGTATCACCCATGTGACCTCAAAACCCATATCCTAAAGAGCATAAAAATGAGTTTATGGGTAGAAGTTTCAAGAGCATTTAACTGAAAAGGGAGCTCAAAAGTGACTTGAGCATTAAGGAGCCTAAATTCCATTCAATTTCAGCTTTGGTTCCTAAGTGTCTACAGTCAAGTTTACACTCCAGATTTCTGTAGTTTTATTGTTGTGGGTTTTTAAAATATTTTTTCTGACATTTGTTATTTTTATTACAGGAGATTCAGGCTTACAAAACAAAATTAACTTGGCACATGAACTACATAAGCAACCCAAAGGTATATAAAAAAACATTTACTGCAACTTTCATTCATTTTTACAAAAACAAAAGCAAACTTTAAAGGCCACACAAAAATATATTGCCACTATTTTGATTTGGTAGATACAAAACCTGATTTTGAATCTGATAAGAAAACTTACAAGAAATGTTTGCATGTTGTTATAACTAATTTTTGTCTCCTGTACCAGGCAGCATGCAGAAACTGCTATTTTGGTACTAGATTTAGCATGACATTTTAAATGTAAACAGAGGCCATTATTTTATTTTATACCATACCTCTACATCCCTGCTTCTGGCAACTTCAGCAAAATTTTCTTGTTGTTCCAGGGTTTTGTCCACCTTATCATCTGTCATGCAAAAGCACCTCAATCGTGCTTCAATGGGATCATGTGATTTGGCAAAAACTACAAATTTGGCCATGTACGGCACACAAATAATCTCTCTGTACACTTGGGAAGCAAAAGTGACAGATTCCTGTATCTGCCGACAATCTATCAACCAAAATCTGTGGAAGAAAATATAGAGTGGTTTTACCAATACAGCATGCTGTAAGCAACACCAGTTCTCAAAATGTTAATTTATACTGCATCCTGGTCTCACTGTCTTGTACACCACAACCATGTTGATCTAAGCGGAATGTAAAAGCACAAGATATCTGAAATTCCTTGTTTTGGGCAGATGAGAGTAAGGATGACCATAATGTACTTTTTAAAGATTGTTTTTAAATGATATAATCTCAGATTCTGCAAAGACACGCACATGCATTTTGCTTTAGTCCCATTAAGTTAAGGTTAAGCATATTTGAAACTCTTCTCAGGATAGGTCTATAAATGGAGCTCTTTGTGTGACCCATAAATTTTAAATAATTCCCATAACATCAGAAAAAGAAGATGTGTTTTATGGAGATAATCAGTATTTAATAGGACATGAAAGGAAAATCTTTCTACGGTAAATATTCCCCTCTGCTGTTCAATTTCTGCAGTAGGATAAGATAAATTTACCAGCGTGAACCACGAAATCCAGGAATATTTGGTGTTTTACACAATGACACCTGTCATGCTACTTGTCAAAGTCTTCTTGACTGGATACCTCCGTAATGCTTTATAAGACTCAATGATGCTGAGACCACACTTCCTTGTGTGTATGCTGAACCCTCTGCACTTCAGAGCATGGCCGAGGATATGAAGTTTGAACCAGAACTCTTTGTTAAATACTAGACAAAATTACTTCTACAGGTACTCCAACTGTGCAAGCTCTAAGCTCATGTTTATTCCATGTGTTAGATCCTACCAACAGGAGGGTTTTGGCTGATTTTACATACATAATGGTGTGGAAAGATGATCAGTTAAAGTTATTTAAAAATATAGTGCTTTTCATCTGTCTACTCTATTCTGTACTAGTGGAAGTTAAACTCTGTAACTTTAAACCTGTTTCATTCAGGTTTAAGATTTCAGTAGCTTAGCTCTGTTATACTGGATGGTTTAACCAGTTCAGGTGCCATGTACCCTCAAGCAGTAAATCTCTTTCCTTCAAAATGGTATTGTATACTGTATGCACAATTTAATTTTAAAGGTTAAGTCCAGACAGTCAAAAAGCCCGAGGCAGAATTGATTCAATCTTCACAGGTTAGTTTAAACTGCGCAGACTGAACTGATAAGTAAGTGAAAAGACATTTATTTGCTTTTGATTCTGGAAATGCAGTTCCATGCCTGCAGTGGTCTAGGCCAGAAGCCAGGGGGTAGCAGAGCACGCCTCCCTGCTCAGCTGGAGCACAACTTGGGCCAAGTTGATTTTCTGTATGGGCATGCTTGCCATTCATAAGATTCTTCCAGTATAGATGTCTGCTGTGTATCTGTTATGCCATTGTAAAAGATGCTATGTACTTCATATCCTATCTGCTCGCTTCTCTTAACCAGACTCTCAACATGATATGACTGTTAGATGTATAATGCATCTCAAGGCCCCCACTATGTGTTATATCTATTACTACCTTGTTAATTGCACAATAAATTTAGACTGACTATACATGCAAATTAACTAAGGCAACTTAAAAAAGGTCCAAACAGTTAAAACAGTATTGCTCAAAAATGTGTAATGACTGTATAGCTGGTTTCTATTCAGCTTTAATTTGCACATGTAGGCAGTCTGCAGCTGGGAGAGCACAGCTGCTGCAATCTCCTAACCACTGGGAAGCACAACATGCCCCTGAGGCAGAGAGGTCACAGCTAGTGGGATCTCCCAGATGTGGGGGGCACTCCATGCAGTGGCTGGTAGATTGTCGCTGCAGTGATCTCCCAGCCACTGAGATCTTCCAGCCATCGAGTGCTCCACTCACTCCCCAGGACAGAAGATCACAGCAGTACCCCACAGTTACTGGAGCTGAGAGCCTCAGAGATAACAGGATTCTCAATCCTGGCTGTACCCCATTAACAGCTGGGGCTGAGAGTCCTCCAGCTGACAGGGCTCAGTCCCAGCTGTGCATGGGGTACAGCTGGGACTGAGAACCCAGTCAGCTGTAGGACTCTCAGCCCTGGCTTTATGTGGTCCTCATGGCTGAGAGTCCCATTAGCAGAGAGAGCTCCCAGCGGCAGGAGCCAGCTTCTTTCCAATGCAGGGGGAGCCCAGGATTGGGTTCCCCTCTGA
The DNA here is from genome assembly GCF_001723895.1 of Crocodylus porosus. Taxonomy (NCBI): domain Eukaryota; kingdom Metazoa; phylum Chordata; order Crocodylia; family Crocodylidae; genus Crocodylus; species Crocodylus porosus. The sequence goes on from NW_017728912.1 coordinate 16,821,673, forward strand.
AACAGCAACAAGGTGCAATGGGAGCTAATGCATGACCCCACAATTGTGCCTCCTGCCATGCATGTGTGGCATGGTGGAAATCATAGTTGTGTGGATCATGCATTAGATCCCATCAGGGTGTTGGCTGTAGCCATGTTGGTCTAAAGACATAGGCAGACAAGGTTCCTTGGGTAAATGTGATATCTGTTATTAGACCAACTAAAATAGATGGAAAAATTCTTCTTTGCAAGTTTTTGGGTACAAACACCCTTCTTCAGGCAGAGAGAGCATCTGCAGTTGTTTTGTGCTCGCCTGGATGGGTCACTTCTGGGGTACTGTTTTCAGTTTTTGGCCCCCCACTACAAAAAGGATGTGGACAAATGGAAGAGAATCCAGCAGAGGGCAATGAAAATGGTTCAGGAACTGGAACACATGACTTACGAAGAGACGCTGAGGGAACTGGGTTTATTTAGTCTGGAGAAGAGAAGACCAAGTGGGGATTTAATAGCAGTCTTCAACTACCTGATGGGGGGCTCGAAAAGAGGATGGATCTAGACTTTCCTCAGTGGTGACAGATGACAGAACAAGAAGCAATGGTCTCAAGTTGCAGCAAGGGAGGTTTTATTTAGATATTAGGAAAAACTTTCTCACTGGGAGGGTGGTGAAGCACTGGAATGGGTTACCTAGAGAGGTGGTGGAATCTCCATCCTTGGAGGGTTTCAAGGTCCATCTTGACACAGCCCTGGCTGTGTAGCTGGGGATGTTTTCAGTGCAGGGTTGGGCTAAATGACCTCCAGAGGTCCCTTCCAACCCTAATTTTCTATGATTCTATTTCCTTGAATAGAAAATGGTCCTGATTATAAGACAACCTTCCCTCCAATAACTTGATTCTATATATGGAAAATTTATAAATTTGTTATAATGTTTCAGGTATTGAATCTAAATATTGGAGTTTTGCTTTTAATTTGCCCCTGTCTTATAGCTACAGTAGGGGAAAGTAAATCTGGTGAGGAGGGGGTGAGGAGCTCCTTTGCTCTCTGCTTCTCCCCAACTTTTTCCCCTGGCAGCCCCTTCCTCTTTTCCTTGCTGCCAGACCCTGCTCTCCCTGAGCATGTGGAAATTAGCTTGAAATTAAACATGGCTGTAGCTATTTTCATATAGTACCCATGCACTTAGTTCATCCAGAATTGATGCATAACCTTTCTTTTTGAAATTGCTGGAAGTTTTAGCACTGGTTTTCCATAAACACACTTTTGAGCAGCACTTTGGCACCTACTTATAAGTATGTATCATAGTAGTCCAACGCCAAAGTCTTGTGATTTACCTCATAGTTCATTGGGCTGGGCCCCACCAAAGTCAACAGGATTTCAAATCACAAAGGACTGCCCCCTCCCCACCCTCACCTCCCAAAATGAGCCATGTGATAATTGGCCCCTAATCATAACTGGAACTGCGTGTTCTTGTTATGAGTCCAGGGATATTCCTAAAATTTATATGCAGATGAGGCATAGGACAACCTGGACCAGCTTCACCTCATGGCAGGACTACACTAATCATATGGACAGGCTGATAGAGGGAGTGACAGAAGGATTCTGGTGAACTCTTTGGGGCCTCACTTGATGATGTTTGCCAGGAATTAAAGCCTGGTGAAGAAACAGGAATCACTGGAAATGGGAAAGCAAGTCACAGTTCAGATACAGGAGTGAAGAGAAAGACAAAGGGTGCTGACAGACGTGGGGGGAAAAAAGAAACAGCAGTGCATTACTTCAACCTGGCTCTGCAGCACCTGCAGAAATTGCGTGCTTAGTGGGGCTTTTTGGCACTTTAAGCTAAAGCTAATTTAATCAGCTATTAGATAAAAGTGCCCAAAAAGACCCACTAAAGTGGCCGTTCTCTACAGATGTTGGGAAATCTGGGTGCAACCAATGCACTGCTTCTTCTGGCCATGTGTTGGGCTCAGCATGGGAGCACACAATGTTGAAAGTAAAGCACTTTTTTCTCTTTGCAATGGGGGTGGGGGGAACCTCATCTTGCATTCAAGTAAATATGATATAACTACTCATTATTAATACACCTTGTTGTAATGAAATACTATCTTTCATAAGCTAGCCAGGTTGCACTATTAGAATTTCCTTTCTGCGAAGCCAGCCTTCATGTAAAATCTTGCATAAAGTTTTTATAACAGGATCTTTCTGTGTGTCATTGTTCAATATATTTGTGAAGAGTCAACTGCATAGATTACCTTTTTATAAATGATCCATGACCTGGTACTGAAGTGGGTTCCACTACAGCAATTAACATTTCCTTACCAAAAGCATGTGTCATTTTAAGATAATTTTCTGCAGCTGAAGTAATATGTGCTATAGAATTGTAGGTGGTTTGCCAAGAGTCTTAGAGAAAAAAATCATCTGAAGTGCTTCAGATCCAACTGTACTGCAACCTGTGATCCATGGGTAGGGGTGTACTGATTGAGATTTTTTGGGTCAATACATGGCCAATTTTTAATGAGCCGTATCAGCTGATACTGATCCAGTCACAAATATGTAGCTCCCAGCATACAGAGTGGCAACTGGCTAGTAAATCTGTTGTGGGGGAAGGGGCAGGGGAAGGGAAGAGGTATGGGGGGCAGATCAAGGCCCCTGTGGTGTAGGAGGAAGTGGGGCTGGGGCTGGGCCAGGGGCAGGTGCTGCCCAGCTGGGGTGGGGCATGGGAGGGAGCCGCAATCAGCTTGTCCAGGAGGTACGGGGGGCAGCTCCTGCCACTACATGCACCCCAGGAGGGCATGGGGGGCATGTGCCCCTGGATTTGTACATAGACAGGCTGCCCTTAGGGGCTGGGGGCAGTGCCGGGCTCTTCCTAGCAGTGGGGCTGGACCAGGCTGCGCTCAGGGTGGGTGGTGGTGGCACTGGGAGACAGAGTTACAGGGGGAGCTGCAACCACCCCAAAATTCACTATAACTCCCCTCCCAGTGCCACCACTGCATGTCCCAGGTGCAGCCCAGCACCACCCCCAGCCCCAGCCCACAGCGGTAGTCCACCCTCACCCTGCGCACAGATCTAGGGGGCACACACCCTCCTACATGCCCTTCCAGGGTGCACACAGTGATGGGAATCACTACTCCTTCCCCCTGCCCCCCCCGGACAAGCTGCAGCTCCATCCTGCACCCTGTCCCGCCCCGGCTGGGCAGCTCCTGCCTCTGCCCCAGCCCCACTCCCTCCCTCAGCATGGGGACCTCAATCTGCCCCCCTCCCCATGTCTCTTTCCTCCCCTCTCCCCTTCCCCCACAACAGACTTTCCAGCCAGACTGGCTGCTCTCCACAGAGCTAGGCTGTGCTCCTGCCGCCTGCATGCTGCACTGTGGCTAGATGCATACACATGGCATTTATCAACCACATCAGTCAAAAAAAGGCAACTGCTGGTACAGCCAATTTTCCTTACATCAGTGCTGATCTGATATGGGACCAATGTATCGATGCACCTCTAGCCATGTATGTACCAATGACTTTTTTTGTGGTAAATATAAAAGCTAGTAGTTCCATCTCAATATAGGCACTTTTTCCCCATTTCCTTCAGAGTTTGCATTATATACAAGGCATAGCCTTGTATTGTAGCTGACTATTCCATAAATATCTTTGGATAAATTTGCTCAAATGGTACCTGGATCAGAGAATCTGAATACCAGTATTGTGTGCGAAGAATTTAATCATTCCCAGGATGGTCTGGAATAATTTAGAAATTTTGTAGAGGTTTCATGTTGGCTACGACTTCAATGTTGCTTTCATTTGGCTTGATTTCTTTGGCTCCTTTTACAATAAACTGGATTTTATCTGGACTGAAAGTGGCATTTTGCACTTAGGCCCTTGCTATCACTTGTTTCATTATCAGACCATGTTCTGAAGTGATGCTCCTATTATCTTGCCATCTGCTACTTGTACAGATGTCTGCAATATCGCTAAATGTTTAATTGTTCTTTTATTGCAACTCTTCACTAGTTGGCCTTAATCAAAAGGGCAGATAGAGAAACTTGTAGTGGGCCCTAGGGTATACTGAAAGGGCATATTTCCAGTTCTCTCTTACCTACTTTGCTTTGCAAATATCTGTCTCTCATCTAGAATAATAAATATGCTTTTATTGGTCAGCACTGAACATCTGTTCATGTGGAGATAGAGTATGTGGTCTCAGAATAGCCTTGTTAAAAATTCTAGCATGCAGGCAAATCCTAATCCTGCCACTTTTCTTTTTTATGACAAACTTCATGGAGCGGGTGAGTTCACTTTGGCTATGACCCTTCTTCTGGTAGCTAATTAACTACATCTTTCAATCTCTGTCACTGCAGCAAAAGGTACATTTCTCTATCCTTTTAGAACCAGTGGGTCCATATGTAGGTGAGGCTTCCTTTGAAAGTTGTCTAGCTCCCTGAAGACTTCTCTGTACTATTGTCATTAGATCTTCTTTAAGGTTAAGTATATTGCTGTGCATTAAGGGTGTCAAAGATATGGATTGTGGCCTGGATCCAGCCCACAGAGCTGGTGGGCAATTGGGAACCAGGGGCATGGCCATGGAGGGGAAGGGCCTGCCGTAGAATCTTGGGCCCTTGGGCCCCGCTGGACATGGCCATTGGCAGCACAAGGGTAAGTGAGGGTTACCTATTCACCCTGTGGCCATTTAGTGAACCTTTGCCTGATTCTTGTGGACACCCCCAGCACCGCAGATCTGGTATGGGAGCAGCCCAGGTCTGGCCCAGGACCTAGGGTGACTTCGACACCTCTGGCGTACAGTATGCCTATTCTATGTATTAAGTCTGGCAGTTTGCTGGCTTCTTCTGCCTGTACAAACCTTCACAACAAAGAAATGAAAACTGATAAAAATTTCTGACTCTTGCTGCTGGTAGGGGGCCCTAGTCTTCAGAGTCTATGCTGGGTCTGTCACAAGACATTTACTGTGGAGTAGACTAATTAGCTTGACAGTAAATGCCTTGGTGTCTACACATGCACCCCTATTAGGCTGAAGTAAACTAAGAAACTTCACAGCAGTGCATGTGTAGACATTGACCTGGGCTGGCTGGAGCACAAAGTTGCTTCAGTGACAGGGCTGCCTGCCGGCTAGTCCTACACTGGACCATTCTCATGCCCCCACCAGCTACTCTACAGCACATTCAGCCAGGTTGCAGCAGCCTCAGGCCAACAGGCTGCCCCCCCAGACCTCCTGCCAGCTGGGGCTGCTCGGACCTGGCTCAATATGCTGCAGTCCCAGGCACACGTGTAAATGTGGTGCTGGGGGGTAGAAATTCGGGTTCAATAAGTGCTGGAGTTTATTGTGTTATATTCATATGCACATGTAGACACGCCTGCTAGCAATTAATGAGAAGCAAATGCTTCCTACAAAAGAATGCCAGCAAGTTTTCAGCAATTTCCTGCAGGAACGTTCACTTAAAACTATGCTTACAAAAGAAATTTAGTTCAGGTGGCATGGTAACAGACCCATGCTAATGGTACGTACATGCTGCAGACAGTAGATACAAGTTATAACATAATTCATGTACCCCTTGGGATTCAAGCCTAGAACTTTAGCTCCCAAAACAGGCTTCTATCCTGAGTCAAAAGGGAAAGCCTGGTACTAATAATGGTAGCAGGACAGTCAGCTGAGGAACATTATTCACAAAAATTGAGAATACGAAACATTATCATTATCAATACTGCTTCAGTACACATTTTGAAAGCAAATGCAGTGTTTTGTTTTTGCTTTGGTTTGTTTGGGTCTTTTTTCTTTTGTCAAAGGCAATAAAATCCCATTTTGTACACCTGAAATAAAGCAGCATAAATGTGCTATTAAGCCTTTTGAAATAGAAGGAATAAAAATCTTCCTCATCTAGGAGTATTTCATCTAATTTCTCTTTGCAGCTGACAGCATTTCATTTAAATAAAATTTGCAGAGTGGGTGGAAAAGATGGGTTGATTTGACACACTGTAGGAAGGAGCAGGGAGTCATGAAGGGTCAAAGACATTTCAGGAGGGTTGTTACCTACTCACCAAACTTATCTTTGAAATGTAAGTGCTCTGGTCTTACTCATCTGTTGCTGAATAATAACAGGTATTCATTCTGCACTAATCTTTTAATATTTAACAAGTTAATTAGTAGACGTTAATGACAACTGAACACGAGCACATCTGTACATAGAGATTTAACATATAAGAGTGGGGGAAAAATAGTAGTACACCAGATGTGCACAGGACAGGTCTAATCTTGCCTAAATAAGCCCTTGCCAGAGCCCAACATGAAGCCTGTTTTAAAATTTGGTTCTCTACAAAGGACACAAAACATGCCATATTTACTGAACTTAAGAAAATTGGCATGGGATGAAATGGAAAGTGGCCATGGTTCTTTGAAGAATGCAGTCAGCTTCATCAGTATATTATATAAATGTAGCTACCTACTAATGTTTCCTTGGACAGATCTAATCCTGTGAATGGGAGTGTAATTCCAGCACAATCATTTAAAGGCCTGTTTAGAAAGTCCTCAAGCCTATATCTAAGCTGTCATGACGCAAGAAGTTTCAGTCACTGATCCCAGTGGGATTTATGCTTGATGTCAGGCGTGGATTTAAGAAGTATCTTGCTAAACAGAGATCCAAATGAAGAGGGTGGATCTTGCAAAAATTTGTAGGGCCCAGTGAAAGACCTACCCCTGTTTCAGACCATTAAAAAGGGTATTTGTTTTCAGCTTCTTTGTGGGGAACAGTACCATAACAATGGTTCGTTGAGTACAGCCTAAGTCCCAGAAGCTGCCTAAGGTACAAGAGGGATAAAATTAAGCCAAGGGAGTGCCTCACTTGCCCTTCCCTGTCTTCCCTTCTCCCTTAGCACCCTTTATCTTCCCCGCAGTGGGGAAGGCAGAGTGACTGTGCAAGGTATAGGAAAACAACTGGAGGTTTGCTGCTCTGGCATGTTACTTCCTTTTTCCTCAAAAAAAAAAAAAAAAGCGACACCATCCCCCAATGCCTGCAGCAGTGAATTTCCAGCTGCTGCTCCTGGCCAGGCTGTAGTGCTGGCTATTTACAAGTCTGGTGGGGAGTAAAACTGTTGACTAATGGTATCTATAAGGGGCTATCATTCCATATATTAACAGCTTTCACTGTGGCTATATTTTATGCTGACCAATTAGGGATGTGACAGCTCTTGTGGAGCTCTGAGACTTGGATCTCCCAAACCAGAATCTAAGATGGAATACTGGTTCTTCAATGAAGAGCTTAAATTATGGCTTTCAGCATATTTTAAACAGCAGGCAGTGCTTGAGAGCAAATATATGGATGAAGAGCTCCCTCTTGTGGTATATGATAGTGAAAAGTGTTCCTTAATTTGAGGAAGAGTGTTTTGGATACATACTTTTATCAAGCCTCCCTTCAGATCATTGTGAGGATCTGTCAAGAGAGGTGTGGCAGGGCACTGGTAGTGCCTGCCACTTTAAGGGTTGAGTCAAAGAGCCAGCAGATCCTGGGGACCCCAGAGTGGGTAGCGTGTGGGAGTAGTGGGGGCCAGGTATGCTCACATCTAGATGTCTGAGCCCAGCAGGGATGCGAGATCCCAGAGACCCCAGACGGGGGTAGTGTGGAGAGCACTGGGAGGCCCTACACAGAGTAGGGCTGAAGTGTGAGTAGGCCTGAAGGACAGCCCAAGAGGCATGCCGAGGAGGGTCAAATGGGAGTAAACCTGAAGGAGTGTACAAGGGCCAGCCCTGTGAGAAGTTGTGCCCAGTGTGGGACTTGGGGCAGAATTAATCCAGGGTTTGGCATAAGGCCAGACTATGCAGAGTAGGGGAACTTGTGGGAATTGAAGGTCCTGCATGGCAAGGCCAGTATGGGAGTAGCACAGCCTGATGGCCCAAGAGGGGCTGCTCAAGGAGGAGTAAGGACCGTGGCGCATGGCCCAGTAATGGGCAGTATGCCAGAGGCCCTGGTGAGAGAGGGGTAGAGCGGAAGAGGCCTTCTGTGAGAAGGGAGGTAGTGTGAATGTGTGTGTGTGTGGAGCTCAACTTTGGACTCAGTTTGCGCTGATCTCAGACCGGGAGTAATATTAGTCTGGATGCCATCTTTGAGGCATGGGCTGCGGTGTAGGGGAGGCTGGAGCTGGAGATAGTGCCCCCTAGCATCGGGGCAGTAATGTGCAGTTTCCCACACGTACCATCTGTATATGGGAACAGCAAAGCCGTGGCAGGTTAGACCGGGCAGATAGCCTCATAGAGACAGGTGGGCGGGCCAACATGAGACGTGGCCCTGAGAGATGCCCCATGTCACAAGAGGGAAGTACAAAAATGTTGCTACCCTCTTAGTGCCAGAAAAATGCCTACTGTAGGCATGGCTCCAGAAGATAGACCAAAGTTTAAGATTGGCTGGACAGACTTGCTTTTCAATAGCTGTTTTTCAAGAAATTAATTCAAATGATCACAATAACCTTCTGGTCACTGGATTTTTGTTTAATATGATAAGGACTTATGGTGAACCTACTGGGGCTAACCATAACATTAAAGATATGACAAACTTGGTGGGATTGAAAGCTCTATGGATATGTTCTTAAAAATCATGCCTGTTTCCATTCCATCACATGCACATTCTCTCACATATAGTGTCAAATGCACTTGCATTTTTCAAGTTGAGCCCTGGGAAGACTCCTTAAAATAGGATGTGGCCTGGCATTTGGGAGACTGGTATAGTACAATCTTCCCCTACTACTGGAAATTAAATCTCAAAATACAGGTATATGTCTTCCTACATGGCCCTAAAAGATTTTTGATACCACTGTAATACGAACAACAGATCATACTATAGTGTATCTATAGTGTCTGTAGAATACTATAGACTAATGAAATAGCCAATAATAGCTGATATATTTAAAAAAAATATTTTGTTTATATTTAATCCAAAGGGTGGTAACCAAAACTAAGAAGAACTGGAAATTATATTCTGAGTCATGAAGCTGAGTCCTCTCACACATCTTACAAGTGCAAATGAGATACTGAACAGCTGCTAAAATTCTGCCTTTGTTGTATCTGCAACGCAGCAAAGCCTAGAGAGGTAGCTGGATCAGTGCAGGATTTTGTGCAATAACTTTGTGTGCAGATGTAACCAGGAGAAAGTGTTGCTACTGTTCACTTATATGAAAGATTCACCCAGTCTTCTACTGTGTAGACTGCCGTTGTGTTGTGATTTACATAGGGGATCACTTCCAGGCCACTATACAAGACTTACTGTTCTTTGGAGACTGCTGGAAGTGAAGTGTTCTTTTATGCCTTGCAAAAGGAAGTTACCAAAACTCAGTGTTTCTGGTTTGCCTTCAGAATAATAACTTTTTTTTCAAATATCTAGAGACCTTGAAATATCCTTAAACTCATTTTGGACACACTAGCACAGGCTGTTTCTGAAACAAAATATCCTCCTTGAGATGCTGGCAATTGCTAAGTGAAAACACTTTCTTATAAGTTTTATTGCCACTGTTAGAGGCAGTGAAAGGGACAAGAATGCTCATCTTACTCATCAGCTGCCGTGGCACCTGAGGTTTACAACTTCAATGTAACTTCAACGTGTGGACCGCTCTAGGGACGGGACACAAAGTCTTCCAACATTCCAACACAGAAGAAAATACATATGTCCTTTTTTTGCTTGTAAACGAATAGATTTTAAAAATAAGTATTTGGTCTGAGTAAGACAAGATAAAGGCAGAAAGAAAAGACGTAAGGAGCCCTTAATAGTACATTTTTTGTTCGTTTGTTGGTTTTTGTCTTCTACTTGGTACATACCTGGCAGAAACATTTGTTGTGAAGGAAACACATTCATTGACAAATGTTAATGGTGTCGTTCCTGTAATATCTTCCCACTGCGCAGGTGTGGTTCCACCTAAAGTAATAATATAAGAAAAAAATTTAAAACAGGAAAAAAATCACAGCCCTTTACGCTCTAAGAAACTCATACATTTTTCTTTCCTTTTTTTTCTAATCAGCACCAAAAATGTTTAGCAATGGCATGAGAGATGGTCTGGAACTTGCAGGTCCATACAGACCTTTGCTATAGTATAGCAAAAAGAGGAGGTTGGAATCTTCTCTATGTTACAACCAAACCAGGTCCTTTACCTGTTATAAAACAATGGTCTGGTGCTCTTTTTAGTAATTTTAGAAGAATATTTTTTTCAATTCATAAAGCAGACCTAAGAAGAAGTTTGCATGGCTTATTACATTTTAAAAGTCATAGTGTGAACACAGTCGGGCAGTTATTTGTCATCAATTTTAGTGGGATTAGTTTAATATGAAGTGCTTACCTACATGAGCATGGGGGCTTGAAATTTGGCCACGACCACAATCCCCTTCTGCATCACCAACATTTGTGAAATACTAAATCACAATGCTGGTGCTCAGTGAACAAGAATGGATAAAGAAGTTAAGAAGTGGGAAGCCTAGGGCTACAAAATGAGGATAAAAATATATAACGCATCGTTGTTCTCTAAAGCATAATGGTACCTTGATACAATGTTGATTCTGATGTAGTTCATGGATATGAATGCCAGTTTATTTTCTCATGCAGCCCTCACCCTAGGTTTCACTGAGCTTGATGTCACTATAATCAGTTTAATCCATCTGACCCACAACAGTTTATAACTGTAGGGTCCTTTGTGCTCACACAGAGCACCAGCGCAGAAAACCTACCTGTTATGCTGCATAGTAATCTTAGAGTAGGTGTGTCACCCCCATAACCATTCATCATCCCATCACTGGAAGCTTTGGGGACAGGAATAGTCATTGTGATGGGCTTGTGGAATTTCCTTCTTCTGGGCTCCAAGGTGACTATAGGACTGAAGGTAGCCTTGTTGCCTAAAATCTTCTTTACGAGTTCATGGTGCATAGGTTGGGCCTTTTCAAAGTAACAAGACAATAAAAGAAAATGTAAATGACAATGTCCTTCAACTGTCCCTCATGTCCCTCAACTTCTGTTTTCAACAGAAGCTGTATTGCTTTCCAGCTAATTGACTTAGTTCAACACTTATATTGCACTTTTACTCTAAGGGTCTTAGAGCATCTAAGAAACATGCAATTAATTAAATCCCACACCTCCCTAATACTTACGTTAGTATTCTCATCACTGACAGGTAAATGACTTTCCTGTCACACAGTCATGAGTGGCTGACTTATGAATAAAAGTCACAGGTTTCCCTAATCTTTCTCTTTCTCTAAGCAGCCCTGAGCTCATTCTCTCACCCAAATTTTTTATTTGCTCAGGAGTATTTTTGGCAGAAGTGCACAAGTGATCAACTGATTACATCCTATTGTCTGCTGACTCTACGGCATGGAAGGTCTTCTGTCCCATCAAGGAGCATGCCTCAAATGCAGTACCAGTGAGGGAAGAGTGATAAGCATTGTAATTGCTTCTCTGTACCTGGAGGCCAACGCGAATCCGCTTGGTTAGAGCTCCTTCTGGGAAGACTGCCTGCACTTGTGGTACAACAGTACTGCTAAGCACACCTCCCTCAGGTCCAATGAGGTTGCTGTCTTGTTTGATGCGGGATACCACTGCAAAGTACTGTGGGAAATCTCGGGTGATGATACGACAGATACGCTTCTTCTCAAGCTCCTCTGGAGTGTCAAGTACTGAACCAAAATAATCATGGTCGATGATGAGAATTTTATGGCAAAAATACAACTATGTCCAAATTAATTTAACACTACTTTAAGCTGTAGTTTAAAGTTACAAATACGTAGCACTTAAAGGGAAAAACACACATGCCAGCATTCTAAGCTCAGCTAAATCGAAGAATAAAGGAAAGAAAGAAAACGATTTGTAGATAATCCAGGACATCAGCTTCTGCAAAATCTGTGTGCATATACATACAGCAAGAGCTTTGGATCAAGCCCATTTCTTCCTGGCATTTTCAGACAAATACCAATGCTAATTCCTGATTTATCAAAGCCTGACATTAAGCACATGAGTAGTCCCATTCATTTCTATGGTATTACTCAGAGTTAGGAAACCACTTAATCACCATAACATACTGTAGCCTAAATATGCTCTTTAAAATTTTAAAGTCATCCTTAGAACCAATGTTTGGACCCCAGAACAAAACCCATTTACATGCTTTAGATTGGTGATGCTCAAAGTATGGCCCGTGGCCTGGGTTTGAGTTATGGAGCTGAATCACCTGGCCCATGGGGCTTCCCACAGGTCCACAAATTTGACAGCAGGGGAATGGGGACAGCATGAATTATCATGCCTCTGGGAGCCCCACATCCATTAATGCTGTTACTGGTTCCCTGCCACTAAATTTTTGGACCCATGGGAAGTCCCATGGACCAGATGACATGGCCTTACCTGCCAGATTGGGCTGATATTCAGAGTCAGTGTATAGCTCTGGACTCAGCATGTAGGTTCAGGCTTGGCACTTGGCCCCAGAACTAGCACAAAGCGTCACTTCACAGCTCAGGACCCAGAGTGCAGGATGACTTCACGGGTCAGATCTGGCATGCGGGGTCAGTCCATATACCGAATCTGCCCTGCACACTTGCCTCCATGCACCAGATCTGGCCTGCAGACTAACTGTGCTGTACTCATCTGGCCCATGGACCAGAAAGGTTGAGCACTGGTGCTCTAGGTTATTGGCAATACTACTATGGATGTCCCATATATTATGTCCTTTCAAGTTACAATAGAATCCATGATCCCTGCATTCCCCCAAGCACGTACCTCTTAAGAGGTAATATTACAATACAGAACAGCAAGATGTCTGTTGAGGAAACTTTTTGTTCATTAATGAGAAGAGAGTGAATTGAATATCCAGAAGGTTTATATTGACTTTTTACCATGTGATTGCAGATGATGACGATTTTGCCTCTACTGAAAACTCTAGGGGCGTCAGCTAAAACAGACCTCTCCAGCAGTGCTGCTGTGTGCTAAGAATGTTATAATGATCCACTGTGATTTCAATAAACATGAGCAGAATTTGCCAAAACAGACCTTGAATTTGAGGACCAACAGTCAGATTGTAAGCCATAGGAAAGATGATAAAGGGAGCTTTTCTTCATTACAGAAATGATGCTGGAAAAGGCAGTGAATGGACTAGGGTGGAAAACTGGCTGGGTACCTTCATCCATTCCATTTAGGATTTCATTTAGCTCATCCTCAGTATATTCACAGAAGTGCTCCTTCCAGCTGTCCCCATTCTCACTGCGCAGAATCACCAGCTCTCTCTCTTTTCCACGCAGAGCCGCAAAATGGGGAATTTCCACAATCACAGGCCTAGCACAGCAATACAGCACATTAGATGTATATGGGAGAGAGGCAGAAATGGAAACAACAGCAATCCCATTGAGTCTGTTACAAAGTGACCTGGAGTTCTAGCTATTATTCAGGAATATTTTGAAGCAACCCTAACAGTCATACTAGTAGGTCACTAGAGTATCCTAGCATTTTACAACCCCCCCGGTAAATATACCATAGGACGATTTAATTGCACACTCCTCTCTTTACACAATGTGTACACAACTGGTAATGTAGCAGTGTGCTGAATAGAAATTTTAGCCTTTTTTTTAAAAAGACACTTTAAATAAAACTAGTGTTCATTTTAGCTGTCACTACACTACAGGTTAACACGTGCAATTTAATTTCAAAGCGAATCTACTGTAATAGAGAGTTAGCTAGTTGGAGGAATTTGATCTGAGATATACTTGTGGAAATCTGGATACATCTATTGAAATTAATGGGCCTGATTTGCCTCTCATGCTGATTTTATTTTGTTGTGACTTCTACCAGCTCCAACACATTTCATTCCTGGGAAAGGAAAAGTAGGTCCAAGGATATAACCTGGATTTGTACTAGTGTAGAAGAGAGAATAATCGCCTCATTCCCACATTTTGTGAACAGGTAAATACGTGTGTGTTTGTGTGTGTGTGTGCGAGCACACATGCTTATCTAGACAAACCCATGTATACACAGTCAAATGTACTTTCTATATCTCTGGAGAAAATATATGTTGTATACATATACCTCAATAGTGAGAATCACCACATGGGCCACCATGTACATGATATGTTATATCCAACATATAACATATGTTATTGATTTACTGGCAGCAATGTGTGTAAAAAAAAACCAAAACCAAACCAAACCAAACCAAAACAAAACACAGTAGATTCTTTTTGGTCCCAGTCCAGGTTGCTTTGCTACAGACATCAAGCACACAACAGCCGGCACACTGTACAACTAGGAAGATTTCATGCTAAAACAAAAATGAAGGCCACGTAACTTTAAGAAAAAAGATAGAACATACCACCAAAACAAAAACCACATACCACAAGGGTTGGAAAATGGTCTACTAACAGTTAAGTATACAGAATTTCAAATCATAGAAAGGGACAATGCCATGGGCGTAATGACATAAAAAAATCATATTGCAGAAGGAGAAGAACGGGGAGGCCAGCATCCATCAATTTGTTTTAAGTCTCTCCTACCCAAGGAATTTGGTCCCAGGTGGCCCCAGCTGAAGGATTCGGCTGACCAAACTTTCTCCCTCATTAAGTGGGGGAGGAGCCGTAGGCAGATGAAGTTTACTGCATACATCCAAAGCAGCAGTGAAAGAAAGAACATAAATAAGCTTTATGTATTTTTTTGTCCAGAACCCCAGTGTCAATGTCTGGTCAGAGTGAAATTAGGGTGTACACTGAATAAGGTTCTGCCCTGGCTGTGCCAGACTGATGGCAGGAATTAATGAAATAAGTCCCATTCATTAGGAACCAACCTCACTTCCATGAAGATCAATGGAAGTTCCACTGGTGAACTTAATGGAAGCAGGATCGAGGTCGTAGAATAGTTGGGTCAGTACAGTGCCATAACATTTATTTCAACAGATACAATGTGTGACTATCTGGTTTCACTGCCAGGACACCACCCAGAAAAAAAATGCTCACTGGCAGGGTACACATGAAAACTAGCTACGTATCCATGTATGCTCTTTGGATGAGTTTTTATTGAAACTCCTCATTATATAGAGAGACCATTTAAAGAAAAATAATACCAGGCCAGATCCTGTTCTGCCTATTAGGCCCATAAGTGGATGTAGGTGCCCACGTAAAATCCTAATCCACCTTTCTCGAGTCCCTAAAAAACAGTTAATATAGAAGGTGGTTGGGCCTTCCTTCACCTCACTGCTTTTGTTTTTTTATTGAATGCATTTTAGGGATAAGATGTTACTGTAGATATATTAACAGGTTTTCAGAGACTCCAACAGAATGGATACAGGATCACAGTTAAGTGCCTAATGAGTGGATTAAGATCTGTCCCACTAAGTGTTAACATAACTGTGGGAAAGGAAGAGATGACAAGAGACACAATGAATGTGACAGCAGTGGTATTCTGCTGGTACTTCACATTCATATTTTTTTTTTATTAAGTACTGACCAACATTTGAAGAAAGTGTCAGTGTTTTGTTAGGCAGCTTCCGCAGCTGCCTGATACCAAGGAGCAGCCTGTTTGCCACTGGAGAAGGCAAGCTTGCCCTTAGCAACAGGGTCTCTGTGTTTCAGAATTCTTCTTGTTCTTCTATCAAAGTACAGCAGCAATGAAATAATGTAAATGTGTATTTGACTCCACCCCTACCCCATCCAAAACAATTAGTGTTAAAGAACCATTAAATCACTCTCTCACAAGTCTATTCTTCTAGACAGAACATTAGCAAAAACAATGGCTGTGCTGACTCCCTTGATATGATGGGACTTAAAATCAATCGATTTGTTGCAAAATGGATTTAAACTGTTCCCCTTCACAGCTTCTTTGTTAGTTTCCAACTAAAGCCATTCGCTCTTTTGGAGGGGTTCCTTCCATCATCCACATTTGGATGCCACAGTTGATAGGGAGAGCAGCTAATAAACCAAACCAAATAAAAAGAAAAAAAAAGTGTAGAGAACTGCTGGTTTCAGCTGAAAACTGCTAAAACAAGCGCAGCAGTAATTGCAATTGTGATCTTTCTATTGGGTATTGCAATATAGGACAAAATAAGCTGCTGAAGAATTTTTGAGTTGTCCTATTGCTTGAACTTGCAATTTTAACCCCAGAAAAATCAAAAGCTTGCGCTTCCTAGATAGTCCAAATTATTCATAACACAACACAAGTTTCTAATACAAGGAGCTCTAACTTGTGTTGCATCTGCAGCAGGCTTCAAATTTGGCTTTAGATCAGTGCTGTGTTATTTATCTTTTGTTGCTTAATTTTGGGTGATTTAAATATAATGTGAATTGGTTCTCTATTTTACTAAGTGATTTCCATTATAATAGCACAACACTGACTAATAAACTTATTCCAGGAAGCACACTAAACCTTAGTGTTAGTGTTTTAAAACTTTAGTGTTCTCAAGAAAAATGCAGACAAGCCAAGTGACTTGCTGATGGGTTTTGAGTCAATTTACATTGGGGTGGGCATCCTATTATGTTACAAAGAAAATATATAAAGAAAACATTTTTTCAGATCAATTTGACTGGGGGGGGTATCACTGCAGTGCAACTTATAAACAGATGAAAATATATCTTCCATTTTCACTTCAGGCAAACCATGACTCTTACCCAAGAAACTGAGCACCAGAAGGTCCAACTTCAATAAGGCGGCTGGCCAGACCTTCTCCTTCCACCATTGGAGGCATGGTGGCCAGTCTATGACGTTTGACCAACCGGCAGGTTACTCGTGTTGGGGCAGTGCATTTCCGAGGGGGAATAATGATCCTTAGTCCATTATGCCTGCAACCTCGCATGGCACCACCACGGGCATCCACCATGAAACTAACCAGGAAGCTGAAAGCGTGAAATGAATATTATATACAAAGACATATTAGGCAAAGAAAAATCACTTCGGTTACATTCCAAATTGTTGTCTTCCAACATGTACAGACTATACACCTAAGTGTGGTGCTTTCTTACTACTGTATGTAGAATTTTAACAATCTTGTCCTTGTTTGTGTGGTGTTAATTGATAGCAATATCACTAATTACTTAAACTAACAACATCTATCTTAGAATTTTTCAGAACACGTATGGCAGAATACATATGAAGGAATTAGGGGAAAAAAGTGTGAGCATCATATAGGGTCCTGTGCAAATGCCTCTATTTTACATTTGTGAACATTTTTTTTTCCAAAGCTCTCATACATTTCTACCTTTAGTGCCATCACAGGGTAAGATAGGCACAAAACCCATGCATAGATAACAAACTTCTAATATTTATTACTAAAGAAAAAAGACTTACTATGCAGTGATATGAAGAAAATTGTGAACTGGGTTTCTTTTATTGTTGAACTTACTATAATTTTCCTTATGGTTTGATAGATTTGAAACTCCTAAGACTAAATTATTCATGGATTGTAGGTCAAAGTTCATTCTGGATTACACATGTTTTATTAAAACCAATGGGAATTACACCTGCATATTATACCAGGTCTAAATTCCTTCTTTATCTGTAACACCTGCCTTTTCAAACTTTTCACTATCTCAAATATTAACTAGAAAGAGAAAATAATCAAAGAGTAAGACTTCGGTGCACTTGTTAAAATGGTTACATTGACTTTTAACAAGTTAAGCACTACTACTTACTAGATTTACGGTGCCCACTTTCCTCCTTAGATTTACAAAAACTAAATCAGGATGGGAAAGAGGTTTAGTAAATAGGATTCTTTTAATAAAACTATATCTTTAATAATAAAGAGTAGCAAATAGTCGGCATTTAAGATATGCTTCTTCTAAGACAGGCTACTGAGGATGGGAGCAAAATGTAATCATTTGGTTGTGGGCTTATTTAAAAAGTACTGTTTTTCCTGTTACTGCAGACAACATTAACATGCCTCTATGGGGATGCCCTACAGTGGCAGGAAGCTAGCTATGATAGAGAAGCTCTTCGTGGAGCAGGGTAAATAGCATGTAGGTTTTCCTGGAGAAACAGAAAAGTCTTCCTTAGATGGCACTTTTTCACCTCTATCTCAATTTTTTCAGCTGTGACTAGCCAGTAAGTTGACTCTAATAGTTTTGCTATGATCAAAGCCTGATTAAGGGCATTTCTGCAAAGCATACAAAACCTAGGAAAGAAAGGCTATACCAACTATTATACTATTGGGTTGCTGGAAATGAAAGAGGGAATAGCTGAGCTGGGACAATACCAGGCCTATTTCTAGCATTACTGCACAGGGAGTCACACAAATGCTAACATCTGCTCTGAGAGACCTGCAATAAAGAAAATCTTACAAGATGAGTGACAAATACAAATATTTTCACTCTCACTCGAGTCACTCTGCACAACAAATATTTGCATCCTTTCACTATTAAGACATATGCAATTCATTCCACATGCTGTTAAAACAGAACACTCAACACACCATGCAAGTCAGAATAATGGATGAGAGAAAGGAGCCACAACCTGCCAATCTGAAGCACGCCATGCGCCATGGAGGCTATGAAGACACTTCTCACACATGCAGTCTCCTATTCTACCACCATCCATATACCTCTAGGTTTTGTTTACTGTACAACTCAGGGGAGTACAACCATAATTTCATTCCTTAGGGGCTGTGCTTCTGTGGTCTTAACAAGGGGAAAAAAATGAAAAAGATTTACAGCTTTAATTCCTTGGGTTAATTTTTCAAGAATGGATGCAACCTTCCTAAAATATATTCTGTCTAAATGTTAAATTATGTCTTTTACTAGTCACAGGGAAGAAAGAAGAATTCAAAGCTGCTAATTTCTCAGTTTTGAAAATAATCCTGCATGATTGGCTTTTATAAATTGAAGTCAAGCCCTATCTGAACACATTTTGCATCACCTTTGTGACAGATGTATAAAAAGTGCTTTCACTTCTGTTCCTGAGAATCCATCTAAAATTTGGGTGATCATATTTCCAGTTTCATATCAGGACACTCCCCTCCCCTCCCAGCACATTCAACTGTCTTCAAGCTCTAGCTTAGCTGAAAGCACCAGAGCCCTGGACGGAGGGCTGTGGGCGGCCTGTGGAGTGTTACAGCACCTGCCTGAAGAATATCACTTTCAGGCATGGAGATTTTGCAAAACAGGACAACAGTGTTTGTTTGACCAAACCACAGGGATGACCAGGACAGGTGTTTAAAATGAGACTGTCCCAAAGAACAGCATGTAACGTCACTCTGCCTAAAACACTATTGCAATGGTAGCAGTAGAAATGTATTTAACAGTAGTAAGATCTGGGATGAAATAAGAAGTTCCCAATATATTACTGTAATAAATAGACAGCAACAGAAACTGCTATAACTGTTATTAGCAGAGCTGGCTGAATGATTTGATGCAAATCATTTTCTGAATGAATGCTGGCATTTTTTATTAAGTAAATGATCAAGGGTACAATTTTTCATTAGTGTGCAGTGTTTTTTTTCTATCATTTTCTATTATTTCAAATTAAACTCTTCTTCTTAAAAGCTGAACTCCTTGGATTAGCTTCCTATATTTGTCAAGATTGCCAAGAACACTGTAATTACTACCAGAACACAAAGAAATAAACACATAAATATGAATAATTATCATATATGAATGTAAATAACACCAGTAATGAGTACATCGCATGAGCAAATCAAGTAATCTCTTTCCTTATAGGAATACCCAGTCCTGTTCTTTTCATGCCTGGTATTCTATTTTCTCTTACGTTTTTTTCAGACAAAACAAAAAAGAAGAGTGTACTGAATTGATGGTGCTTCTCCATGAACTGTACATTATGTGTTCATATGCTTAAAATAGCTGATGGGATATTTGGTCCTGACTCTGATTTCACACTTACACTGGGTTTTATGCAGCTTGACTGTGGGTCCCAGCCCCAGGACTGCACTGGGGCTGGTCCCAGAGACTCATGCACTACAACGGCAGAAAACTCAAAGCTGCAGATGGAGGGCAGCACCACACAACTGTCAGCCTGCCAACCATGGAGGAGCTGTCAACCAACCTCATGCAGCCAGCATCTGGCTGCATGATGGGGATTGTGCCACACATTCAATTTAAGGTGTGATGGAAACCAACCACAAAAATATTATACATATTTTGTGGAATATTTTTGTGGCTAGTTTCCCATTTTGTCGTAGCATGTATTGCCTGAACATGTGGATGGGTTACCATTTAAGGTACAATTAGCAGGGCAATCATATCTTAAATATAACGTATGTCAGAGGCATATGGTACTGTAATCTGAAGCTGACATTAAACAAAAAGGAGGAAAGCTATAAAGGCAAGGGACAATAATGGGTAATAGAGGATAGCTAATTAATCTTGCTGTATGTTATATCAGCTAAATAAAAAAAACAGTGTAATCTTGGACAGTTTTTGCAGACTTTATGCCACAGACTAGGGAGGTAATACTTCTTTCCTATACAATCTTATTGAGAGCATATCTAAAATATTAGCCCCCCATTCTGGAAACCTAGTACCAGAGACAGCTGGAAGCTTCAAGGTACAAGGTAAGGTCAAAAATTATGTCAGACAAAAGATCCAAATTTTGTAAATGCTCCTTTGTTTATATAAATCTTAATTCCAAATATGAGCAGATATTGAAAAGAGCCATGCCAGAAGTCATGAAATGTATGTGCCACAGAAGTCAAGGAAGATTCAGAAAGTTTGTTTTGTATAGAAAGTTCAAAGGTAGGAAATTAATTTATAGAAATTGGTGACTAAGCAAGATACCAGAGCCAAATCTAGTTATTGGCTGGGTGTAAAAAATAGGAAAAAGGAAAGGAATTCCTTTGGGCCTAATTGAGTTTACATATATTAAAATAGCCAATAATATCAACTGGGGACCGCAAAAACAAACAGTTTTATGCAGAATATAGCTAAAAGTCAAGAATATCCATATAGTAGCTACGAGATAGACACATTTGAAGGCAAAATTGTCAATGTCTCTTTTAGAGAGAGGCAATATGGTAATAGATGATTTTTTTTAAAAACTGGAACGTCTCACAGAAAAAAAAGACAACACACCTCCAAAATAAACACTTTTTGGAAAATATAAATATTCCACTGTATGAGACTAATGATATACCTATTGCTGCAAAGAAGTTAAACCAAGCAATCTCTGCTCTAACAATGTATCAAAGTCAGTCTGTCAAAGTCAATGCAGTTTCCTTCACACTGTCCTTTACTTTCTAATTGTTTGAAAATAAATTTTCAATGCAGGAAAGCTATAAAAATATTCAATAAAGTCTGAGTGCTGTACAAATGCAGCCAGTTTTCCCAGGGGCCTTAACCAAACCTCTATCTATGCAACTTTTCGCACATATTTTTCAGAACATTATCATTCACACATCATAATATACATACACAAAACTGTTTTGAACTAATGGGATGTGTGCACTGCCTGAACGCTATGCTTTAATTGAAGTTTGTGCACCCCAAATTATGTCACAATATCATCATGTAATGATAAGCATTCTAACAAAGGAAGGAAAAACAGACACAACCAACCTCACGAGTTATGGCATTTCATCCCAAAGGATCTTACACAAAATTCACAGACATACACAAAATCTGATTAAATTGGGGTTGGAAGGCAGCAGCAAGAGTGCTAATATTTTGGCTAAGGACATCAGAGAAAACTCCTTAATTCTCGCAAGATGTTTCCACATAAAATAGATCAAATCTAGATGGGTATTTTTAAGTTGTGATTGAAAGAATCGTTTACAAAATGTATGACTAAACTGATCTAGTTTTGAAGGGTGAAAGGAGGTGAGGTTCCAAATAATTTTGATATTCCAAACACACTGAAGTGTTTCTTTTGCCAATTTTTTCTTTGATAAGACAATAACAGCTAATCTATTTTTGAAGCCATTTAAAATGCAGGAAAGAAATAAACACAGAAATAAAAATGGAGAAATATGTATTGAGAAAGACAGGGCGTTATTTTTGTGCTTTGCCATATGTTCTTGTTTTAGTCAGCTGTTTTCCAGAAGAATCATACTCCCTTCAGATAGTGAAGAATTTAAGTTTGCTGGCACTCAGCTGCACTTCTCTGTCTGTAAAACCATTTGATCAGCCATGCGCACACAGTTTCCTAAAGAGTCTTTCTGGAACAGGTAATGATTGCTGCTACCACATAAAAACTGAAAATGCAAAAGCGATCCGCTATCATTATGCAGTCCATTCGGAGACAGTTATTCATTTTAGTTAGCTAGGCAGGCGCACATGCTTTTCATTATATAGCAAAAAATTGGTAACAGTGTCACTGAACCATAACCACCACAGACACACTTAAGAGCTCTTTTATCTAAGTTATTTTAGCTAATACAAGAAACTAGGAAACAAGGAAATAGCAGCACTCAGTGTTAGTCAAAGTGTAAAAAAGCAAAAACAAATAGCTTAATCAGGGTGCTTCAGCAATTCTCAAGCGTAGAATTGGAAAGGGAAATGGATCCAAAGTTTGAATTCAAAGATACCAAAGATAAACAGGCTAATCAAATGCCTGTTCAAGTCAATGGGAGGTTTTTCTGTTACTTCAACAGGTGTTGGATCAGGCTGATGAGTAACTATACATAAGTAAAAATATACATCCTAGGAGGACAAAAAACATGAACTGAACTGCAGGCATCTAGAAATAATTGTAAGTTTCTTGTACAAATGTACCCTTTACTGACTGTAAAAATCTTAGCTAGCTAAAACAGGTGAAAGGTAGGGGTGTGCGAAGTGGGCAGTATTTGATTTGGATTTAGCCGGATTCAGGGAACAGTGATTTGATTAGCTGATTCAGGTCACTGTCCCAATTTGATTCGGCCAGATCTGAAGATTCAATGCTGATGTGGAGAATCAGCAATTCAGCCACAGACGCAGCATTATATGTTTTTTCCACGTACCTCGAAGTACCAGGAATAGCTTGTGAATGGTGAGTTGATGTGTCCCACGGAAGCATGGGGGGGGAGGGCACATGCTCAGTGGTGGACCCAGAAGTGGACCAGAAGTACTTCCAGTCCACTTCTGGGTCTGCTGCCAGGAGCAACAGGGACCACCCCCCTGCAGCTCAGTGATTGGTCATGGGGGGACCTCAGGTGCTCCCCCAGACCCAGGAGGTACCAGTCACCAAGCTGGGGGAACGGGATCCATGGCCAAGCATACAGGGGACCCCCCCGCACTCCTGTGGAATACTCCATCTGCCCCCACCATCTCAGAGTTCACGAGCTGTGCCTGGTACCTCGAGGTACATAGAAAAAACATATAAAGCTGTGCCTGTGACCAAATCATCGAATCTCTCTGAATTGAATTGGAGGCTTCTGATTCAATTCGGAGAGATTAACGGGTCTCCTGATTCAATCTGGATTTAGAGATTCAGGAGCCGAATCTCCTCTGAATCGAAACAGTGACTGAAGCTTTGCACAGCCCTAGAAAAAGGCTCTTGGCTGAGAACAAACTATGATATGGAAGGAGTTAGAATTCCCTAAGAATTTTATTTATTTAAGTATTTAAGACAAGGGTGGGCAAAATGTGGCCCGCCAGGCCATTCTATCTGGCCTGCAAGGCCCCTAAAAATTTAAAAAAATTAATATATATCTGCCCCTGGTTGCCTATCATGCAGCCCTTGATGGCTTGCTGAAACTCAGTAAGTGGCCTGAGGTTTCTCAACAACACTTGCAGCCACATGTCAAACAAATGCAACAAACATATTGGATATTAGGGGGTTAATACACTGAAATCTTCAAGTAGGTACTGCATCATCTGCTATGCTTTGTGGAGCACTGAGCACTGCATCAATGATAAATGTATCACATTCATTTAGTATAGCTCTTGGCACCTACATGACTGATTTTATTTGCCAGCAAAATCACACAGAAGTAAGGACGTAGGACCAATTTAACTCTTTAATTGCACCATTGCCACTCCTTCTTCTGATTTTAATAAGGTAGAAAATGGGAAAAATTTGGTCTACAAAGAGATTCTGTAGCACTCTGCATATGAAAAGGACTGTGGAAAAGGATTCACTTTTGTGAAATGCCTTCAAAGCCATAATTATTTACATTTTAAACAGCGTATTCATGTGACTGGTATAGAAAATTTAGTATTAACTACAGACAAGACTTAGACGGACTGCACTGGGCTTCAATTAAACTGATCACAATGTCCCTAGAATTTTCTTAATAAAAGTTATTAGCATACTTTGGAGAAAAGGGGTATCTCCCATACAATGGAAAAGTAAGACCATGTAGAATTTTGCCAGGTAGAATTTCCCTACTGTCTAAATAAACATAAAAGCACTAAAGCATCCTGAGAGTATGTAAGTTAGAAGAAGGATGAAGGTAAGGATGAAGTGGTGAGGAAGCATATTAAAAGAAATTATGCAGAAGTTCACCTGCTGTTGTCATGATCAAGACATGGAGAAGAATGGCTGCAACAGAATACATAATTTAGCACAAAAAAGAGCATGAAGTGAAGTTTATAAATAAAAAAAGAAATAAATGAGGTGTTTTTTTTAACCTGAGCCTATAAATATGAAGAGCATGTGAACAAAGGGTATAAATGAGTATGGAACATAAGCTTATGTAAGTATCATGAGTTACAGGTGGCAACTACAACAGCAAAGCTACAGTAATTTGGGATGCTATTACCTCCTCTCACCATGTATGTATCCTTAATCTCGGCTCTGAATTGGAGTAATCATTTTGGCATCTGGACACCAAAGCTGGGCATCTGGTTCCCTAAGTGCTTAGCTCAGAGCCAAATAAGGTACTGTACTTCCTTACTCAGGTGCTTACTTTTACTTTTAAACCGGGCCTCCAAAATATAATGTGTCTACAGCTTAAAATGTAATTCCATCAAGAGCTTCTGGGAACAAAATGAATTATAATTCTTTGTTCCCAGGTGTTCTTTTGAATGGTCTGTCCTCCAGTTTGCTCCATCTGAACATGTTTGTAGTCCTCCTTTCATTCCCACCTCCAGGTTGACAGATGGTAAACTTTTTGTTATAATTTTTCTAACGCCTTATGTTCCAGTAATACAAACTACAGTCAGTTATGTTATTTGCCCCCATCACTTCATTATTATGTAAATATCTATTGCCATTTTCTTTTTTTGGCATCAGCAAAACTTTTAGGCCCTTGTAAGATTTGATGGATTCTAATATCATTTACTTTTGTACATTTGAAATGACTCTCAGCTGCTAGCTGCCAGGTCCTGTTTCCACAACTATTTCCATAAAATGAATGTCACAGTGGGGAAAGCAACATAAAGGATTCAGAAAACAACACTTTAAGCGTGTTTTATTTACCTTGTAAGCAATGATCCAATCTCCTTTTTTCCAGACAGGCAGCTAAGAATGATAACTCTCATTATTTATCAATTTTAACCACTGGCTCCCTATTCTTTTTTTTAATTTCCGTTATGGACGTAATGGTTTCCAAAAGAGCAAACTAACACAGTTCCAACTATTTAGCTTTCCCAGATATATGTGTGTGTGTGTGTGTGTGTGTGTGTGTGTGTGTGTGTGTGTGTGTGTGTGTGTGTGTGTGTGTGTATATGAAGATACCTTTGAACTGTTTGTTAGTCAGAATTTTCATAGTGTCAAATGAACGTAACATACAGATATGCAATAATAAAATACCTCATAGATAAGTAAAATATTGTATTTCAGGAGCTCAATGTTTTTAATATAACAGGAATTTTAGCATACCCATTTTACTCTTGGGGACTCTGAGACACAGGAAAGTTGCCCTAGATAACTAAGACAAGTTAATATCAGAAGGAATAGAGAAAACACTCTCCCCTGCCAGCACCCTCCCCGCCTCTCTCCATTTCATGTCATAACTGTTTGAAAACATTACCTCTCTTCCCACAATACAGCACAATTACAGTACAGTATAGTACAATTACAAGCTCATCTGACCTGAAGATTGCTGATAACCATATAATCTACAAGAGTAAACACTGAGTTGCTTCTTGCATGTCACCGAACCCAACAATAGCACAGTGTAATAATTCATCAGGAGTACTGTACTTTCAGACCGTACATTTTCATTCAATCCTACAAGCCAGGGCAAGTGGAAAAGATATAAAAATGTGCTATTGCAGGGCTCTTCAAATCAGCGTTTCACTTCTAACCAAATGAAAATATTTCACTAATTCACCATGGGAAAGGAACTCAGTGTGCATTGCGTGGTTAAGCCTGTAGAAATAGACCTTTGCACAGCTGGGTGTTTCTTTCTTTCTCATCTTAACCTGTCAATTAAACAAAATGAGCTTATTCCCTGGAATTTTCAGCAAAGTAACAATGCTTTGCTTTTTCATCAACCACTTAGCATTCAAGTTTTCTTGACTTACTGAAACAATGTTAATTTGGGCTGCTTTAAGGATTGTATTTCCTCCTTCCTTTCTTTCCTTTTTGTGATCACTATTTCTTGGGATCAGGTACTGGATTCCTTGGCTGGCTGGTCAAAAGTTGCAGTGTATTCCTACTAGCTCCCCTGCACCCAAGGGAGTGTTTACAAACCCATTTCCTTACCCAGGGGTGTCATTGTACAGTTTTATGACCTAAAGAAAAGGTTTCCTTGCTGGGGGTGACATGTTAAACTTATGTTCTGTAAACATAATAAATCAATTCAATGTGTCCCTTTAATATTATGTAGATCATAAGTTAATTTTCATGGTAAGTCAGTGCAAAGTAAAAATTAGTTTTTCTGTAGCATTTTAATATTTTTATGGGGTAAAATTCTTGCTCATGAAGACTCTACTGTTATTGTATTTTACTGATAATTTCCTAGAGATATGTCTAAAGAAAACAACTGCCCTGGCTAATATGATCTGTATCTTATCCCCAATAACAATTTCCCTCATTGATTTATAAAATCTAATTTCCTTATTCTGGAACTGGCAAGTTGGTCATGAAGTATAATGGATTAGCTGAAGAATGATAATGTAAAAAAAAAAAAATCAAGTCCCACAGAATCTTGATTAACTGTTCTTTAAACGTAGCTATCTTATCATCTATCAATACTAGAAAAACCAAGTTTCTGGGAGTGAAAGGTAAAATGGTTTGGGAAAAAAAATATTTAAGCAATTTGGCATCACTTGCTGGATTTAGCTGCCAAAATAATTTTAAAACCTAAGTCTTGGCCATATAAAAAAAATACATATTTCCTATGTTCACAGTTACTTATTTTTATTCCTCTGCTAATTTTAGAGGTAAGAGAGAACAAAAAGCTAGCAGCACTGGCTATAGCCAGCTATGGTGTTGGCATCTAACATTCAAACTTTCCTTAGGGCCTTGTTA
The DNA here is from genome assembly GCF_001723895.1 of Crocodylus porosus. Taxonomy (NCBI): domain Eukaryota; kingdom Metazoa; phylum Chordata; order Crocodylia; family Crocodylidae; genus Crocodylus; species Crocodylus porosus. Next base: position 16,848,908 of record NW_017728912.1, read on the forward strand.
CACGTAATTTTGTGCAGCTCCTGGAGATCTTAACCCCTGGATTCACCACACATTAACACCTGAAACCAGTTTTAAGCATTCCTTATGCAGCTCAAGGTTACTCACTACAGGGTAGGATTATTTCAGATCCTTGTTAGCCAGCTCATGTAACACTAAGGCAATATATCAGCAGCTACTTTAGGTTACACCTCAGTGTAAACACCCTACCCACTCCCCTTACCTGCTGACCCAGATCAGGCCCACTGCCCCCCTCCTGCCCTCCCCAGCACCCTAGATCCCTGCTCACTGCCTCCCCACTGCCCCCTTTTCCCCTCTTATCTCCCCCATCACCTGCTTACTTGTGGCTGCCCATACAGTTTGTCCTGGGAAACCAGGCAGGGAAAGGTTAACCTACCCATCCACAGCTCCCACCAGCACTGCTCTCTGGACAAGCTCAGCTCAGATAAAAGCAGCAACCTGGCAGCAGAGGCCAAGCAGGCAGGTTAACCCTTCCTTGCCCTTACCTTTCAGCCCTTTAGGGCCCTGCTAGCTTGAACATGTGACTGCTCCAAACTCAAGTTAGCACTGACACAGATCAACACTTCTGCAGCTCACAGTGTAAAGTGTAACAGGGCCCTTATGCACCTTTATCAGTCTAACCTGCCATCACACTGTTATGCCAGCTTTGTTTCTCTTTGATCCTCTTGTATAAAACAAGGCCACTCAAACTGCCAGTAAACAACCTCATTATCTTGTAGTCCATTTGGGATACCATCTCTAAACATTAACTTGGACAGGCCTGTATTTTAGTCTCTGTCCTGTTCAGGTTTCATAGGGTTAGTAAAAATGCTCCCAAAAAATCATGGGTGGCAATAGTTGAAGGTACGTGTTCTGGTATGCGTAAGCTGAAACATTCATTAGGTTGCTTGAATATTATTTGATGGCTGACATTTAAAAAAAGTAAAAAACATGATTCATGTCACTAGATTTCGATTCACATAAATCACTAATATTTACTTTATTTGTTAGGCAGATAATTTTCATAAGAAGGGGTAGTCTTTTGAGATCATGACTGGCTAGTGATGATGCTTAAAATTCTTTCATATCTTTTATTATATGCTGCTGTAAATGGGGAAGGTTCACCCGTCATAGTTGTGCCGTGCACTTACCACCACATCTCCCTCATTTGCCGTTTCACTGGATCAAGGTCTAATTCTAGAAGCTATTGCGAGCTCAAAATTGCTGCTTTCCCTATCTACGGCTGATGGCAAATGACTTCATGTGATCTCACAGGAACTGCTCATCATCTAGTAGGATCAGGCCACCAACTCAACTATCAGGAAATACAAATATAAAATAATAAATAGTTATACAAATATTTGTATTTCCTGATAGTTGAACTGGTGGCCTGATCCTATTAGATGATGAGCAATTCCTGTGAGATCGCCTGAAATCATTTGCCATCAATAGCAGATAGAGTGAGCATCATATATATACATACATACATACATAAATACATATATATATATATATGATTTTTTCTCTCTACAACTCAATCATTTCATTTTGGTCTGTTCCTTCTGGTTTCTTAGTGGAGAAAATAATTAATTTAATGTCCTAATTGAAACCCCCCCCAAAAGAAAACAGATCCCATGTTCACTGAAGTCCACTGAAAAAAAATCTCAGTGATTTTAATGGATCCACATTCAGGGCAACATTGAGATTTGCTAAACTGGCTGAAAGTAAAATTCAGTTCCCAGATAAGCATTAGCTCAAGCTGCTGCGCCTTCAGTTATGCTCACTCTGTTTCTTCATCCTTTTTAATACATATCAATGGATTTGATAACTCACCCTGAATGAATGGGACTGGAAGAAAGAGCCACATTGTCCAAATTTTCAGTGCCCCAACTTAAGCGATATGAGTTCCTTTCAGCTTCCTTGGCCAGATTTGTTACCTTGACGTATGAAAGAATATTTGGGGTTTTTTTAATTAAAAATAACTAAACAGACAAACCATAAATACGTTATTTACTTAAAAAAAAGCTAAAATAATTAATGCTTTAAAGTGGGGGGGAACAGCTACAAATGAGCGATAACGGTATTCAGTTATTAAAAACACATTACTGAGTATTTTGTGTTTGTTCAAAGTGACTGTGCTTTACTAGTCTCCGTGAACAGGAATGTTGGGAGTTACTAAGATGACACATTTGTATTCTTGTATTTCCTTTTAGGTTAGAATATATATTTAATATAGTTCATTTAATACCAGTCAGAAATCAGAGAAATACAATACAGCAACACATACTGTGCCATGCAGTCGACATCCAGTCGACATTTCTTTCATACTTGCAAAATGATTTCAAATACAGGTACATTGTACAGCCTGATTTGTAAGACTAAGAAAAAGATCTTACCTGTTGGCTGGGGATTACGACCGTATCATCGATCATGGCACTGTCCCTCAGGTAGGAGGCATGGCTCAGCGTGTGGGACCTGTCTGAACTGAAGGATCGCAGGCTGGTAGGTTGGCAGGATGCCATGGCAATATATCAGCAGCAGAGATGGTGTTGTGAAGATGTGATGGTGGACCGACCAGCAGAGTGAAAAAAGCGTGCTATTAGCAAAAATAATGCAACTTCCAGGGGGAATATAAACTAGCCATGAGGAAAAATAGAGCCTTGTAAATCTCAGCGTTATGGTGATTTTTTGAGTGTTGGCTGAACCAAAGTCTTTTGATTGATACCTTTAATATGGTTCAAATGAGACCCTAACAGACTAAACTAGATCACAATCTATTCCCGTCCACAAATGTTTTTAAACTAGTCCAGTGGAGTAATCATCTCCTTTATTGTAAGGGAGAGGAATTTCCTCTGATGCCCTTTAAGAAGTTCTCTCTCCTGTCCTGATCCATAACTTAATGAAACCACCTGGAAAAATTTTAAAGCAAATATCTGAAAAGATGCTGAAATAAGCCCCTCTGACATTTCATTCCTATCCAGGCTCTTACTGAAAACTGTGAATAGATAAGGTTTGTTCTGCCCCCCTGGAAGGTACACAGAGCAAGGTGAACTGTGGCCAGCCACATGCTTCCTACGTAAAACTAAGTTTCTCTTCAGTATGCTTACAGCATCTCTAAAAAGGCCATCCAAAATGTGAGCACTGTTTCCCTGGCATGTACACACAGCTCTAGAGAAAACTGGCTGCTGTAGCAATGAGAGATGCAGAAAGAAATAATAAGCTGCTCCCAAGCACCAGCTCAGAACTTAATTGCAATATCTGCTAGCAACAAGCAAAAATCAGAGATGCCAAAACAAAGACATATTAAGCTAAGCTGGGGTTTCTGCCACAGAATAGCATTACTTCGATCTTTTGAATTTAACAAATAGTATAGGCAAGTATCTTTTTTCTTTTTTTAAACATTAACACCTCGCCTTCAGATTTTCCTGAAGGTATACACGTTCCTGTTCTTCTATACCGTGGAAGACATATTTCATGTCACTTTTGGTACTTGCCATGTTTTCATGGATCGCACATTTAGAGGTACTACACATGAATATATCAATACTTTTAAACACAGAAGGTGTACAGGATCAGCCCAATGGAGATGTTATCTGTGATTTTTAAGGGGGACAATTCATTTTTAATTGTCATTTAAAATGTTTTTTGGAAATCAGATTCAACCAACAAATTCAGATCAAAAGATTCATCCAGTAGGTTCTTCCAGTAGCCATACTTTATATAGAAATGGCATGGTGTATTTACATTAGAGATATTCAGAATTATGTGAGGCATGACTAATGTTCTTCCCTGTGCATGTTTAACATGTAATACAGATTGTAGAAAATTGATGCAAAGATAGTGAAAGTGTTACATGAGTATAAGCCTTGGAAAAATACTGGGACAATGTGTGCTGTTAATCTCGCTCGCTCTAACATTGATAATAGTAAGAAAAACCTAATAACATTTCACTTGCATGTCATGAAATATTACTCACTCCAAGTGAGTGGGAAAGCAGATATTTGCAAAGATGAAGTATAGTATTTTGCAGGTACAGCACATTCCATGGATGAAATTCTGATTCCATTAGTTGATGGCAAAACATATTGGTTTATGGGTACCACGAATTCACCTTATTTATTTCTGTCCATCAATAACTTGCTTCAAGTTATGTAAAGAAGTGATTGTATATAATTTTGAATATGTGTAGTCTTTTTATCGTACTCCGGTACGATATGTGTCATATGAGCAGGTTATCTCTCCTGATCCATATGAGCTTTCCAAAATATTACTACTTGAACATTCATTCTTAGAAATGAAAACAAACATCAGTAGCAGACCCCATTTTTCATCACTAGCTTTTATGTGCTTTAAAGAGTGAAGCTTTCAGAGCTGACTTATAGTGCCATGCAATGCTTGCAAGAGGTTGTCCATCCAAGTCATAGGTTCTGCTATTCAGCTAACTAAATGTACTACTAGACAGCATGAGTAGTGTATGAAATGAAACATATACAAAGCTCAGCTACTAATCTCAGGTGATTTTATCCTCATTCTCCTATAGCTATATGACATTGAAACTACAACCACAACAACTTGTCCAGTACATACCCAGAATATGGTATATGTACATAAGCACATGTCCAGTACATGACACAAAAGTGACCAAATCTGTGGTACTTCAGGAGTCTATTGAGATTTTAATCAAAAATGGAAATGGCATTGCCCATTTTCTAAGAACTCAAAGTGCATGTATAGAAATAAGGATTCCAGTACTGAGAGATAGTGGTATTGAGCAGAATTGATTAAGATGCACGTGTTCCAATTTATGATGCACAGGCTTAACCCCTAGGTTAGCAGGACCCCATTCAATGCATTGTGACCATTTGAGAGAGACCATGGTGTGGGAAGCACAAGATGCTTCCTGTTGCCTTAGAACTCTGTGGAAATAACTTGAGTCCCTGAAAACTATATAAACCAGGCCTGAAAACCTTCCCTAACTGCTCTTCTCAGTTGCAGACAGAAAGTCTTCCTCATCAACCAGGATGAATTGGTTTGAGGTAAGTGGTGGGGGGAGGGGGGTTCAAATTCTGAATCTCTGACCTTCAAGAAAAAGGTCCAACTGAACCGGATTGCAGGAGGGACACGGATTTGTTTGAATCCGCTCTTGTTCTAGATACATGGAGGAAGAAGCTGTGTAGGACAGTTATTCTTTTTTCTTTCCTTTCACTACTTCTTGTTCCCTTCCCCTTTCTTCTACCCTATACTTTTATAATAAGACAAGTACCATCCATGTATCCTATACTATGTCCTCCTCCAAGCAACTACCTCCTTAAGCAGAACATGCTTAATGAAGAACAGCCACAAGGTGCTGCAGACACAGTGATGAGTTTAGCATCCTCAATGATCAGGGAATAATATTAGAGCCATGTCACCCTGAGTTAATCTGAAGTTCAAGCTAGCTGGCATATCCACACATGCCACTCTATAACTGGGTATTTCCAGTCACTTGAAAATATTACTAACATAAAAGCAATGCCTTTCATTTGGTCCTGTGAAATCAACTAGTCCAGTATATAAGCCTTGCTTCCTAAATTTAACAGCAGGACTCTAAAATGGATGAACAGTGATTGGTGCCAAAAAGGTGCCTTGGAGAAGACATTTTTTTTCATGCTGTGTAATACCTACCTGGGCATGGTGCTAATGAAAGCATATGAAAAGAAGAATGAAGGGAAGAGAAAAATAATAAATAGGGAATATGGTTACAAAACAAAAATATGAGCTCATAAAACTGAATTGTTTCATGCATAATAACTAGAAAGGGCTGCTTAAAATGATTTGCTGGCTGCGTATGTTGCAGCAAAGAAAATGGAAATCTCCATTGCACTGCACCGAATATGGTACAGGCATTGCAGCAAAGTTTATTTAAGCAGAGTTAGTGGCAATTCCCATTAATTATATCCTGAGAGAGAAATGGAAAGGTGGTGTTGCAAATATGCATGTTTTGTTTGATCTTGTTCATCATGTCATATTATTGCATTTCAGATTAAAGAGACCCTGATACAAGGTGGAGAATTAATTTTCATACTGCAGACAGTAAGACAGATTCTTATCTCAGCTGAGCCAATGTAAATCAAATGATATTTCTGTATGTGTTCTAGATTTACACTGGGACATTAAAATAGGCCAGCATTAACTTACATGCTCGTTCACAGACAACTCTTTGAAAAACAAAAATTAAAGTAAAAAGAAAAAAAAAAGCCTACAGGATCAAACAGACAGTTTAATAAGTTTCAGAGTTTTTCTTTATAAGCAGTCTTATAGTCCAAAAGCAGCCTTTGAGACATGAAAACAGTACAGCCATTTAATTTTCATTGGATTCTTAGAGCCTTCTAGAAAATAGGAAAGACTCCAAGGTTGGCAGACCTAAACGATTAGCATTTAGACATCCTGTGATAACATCAGAATTGTTTCTTGACATCTTCTCTTTCAGAAACGATCCAAGGTCCACTGAATAAACAGAAACATTCCTACAAATTTCACAAGGCTTTGGATGATACCATACATGCTGTCTTGGACAGCGGAGGAGGTTGGAAATTGTGAGGCCAAATACTGGATATAGACATTATTTCAGCAAAACTCCCCTCTGACTGCATGGAAGTTGGACATTACCAATTTGCATCATTTATGATGAATTTTGACTGGAATGCCTAAACATCATTTGCTAATTCTTTTTTGGCCACTCCACTCAGAATGGGAAACATGTCTACCTGTCTGTTTGGGTGCACCATATGCATTTACATTTGCTAGTAAAATACCAGAGTTTGAAAAATGAGACCTGTATTGTATTATACATTCCAGTGACATTCTCAACTACAAGCAACCTTTTCCAAAGGGTAAAGTGCTATTGTTCCCATTCTTTTTTCTTTTTACAACATTCAGCTCAAAAACGGAAATGCAGGCATTCTTTCATTCCACAAATACATACCAACCTAGAATTGAATTTATTTTTATCACTGGCTCCCACAACCTGACTATGTGTTCTAAGGCTTATTTTTCTGCATGATGCATGCTTTCCTATAGCTATTCTAAATCTTTCTATTATTTAACATTACATCCTGAGCCCTGCTGTGTTAATTCAGTGAGTCAGAGGAAAAAGGATCCCTCTTAGTATTCAGTATACACACTCATAGAGACTAACTAACATATTACTCTGAGGTAAGCAGAAGACCTGGAGGAAGAGCAAGCAGGAGGGGGCAGCAAGGGAGGTGTTCTTATACTTCTGGTGAAATCATGGCAATCAACTGGTTACCTCAAGTGCCTGTACACAAATTCACAGAGCCTGGGAAACAAGCAGGAAAAACTGGAAGTCCTCACACAATCATGGAACTATGACGTGATTGGAGTAACAGAGACTTGGTGGGACAGATCGCATGACTGGAGCACTGACATGGATGGATTCAAACTGTTCAGGAACGACAGGCAGGGGGACAAGAGGAGGAATAGTTGCATGTATGTAAAAGATCCATATGATCATTCAGAGCTCCAGGTTGAAACTGGAGATAGGCCTATTGAAAGTCTCTGGGTTAAGGTTAGAGGGGACAGCAATAAGGGTGATGTTGTAGTGGGTGTCTGCTATAGACCACCAGACCAGGAGGAAGTGGTGGATGAGGCTTTCTTCAAACAGCTAGCAGAAGTTTCCCTTTCGTGAGCCCTGGTTCTTATGGGGGACTTCAAACACCCTGACATCTGCTGGACGGACAATAAAGCAGTGTGCAGTCAATCCAGGAAGTTTTTGGAGAGTTAGGGACAATATCCTGGTGGAAATGCTGGAGAGGCTCACTAGGGGCCATGCTCTTCTTGACCTGCTGCTCACAAAGAGGGAGGAATTGGTGGGGAACATTTTAGTGGATGGCAACTTGGGCAGCAGCGACCACAAAATGATTGCGCTCAAGATCCTGAGGCAAGGAAGGATGGAGGACAGCAGAGTAAGGACCCTAGTCTTCAGAAAAGCAGACTTCACCTCACTTAGTGAACTCATGGGCAGGATCCCGTGGAAAGCCAGACTGAGGGCAAGAGGAGTCCAGGAGAGCTGGCTGTACTTTAAAGAAGTCTTACTGAGAGTGCAGGAACAAACAATCCCAACGTGCAGGAATCTAGCAAGTGTGGCAGAAGACCAGCTTGGGTTATCAGGAAACTCTTCAGTAAACTAAGTCACAAAAAGGAAGCTTATAAGAAGTGGAAACTTGGGCAAATAAATAAGGAGGAATACAAAAGCATTGCTCAGGCATGCAGGGATGAAGTCAGGAAGGCCAAAGCACAAATGGAGCTGCAGATAGCAAGGGACATGAAGGGTAACAAGAAGGACTTCTACAAGTATGTTTGTAGCAAGAGGAGGAACAGGGAAAGTGTGGGTCCCTTACTGAATGTGGGAGGCAATCTTGTGATAGAGGATGCAGAAAAGGCTGAAGTGCTCAATGCCTTT